>NC_141874.1:436165863-436790863 GCF_056163025.1 Triticum urartu | reverse complement strand
AGCCCCTCAAAAGTCTCCTCCTCATTTTCTGAAAAATTCTGAAATTTTTAGTAACTTCAAAATAAAAGTAAACCAAACTCAATAATATTGATAGCAACTACTCCTACAAGTGCATAGGGCCTATATCATGCATCAAAACTACTTTTGACCATATAAATTTGACATGCAAGCTCAAGAACAGGGTCACCTAAGCAGCAAAAATTTGCAATGAATAAAGCACTAGAACAGAAACTAATTAGACCAATGGAGGAGTCACATACCAAGGAACAATCTCCCCAAGCAGTTTTGTGAGAGATGCTTTGAGCAAGGAGATCAAAAATGGCAGCAAGATGAGCTAGAACTCGTGCTTGAGCTGGTTATTCGTGTTTGTGGGAGGAAGATGAAGTGTGTGGGTGCAGGAGTAAGTGGAGGAGGACCACCGTGGGCCCACGAGGCAGGGATGCGTGCCCTAGAGGGGTGGGCGCGCCCTCCACCCTCGTGCCAAGGTGGTTGACCCCCCTGGTGTGTTCTCAGTTCCATAAATCCTCAAATATTCTAGAAAAAATCATATTTAAATTTCAGGGCATTTGGAGAACTTTTATTTTCGAGGTAGTTTTATATTGCACGAATAATCAGATGAGAGACAGAAAAATATTTATTTCTATTGTATTTAATATAAATAACAAAAAGTAAAAGTGGGCTACAGAAGGTTGTGCCTTCTAGTTTCATCCATCTCATGATCATCAAAAGGAATCCACTAACAAGGTTGATCAAGTCTTGTTAACGAACTCATTTCGAATAACATGGAACCGGAGAAATTTCGAATAACACTATGTTACCTCAACGGGGATATGCACATCCCCAATAATAAGAATATCATATTTCTTCTTGATAGTAGGAAGAGGAAATTCAAAACCTCCAAATATAATCGATGGCATTTTCCCAATAGAGTTGATACTATGAACTTGAGGTTGTTTCCTCGGAAAGTGTACCGTATGCTCATTGCCATTAACATGAAAAGTGACATTGCCTTTAGTGTAATCAATAACAGCCCCTGCAGTATTCAAAAAGGGTCTTCCAAGAATAATAGACATACTATCGTCCTCGGGAATATCGAGAATAACAAAGTCCGTTAAAATAGTAACATTTGCAACTACAACAGGCACATCCTCACAAATACTGACATGTATAGCAGTTGATTTATCAGCCATTTGCAAAGATATTTTAGTAGGTGTCAACGTATTCAAATCAAGCCTACGATATAAAGAGAGAGACATAACACTAACACTGGCTCCAAGATCACATAAAGCAGTTTTAACATAATTTCTTTTAATGGAGTATGGTATAGTTGGTACTCCTGGATCTCCAAGTTTCTTTGGTACTCCACCCTTAAAAGTATAATTAGCAAGCATGGTGGAAATTTCAGCTTCAGGTATCTTTCTTTTATTTGTAATAATATCTTTCATGTACTTAGCATAAGGATTGGTTTTGAGCATATCAGTTAATCGCATACGCAAAAAGATAGGTCTAATCCTTTCAGCAAAGCGCTCAAAATCCTCATCATCCTTTTTCTTGGATGGTTTGGGAGGAAAAGGCATGGGTTTATGAACCCAAGGCTCTCCTTCTTTACCATGTTTCCTAGCAACAAAGTCCTTCTTATCATAACATTGATTCTTTGATTGTAGGTTATCAAGATCAACAACAGGTTCAATTTCTATGTCATTATCATTACTAGGTTGAGCATCATTATGAGCATTATCATTATCACTGGTTTCAGGTTCATTACCAGATTGTGTTTCAACATCAGAAATAGAAATATCATTTGGATTCTTAGGTGTTTCAGCAATAGGATCACTAGAAGCATGCAAAGTCCTATCATTTTTCTTTTTCTTCTTTTTAGAAGAACTAGGTACATCTATATTATTTCTCTGAGAATCTTGCTCAATTCTCTTAGGGTGGCCTTCAGGATACAAAGGTTCCTGAGTCATTCTACCAGTTCTAGTAGCCACTCTAACAGCATAATCATTATCTTTACTATTCAATTCATTGAGCAAGTCATTTTGAGCTTTAAGTACTTGTTCTACTTGAGTGGTAACCATAGAAGCATGTTTACTAATAAGTTTAAGTTCACCTTTAGCATTGGCCATATAATCACCCAAGTGTTCAAGCATATTTGAATTGTATTTCAGTAGTCTACCAAAATAAGCATTAAACTCTTCTTGATTAGCCATAAATTTATCAAACTCATCTAAGCATGGGCTAGCAAACTTAGTAAATGGGATTACAGCTTTATCATATCTATAGAGAGAATTTACCTTTACTACCTGTGTCGGGTTATCAAGACCATGAGTTTCTTCAATAGGTAAAGGATTAAGATTATATGTTTCTTCAACAGGCGGTAAATTAAGACCACATACTTCTTCAATAGGAGGTAAATTCTTAACATCTTCAGCTTTAATACCTTTTTCTTTCATAGATTTCTTTGCCTCTTGCATATCTTCAGGACTGAGAAATAGAATACCCCTCTTCTTCAGAGTTGGTTTAGGAATAGGCTCAGGAATTGGCTCCGGAGGTGTCCAATTATTTTCATTTGTCAACATATTATTCAATAAAATTTCAGCTTCATCCGGTGTTCTTTCCTTGAAAACAGAACCAGCACAACTATCCAGGTAATCTCTGGAGGCATCGGTTAGTCCATTATAAAAGATATCAAGTATTTCATTTTTCTTAAGAGGGTGATCAGGCAAAGCATTAAGTAATTGGAGAAGCCTCCCCCAAGCTTGTGGGAGACTCTCTTCTTCAATTTGCACAAAATTATATATATCCCTTAAAGTAGCTTGTTTCTTATGAGTAGGGAAATATTTAGCAGAGAAGTAATAAATCATATCCTGGGGACTATGCACACAACAAGGATCAAGAGAATTAAACCATATCTTAGCATCACCCTTTAATGAGAACGGAAATATTTTAAGGATATAAAAGTAACGAGTTCTCCCATCTTCAGTGAACAGGGAGGCTATATCATTTAATTTAGTAAGATGTGCCACAACAGTTTCAGATTCATAACCATGAAAAGGATCAGATTCAACCAAAGTAATTATATCAGGATCAATAGAAAATTCATAATCCTTATCAGTAACAAAGATAGGTGAAGTAGCAAAAGCAGGGTCAGGTTTCATTCTAGCATTTAGAGATTGCTTAATCCATTTAGCTAATAATTTTTTGAGTTCAGTTCTATTTTTGCAAGCTAAAATAGCTAAAGAAGCTTCTTGATCAAAGACATTACCCTTAGGAATAACAAGTGATTCTTCATCATCACTTTCATCAGTATCATCAGATTAAATATTTTCAATTTCTCTAGCCCTAGCAAGTTGTTCATCAAGAAAATCACTAAGTGGCATAGTAGTATCAGGCATAGAGGTAGTTTCATCATAAGTATCATGCATAGCAAAAGTGGCATCATCAATAACATGCGACATATTAGAACGAATAGCAGAAGCAGGTGTAGGTGTCGCAAACTTACTCATAACAGAAGGTGAATCAAGTGCAGAGCTAGATGGCAGTTCCTTACCTCCCCTCGTAGTTGAGGGATAGATCTTCGTTTTTGGATCTCTCAAGTTCTTCATAATGATAAGAAGATATATATCCCAAGTGACTCAAATAATAGAGCTATGCTCCTCGGCAACGGCGCCAGAAAATAGTCTTGATAACCCACAAGTATAGGGGATCGCAACAGTTTTCGAGGGTAAAGTATTCAACTGAAATTTATTGATTCGACACAAGGGGAGCCAAAGAATACTCTCAAGTATTAGCAGCTGAGTTGTTAATTCAACCACACCTGGAAACTTAATATCTGCAGCAAAGTGTTTAGTAGCAAGGTAATATGATAGTAGTGGTAACGATAGCAAAAGGTAATAGTAGTAAAAGTAATGTTTTTGGTATTTTGTAGTGATGATAGCAATAGCAACGGGAAAGTAAATAAGCGAAGAACAATATATGGAAAGCTCATAGGCAATGGATCGGTGATAGAGAATTATGCCGGATGCGGTTCATCATGTAACAGTCATAACCTAGGGTGACACAGAACTAGCTCCAGTTCATTGATATAATGTAGGCATGTATTCCGAATATAGTTATACGTGCTTATGGAAAAGAACTTGCATGACATCTTTTGTCCTACCCTCCTGTGGCAGCGGGGTCCTTACGGAAACTAAGGGATATTAAGGCCTCCTTTTAATAGAGTACCGGAACAAAGCATTAATACATAGTGAATACATGAACTCCTCAAACTACGGTCATCACCGGTATGTATCCCGATTATTGTCACTTCGGGGTTAACGGATCATAATACATAATAGGTGACTATAGACTTGCAAGATAGGATCAAGAACACTCATATATTGATGAAAACATAATAGGTTCAGATCTAGAATCATGGCACTCGGGCCCTAGTGACAAGCATTAAGCATAGCAAAGTCATAGCAACATCAATCTCAGAACATAGTGGACACTAGGGATCAAACCCTAACAAAACTAACTCGATTACATGATAGATCCCATCCAACTCATCACCGTCCAGCAAGCCTATGATGGAATTACTCACGCACGGTGGTGAGCAACATGAAATTGGTGATGGAGGGTGGTTGATGATGACGATGGCGATGGATTCCCCTCTCCAGAGCCCCGAACGGACTCCAGATCAGCCCTCCCGAGAGGTTTTAGGGCTTGGCGGCGGCTCCGTATCGTAAAGCGCGATGATTTCTTCTCTCTGATTTTTCTCTCCCCAAAACTCAATATATGGAGGTGGAGTTGGAGTCGGAGAGGCAACAAGGGGCCCACGAGGTAGGGGGCGCGCCCCCACCCTCGTGGCAAGGTGGTGGGCCCCCTGGCCTTCATCTTTGGCAGGTATTTTTCTTATTTTCTAAAAAGTGTCTCCGTGAAGATTCAGGTCATTCCGAGAACGTTTGCTCCTGCACATAAATAACACCATGGTAATTCTGCTGAAAACAACGTCAGTCCGGGTTAGTTCCATTCAAATCATGCAAGTTAGAGTCCCAAACAAGGGCAAAAGTGTTTGGAAAAGTAGATACGTTGGAGATCTATCAGTGTCGCAAGTTTACTCATAGCAGAAGGTGAATCAAGTGCAGAGCTAGATGGCAGTTCCTTAGCTCCCCTCGTAGTTGAGGGATAAATCTTGGTTCTTTCATATTTCAAGTTCTTCATAGTGATCAATAGATATAAATCCCAAGTGACTCAAAGAATAGAGCTATGCTCCCTGCAACGCCAGAAAATAGTCTTGATAACCCACAAGTATAGGGGATCACAACAGTTTTCGAGGGTAGAGTATTCAACCCAAATTTATTGATTCGACACAAGGGGAGCCAAAGAATATTCTCAAGTATTAACAGTTGAGTTGTCAATTCAACCACACCTGAAAGACTTAATATCTGCAGTAAAGTATTTAGTAGCAAAGTAATATGGAAGTAACGGTAACAGTGGCAAAAGTAACAATATTGGTTTTGTAGTAATTGTAACAGTGGCAATGGAAAAGTAACTAAGAAAAGATCAATATGTGAAAAGGTCGTAGGCAATGGATCAGTGATGGATAATTATGTCGGATGCGATTCCTCATGCAACAGTTATAACATAGGGTGACACAAAACTAGCTCCAGTTCATCAATGTAATGTAGGCATGTATTCCGAATATAGTCATACGTGCTTATGGAAAAGAACTTGCAGTACATGTTTTGCCCTACCCTCCTGTGGAAGCGGGGTCCTATTGGAAACTAAGGGATATTAAGGCCTCCTTTTAATAGAGTACCGGACCAAAGCATTAACACTTAGTGAATACATGAACTCCTCAAACTATAGTCATCACTGGGAGTGGTCCCGATTATTGTCACTTCGGGGTTACCGGATCATAACACATAGTAGGTGACTATTGACTTGCAAAATAGGATCAAGAACTCACATATATTCATGGAAACATAATAGGTTCAGATCTAAAATCATGGCACTCGGGCCCTAGTGACAAGCATTAAGCATAGCAAAGTCATAGCAACATCAATCTCAAAACATAATGGATACTAGGGATCAAACCCTAACAAAACTAACTCAATTACACGATAAATCTCATCCAACCCATCACCGTCCAGCAAGACTACGATGGAATTACTCACGCACGGCGATGAGCATCATGAAATTGGTGATGGAGGAAGGTTTATGATGATGATGGCGATGGATCCCCTCTCCGGAGCCCCAAACGGACTCCAGATCAGCCCTCCCGAGAGAGATTAGGGCTTGGCGGCGGCTCCATATCGTAAAACGTGATGAATCCTTCTCCTTGATTTTTTTTCTCCCCAAACGTGAATATATAGAATCGGAGTTGAGATCGGTGGAGCCTCAGGGGGGCCATGTGACAGGGGGCGCGCCCTGGGTGGTGGGCACGCCCCCACCCTCGTGGATAGGGTGAGGGTCCCCTGACGTTGATTCTTTCACCAGTATTTTTTATATATTCCAAAAATGTTCTCCGTGAAGTTTCAGGTCATCCGAGAACTTTTATTTCTGCACAAAAATAACACCATGGCAATTCTGCTGAAAACAGCTTCAATCCGGGTTAGTTCCATTCAAATCATGCAAGTTAGAGTCCAAAACAAGGTCAAAAGTGTTTGCAAAATTAGATACGATGGAAACGTATCAGGGAGGTGCTTCGTGGCTACATCATCGTTGCCTCCACCAATCTGCACTGCCACTCGGTAATCTTCCAACCAAGTGTCGGGCTTCGACTCACCGGTGAACTTACTCACACCTATTGCCAATCTGAAGTTGGGAGGGATCTCTGCAGCATAGATGGCTCTGCTGAAACATTCTGGCCCAGAAACATCACTACAAAAAAAGACACATCCGTGACATTTTGGGCCGAACGAATTTTTTTCTGTCATACATATGACACTTCTATGACGATAATTGTGACAAAACCCGATATCATCATAGATGTGGTGGGCTGCTACTTCTATGAGAAAAAATCATGACAGAAAATGGGCTTTTCGTCCAGGGCGGGCCGGAGACGCGGCTGCATGACATTCTTTGGGCCGTCCATGATGGAAAAAACCATGGTAGAAGCGAGGGGGAGGACAATTTCAGGGAGTTCCCGGTTACGGTGGGAGGTCGGGGGCTGAGCGATGCGCATTTCTCTCGTACACGTACGCGTGTGTGTGCGAGGCGTTGGCTCTAATTGAACCCGAGCGAGGCGTTGGGCTTTAACTGAACCCGAGCGATTGCGCTGCAGGCTACGAGTTACTGAACCCGAGCGATCGATCTATGGCTATTAACTGAACCCGATCGAGCGATTCCTTCGCTACTGCTGCTAATTGAAGCCGATCGATGCTGCCTCTGGGATGAACAGTGAGCGTTGCGGGGGGGGGGGGGGGTGTGGATGAACAGTGAGCGGTGGCGTTGCCTCTGGATGAACATGACCCCGTGGTGTGGTGGAGGGCTGGATGAACAGTAGATGGTGGAGGGGTGCCCGTGGAGGGGTGGTTGAACAAGACCCCCTGGTGTGGACGGTTGGATGGACAGTAGACGGTGGAGGGGTGCCCGTGGAGGGGTGGTTGAACAGTAGCCGATGGAGTAGCGCGCGGTGGAGGCTGGATGAACAGGAGCCCATGGAGGCTGGAGGAGGTCGACGGTGGAGATAAACAGTATCCCGTGGAGTCCCGTTTTGCGGTACGCCACACCCCTCCCGATGAACAGGACCCCTGTTTCAATCGTAGGTGGTCCGTTTCGTCCGTTTTGCGGTACGCCACACCCCTCCCGATCAACAGGACCACCGTTTCGATCGTAGGAGGTCCGTTTCGTCCGTTTTGCGGTACGCCACACCCCTCCCGATCAACAGGACCGCCGTTTCGACCATAGGAGGTCCGTTTCCTCCGTTTTGCGGTACGCCAGACCCCTCCCGATCAACAGGACCCTGTTCCGAACGTAGGAGGTCCGTTTCCTCCGTTGTGCGGTACGCCAGGCCTCGTTTCCATCGCCTGTTCTGTCCAAGCCCTCCTGATGAACACGACCACGCATTCCGTTCCGACCCAGCCGGTTGGCTCCCACGCGTTCCATCGCCTCCCGATGAACACGACACTTGCCTCCCCATGAACACGACACATTCCGTTGCCTCCCCATGAACACAATGATGACGTTGTTTCTCCGTTCCGACCCAGCCATGTACACGAGCCCTGGCCGTACGTATGCGCGAGTAGGCGTTCGAGACCCCGCCCGTATGTACACATACGTGGTCGTATTTTCTTTCTTGCACCCTAGCCGATGTACGTACGTGTACATGCTACGTGCGTGCCTCTACTACGACACGTACGCGCCTCTACTATGACACGTGTGCGCCTCTACATCCACTAGTATATATGTACGTACACGTTCGCGACCAGAATGACAATGCTACGTACGCTTCGACTAGGTGGGTCCCGATTGTCAGGCACTTCCTTTCCTGTGAAGATGTAGCCGGTGGATCCCAGCAGTCAGGGGGGCGAATCGTTTTTTTTTGCCCGGACGCACTTCCTTGCGTGCGAAGATGTAGCTGGTGGGTCCCAGCAGTCAGGGGAAAACATTTTTTTCGTGAAATACGGTGGCCCGTCTGGTGGGTCCCCGCTGTCAGGTGGAGGAATAATTATTTTGCACGTAATAAGGAGGCACTTCCTTGCTGCGGCCATGGACCCAGCTATCAGCCTCTCCACGTACAGTCCACGTCCGATGGAAGCCGTTCCTTGACCATGTTGACCACGCCGCGCCCAGAGCAATAGGGCGGTGGACGACGGCGAGGCCTAGGAAGGGGACGACGCGGAGCCGGGGAAGACGCGGCAGTGGATGCCCACGCGTAGAGGAGTACGAGGGTTCACTAGTTCGCTGTGGTGTGAGGCTGCCATCGCCGCAGAATAACAGGGGGTGTCGGTCGTTGACCACATTGACCAGGCCGCGCCGAGAGCACCAGGGCAGTGGACGACGGTGAGGCCTAGGAAGGGAACGACATAGAGGCAGGGATGACTCGGCAGTTGTTTCCCACGCGGAGGGGAGTACGACTGTATGAGGGTTTACTGGTTCGTCTGCCGTCGCCGAAGAATAATAGCAAGTGTGGGTGAGTAGAGGGATGGCTAGGCCAGCGATGGGAGTACGGTGGGGCGGTGAGGCCTGCGCGGTAGCATAGTCGGCCGCGGGGAGGAGGGAGCAGGCAGTCTTGCCGGTGCTTGTTTGAGCGGCTGGAGCAGGAAGAGCAGAGATTGAAGAAGCACGACGGCCGTTCGATGGACATCCAACAGTCAGTGCTTGTGCGTCAACCTTTTTTTTAGGAAAGCCTCAAATCTGTGGAAAACAGCATACAGCCCATCTGCCATTATTTCTAATAATTTACAGCCCATTTGCTAATTCTTAAGGTTTTTTTGGAGCCCATATTCTTTTTGTTAGCATTACAGCCCATATTGTGGCCAAGGTTAAAAAATTATACGAAATTTTGCATATTTTGGTGCAGTCCGAACTGTTTTTAATCCCGAAATTTCGACTCACATTCAAACTAATTTTAAAAATAAATGTATATCAATATAAAATCCAACAAATTCTCCACGCATAAAAATTAATGTAATTTAAAATCTCTAAATGAAAAAAAGATATTTGAAACTAATTGCCGGTTTGATGTGTTTTAAAAATGTACATCCCATTTCTCATTACGGATGGGCCATTTTCTCGGCCAGCCAAATGAAAGCTCTCCTCGTCTTGAAAGATTTGCAGCCCAACAGGCCTGACAAAGTGACTTACTTGGCAAATCACAAAAAAACTGGGCTGTGGCCGTGGACCCAGCTGTCAGCCTCTCCACGTACAGTACTCTTTCGATGGAAATCGTTCCTTGACCACGTTGACCATGCCGCGCGGAGAGCACCACGGCGGTGGACGACGGCGATGCCTAGGAAGGGGGCGACGCGAAGCCGGGGAAGACACGGCAGTGGAAGCCCGCGCGGAGAGGAGTACGAGGGTTCACTGGTTCGGCTGCGGTGTGAGGCTGCCGTTGCCGCAAGGCCTGGCCAGCGGCAGGAATAGTAGGGGCGGTGAGGCCTCCGCGGCAGCACAGCCGGCCACGGGAGGCAGGAGCATGCGGCACGACCAGCACTGCTTTGGGCGGCTGGAGCAAGAAGACCAGAGGTTGAAGAAGCACTACGGCCGTTGGATGGACATCGTACGGTCATTGGAGCTAGAATCGTTCATATTGACTAAGTTGACAAAGCCCTTCGTCCCTGTCAACTTAGTAGGCCCACAAGTCAGCCTCCCACCAAGGTGGGTCCCAGCTAGCCAGGGAGTATTCATTTTTTTGTGCGTAATAAGGAGGCACTTCCAGTGGGTCCGAGCTGACAGCGGGGGGAACGTTTTTTCACGAAATACGGTGGCCCGTCAGGTGGGTCCCAGCAGTCAGGGGGAAAACTATTTTTCACAAAATACAGTGGCCTGTCCAGTGGGTCCCTGCTGTCAGTTGGAGGAATCATTATTTTCCGCGTAATAAGGAGGCACTTACTTGCTGCGGCCATGGACCCAGCTGAGACTCCCCACGTACAGTATACTTCCGATGGAAGTCGTTCCTTGACCACGTTGACCTCGCCGCGTTCCGTTGCATGCATGCGTCCATGGGCGTGGTGCGTCCCCACTGTCAGCCTCTCACGTACATTCGTCTTCCGATGACTCTCGGTTGTTGACCACGTTGACCACACCGTGCCGAGCGCACCCAGACTGGAACGACCCGGAGATGGGGAAGGCGGGGTAGTGGAGTCGCAGATGGAGAGGAGTGGGAAACTTCACTGGTTCCGGTGCGCGACAACACAGTCACGGTGCCGCCCACGGGAGACAGGAGCAAGAACAGAGGTTGAAGAAGGAGCACGGCTGTTGGATTAACATCCAACAGTCCAGCTGCTAGAATCATTTGTTGATTAAGTTGACAAAGCCGTGCGTACACGCCCGCTCAGTAGGCCCACAAGTCAGTCACCAAATCTGATGGGTCCCAGCTGTCAACGGGATGAATAATGTTTTTCGCAAAACAAGGAGGCACTTCCTTCCGTGCGAAGATACAGCCAGTGGGTCCCAGCTGTCAGGTGGAGGAAACGTTTTTTCAGCTTAATAAATAGGAACTTTCCTTGCGTGTGACCATGGACCTCGTGGGTCCCAGCCATCAGGCTCTCCATGTATAGTCCTCTTCCGATGACTCTCGTTTGTTGACCACGCCGCACCGAACGCAGCAAGGCGGTGGACGACGGCGAGGCCCCGGACGGGAACGACTCAGAAATGGGAAAACAAGGCAGTGGAGTCGAAGATTGAGAGGAGGAGAAGGGTTATAACTGGTTCTGTTGTGGCGTGGGGATGTAGTCTGTGGAGAATAAAAGGAGGTGTCGAGGGGTGGAGGGATAGCCTGGCCGGCGGTGGGGTAGCGCTTTGCAGCGATGCGTACTAAGCAGAGCTGCTAGCCGCTGGAGGCCACACCAGGCGGTCCCGGCGACGCTGGAGAAAGAAGACAAGATATTGAAGGTGCATGCCGGCCGTTGGATATAAATCCAATGGATGTGGATGACACAATCATTTGTTGACCAAGTTGACAACGCCCTGCATAGGCTTCGACCTATTGGCCCACATGTGAGCCTGCAAAAATGTGGCATATATTTAACCCATGTTTTCTAGAATGTATAGTCCATTTGATGGGCTGGGTGAACAAATAATTTCACGTCAATTAGGCCCATTTATATTTTCTAAGAAATCCCAGCCCATTTGCACTTCCTTGAAATACACGTATTAGGTGGGCTCGTTATATATATAATTTTATGTTAGAAGGATCAATTAATATCAAAGAATAAACCGGAGAGGCACATTATATATATATATATAATTAAGAAATTAGCGAGTTATTGCTCAAAATAAAAATGAGCACGTTATTATTAAATTGGTCCTTAAAATCTCCGCAAGCTTTTGTACGCAATCACCAGGATTTTCCTTGCCTGTGAGTCAAGAACAACCAGGATTTTCCTTGCCAATTTCCGTTAAACATTTACTTTTATAAGTTAATAACACGTGGGATGTTTTTATAATGTATATATAAGTCTCTATAAAATATACAATAATAGTAATAATATAAATCTTTCCCTAATAATAAAGCACAGATTGACTCTTTGGGTTCACCGTCACAATACACTTCTTTCCGTGAATTTACGCTTTCAGTTTTTTTCCGTTAGTTTTGATTGACAGTCCATCCAATTGCTGCGAGGCGGTACTAAAAACTTTGCCCATCCAATTGGTCCACGTCCACATTCTCTTATTGGGCCTGCACGCATGTTTCGGCCTGCATGCACGCTTCTATATCTGTACCTTACCTGATTTTCACACATGTACTCCGAGTAATCCCACCTCGATTGCTTACATGAAAGTCTACTAGTTTATATACCTAGGAAAATTGCATATCAACAACGAGCCTCTTGAATCAACAAACACAGAATGAGAATGAAGGGAAATTGTACAACAAAATGGCAGTCCGGCGCGAAGCTGTTCAGTCCGATGCTCGCCGGGGTGAGGAAGCGGAGGCGTGGCGCGCAGATGCCTGCGACGCAGCCTGTTCCACACGCTGGCCACCTCTACACCATGCACGACATGGACACAAGCGCGGCGGCAGGGTGGCTTGAGGCTCGTTGTTGACCGGATCCAGCGAGGGGAATGTCGGATCCGTTGGCTTGGAGATGGAGGTGTGGAGGAGCACGTGGGACAGAGGGCGGAGGAGGATGGGGGTGGAATGCCGAGGTCGGGGTGTGGACTCGGAGTGGAGGAGCCACGAAGAGGCCCAGGAGCCACCACGGCAGCCACGAGAGTGAGATGGGCCTGGCCATGCTCAGCGGTCGCCAGCCGACTTCGTGTTTCTCTGCTGATGATCCCTGACCACCTGCTGCCCGGGGTCGGCTACATGCTGTTATCTCAGTTTGCTTGGTAGTTTGATTCTTGCTTAAGATTAGACCTAGCCGTGTAGATGCAGATGGACATTGGAGGTACAGTGTTGGCACTGACGACTTGGATAAAAATATTTTTGTATGCACTCCGAGTGGGTCAGTCTATATACACTTAAATTTTCACATTCAGTTTCCTTCAGTTAGACGATAGCAAGGAGATAATGCACTCCTTTTTTCTAAAAAAAATATCACAAGGGACATCTTTTGGAAGAATGACGAGCCATGTTGGCCGTAGTTGGAGTGAAAGAATTACAACTTTTTTGTGCCAAATAATCAAATATAGCACTGGTTCAGAAAAAAAACTGAAACCATGAGAAATGTTGTTGTTGGATGTTAGTGCGCATCATATATCCCCTTGGCCATGCCGGTCATAACATCAACAACTTTCTTCAGGCTGGTGATGCTCATATTGTCAATCATTCTCATTGTGGTGCCTGAGACAAAAACTCCTAAGGCAGTTTGGTAATTTATGATGTTATTACACCGGAGCACATGTAATGACAGACCCGGTAAAGAAGAATAGAACGTAAGTGTGTGCCATATTTTTTTCCATTGCAACGCATGAGCCCTTTTGCTAGTATATATAATGTGGTTAGAAGGGAAAACATAAATTGGACACAACATTACTTTTATAAGAGACCTGCGTTTTATACCCCACAGTAGGCATACTAACAAGTTCACACACAAATACAACAGCAAAGGTAAACATTCATATCAAACTCAGGTTCACAGGACACGTTCATATTCATAGCCAACATTCACTATCAACAACTCAAAAGATTCATATATACAGAAGCTCAGCATATCTATGCATCCAAATGATTGATAGATCACACGATAATATTCATAGAGAATTCACAAAAAGATTCAGATATACACATGTTTAGTATGTTTATGCATCCAAATGATTGAGATCACAGCCAATATGATCCATGGACGAACTTTAATTACCTAGGGTACAGACTGGTAAATGGTGTTCAATCAGAGGTACTTCTTGCTAAAATTAGTTCTTGTACGAGTAAACTTTCGAGTACATAAGAGGCAGCACAGACAATCTGAACTTTTCTTGTAGGTTTATCCTCAAATAGTGGCCTCGTGCTGAGGGAGGTTTGAGCAACTTGGCCACTACTTTCATCCAACTAGTTTACTGTCTCATCTTGGTCCTGTATCTCGCCAAAATTCTACATTGCAGACGAGAAAGGAGGCGGTTGAGAAAATGAACCACCCAAATTTTTTGTGCAGTTCAACTGAAATGGAGCATCCTTGGCGTGCAGACTGATTAAGTGCCAGATGAATATACGCGTCAACCAACTTGTCTGGAATCTTTAGACTCCATGCCATATAGTTCGCTACCATATGTGCCGATAACCAAAAGGCACAAGTTGGGACCAAAGACTGGACTGCGTTTTTCTGGGCTATGCACCAAGCAATATTTTTGGCGTTCACTCTCCTAATACTTGGAGTTTGACAATTGGTTGACGCCAGTTGATACTTGAATGAATATAGGAACTTCTGGTCAACATCGATGCTTGTCTAAGTGAACTTTGGAGTACATAGCAGCAGCATAAGTACCTGTCCATCTGATCATTTTGTGCAGTTCTACTGAAATCACCCGATGTAATGATTTGCCTGCGAGTTCAGGCTCCAAATTACTCCTTTATGAAATCGGCAAATAGTAGCACAATACCAAATTACCAATACATATGACAGGCACAATAATCAGGATAAAGACCAGTACCAACATGTGTGAGGTAGCATATCAATTACTATTTCCTTTGTCTGGAAGCCGAGATAAGCCAAGCGACTGACAACAAAGGAAGAAAGCAAGCGGAGATTAGCGACTGACAGGAAAGGACGGAAGTTGTCGAGGCAATGAAGAACCGAAAGTTTTTGTGCAGTTCCACCAAAATCGAGCATCCCTGTTGGCACATATATTGAGAGAGCGAGATTACTGTAATAGTGGGACTAGTTGATGAAACATACACTAACAAATAGAAGCACCCTCATTATCTTAATGGGTAAAGTTAGCAACATAGTAGTCTTGCTTAAAGAGAGGTATTAGTTTATTTAATCAGTGCCAATTAGCTCAACTCAACACTCAAAGCATTGCCATTTATCATAGGTTGCAAAACTTTAACGTGCAAAGATAAAGGAGTTTCTCATGACAGTAGCACGATACAGATAGAGATGACAGCAAACTAATATGGATGAAGGCCTTAGGCCCATACCAACCTGAGAAAAAAAAGCTTATTCATGTAGTCCCATAAGAGATGATAAAGCACTCATTGGAATCACACAATAGTATATATTTTTGTGCACTTCAAATGTATGGTTGAAATCACTCTTGTTTACCGGTGTTGAGATTATATCGAAAGATTATCAAGAACTTCCAGCAGAGTTAAAGCACTGGCTGGGATATAGTTCATTGTATTGTCTTGTGTAGTTCCACTAAAATGTATGATTGGCACAACATGATCCCTGTTTGCACAAGTAGGAACAAGGTAAACCTTCATTAGCTTAGTGAGAAAGGATAGGAAGACATTAGCATATTACTCAAACAGTAGCATCAAATTCATGACAATACGCAAAACATTGCCTCATTGAACCAATGGCAATATATTGACATGCAAAACAATAACACTATTATGTGATGACACTAATAATATTCCCTCCTTGCTCCACCACATGATTCACCTCCATAGACAAACATACACACATACATGATTCAACATAGGGTCCTACTAAAGATTTGCTTAACTCCAACAGGAAAATTAGGCAGTAATAAATTAGTGGTACATAAGTACTCCTAATTAATTAAGTGAGATAGCAGAAGTGGAAGGGCTCCCTGGAGGATCGTCTCACATGTAAGGTAGTCGTTATCAGAGCCCTTGAATGGCCTCGACTGAGGCCTCTGGCTTCAGCAAGATCGCCTTGGCATTGTTTATTCTTCTTCTTCTTCCTCTTCATGCTCTATTTCTCTTTCTCCTCACCAGTTGGTGAAACCAAGTACATGATTGGCCTTCTAATTCAGAATTGGTTTTGTCAGTGAGGGAGTACAAGTGTACTAGTAAAAAATAGCATTATTTTCTCATGGCAGTCGGAAAATAGAGATGAACACATGCATTAAATATCATTCTTACCTAAAGGAAGGTTATGGCGCAAATATGGATGATGAGGATTTGAACACAGATCTCCCTTTGTGCAGTTCCACCAAAATGAACCAACTGTTCCATTCTGAAATTCCAGTTAAACAGCACAAAAGTCACTTCTTTTAAGAAGAGTTTTGTGCAGTGCACCAAAAGGTCACAACAGCAACCAGGTGAATTGGATATCCCTGTTTGCACAAAAAGGCACAAAGGAAACAGTTAGAGTCTCAAACAATTACAGGCAAAAACATTTGGCTAAACTTGTCATGGCTTATAACAGTGGCATGGCTTCATTTTTACCAGGGACATTAGATTAAGAACACTGGGTGCAGCAGCAGTCCAGCACCATGTACGTAAACAGGGGCATAAAGTGGTGATTCATAGTTTGTTGCCCCGAGAAACAAACATCCAAGAAACATATCTGAGTTGGTCCCATTTTTGTTCACTCTAGCCACCTACTCCTATGTGTGGATAGCAAATCTAGTCCTGGTCATACCACTGTGTACAGCGTTACCCTATATTTCCCTTTTCGACCAAGAGACCGGTTGGATGACCAGTCTGTACTACTTTCACCCCCTTTCCTTCCTATTTGTACCAAGTCCAATGTACATACTAAATTCCGCCACCCCACTTTATTTCTTGTTTGAACCAAGTACTCCCTCCGTCCGGAATTACTTGTCATCAAAATGAATGTGTCTAGAACTAAAATACATCTAGATACATCCATTTCAATGACAAGTATTTTCGGACGGAGGGAGTACAAGATTATACTCCATGAAGTAGCTTTACCTCTAACAATAGAACAAAAAAATGTGACGTTGGACCATCCGATCGAGAGGGGCTGAGAGGTAGAAAATGATGCACATGCAGCGACGTAGCGAGCTGGGGAAGTAGGGCTAAGGCAGTTTTGAACGAAGATATACTTGAAGGTCGTCGGGATGTGGATAGGTGGGCGGCGGGAGGCCGGATCCGCCCACAGGCAACGACGAAGGGATCGGAGGACCTCCCGTGCCGGCGCTCGGCCAGAGATAACGGTGCGGCCGACAGTGGGTCTCCTCCCTCGCTGTCGACGATGGCCTAAATGCTGCCCCTCCTCCCCTTCACCGGTGGAGGGGGATACGTCCGGATCTGTAACCAGCGGTGAGGATAGAAAGCCAGTGTTTTTTTGAAGGGAGAAAGATAGTGTTACTACCCCTATCTTGTTTAGATCTGGAGATGATGAGAGTGTGTGAATAGAGCAACCCTAGCAAGCAAGTGCGGAGGCTCCGGCCTATATATACGTAGTGGGGTAGTTTTCCTTTTTCACTCCAAAACAATCATTTAAAATTGTGTACTACTACATGCCAGGTCGCGGTTTTTTTGGTTGTTGATTGTTTTTTGAGATAGCTACCCGCTTGTTCCAAGTGGTGTTACGGTGTGCCAGGTCGCACTTTGTATCATTCAAGTCTGGTACTACAAGTCCCTCCATTAAATGAACAACCACCCCCTCGTAAAAATTGTGAACAAGCCCACGGCTAAAATTAGCGGAAACGTGGGTTGCCCCGACATGCATTATTATTTATATTTTCTACTCCATCTGTTCCTAAATATAAGTCTTTTTTATTAGCCACACCTAAGACAAGAATTTTTTTATTAGCAGTGAACCCCACATGTCATAGACACAAAAATTGTGGCAAGATTCCCTTAGGCAAGCCAAAGTGTGTCTAACAATTTGAGCAACTCAGGTTAGGCAAGTGTGGCAAGTGTGGGAAAAATAATGTGGCAACATAAGACAAACATAGTCACAATCAAACAGCCCCATAATTTTTTGTGACATGCATGAAAATTTGGTTAGTTAATTTTATAGTCAAAATTTGGCAAGGTGCATCAAATCAACACATGCAAGGATCAAAAGGAAAGTCACGGCATGCATGCATGCGTTGTACTCCCTCCATTTCCAAATATAAGTCTTTTTAGAGATTTCAACAAGTGACTACATACGAAGCAGAATATGTCTACTCCTACATACGAAGTAGACCATTTGAAATGTGTAAAAAGACTTATATCGAGTGCAGTGCTTTGATGTGTCGCGTCAACTCGTACAAGACCGAGAAATTTGATTACTACAATGCCCTCTCCCTCGCGGACTGAGCTCCGGTGCCTTAACTGCACCTGTCTTTGGCTGCATGACAGGAGGGCCAACCACCTGTTGGGCCCACCTCTGATAGATGCAAAGGCATGAGCAGTAAGTAGAAGCTTTCGCTACACGCTATCCCTCCCGCACGAGGTGGACGAACATGCAGCAGTGGATTTGATACTGTAGAAGTAGGAGTAACATCATTGTTCGTCTTCTCGAAGAGGCGAAGAGCCAAGCGCAACCCGAACATGGCAGTTGCGAACGCTCACGTGGTGCGGTTCCTTGGAGTACTAGCCAGGCTCTAGCATGAGACAAAATTACTATTCTTTAACAATTAAACTCCATTATCAATTGGTGATACTCATTCTGCATAGGTCCACGCACTTAGCACCGGTTCCTCCTGGGGTCACCAATGTTTATTTTCTAATTAATAGCATTGCATGCAATGAACTAGCCATTGCAAGTCATTAAAAGCATGCACACCTCTCATCTCTTATTGGTTGATATGTCAAGAAACAAGAAACAAGGTAGAAGTTAATGCACCGCGCCTAAGTGTTTTGGGACTATTTGGTTTTCGTAAGATGACTTACACACCTAGACGGAGGGAGTAGTATAGCCCTGTAAACCGGAAAGGAGTATTTGCCTTTCTAGAGATTTCAACAAGTGACTAGACTACACCGTGTGGAGTACTCCCTCCCTTCCGGTTTATAGGGCTCAAATCTCAAATCTCATGAACCAAGGCATTTTGCGATTGGAGGAATGTATCTTGTACTTTACAAAACTACCCTAATTAAACTCATGCGTTAATTACGTAGTTCTCTCGTTTTCCTCTCCGCCCTGGTCGCAATGCACAATATTGAGCACTCCTATATGACTAGCTACTCTATCTACATGCGGGACATTTCAAAGCATCCGGGCCCACGTGCTATCCACCAAATCACATCGAGGTGCTACAGTCGAGACTCACCTATCACCCCGGTGTGGCCGTCATGACCCTTCATATCACAAAACCCACACCTTTACCAGTAGTGGTAAGGTGGCCTCCAAGTTGGACTGGACGAAGCAACCATCATTTCACTGGAACGCTCGTTCAAGCCCTTTCTTCCCTTTCTTGAAGAAAACCTCACTCTAGGCTACTCACTTCTGCCATTTTTCTTCTGTACCGACGAAGGAAAGGTGGGCGAATCAGTTATGCTGCTATATTTTCATTCAAAGAATCTTCTTTTTGCGAAGCACCGACCGATTCTCACATCCTATTCTTTTCCCGTTTTCATTGCGATTGTGGTTTCCTTTTGATTGCTTTTTGTTTGTCAGTTCATTGATGGATCCTGGAGCACTAGGCAAAGAGTTGCCGGCGGAAAACCCACTGGAGACAGCGATCTCTAGGAAGCGAGCACCGACCAATGAGTTGACCATGTTGGCAGGCCAACCCATGGAGACGAAGAACTCCAAGAAACAAGCACTGGCCAAAGAGTTGAGGACGTTGGCGGACGAACTCCTCAAAGGAAGTTGGAAGAACAGCAAGGGCCCCACCGTGCCTACCCCAGGAACTCTGATTGCCACCTATGTGAGGCTCAAGACCGAGTTTGAGGAGATAGTCGTCGTTGAGAAGCAGTATTCCCCTGGCAAGGTGATGGCCCCCATCGAGGACGAGGAGATGGCCCCCGGAGGGATGAGATCCCCCGGTGAGCTGCACAAGGTAAAAAATAATGGCTTATTACCATAGTTGTGGTTTTTTATTATTTGCAATGTGCTTGCTAATATGTTAGGGTTGTGCAGGTGCTGGTGGACGTCCTTGATGATTCCGATGTCGTGACCCGTCCTGTTGGCATCGCCCCGGAGATCGATTCCGATGCCGCTGTCCATCCTGTGGACATCTCCCCAGAGATCGATTCGGATGTCGCGGTCAATCCTGTGGACATCGCCCCAGAAATCGATTCCCATGCCGCTGTCCGTGCTGTGGTCATTGCCCGAGAGATCGATGACAAGAAATAGTTGGTCGCGCTAATCCTTCAGGGTAGTTTGCATTGCCCTGTGTTTAATTACCAGAATGATGCGTGTTATCAAACCATCTTAGGGCTAGTGCACTGTCTTGTGTGGGTGGATCTTGCTACTTTTGTTTGATAGTGAATCATGAGATGAATCATACGAACCCTCTCCGAGTTATGGAAACAGATGTATCCTCACCAGCTTTTGATGTAATATATGGCATGCTTAGATGTAAGTTTGAACTATTTATCATATCAGCAAGGCTTGTTTGATGATTCTTGGTGTTAGTAGGCTAGCTACTGTGCGAGCTATAGTACTTGCAAAACACTCACCGAAGAGAAACGTTGGGGCTGATGAGCTCGTGATACGCTTATACTTATCCCTCGTCGATTGACCAATAGCCCTAGCTCCTAAAATTGTAGGCTTAGCGATCGATCAGACAATAGTCGATATACATTTAGGCCTCATTTGGTTCATAGGGTAGGAAAATCGTAGCAAAAGTACACAGAACGTGCAACACAAAATCATAGCAGTGCAGAGACGTACTCCCTCCGTTCCAAAATAGATGACCTAGGCAGGCAAGTTTGGCATGGTGGATTTCAGTGATATGACGTGGTACCGTGCCGTCCAGTCTTCGCGTGTGGTAGCAGTATTGCGGGTACAGTAAGTTTTCTTGAAGAAGCGGAATTCAACGAAGTCATGATGGTTCCTTCGTCCGAACAACTTACAGTGGGAAAGGTTGGGCCTGCGATACGACCGGGGTAGACCAGGATAATTTTGTGCATGGCAGGTGGACCAAGATGGTCGACGTCCCACATGTCGGCAAATGAAAGTATTCTTTCCGATATAGAGGACGAGCAACGGGTATTTATTGTTTATTTTTGATGAAAGCTATTGCCTCCACTGTTACGACGGAGGAGTGTGAAACACGGCAGCCCAATGAACTTGGCATGTGCACCACTCCCTCCTTCCTCATGTAATGCCCAGGTTACAGCTTTTTCTCACTTTCTCTCTATCTATTTCCTCTCAAATGTTTTTTACCTTTCTTTTTTTAAGACACAATTGTTTTTTATGCCTTTTTTAGAATTAATTTTTATACCTAGGAGCACGTGTAGAGACAGGCTCTTGCAGGGCCCACTCCTTGACTTTGTCAATGCCTCTCTCTCCTCCACATAAGGAGTACTACTTGCTATGCATGCATGCGGCGGGCAGCTGGCGTCTTGAGGGGCCAGGGCGGTGAGAGCGGGCTCCGGAAGCGGTCCGGACTCCAGCATGGCCCACCTCACATTATCACCATATATTTCTTGGAGTCCATGCGCGGCGGGCGGGCGATCTCTTCTCCCTCCCCCGTTTCTCTCTTCTCAGCCGACGCCCGCCGAGCGATTAGATTTTGGCTATCGACGGTTTATTCAATTACGGTCCCACATGTCAGTGAAATTACGGTCCCTCTGGTGAGCGGCGTGCGAGCCGGACTGTCGGGGTTGCGACGCGTACGAGTCGTAAGTGTGCTGCCTTTTCCTTTAGAACTTGCGAAGCGTAACATTTTCGCGCGATCGATCGATAGAAATCCAGAACAAAATGACGAGGGTGGTGCTTTCCCACTCGTTAGGCGGGCTAGCTCGAGTGATATGACATGCTACAGTGCTGTCCACTTGCTCCATTTTTATGTAAGTAAGAGTTTACACTCCTACGCGGGAGGAGTGCGAAACACCGCGGATCTGATTTTGATCGAGGGATAACTGTTCCCTGCCAAATAATGGAGGATTGTTAGCGATTATAGCATGATAGTTAGGGCATCTCCAGCGCTGGCCCACAAATTTACACCGGCATCTGTCCGAGGACACTGATGGATGCCATCCGATGCTGCCCGCATACCTTTCGACAACTATATGAACTAACCGTATGAAATTCGTGCAAACAAAGCAAATTTCAAATTAACCGGATGAAATTCATTACATTTCGAAAACTTTTCCTACAAACTGAACGAAATTCATTACATATTTCACACAAATCGTACTAAAACCTACTGTAAACCTAATCTAAATGATCGCCGGCGCCCGACCACCATGTCCGGCCATGAACCCGAGAAAGCCGGCCATTGCCTTTGCCTCCTCCTCATCCGCCTCGATAACCTCCTCTTCTGGAGCACAAGGTTATGAAGATTTCCGCTTCCACGTCACTGTCAAGCGGCTAATCGGCCGCCGATGTTTACCCCACCAAGCTTGGCATCGACTAAGTGGAGTAGCGGTGGCCTTCCTGGGACCAGAGCGGCGGCGACCTACCATGTACTACTCTTCCTCGTTGCCGGCTACGCCCACGCACGCGCGCCGGCTTCGTGGTCGTGGCGGCGGAGGGCGGCCAGGGGGGTGGTGGCGATCTCCTTCATTTGCTCCTATGACAGTACGTCGAAGAGAGCTTTGGAGTGTGCCCGGAGCGGAGCCGCCGATGTCCCTCGTCTGCTCCTGCGACAATACGTCCAAGAGAGCTTCGGAGCTCCATGAGGCCATGGTTGAAGTGGTGCCGACATAAGGAAGGGACCGGAGGAGAATAAGTGTGGGTCTTTGGCTATGGCTGGGAGCTGGGGCTCAATTTAATATAGCGGGCGAATGGCAATGAGCCGCGGCAGACGAATGGACAACTAGCGCCGAAGTAGGTTCGTCGGGCGTGAATGCGGACGCTGCTTTAGTGACTTAACTGTAGATGTGTTTGGGTTACTGACATGTGGGCCCAACGGGCATCTGGCCCGCATGTCAGTGACACACCAATTGCACCTACAGTTAAGTCCGGTGAATGCGGCATTGACATTCTGGAGATACGGTGACCGTTTCAGGTGGGAAGCACGCGCTAGCGATGCAAGGGGATTCGGTGTGCAGTGGCACTAAGATCGGTCGCTCACGATAGTACATACTCCGTGCCATACTACCATAGTACCCTCTCTAGCTTAGGCTGTTTTATAGATTGTCGTTGTGATGGACGATATACATGAGCAAGGCGGTCCGAGTATGACCGTTGGTGTTGAGCCAGATGAATACATGCTCGGCGTTTGCGTAGGCCTCCATCAAACGTCTAAACAGTAATGTCAGGCACCGCCGGGGCGCACAGGTGATGGGTTCTCCGTTTGTGTTGCGCCATGAGCAGGACTTTGATTTAGAGGGCGACGTGCATGCATTATCATGCTTTGACAGCGTGAGTGTGAGTGTCTGACGCGAAGTATCTCATTTTCATTTGGCCGACAAGGGTGCGTTGTAGTGACGAGTCCGCGGTTTGATTCCCCACATACGCATAATTTTGGTTTTTACAGTATTCCTTTCTCCATTGACAGGTAGGCCCGCGTAGATAGATAAAGAACACGAGCTGATGAGGCGCATGCGGGCTGTTTGACTGGTCAACCAGACAAATACGGAGCTATACGCTGAGCTAGTGACCGTATAATCACCATATCTCGGTAATAAAGTTCGATGACCGCCAATGCACAATGATCAAAGTGAGCTATCAAGACAAGTTCGATGACCGCCAATGCATTTTACTCGGTAATAAATGACCAGGATTGAAGGGGAATCCAAATCTGCTTCGTCTTCTGTCCTTGAGCTCTTGACAAACCAATGCACTATACGATTGTCCGGCCACTCCACCCCAGAGCTCTCACCAAGCGTCGTTCATGCCACCGCGCCGCACACTAATCGGTAAGGCAACGACGGCATCCCGCCACGCCGAGTTCCTCGCCGCCCATGACCACACACAAAATGGTAGGGAAGCGATGGCATCCCGCCGTGCTGAATTCATCGCTGCTCGCGACCTCACAACTACGTGGGAGGAATTTGAAGATGCCAAGGCCGAATGGGCGGTAGAGCAAGAGGCGGCCAAAGCCGCACAGAGGGAGCGGAAAAGTCAGAAAGCACTCAAGAAAAGAGAGGACCGCCGCCGCAAGAAAGAAAAGGACGCACGCGCTGCTGGGAGAGGTCGGCGGAGATCCAAGCATGGTGGGGTGTCGCCGATAAAGCCGGGAAGGAGAACGAGGGCGTCTGGCCAGCATGTGAGAAGTAGTAGTACTAGTAGTTAGTGTGTGTGTCTGTGTCTGAGTACGAGCATGTACCAATACTACTGAAGGAAATATGCCCTAGAGGCAATAATAAAGTTATTATTTTATTTCCTTATATCATGATAAATGTTTATTATTCATGCTAGAATTGTATTATCCGGAAATATAATACTTGTTGAATACATAGACAAACTAAAACGTCACTAGTGTGCCTCTACTTGACTAGCTCGTTAATCAAAGATGGTTATGTTTCCTAACCATAGACATGTGTTGTCATTTGATTAACAGGATCACATCATTAGGAGAATGATGTGATTGACATGACCCATTCCATTAGCTTAGCACCCGATCGTTTGCGACTCCCGTTTGCCGGAGGAACACTTTGTGTGCTACCAAACATCACAATGTAACTGGGTGATTATAAAGGAGCTCTATAGGTGTCTCCAAAGGTACATGTTGGGTTGGCGTATTTCGAGATTAGGATTTGTCACTCCGATTGTCGGAGAGGTATCTCTGGGCCCTCTAGGTAATGCACATCACATAAGCCTTGCAAGCATTGCAACTAATGAGTTAGTTGCGAGATGATGTATTACAAAACGAGTAAAGAGAATTGCCGGTAATGAGATTGAACTAGGTATTGAGATACCAACGATCGAATCTCGGGCAAGTAACATACCGATGACAAAGGGAACAAAGTATGTTGTTATGCGGTCTGACCGATAAAAGATCTTCGTAGAATATGTGGGAGCCAATATGAGCATCCAGGTTCCGCTATTGGTTATTGACCGGAGACATGTCTCGGTCATGTCTACATTGTTCTCGAAACCGTAGGGTCCGCACGCTTAACGTTACGATGATAGTTTCATTATAAGTTTATATATTTTGATGTACCGAAGTTTGTTCGGAGTCCCGGATGTGATCATGGACATGACGAGGAGTCTCGAAATGGTCGAGACATAAAAATTGATATATTGGAAGCCTATGTTTGGACATCGAAAGTGTTCTGGGTGAAATCGGCATTTTACCGGAGTACCGGGAGGTTATCGGAACCCCCCGGTAACCTAATGGGCCTTAATGGGCCTAGTGGAGGAAGAGGAGAGGAGGCCTAGGGGCTGCCGCGCGCCCCCCCCCCCCCCAAGTCCGAATAGGACAAGGAGGGGGGGGGGCGGCGCCCCCCTTTCCTTTCTTCCCTCTCCTCCTTCCCCCAAGTCCTAATCCAACTAGGGAAAGGGTGGGAGTCCTACTCCCGATAGGAGTAGGAATCCTCCGGCGCGCCTCCTCCTAGGGCCGGCCGCACCCCCCTTTGCTCCTTTATATACGGGGGCAGGGGGCACCCCTAGACACACAAGTTGATCTCCAAGATCGTTCTCTTAGCCATGTGCGGTGCCCCCTTCCACCATAGTCCTCGATAATATTGTAGTGGTGCTTAGGCGAAGCCCTGCGACAGTAGAACATGAAGATCGTCACCACACCGTCGTGCTGACGGAACTCTTCCCCGACACTTTGTTGGATCGGAGTCCGGGGATCGTCATCCAGCTGAACGTGTGCTAGAACTCGGAGGTGCCGTAGTTTCGGTGCTTGATCGATCGGGCCATGAAGACGTACGACTACATCAACCGCATTGTCACAACGCTTCCGCTGTTGGTCTACGAGGGTACGTAGATCACACTCTCCCCTCTCGTTGCTATGCATCACCATGATCTTGCGTGTGCGTAGGAATTTTTTTTTGAAATTACTACGTTCCCCAACAACTACTAGTTACTACTGTAGTTTTTAGAGCAAATTACCAGTACATTAGCCTAGACTAAATGGAAAAATTCCTATCCTAAGCATCAAATGGCATCTCTTTCTCTATAGGAATTGAGATGCATGTCATCTCACTTCCTATGATTTTCATATTCCTATCCTATGAACGAAAGGAGGCCTTTGTTGGATTAACTACTGTAGCTAGCAGTACTGCTGGTACAATAGTTTTCTTCAAGAAGCGGAATTCAACGAAGCAATGATGGTTCCTTCGTCCGAGCAACTTCAAAGTGGGAAGTGGGCTTGTGATTTGACGGCTCATTAGTCATTGTTATTGCGGCACGACGACCTGGGTGACTCTCCCTTGGAGTTCTGCGTGCATGGCAAGTGGACCAGGATGATCGACGTCCCACATGTTGGCGAACGGAAGTATTCTTTCCGATATCGAGGAGCAAGGAAACCGCGTGGTATAGTATCACTGCTGATTGGTTCGCAAAAAAATAGTATCACTACCGATTTATAATTATTTTTTATTTCCGATGAATGCTAGCGTTTCAACTCTTACGACGAAGGGTGCCAAACACGGCACATGCTGGATGTCCCACACGTCAGCGAAAGGAGTGGGACATGAACAGCGTGGTAGAGCCCAGCGTAAAAAAACAGCGTGGTAGAGCGTCTCCACTTCTTCCACTTCTGGGTCGGAGACCGCACGTAGTAGTACTTAGTGGTATGAACGATACAAAGTGCGACCTGGAGAGAAAGACACGTCTAGTTGGAAGGTCTCGGGGCATACACGTAAACAAATATAAAAGTTAATATGTGCCTCCAACTAATATAGTAGTAGTAGAGTAATTAGGCACGTACTCCATAACATCACCGTGCATTGCACGTACAACATTTAGTGGTAGTACGTAGTAGGGGACAAATGCCGCCCAAGAGTTCCCTTCTCGACCTACTTTTGGGTGTTTGGTAGAGTGTATGGAGGGTGCATGAGTCCACACTAGTTTAGCACAAATACACTAGAAGCATGCATGAAGAGAGCATGCATGAAGAGGGGTGTTGAGTTGAGCATGCATGAAGAGGGAACAACTATGCTGAGACGAGAATGCAACCAAACACACCCTATATGCCACGCATGTTCATACCATTTGTGCCTTTCTACTTCACTTACTGCGCTACATTACTCAGGTTCGTACGTCCACTCCTGGGTACATGTCCATCTCGTAGTTCCAGTCCCACGTGTTCTTCATATAGATGGAAAGATCCTTGCATAACACGTGCACCTTGATGCTAGATGTCTCGCGTGTTGGCAAAAGGATGAACAAAGCTCACGTAAAAAAATAGAGTGGAAGAACATAGATTCCGGACGACCGAGAAGGAGCAAGGAACCTCGTGGTGGAGCGTCTGCACTCATAATATTTAATATTATTCAGCGATATAAAATTAACCAAACATCTCCACAGTGGACTGGAAGAGTACGAAACACGGCAGCCCAGTGTAGTTACATCATACTAGTACATGGCTAACCCACGCTATCACCATATTTCTTGGCTTCCGTGTGACACCTATCTCTAGTAATCCAGCAGCCCGTATCGCTTCTCCGTCCTCGTCTCTATCGAAGTGCGGCGGGCTGGCGTTTCCGCCATCTATTGAGGTCGGTTAACTATCACATGTTAGCGACAGGCCAAGAGAATTCTAAAAAAAATTCCTTTCACATTCCATTTTCAAAAAGAAAAAAATCCTTTCACGTACGAATTTGCCTGTATGCTTTGAGCAACTTGCATTTCCTATACTGCTCCTGTTTGATACTCTAACTTAGCTAGAGGTTAGACTAACTCATGACTAACCCTGAACTAACTGTAGCCAAAGAGGTGTTTGGGTAACAGGGTTAGATTGACAATAAATGCACTTCATGGAGAGAGAAAAGTGATTTTTCAGTGGTCCCAATGAGAACTATCTCCATTTAGCACCTCTTGGGTGGGATAGTTTTTTTTGGTGGGTTCGGTGCAACTTGCTCCAATTTAAACCCTCATGCTTGGATACTTTAGGGCTATTTGAGCCCTAACTAGCTCAAACTAACTCTAACCCATGGATCCAAACAGGGCCTATGGCCAGTCTCGACGCGGAGCAGTCGCGTGCACCGGGAAGCGACGCTCTCTCGGCCGTCGCGCCACTTCAAAGCCGGTGCCAGTGAGAGGTCGCCTCCGCTCTGGCCGGGCATTAATGCGCACTGACGCTCCAGGGCGACGCTGACCATTTCACGTGGGAAGCGCGCGCTGGCAAGGGAGTATAGGTTTTGAACCGTTTCAGGTGCAGTACTGGTAGTTTGCAAAACTACTCAATTATTACACTCAGTTTCCTAAGAAATTGTGGTAAAAAACGTTACTCCATAGCCCGCTTCCCTTCTCCTTCCTCTTCCAACGCCCACGCACGTCCGCGGGAAGCGACCGGTCAACCCTTATATAGGAGTGCTAGCACAAAAAGATGCATGCATGACCACTAAAATTTCCATATTAAAGCGCCACTTCGGAGGGAGTATGGCGTATGTTGTTACCTTCGGCTGGCCCATGGCTACCGGGCGACGGTGACCAGAGAAGAGGCGGCGGGAGGGGAATGAATGCAGCTACTGTTTGGGTTCGCCTTCCGGCTTAAATAAATGTGCAACATCACGTGTACCCGCGGGTGCACAAATTGTAACATACATGTCTGCTTAAGTGGGCATCACGTAACTGGTGTGTGTGTGAGAGAGAGATTCTGAGAGACAGAGTGCGTGTGTGCGACTCTACTCTTCGGACATGTACTCAACCTTTTGCATCGGGATATAAGTATAATGGTATTTACTTTAGCTAGTGATTTACGTGGCCATGTTAACGTGGTTGTGTCAAAAAATGTCACTTCCTGCTCGTGATTTGCGTTATATAATTACAAGCAAGATTCTCGTGCATTGCAGGGAACATCAATATGCATTTTTTTACAAAACACCTGTTGTGATTGACCCATGCAGGAGTAATCCCATGTGTAAAAACTAATGATATCTTGAGAATTTTATCGGAAAACTGGTATCTCGAGAATGTCATCGAAAAAATAAGAGATGAGAGATAAGGCAAGGAGGAGTGGAGCGTGGTGGTGACTGGTGGTCGGAATGGGCGAATGCATGGGGATGGACGGCGCCGGCAGGCGGCAGCGGCCACCATGCATGATAGATTGTTCCAGAGACTTATTCCTTTTTTAATTGCTGAGCAACACGAGGTTGCGAGAGATAATGATGTGGAGAGAGGTGCGGGTATCTTTTGTAAAATTATCATAGTTTGCTTTCTATCCTCAGATATAGATCATACGGTCTGTATTACAAGATGGCAGGCACACCATCACCGCCAACTTGTTTTTTATAAGGGTACATATGATAAGTTTGCTGACTACTAAAGTAAAGTGGAATTTGTCCATGTTATGCAAGTAAATAAAGGTGATTGTTTATCATACGGGTAAGGTTGGATGAAGGGTGGTAGGAACAAATGCTCCGCCTAGAGCATGTGTGGTGAGTTGGAGTCTTAGTGTGTGTTTGTGTGTGAGAGAGAGAGGGGAGAGAGAGATGGAGTCTTAGTTTGTGTGTGTGTGAGAGAGAGAGATGGAGTCTTAGTGTGTGTGTGGGGTGGGGGGGAGTGCATGCATGCATGCGTGCGTGTGCGTGTGTGTGTGTGAGAGAGAGATGGAGTCTTAGTGTGTGTGTGGGGGGGGGGGTGCGCGCGCGCGCGTGTGTGTGTGTGTCGCGGGGTCCTCTGTGGCGGATGTAATTTAAGTGTGCATGGCTTCATCATAGAGAGGTGATGTGTATGGCAGAGGCCACCAACGATGGGGTGCGAGAGAGAAAATGCCCGTAGAGAGGGAAGAGAAGGTGTGTGCGCGTGAGAGGAGTCGACATCGAGAGAACGTGTTTGTTCGAGAGACACCGAGGAAGACTACTATATATTGATGGTGCATGTAGGTGGGAATTAAACAAAGGGATGGTCTTATTGGTTTCGCGGATATAGGGGAAGAGTGAGAGGGGGGGTAGCTAGAAGGAGATTGTTAAGTGTGAGTGTGTGTTTTACCCATCCAGGCGGAAGTTATGTGCACAAAAGAGGAGAACGATTCGATGTGGCGTTAGGATTGGGGGTAATTAACTACGTATGGAGACATAGAGACCTTGAACATGCACGTGTGAGAGGTATACATGTATACGTGGGATGTGTGTGCGTGTGTGCGCGTGCATGATCGAGATAAAAGAAAGAAGACATAAGTCATAAGATCAACGACATGGGAGAGACGGATCGGTATGACAATATGCATGCATGTGAGAATGCAGGGAGGAAGGCCCGACAATTGAGCATGTGTTTTTGTCTTTAAGAGATAGTGGCGTGGGCTGGAGCATGCATCTATGGCGAGCAGAGGGAGTGAGGCGCAACGATTGTGCAAAAGAGACCAACCTATAAATGCATATGTATGGAGAGACATATATAGTGTGGGTGATAGGAAGCAAGACTCCGTGCGAAAAAGAAATGTTGACGGAGAAACTACAGATAGATACAGAGATGGAGATGCTATCTAGAGGGACATCCGCTAGTTTGGGTGTTGGAGATGACCGTCGGGTGGTTCAAAGGGTGAAGTTATATATATGTGTGTGAGAGGGCACTTGACTGCATGTAGAGAGAAACATATGTAGTGTGCATGATAGGAATCAAGAGTGAGGGCGAGAAAGAAGGTTGATGGAGAAACAGATAAATAGAAAGATAAAGATGCTAGCTAGTGTGCGCTAGAGATAGGAGTCGAGTGGATCAGAAGGCTGGGTTATGTGTGTGGGTGTGAGAGAGATAGAGAGAGGGTGCATGTGAGTCACATACAAACAGATACCAAAGAGAAATGAGATCCAGAGAGACGGAGTTTTGTGTCTGCGAGAGAGAAAGATATTTCACAACGAGAGTGATAGCTAGAGAGACATACAAGGGAACACAAGATATCTCTAGGGAGAGAGGGTGTGTGTGAGCGACATACAAGAGAACAATGGAGAAATATGAGACCCTCGGAGACAAAGTTTGTGTTTGTGTGTGAGAAAGAGATATTGAAGAGGAAGAGTCGTAGGTTCTCATATCTAAGGAGCGAAAGACATCTCTGTATGAGGGGTGTGCGAGTGGCACACATGGGAATAGTAGAGAGAAATGAGACCCTGGGAGACAAAGTATTGTGCTTTTGTGAGAGAAAGAGATTCCACATGGAGAATCATTGTTAGAGACACATAGCAGGGAGCAAGATATATTTAGAGAGAGATAGAGTGATGAAGGTCGAGGGAGAGAGTACCGTCAGTGTGTTACGAAGATAAAAGATCATTGTCGACATATAGGTAGCACGAGAGATACCCGAGAGACGATGAACGCGTATAGGTCTAGAGAGATAGTCCTATATAAGCATGAGTGATAGCTATATGAGACGAATATCTGGATTAAAGGGGATTCAAATATTTAAACTAGAGATCACGACATCGATAATATCATAACGCAAATTGGTGTATCAAACATGCATATTCATTTGAATTTGGGCACACGTGTAATGTTATATAGTTTATCAATATTGGTGATCCATAGATTCTTCAGTTACAAACAATGCATGGTTTATATGCAATTAATGTCTAAACGGGATTACATTATATGTTGCGTGTGTGAAACACATTATACATGTTTGAGAAGTAAAAAAACCCGCATGAAACACACATTAATTGGAGACAGTTAGCGAGGAATGCACACATTGGATTTCAACATAAAGTGGTTTCAAATATTTGAAAATCCAAATTGATGGATACAACCTTATGAATCTGAGATCATGCCATTTGTAAACCATATTTATGTATAAATGGTGTTGTGCTTTTGAAAGTATATATATATATATATATAAATGATGTATATAGAATGTAATTCCAATTGAAAATGGATCCCGCCCGAAAAAAAATAGAATACAAACGGGATTCGAATTGAGTTGGCACGGTAAACGTGCACTCTGCAAAATTTGAACGAAGCGGGGAAAGTCGCAGTAACCGCCTGAAACCAAAATCTGCGAGATGGAAATCACTACTGCCTATCCCTGCCACGCAAAGTCTATTTGCTGGATTTCTATAGGTTTCGATAGGGGTAGGTTTGTAATTTCACCCAAATGTTATGTAACCGCCTCTCACCCGGATTCATACATGGTGGGCGCCAAAACACGGTGTGTCCTTGGCCAAAATCGACTCCCTCCCGATTCATATTCATACACGATGGGCGCCAAAAACAAACTCTCGTCAGCAAATATTCGGTGTATGCGAGATTACCGTCCTATCCCCAACCGACAAATGTTGTTGTGATGTAGTAGAAATTTGAAACAGGGGCTAAGTTTGTAAATTTCCTCGCATTTGAGACAAGCGCGCCCTGAATACATGGTTCCCCCTTCCTCTCTACCTCCCTTTTCCTTATTCGTACTCCGTGGGTGCCAAAACACCCTCTCCACCCCACCCTCCTCTGCCCGCCGCCGTCCGCCACCCCATCCATCGCCGTCCTCCACCATCCCGTCCTCTCGCTTCATCCCCGCCGTCGTCCACCTTGTCGGCGCCGCTCCTATGACTGTCTTGTCCACCGCGCCCCGCCACCACCGTCTACCCTCCTAGATCTGCTTCCACGCCGCCGATAGCCATTGCTACCGCAGCACCGTCAAATTCTCATCAGATGCGTACACGGCGCCGCACCAGAGGCGGTACTCTTTCATATCTGCTCAACTTATTTATCGTAGCAAGAAAATAGATCTCCACTGCTTTACTCTGATTTCTTGTCTTGGTTGTGAAGTTGCCTTTGTCCGGTTTGCACCTTCAGATCCGCCATGGCACGCTCAACACTATACCCCCAATGCTTATGGTTTTCCCCTTTTATATTCCACACTAGTTAAATCACAGTAGACTAAATTTCAAAATTGGGTCAGTCAATTTTTCAGAGCTCGCCGGAGTTCGCCGGTGCGATCGAAGGGGCTCGGGTGGTTGTGGGGCCTCGCCGAACAAAGAAAACTCGACGCGGGTGGGGGTTGGGGCGGGGGTGGGGGTGGCGGAGGAACACAGGCGGTGGGGGCCGGTGGTCCGGCCGGCGGCCCATGCAGTGTTCTATATGGGAAGAATCAGAGACGAGGAAGAAGAAGGGTTAGGAGACGTAGGATCTTCATCCAACCGCCTGAAATGGTCGAGAGACAACTGGGAGTTGCATTCTTAATGCGCTCTGGTTCATCATGTGTGGGCACTGCGCAACCAACATTTTATTATCCAAAATCTGCTTGCTCTTCTTTACCATGTTCCTCTTCCGTTCTTCTTTAATATGTACTCTCTCCGTTCCTAAATACAAGTCTTTGTATAGATTCCACCATGGACTACATATGGAGCAAAATGAGTGAATCTACACTCTAAAATGTATCTGGATACATCTATATGTGATCCATAGTGGAAATCTCTACCAAGACTTATATTTTGGAATGGAGGGAGTATGATAGTAGTACAATATGTTCCTTGTACTGAAGATGAGCAGGGACATTTTCAGTGTAGAGGTCTATACGATCGGTTGTGATGGACACTTTGAGCCTCTTTGATTTGTAGGATCTTGTAAACATAGGAATAGGATTTGTAGTGGCCTGCCCACTTGAATCCTATAAGAATAGCAAGGAAATGCGGGGAGCTGTGTCACCTTTGAGTTACGTTGATATTAACAGTACTGCACCTTCACTTGAAGAGAGCTGGTATCCAAAGCCTTTCTAGCTGTACCGGCAATACTAGCACATATATCCAGCAAGTTCCACTTTGCTGATTTTACTCTGATGCTTAAGGTTTTCCCGTTATATCTACACTATGATTTGTGTAGCTGCTTTGTATCGCACTAGCAGTAGTCCACTCTTGAAGCTAAACACTGCAATGACTTACAAAATTGGCACCAAGGCATTGAGTGCCATTCTGGATGCAATGAAACTCATACGATCCCCACCTGTTGATTCTTGTTCAGAATATGATCCTAATGACTATTCTAACCTCGAGGAGTCAAAGGCAGATGGCCTGTCCTGTTCACCCATCAAGGTGCTTGTTCTAATTTGGCAATGTTTTATTGATTGTGGGTATCTTGCATATGTTGTCTTGCATTTCTTCTACTTTGTGCACCGCCATCTGCTTAGTTTACTCATCATATATGTCGAGATGCCATGCCCATCCATTATCAATACATATTCCATCCGTCATCATACCATGTTTTTCCACTCAAATGTTGTTCTTGTGCATCAAACATCAAAAAGGAAGAGGGTGATTGCCGAACCTGAAGGAGCACCAGCAAAGTCCTTGAAAAACGTGGTGGTGCCAGAGAAATCAGACATCACCCCAATTATATTGGCTGTACAACCAGTGACACAAAATGTAGGACCGACTCCAGCAGACTGTACCCATACTTCACTGGCCACACCACTAGCCCACCACACAGGACCTGCACTCCAGCAAATAGTATAACGATTTCATTTGCCATAGCACCAGCTGTACCACAGAAAAATCCCACTCCAGGAAAAAGTACAGCAAGTCCACCGGCCGAAGACCTATCCCAACTGCAGAGACGGCCAATTCCTGCAGATTGGAACCCCATTCCATTTATTCCCAGTTTAAAAGACAATGCTTTCAATGTTGTTAGGGACTACGTGCATATATTCCCATCATGGGAAGATTATTGTGAAGACAAACACCATTTTCACATCTTCATGTCCAACTTACGTGTAAGTGCTATTATTCATGGTTATTATTTTCCTGTTTACTACTGATTGAACACATCAATGATTTACATTACATTGTTGTAACTAGGCGAGGGTCAATCTGGATAGTCATGACGAGCAAAGCTTGCTTGTGCTTTTCAAGGAAGCATTGCAGCAGTATCAGTGTTACCTGAGGAAATCACACTTTGATGGCAAGTCTATAAACGAATTTCCGGTGAAGTCTCCTGTGCTAAATTTAGAAGACATTGAATGGAATAACCTTGTTATGCACTAGTCTCGTTCCCAAGATGAGGTATTGTCTATGAAATCACATGACAATTTGAACTTCTACTATTCCGCATGTGCCTTATGGATCTTTTTTGCAGGAAATCTGCTCGAAGAAGAATTCTGGTTTGACAAGAACGACAGGATATCGCAAATATGCTGCCCGCTGCTTTGCTCTTGTTAGTACCTGTTGTCCTGTATCACTGTACTTGCATACATACCTAGTTCATTATGTGACAGCAGTATGCATGATAGCTTGCTTATCAATTGTTCGCTCCAAATTATCTGATCTGTATGAATGGTTACATTAGTGTAGAATATATCCAATGCCAATGTTTTTAGCTCTGCATTGTTCTTGTAAGTGCATGCCGTCCCTTATCAGTGTACGTATAATGACAGGTAGTTGTTCATGTACCATCACTCTGCAGCTTATTTTCCTTTGCCCTCCATTTTCTATACATCAGATCTATATTTACTCTTACCATAAGGTTGGTACTGAAGAAGTTTAGCTGTGCATTGCTCTTGGCTGTACCTTTTGCCTGTATTGCTGCACTTACATTTATAGCTACTTGGTTATGTAGCATCACTCTTCATCTTATCTTAAATATTCTCCATTTTTTCATATATTATCACATCTATATTTACACTTAACAAAATGTAGAATAAAGGCAATGCTTTTGAAGAAGATTCTGTGGTAAACTTCTTGAATTCCCCCCCATCAGCATGGACAAGGCCTTTATAGAGCCCATCTTCACCAATAATGTAAGTTTGTCCATCTCAAGCCTTCAAACTTTGTTGTATATATTTGGTTAGGCATGACTACAACAGCTGTTTATTTTTGGTGTTTGTATCAAATTGCTTGTTTAAAGTTTATTACGTAGTTCATAAACAAAAGTTTGTCCTTTCTCAATTTAAGTTTTCAGCTGTACAACCAAGTTCCTTCTTCATACCATGTAAATTAAACTATACAGAGCAAGTGATCTTCTTTTGCACTGCATGTATGCTTCTGTTCTTCATCTGTAATCCAGTGGTGTGGTGAACCTACCCACTACAGCACAATGTCATATTCTGCAATGTCTTAACTATAAACAATGTCATATCATTCTACTATTATTTAAACCGTCTCTTTATTTGCCAATCTGAAATGGTATAAATTGATAGCACACTAACCATTGATACTTATGAGTTCTTGATCTGTAATCCAGTGGTGTCGTGAAGCTGCCAACTCCTTCACAATGTCATTTCCTGCCATGTCTTGACCTGAACAATACCATATTGTGTTAATGCAATTGTCACTTTATTCGTCAGTAAGAAATGTGATGAATTGTCAGCACTGATACTTTTATGTGCAAAACCTGTCATCTGTCTGCTTGTTTATCTTTCAGAGTGAGGAAGATATAAGTGTTGAACAAGCGCAGTCTCATCATCTTGCTCAGCTGCTTGCGCTGCAGCTCCCTAGCAGGGCTAACCTTTCTTGAACTCTATTGAAGTGCTGTCGGTTTTGTATATTATTTTGTCGGCGTGTTTATTTGCACTGGTGGCGATCTTTGATGCCCAGTGTATGTAATCTGCTGTCTGCTTGTGCTTTATTATCATAGTGGCGAACTTTGATGCCTAGTGGATGTAATATGCCGTAATTTCTTTATTATATAGTCTAGGTTTTTTCTTATTCACGATGCTGCAGTTATTTTACTGTATATATATATATATATCATGTCTTCGCAGTAAACCGACCAAACCGTAAAATTACGGTACATAATCGGGCCGTCATGCAATCACGATGTAGGTTGGGCCTGAAACGTGCCGAACACCTCACGGGCCGGCATCAGCCCGAAATGAACCTCGGCCCATGATTGTGCGAATCAAGTCACGGGCTTTTAACAGGCCAAAATTGTCTCAGTCCTTGTTTGGCCCAATCAGATACTGGCTGCGAGCAGGCCGAATGCAAACCGGGCCATAGTTAGGCCCAACTATATGACGGGCTTTTAACAGGACGAAATTAATATAGGGCCGAAATGTTAAACGGGCCCTTAACAGGCCAAAACTAATATGAGGCCGAATTACTAAGTGGGCCTTTAGCAAGTGGGCCCAAAAGTATAGTGTCCAGTTGACAGGCCAAATCTGATATGGGCCATAATTGAGCCCAGAGCCTCTTAAAGGGCCGGACCTGATCTGGGCCGTAATTTGGCCCAAAACGTGGTAGGCTTTTAACGGGTCGGATCTCATATGGGCCACTATTAGGCCCGTAGCGTAGCAGGCCATTAATGGACCGGATCAAATATGGGCCGGCATTTGGCCCAAAACATGGCAGCCAGTTAATGGGTCGGCCTACTAGGGTCCTCAAAATCTTGTGGGCATACAGCTGGGCCGGCCCATTAATGTCGGCGAAATCTCGTGGGCCTTTAGCTGGGCCGACCCATTATGATCCGCAAGAATCTTGTGGGCCTTTACCTGGGCCGGCCCATTATGGCACACAAAAATCTTGTGGGCCTTTACCTGGGCTGGCCCATTATGGCCCGCAAAATCTTGTGGGCCTTTAGCTGGGCCAGCCCATTATGGTCTGCAAAATATCGTGGGCCTTTAGCTGGGCCGGCCCATTATGGTCCGCAAAATCTTGGGGGCCTTCAGTTGGGCCGGCCCATTTAAACTTGATGGGCCGGTCCACATGTCAACATATCATAGGCGCGTCTCGCCCATTGGATGAGTGACACCTATGCCAACGCGGACCTGACACGTGTCTCCTCTAGCCAATGATGATTTTACACGTGGAAAATCCCCATTGGTCGGGGCTGTTAATGGGTTATCGGATCCAAAACCCGACCCGATAGCTTAACGGTGTTCCGTTACGGTGGATGCCACATGTCGGTCACCCTTGACGAAAGCACTTCTGTGACGCGCGATTTATCGTCATGGAAGTGGACACTTCCGTGATGATAATTTTGGTAATGTCATGGAACACTTCTACGACAGCACAGGTATGACTATCTTGATTCTGTCATAAAATCGTTATGGATGTACATGCATGACAAAAAACGCGACCTACTGTGACAAACACGTATCATCACAGAAGTGTATTTTTTTTGTAGTGCATGCACTCGACTTCCACTCGAATGGTTTCTGTCTTGTCCTTCTGTAACGCCCCGGACACACCCGCCGGTGGTCGTTACTCCTGGCGGGATCTAGACTAGCCCCACAAATCAATACTAGTCTTTTCTGCGCACTTTGTCCTCACTCATGCGCACCCGGGAGCAACTTCCCGGTCGGTCACCCATCCTGACACTACTCCAAGCTAAGCACACTTAACTTTGGAGTTCTATCCGAATGGGCTACCAGAAAAGAAGGAATTCCTTATTGATATGAGTAGTCTATCATCCCTAATAAGCCAGGCCATCACATACACCCCCACTCAGAGGAACCGACGTCCTCGTCGGGCCACAGGAACGTTCCCTCTTGGCACATACGTTTGTGCTTTCATTCCAGTACATGTGCCATGCCGTGTGCCACAACGGGTCACAAACATCATGAACAACATGACCACGCACCTGTCCGCAACCATCCATGTAACCGCGAGAGTCGGCTCTGATACCAACTTGTAACACCCCGGACACACCCGTCGGTGGTTGTTACTCCTGGCAGGATCTAGACTGGCCCCACAAATCAATACTAGTCTTTTCTACGCACTTTCTCCTCACTCATGCGCACCCGGGAGCAACTTCCCGCTCGGTCACCCATCCTGACACTACTCCAAGCTAAGCACGCTTAACTTTGGAGTTCTATCCGAATGGGCTACCGGAAAATAAGGAATTCCTTATTGATATGAGTAGTCTATCATCCCTAATAAGCCAGGCCATCACACCTTCTCTGTGTGCCTGATACGTCTCCAACGTATCTATAATTTTTGATTGTTCCATGCTATTACATTATCTGTTTCAGATGTTAATGGGCTTTATTTTACACTTTTATATTATTTTTGGGACTAACCTATTAACCCAAGGCCCAGTGCAAATTGCTGTTTTTTGCCTATTTCAGTGTTTCGCAGAAAAGGAATATCAAACGGAGTCCAAACGGAATGAAACCTTTGGGAGCGTGATTTTTGGAACAAATGTGATCCAAAGGACTTGGAGTGGACGTCAAGAAACGAACAAGGTGTCCATGAGGCAGGGGGCGCGCCCTCCCCCTCGTGGGCCCCTCGTGGCTCAACCGACCTACTCCTTCCTCCTATATATGTTCACATACCCTGAAAACATCAAGGAGTGATACGTCTCCAACGTATCTATAATTTTTGATTGCTCCATGCTATATTATCTACTGTTTTGGACTATATTGGGCTTTATTTTCCACTTTTATATTATTTTTTGGACTAACCTATTAACCGGAGGCCCAGCCCAGAATTGCTGTTTTTTTGCCTATTTCAGTGTTTCGAAGAAACGGAATATCAAACAGAGTCCAAACAGAATAAACCTTTCTGGAACGTGATTTTCTTCCCGAATATGACCCAGGAGACTTGGACCCTACGCCAAGCAAGCTTCGAGGTGGGCACCAGGTAGGGGGGCGGGCCCTATACCCCTAGGCGCGCCCCCACCCTCATGGGCCCACCAAAGCTCCACTGACGTACTTCTTCCTCCTATATATACCTACGTACCCCCAAACGAACAGGGACGGAGCCAAAAACCTAATTCCACCGCCGCAACTTTCTGTATCCACGAGATCCCATCTTGGGGCCTGTTCCGGACCTCCGCCGGAGAGGGCCGTCATCACGGAGGGCTTCTACATCACCATAGCCTCTCCGATGAAGTGTGAGTAGTTTACCTCAGACCTTCGGGTCCATAGTTATTAGCTAGATGGCTTCTTCTCTCTTTTTGGATCTCAATACAAAGTTCTCCCCCACTCTTGTGGAGATCTATTCGATGTAATATTCTTCTATTTTGTGGTGTGTTTGTTGAGACCGATGAATTGTGGGTTTATGATCAAGTCTATCTATGAATAATATTTGAATCTTCTCTGAATTCTTTTATGTATGATTAGTTATCTTTGCAAGTCTCTTCGAATTATCAGTTGGTTTGGCCTACTAGATTGGTTTTTCTTGCCATGGGAGAAGTGCTTAGCTTTGGGTTCGATCTTGCGGTGTCCTTTCCCAGTGACAGAAGGGGCAGCAAGGCACATATTGCATCGTTGCCATCGAGGATAACAAGATGGGGTTTTATTTCATATTGCATGAATTTATCTCTTTACATCATGTCATCTTGCTTAAAGCGTTACTCTGTTTTTAACTTAATACTCTAGATGCATGATGGATAGCGGTCTATGAGTGGAGTAATAGTAGTAGATGCAGAATCGTTTCGGTCTACTTGTCACGGACGTGATGCCTATATACATGATCATGCCTAGATATTCTCATAACTATGCTCAATTCTGTCAATTGCTCAACAGTAATTTGTTCACCCACCGTAGAATACTTATGCATTTGAGAGAAGCCACTAGTGAAACCTATGGCTCCCGGGTCTATTCTCATCATACCAATCTCCATCACTTTAATCTTGCTTTGATTTTTTACTTTGCCTTTTACTTTTCACTTTGCATCTCTATACCAAAAATACCAAAAATATTATATCTATCAGATCTCACTCTCGTAAGTGACCGTGAAGGGATTGACAACCCCTAATCGCGTTGGTTGCGAGTAGCTATCGTTTTGTGTAGGTACGAGGGACTTGAGTGTGGCCTCCTACTGGATTGATACCTTGGTTCTCAAAAACTGAGGGAAATACTTACGCTACTCTGCTGCATCATCCTTTCCTCTTCGGGGAAATCCAACGCAAGCTCAAGAGGTAGCATGAAGAATTTCTGGCGCCGTTGCCGAGGAGTCTACGCAAAAAGTCAACATACCAAGTACCCATCACAATCCCTATCTCCCGCATTACATTATTTGCCATTTGCCTCTCGTTTTCCTCTCCCCCAATTCACCCTTGCCGTTTTATTCGCCCTCTCTCTCTATCCTCCCTCTCTATTTGCCTCTTTTTGCCCGTTTCTTGTTTGCCCGTATGGTTGGAATATTTATTTATTTATTACTAAATAGAGAACCTAAGATCTATGGATCCTCATCCACTTGCTAATCTTTTTAAGAGATGCAATTATGATGAACCAATTGGTAGTGAGTTTTGTGCACTATAGTATCTTTATGAAGTTTTGCTTTAAATTCATGAATCTGAAAAGTGTGATGAATTACTTTATGAAGCGATTCACGATAGATCTTTGAATAAAAAGCATGCTTACAATGATTTTACTATAAATTCTCTTGATGTCAATTGTGCTAATAATATGCAAAACCCTAAGCTTGGGGATGCTAGTTTTGCTATGTGTACTACTTGTTGTAATGATCATGATTGGGGTGATTCTTATTATGATATTGAAAATTTATTAAAGCCCCATGATGAATATGAGATTGATAGTAGTGTTTGCAATATTATTGAAAGTGGGTTTGGAAGAGTGTCAACTTTAGATCCCACATATTTGGAGAATGTTCAATCTTATGAAAGTTTTGATAAAAGTGGGTTTGGAAAGGTCATGACTTTAGTTAATGTTAATCCCACTATTTTGGAAGAGTGTCAACTTTGCATGCATATGGATCGTGTTGATATTTTGTGTGATAGCTACTTTGTGGAATTTGCTTATGATCCCTCATGCAATTATTATGAGAGAGGAAAATATGGTGTTAGAAATTTTCATCTTGCTAAATTACCTCTCGTTATGTTGAGATTGCTATTGTTTCTTTCCGCTTCCTTGCATACGCTAGTTTTTGCTTGCCTTGGTAATTTGTTTGCCTATAAGATGCCTATGTATAGGAAGTATGTTAGACTTAGATGTGTTTGTCACATGCTCTATGATGCTCTCTTTGTGCTTCAATTCTTGTCTTTCATGTGAGCATCATTAAAATTATCTATGCCTAGCTAGGGGCGTTAAACGATAGCGCTTGTTGGGAGGCAACCCAATTTTATTTTTAGTTTTTTGTGTTTTTCTTCTGTTAGGGAATAAATAACCCATCTACCTTCTATTTGGATGTGGTTTTGCGTTTTAATTAGTGTTTGTGCCAAGTTAGACCTATTGGATCTTCTTGGATGATAGTTATTTGATCTTGCTGTAATTTTCAGAAACTTTGCGTTCAGTGGCCGAATTGTTAAAAATCACCAGAACACGATAAAATACTTATTCCAATTTCTTCTGATCAATAAACAAATTGTATAGGTCTTCAAATTTTGGTAGATTTTGTGGAGTTCCAGAAGTTTGCGTTAGTTATAGATTACTACAGACTGTTCTGTTTTTGACATATTCTGTTTTTCGTGTGTTGTTTGCTTATTTTGATGAATCTATGGTTAGTAAAATAGTTTATAATCCATAGAGAAGTTGGAATACAGTAGGTTTAACACCAATATAAATAAAGAATGAGTTCATTACAGTAACTTTAAGTGGTCTTTTGTTTCTTTCTCCAACGGAGCTCACGAGATTTCTATTGAGTTTTGTGTTGTGAAGTTTTCATGTTTTGGGTGAATTCTTGTGATGGATTATGTAACAAGGAGTGGCAAGAGCCTAAGCTTGGGGATGCCCATGGCACCCCCAAGATAATCCAAGGACACCAAAAAGTCAAAGCTTGGGGATGCCCCGGAAGGCATCCCCTCTTTCGTCCACTTCCATCGGTAATTTACTTGGAGCTATATTTTTTATTCACCAACATGATATATGTTTTGCTTGGAGCATCTTATATTATTTGTGCCTTTGGTTTTTAGTGTGCCAAAAATCATCCTTGCTGTACACACCTTTTGAGAGATCCATACATGAATTAGAATTTGATAGAATACTCTATGTGCTTCACTTATATCTTTTGAGCGCTGTAATCTTGCTCTATGTGCTTCACTTAGAACTTTTAGAGCACGATGGTGGATTTGTTTTAAAGAAACTACTGATCTCTCATGCTTCACTTAAATTATTTTGAGAGTCTTAATAGCATGCTAATTTGCTTAATAGTAACATGCTTGGTATTCAAGATTTGTGAAACTTTCTTTTGAGTGTGTTGAATACTAAGAAAAGTTGGATGCTTGATAATTGTTTTGAGATATGGAGGTAGTAATATCGAAGTCATGCTAGTAGAGTAATTGTGAATTTGAGAAGTTCTTGAGTTAAAGTTTGCAAGTCCCGTAGCATGCACGTATGGTAAACGTTATGCAACAAATTTGAAACATGAGGTGTTATTTGATTGTCCTCCTTATGATTGGCGGTCGGGGACGACCGATGGTCTTTTCCTACCAATCTATCCCCCTAGGATCATGCGCGTAATACTTTGGTTTTTGATGGCTTGTAGATTTTTGCAATAAGTATATGAGTTCTTTATGACTAATGTTGAGTCCATGGATTATATGCACTCTCACACTTCCATCATTGCTAGCCTCTACGGTACCGTGCATTGCCCTTTCTCACATCGAGAGTTGGTGCAAACTTCGCCGGTGCATCCAAACCCCGTGATATGATACGCCCTTTCACACATAAACCTCCTTATATCTTCCTCAAAACAGCCACCATACCTAACTATTATGGCATTTCCATAGCCATTCCGAGATATATTGCCATGCTACTTTCCACCATCCAGTTTATCATGACACATTCATCATTGTCATATTGCTTAGCATGATCATGTAGTTGACATAGTATTTGTGGCAAAGCCACCGTTCATAATTTTTTCATACTTGTCACTCTTGATTCATTGCATATCCCGGTACACCGCCGGAGGCATCCATATAGAGTCATACTTTGTTCTAGTATCGAGTTGTAATCATTGAGTTGTAAATAAATAGAAGTGTGATGATCATCATTCAATAGAGCATTGTCCCAAAAAAAGAGAAAGGCCAAAGAAAAAAAAGAAGGCCCACAAAAGAGAAAATAAATAAAAAGGGGCAATGCTACTATCTTTTTTTCCACACTTGTGCTTCAAAGTAGCACCATGTTCTTCATATAGAGAGTCTCTTGAGTTATCACTTTCATATACTAGTGGGAATTTTCATTATAGAACTTGGCTTGTATATTCCAACAATGGGCCTCCTCAAGTGCCCTAGGTCTTCGTGAGCAAGCAAGTTGGATGCACACCCACTTAGTTTCTTTTGATGAGCTTTCATACATTTATATCTCTAGTGCATCTGTTGCATGGCAATCCCTACTCCTTGCATTAACATCAATTGATGGACATCTCCATAGCCCGTTGATTAGCCTCGTTGATGTGAGACTTTCTCCTTTTTGTCTACTCCACATAACCCCCATCATTATATTCTATTCCACCCATAGTGCTATATCCATGGCTCACGCTCATGTATTATATTGCGTGAAAGTTTATGAGTTTGAAATTATTAAGGTATGAAACAATTGCTTGGCTTGTCATCGGGGTTGTGCATGATGAGAACATTCTTGTGTGACAAAAATGGAGCATGACTAAACTATATGATTTTGTAGGGATGAACTTTCTTTGGCCATGTTATTTTAAGAAAACATAATTGCTTTGTTGGTTTCCTTGAAGTATTATTATTCTCTATGTCAATATGAACTTTTCTCTTGAATCTTCCTAATCTGAATATTCATACCACAATTAAGAAGATTTGCATTGAAATTATGCCAAATAGCACACCACATCAAAAATTCTCTTTTTATCATTTACCTACTCGAGGACGAGCAGGAATTAAGCTTGGGGATGCTTGATACGTCTCCAACGTATCTATAATTTTTGATTGCTCCATGCTATATTATCTACTGTTTTGGACTATATTGGGCTCTATTTTCCACTTTTATATTATTTTTGGGACTAACCTATTAACTGGTGGCCCAGCCCAGAATTGCTGTTTTTTGTCTATTTCAGTGTTTCGAAGAAACGGAATATCAAACGGAGTCCAAACGGAATAAACCTTTCTAGACCATGATTTTCTTCCCGAATATGACCCAGGAGACTTGGACCCTACGCCAAGGAAGCTTTGAGGTGGGCACGAGGTAGGGGGGCGCGCCCTATACCCCCAGGCGCGCCCTCCACCCTCGTGGGCCAACCGAAGCTCCACCAACGTACTTCTGCCTCCTATATATACTTACCTACCCCCAAATGAACAGAGACGGAGCCAAAAACCTAATTCCACCGCCGCAACTTTCTGTATCCATGAGATCCCATCTTGGGGCCTGTTCCAGAGCTCCGCCGGAGAGGGTCGTCATCACGGAGGGCTTCTACATCACCATAGCCTCTCCGATGAAGTGTGAGTAGTTTACCTCAGACCTTCGGGTCCATAGTTATTAGCTAGATGGCTTCTTCTCTCTTTTTGGATCTCAATACAAAGTTCTCCCCCTCTCTTGTGGAGATCTATTCGATGTAATCTTCTTCTTTTTTGCGGTGTGTTTGTTGAGACCGATGAATTGTGGGTTTATGATCAAGTCTATCTATGAATAATATTTGAATCTTCTCTGAATTCTTTTATGTATGATTAGTTATCTTTGCAAGTCTCTTCGAATTATCAGTTTGGTTTGGCCTACTAGATTGGTTTTTCTTGCCATGGGAGAAGTGCTTAGCTTTGGGTTTGATCTTGCGATGTCCTTTCCCAGTGACAGAAGGGGAAGCAAGGCACGTATTGCATCGTTGCCATTGAGGATAACAAGATGGGGTTTATTTCATATTGCATGAATTTATCTCTCTACATCATGTCATCTTGCTTAAAGCGTTACTCTGTTTTTAACTTAATACTCTAGATGCATGCTGGATAGTGGTCGATGAGTGGAGTAATAGTAGTAGATGCAGAATCGTTTCGGTCTACTTGTCATGGACGTGATGCCTATATATACATGATCATGCCTAGATATTCTCATAACTATGCTCAATTCTGTCAATTGCTCAACAGTAATTTGTTCACCCACCGTAGAATACTTATGCTTTTGAGAGAAGCCACTAGTGAAACCTATGGCCCCCGGGTCTATTCTCATCATATCAATCTCCATCACTTTAATCTTGCTTTGCTTTTTTACTTTGCCTTTTACTTTTCACTTTGCATCTCTATACAAAAAATACTAAAAATATTATATCTATCAGATCTCACTCTCGTAAGTGACCGTGAAGGGATTAACAACCCCTAATCGCGTTGGTTGCGAGTAGCTATCGTTTTGTGCAGGTACGAGGGACTTGAGCGTGGCCTCCTACTGGATTGATACCTTGGTTCTCAAAAACTGAGGGAAATACTTACGCTACTCTGCTGCATCATCCTTTCCTCTTCGGGGAAATCCAACGCAAGCTCAAGAGGTAGCAAGGAGCACCATGGAATCCTATTTCCACCGCCGCAACCTTCTGTACCCAAGAGATCCCATCTTGGCGCCTTTTTCGAAGCTCCGCCGGAGGGGGCATCGATCACGGAGGGCCTCTACATCAACTCCATGGCCCCTCCGATGATGTGTGAGTAGTTTACTTCAGACATCCGGGTCCATAGTTATTAGCTAGATGGCTTCTTCTCTCTCTTTGAATCTCAATACAAAGTTCTCCTCGATCTTCTTGGAGATCTATTCGATGTAATTCTTTTTGCGGTGTGTTTGTCGAGATCCGATGAATTGTGGGTTTATGATCAAGTCTATCTATGAACAATATTTGATTCTTCTCTGAAATATTTTATGCATGAATGGTTATCTTTGCAAGTCTCTTCGAATTATCAGTTTGGTTTGGCCTACTAGATTGATCTTTCTTGCAATGGGAGAAGTGCTTGGCTTTCGGTTCAATCTTGCGGTGCTCGATCCCAGTGACAGAAAGTGAAACGACACTTATTGTATTGTTTCCATCGAGGATAAAAGGATGGGGTTTATATCATATTGCTTGAGTTTATCCCTCTACATCATGTCATCTTACCTAATGCGTTACTCTGTTCTTATGAACTTAATACTCTAGATGCATGCTGGATAACGATCGATGTGTAGAGTAATAGTAGTAGATGCATGCAGGAGTCGGTCTACTTGTCAAGGTCATGATGCCTATATACATGATCATGCCTAGATATTCTCATAATTATTTTTTTTTCTATCAATTGCTCGACAGTAATTTGTTCACCCACCGTAATACTTATGCTATCTTGAGAGAAGCCACTAGTGAAACCTATGGCCCGCGGGTCTATTTTCCATCATATAAGTTTCCAATCTATTTTACTTTGCAATCTTTACTTTCAATCTATATCACAAAAATACCAAAAATATTTATCTTATCATTATTATCTCTATCAGATCTCACTCTCGTAAGTGACCATGAAGGGATTGACAACTCTTTTATCGCGTTGGTTGCGAGGTTCTTATTTGTTTGTGTAGGTACGAGGGACTTGCGTGTAGCCACCTACTGGATTAATACCTTGGTTCTCAGAAACCGAGGGAAATACTTACGCTACTTTGCTGGATCACCCTTTCCTCTTCAAGGGAAAACCAACGCAGTGCTCAAGAGGTAGCAAGAAGGATTTCTGGCGCCGTTGTCGGGGAGTCTACGCACAAGTCAAGACATACCAAGTACCCATCACAAACTCTTATCCCTCACATTACATTATTTGCCATTTGCCTCTCGTTTTCCTCTCCCCCACTTCACCATTGCTGTTTTATTCGCCCTCTTCTCCGTTCGCCTCTTTTTCCTTCCTGCCTTCTGTGTGCTCATTCTTTTTGCAATTTGTTGCCTTCATGTATGAAACTGGGGAGGTTATCGTTGATAAGGATAATAATATGGAAAACTTTGATGCTATTGATGATCCTCTTGAAAATTCTACTATTTTACACACTAAAAGGCTTCGGATTGGTAGCGGTAATATTATTAGGAAGGGAGTTATTCAAGATATCTTTACTTGTGCCGGTGCTTTGCCCACCATGAGCAGATCTATCCTTCATAAAACTAGTAGTCTCGCAGATGCTATATCTTTGCTCATAGTTGAACTTGAAAGACAATTTTTACATATGCATCCTTCCATATAAAGGATGTTCCTAGAATTTTCTAATATTGAGCATTCTTCTCTTAAGCGAGAAGCAACCATCTTTTTAGCTTATGAGTTCAGATTTATAATAAAAGAAGCCAATGAAATTTTTGCGCATTATAGGGTGGATGTTGGCCATCCTCCCATAGAAGCAATCCTTTTTTATCAAGAAGACATTATGCGTTTATGATCTTTAGATCATGTTGTTTTTAATGAAAACCTTAGAAAAAAGGTTCCTATCGATGTTCTTGTTAATAGGATCTCTGAACTTAATAAATATTTTGCTATCCAGAACAATGGGCTAGGTTTTTCCCTTGAACAAAGGCTCATGACTTTTTGCCAAAAGAATGCTTATATTGATGAATTTGTTGTGCAATATGAGGGGCCAAAGGAGGAACCAACACCTCCCGAGCTTGATCTTGGGGACTTTTGTCCCATTAAATTTAGCCTTTTTGATTTATTTTGCTTGCCACAAAGAAATATTGCTGCTGAACATAGGGAGTATGAGATGAGTTTTCGTGATTTACCTTATCATTATCATGGTAATACCTAGATCTATCCTTGCTTTTATGCCTAGCTACGGGCGTTAAACGATAGCGCTTGTTGGGAGGCAACCCAATTTTATTTTTGTTTCTTGCTTTTTGATTCTGTTTAGTAATAAATAATTCATCTAGCCTTTATTTAGATGTGGTTTTATTCTTTTAATTAGTGTTTGTGCCAAGTAGAACCTTTGGGAAGACTTGGGGAAAGTCTTTGCGATCTTGCTGTAAAAAACAGAAACTTTAGCGCTCACGAGATTTGCTGCCATTTTTTAGTGGAGAGTTATATTTAGTTAATTCTTTTTGAATATGATTGATAAATAGATTCCTCACGTGAAGAAATTTATTTTAGAATTTTTTGGGTTCCATAAGTATTCGAAACCTACAGATTACTACAGACTGTTCTATTTTTGACAGATTCTGTTTTTCGTGTGTTGTTTGCTTATTTTGATGAATCTATGGCTAGTAATAGAGTTTATGAACCATAGAAAAGTTGGGATAAAGTAGGTTTAACACAAATATAAATAAAGAATGAGTTCATTACAGTACCTTGAAGTGGTGGTTTGTTTGCTTTTACTAACGGAGCTCACGAGATTTTCTTTTAAGTTTTGTGTTGTGAAGTTTTCAAGTTTTGGGTAAAGATTTGATGGATTATGGAACAAGGAGTAGCAGGAGCCTAATCTTGGGGATGCCCAAGGAACCCCAAGGTAAAATCCAAGGACAACCAAAAGACTAAGCTTGGGGATTCCCTGGAAGGCATCCCCTCTTTCGTCTTCGTCCATCGGTAACTTTACTTGGAGCTATATTTTTATTCGCCACATGATATGTGTTTTGCTTGGAGCGTCTTGTATGGTTTGAGTCTTTGCTTCTTAGTTTACCACAATAATCCTTGCTGTACACACCTTTTGGGAGAGACACACATGAATTGGAATTTATTAGAATACTCCGTGTGCTTCACTTATATCTTTTGAGTTGGATAATTTTTGCTCTAGTGCTTTGCTTATATCTTTTAGAGCACGAGGGTGATTTTATTTTATAGAAATAATTGATCTATCATGCTTCACTTATATCATTTTGAGATTCTTTTAGAACAGCATGGTAATTTACTTTGGTTATAAATTTTAAATGCTAAGAGAAGTTGGATGCTTAATAGTTGTTTTGAGATATAAAGGTGGTAATATTAGAGGTGTGCTAGTTGAGTAATTGTGAAATTGATGAATACTTGTGTTGAAGTTGGCAAGTCCCGTAGCATGCACGTATGGTAAATGTTGTGTGACAAATTTTAAGCATGGGGTGTTATTTGGTTGCTTTCCTTATGAGTGGCGGTCAGGGACGAGTGATGGTCTTTTCCTACCAATCTATCCCCCTAGGAGCATGCGCGTAGTGCCGAGGTTTTTGATGACTTGTAGATTTTTGCAATAAGTATGTGAGTTCTTTATGACTAATGTTGAGTCCATGGATTATATGCACTCTCACCCTTCCATCCTTGCTAGCCTCTTCGGTAATGTGCATTGCCCTTTCTCATATTGAGAGTTGGCGCAAACTTCGCCGGTGCATCCAAACCCCATGATATGATACACTCTATCACACATAAGCCTCCTTATATCTTCCTCAAAGCAGCCACCATACCTACCTATTATGGCATTTCCATAGCCATTCCGAGATATATTGCCATGCAACTTTCCACCATTCCATTTATTATGACACGCATCATCATTGTCATATTGCTTTGCATGATCATGTAGTTGAGATCGTATTTGTGGCAAAGCCACCATGCTTAATTTTTTCATACATGTCACTCTTGATTCATCGCAATCCTGGTACACCGCCGGAGGCATTCACATAGAGTCATATTTTCTTTTAAGTACCGAGTTGTAATTCTTGAGTTGTAAGTAAATAAAAGTGTGATGATCATCATTAGAGCATTGTCCCATGTGAGGAAAGGATGATGGAGACTATGATTCCCCCACAAGTCGGGATGAGACTCCGGACGAAAAATAAAAAAATAAAAAAGAGGCCATAAAAAAGGCCCAAAACAAAAAGAGAGAGAAAAAGAGAGAAGGGACAATGTTACTATCCTTTTTCCACACTTGTGCTTCAAAGTAGCACCATGATCTTCATGATAGAGAGTCTCTTATTTTGTCACTTTCATATACTAGTAGGAATTCTTGATTATAGAACTTGGCTTGTATATTCCAATGATGGGCTTCCTCAAATGCCCTAGGTCTTCATGAGCAAGCAAGTTGGATGCACACCCACTTAGTTTCTTTGATGAGCTTTCATATATTTATAGCTCTAGTGCATCCGTTGAATGGCAATCCCTACTCCTTGCATTGACATCAATCGGTGGGCATCTCCATAGCCCATTGATTAGCCGCGTCAATGTGAGACTTTCTCCCTTTTTGTCTTCTCACACAACCTCAATCATCATATTCTATTCCACCCATAGTGCTATGTCCATGGCTCGCACTCATATATTGCGTAAAAGTTGAAAGAGTTTGAAAATGCTAAGTATGAAACAATTGCTTGGCTTGTCATCGGGGTTGTGCATGATGAGAGCATTTTGTGTGACAAAAATTAAGCATGGCCAAACTATATGATTTTTTAGGGATAAGTTTTCTTTGGCTGTGTTATTTTGATAAGACATAATTGCTTGATTAGCATACTTGGAGTATTACTATTTTTATGTCAACAATAAACTTTTATCTTGAATCTTTCGAATCTGAACATTCATGCCACAATAGAGAAAAATACATTGAAGAACATGCTAGAAAGCATTCCACATCAAAAATTCTATTTTTATCATTTACCTACTCGAGGACGAGCAGGAATTAAGCTTGGGGATGCTTGATACGTCTCCAACGTATCTATAATTTTTCATTGTTCCATGCTATTATATTATCTGTTTTGGATGTTAATGGGCTTTATTTTACACTTTTATATTATTTTTGGGACTAACCTATTAACCCAAGGCCCAGTGCAAATTGATGTTTTTTTGCCTATTTCAGTGTTTCGCAGAAAATGAATATCAAACGGAGTCCAAACGGAATGAAACCTTCGGGAGCGTGATTTTTGGAACAAACGTGATCCAGAGGACTTGGAGTGGACGCCAAGAAATGAACAAGGTGTCCACGAGGCAGGGGGCGCGCCTACCCCCTGGGCACGCCCTCCCCCCTTGTGGGCCCCTCATGGCTCAACCGACCTACTTATTCCTCCTATATATGTTCACATACCCTAAAAACATCAAGGAGCACCACGAAACCCTATTTCCACCGCCGCAACCTTCTGTACCCAAGAGATCCCATCTTGGGGCCTTTTCCGGAGCTCCGCCGGAGGGGGCATCAATCACGGAGGGCCTCTACGTCAACTCCATGGCCCCTCCGATGATGTGTGAGTAGTTTACTTCAGACCTTTGGGTCCATAGTTATTAGCTAGATGGCTTCTTCTCTCTCTTTGAATCTCAATACAAAGTTCTTCTCGATCTTCTTGGAGATCTATTCGATGTAACTCTTTTTGCGGTGTGTTTGTCGAGATCCGATGAATTGTGGGTTTATGATCAAGTCTATCTATGAATAATATTTGATTCTTCTCTGAAATCTTTTATGCATGATTGGTTATCTTTGCAAGTCTCTTCGAATTATCAGTTTGGTTTGGCCTGCTAGATTGATCTTTCTTGCAATGGGAGAAGTGCTTGGCTTTGGGTTCAATCTTGCGGTGCATGATCCCAGTGACAGAAAGGGAAAAGACGCGTATTATATTATTGCCATCAAGGATAAAAAGATGGGGTTTATATCATATTGCTTGAGTTTATCCCTCTACATCATGTCATCTTACCTAATGTGTTACTCTGTTCTTATGAACTTAATACTCTAGATGCATGCTGGATAGCGTTCGATGTGTGGAGTAATAGTAGTAGATGTAGGCAGGAGTCGGTCTACTTGTCACGGACGTGATGCCTATATACATGATCATGCCTAGATATTCTCATAATTATTCGCTTTTCTATCAATTGCTCGACAGTAATTTGTTCACCCACCGTAATACTTATGCTATCATGAGAGAAGCCACTAGTGAAACTTATGGCCCCCGGGTCTATTTTCCATCATATAAGTTTCCAATGTATTTTACTTTGCAATCTTTACTTTCAATCTATATCATAAAAATACCAATAATATTTATCTTATCATTATTATCTCTATCAGATCTCACTCTCTTAAGTGACCGTGATGGGATTGATAACCCCTTTATCGCGTTGGTTGCGAGGTTCTTATTTGTTTGTGTAGGTACGAGGGACTTGCGTGTGGCCTCCTACTGGATTGATACCTTGGTTCTCAAAAACTGAGGGAAATACTTACGCTACTTTGCTGCATCACCCTTTCCTCTTCAAGGGAAAACCAACGCAGTGCTCAAGAGGTAGCAGTGCCTGGCCCCTGTTGACCAGACCTTGTACAAGAAGAGATCTCGCATCAAAACTAGGCTCTCTGGGGTCGACTGGAACCCTCCGCTCGTCACCGTATGGGCGCCTGTCATCATACCGCCATGGCGCGTACGATCACCCCTTGGAGGGGGTGTACGCACTCAACGGTGGTCATCGCGGGCGTACCGGTGATCATACTGTTTGTGGCCTCAATCCAGGTACTGATCTTGGTGGTGCCCACGATTCTCATGCTGCGGGGGCAATCTTGGGTTGTGTGCCAACTGAACTGTGTCCGCAACCATAGATCTACTCTGGATCTTGTTGCGCGACTGAGAAACAGCTGAGTTCTGTTCACCTGCCGCTCGAAGCAGTGTGCGGATCTGCAGCAAACCTCTACCAGCCTCTGAACGTGATGGCCGAATTGACCCTACTATTCGAGTTGCAGCTACAAGATTCTAGATTGGTGTACGATATACCTGGGGTTCAGGCGGAAACAATTGTCGAAGTCGTCGACTAGATTCGGGGATCTGACAATGGGCGCGCTCGTCGAGTGAATGTTGGAGGTTCTCCAGTTGCGCGCACTCAGCCAAGGTGGCTAGATGCGCGGCCTCCAAGGCCCGAGCCTCGGAGGTCTCTCCAATGATGGGGGTGTGGAGTGCCTCCACGTTGCGATGATGCAGCTCGTCCCTCTACTATGAAGTGAGGGCTTCAGGATGATATTCGTCATGACCATGTGACGGGCCGCCGCCACCATCACCGCCTCCACCGCGACGGAACCCAGGTGGGCTGCGCGGAGCGTCGACCATGAGGAATTCCGCCGTAGGGTTGCTGCTTCCACACTCGGAAAGAGTCCCCGCGGAACCAGTTGTCGGGCTCGATTGCCGCGACTTGAGGGGTTGCTGTCTGTCGAGCTACCGCATGTCTCACCCACGGCTGAAGCCATGACTGGCCGGATCACTTGCGGCGGCGTACGGCGGGGAGAGTGGATGACGCGGGAGCCGACTGATACTGGGTCGACGGTTGCCATGGGAGGACGCCACAGGCACTTGCGCGAAAGTGCACCGCCCTATGGAAAGGAAGGGCCTCGGCGTTGAGTGGGGCCTCCTGGAGCCAGGTGGTGTCGTCGGCGATCAAAAAGAGCACGCCGAGACGGATCTCGCAGCCCAAATCCAAACCACCGTCGGAAACCATGTTGATGGAGATAGCAAAAACTACAACCTCACCAGAAGTCGTTAAGACACCTGCCCCACGGTGGGCGCCATGTTGGGGAACACAGTAATTTCAAAAAATTCCTACGCACACGCAAGATCCATCTAGGTGATGCATAGCAACGAGAAGGGAAGAGTATGTCTATGTACCCTCGTAGACCGAAAGTGGAAGCGTTATGAAACGCGATTGATGTAGTCGAACGTCTTCGCGATCTAACCGATCAAGTACCGAACGCACGACACCTCTGCGATCTGCACACATTCAGCTCGGTGACGTCCCTTCATACTGTTGATCTAGTTGAGGCCGAGGGAGAGTTTCGTCAGCACAACGGCGTGATGACGATGATGATTAAGTTATCGACGCATGGCTTCGCCTAAGCACTACAACGATATGACCGAGGTGGAATTCTGTGGAGGGGGGCACCACATAGGGCTAAACAATCAAGTTGTGTGTCTATGGGGTGCCCCTCCCCCGTATATAAAGGAGGGGAGGGCCGACCCTCTCTATGGCACGCCCAAGGGGGAGTCCTACTCCCAGTAGGAGTAGGTTTCCTGCCCTTTCCCTAGTTGGAGTAGGAGAAGAAGGAAGAGGGAGAAGGAGAGAAGGAAAGGGGGGCCGACCCCCTCCCAATTCGGATTGGGCTTGGGGGGAGCACCCCCACCTTGGCTGCCTCCTTCTCACTCACACTAAGGCCCAATAAGGCCCATTGACTCCCGGGGGGGGGGGGGTCCGGTAACCTCCCGGTACTCTAGAAAATGCCCGAACTCATCCGCAACCATTCCAGTGTCCAAACATGGCCTTCCAATATATCGATCTTTATGTCTCGACCATTTTGAGACTCCTCGTCATGTCCGTGATCACATCCGGGACTCCGAACTACCTTCGGTACATCAAAAACACATAAACTCATAATACCGATCGTCATCGAACGTTAAGCGTGCGGACCCTACGGGTTCGAGAACTATGTAGACATGACCGAGACTCACTTTTGGTCAATAACCAATAGTGGAACCTGGATGCTCATATTGGTTCCTACATAGTCTATGAAGATCTTTATCGGTCAAACCGCATAACAACATACGTTGTTCCCTTTGTCATCGGTATGTTACTTGCCCGAGATTCGATCATCGGTATCTCAATACCTAGTTCAATCTCGTTACCGGCAAGTCTCTTTACTCGTTCTGTAATTCATCATCTTGCAACTAACTCATTAGTCACATTGCTTGCAAGGCTTATTGTGATGTGCATTACCGAGAGGGCCCAGATATACCTCTCCGATACACGGAGTGACAAATCCTAATCTTGATCTATGCCAACTCAACAAACACCATCGGAGACACCTGTAGAGCATCTTTATAGTCATCCAGTTACGTTGTGACGTTTGATAGCACACTAAGTGTTCCTCCGGTATTCGGGAGTTGCACAATCTCATAGTCATAGGAACATCTATAACTTATGGAGAAAGCAATAGCAATAAACTAAACGATCATGGTGCTAAGCTAACGGATGGGTCAAGTCAATCACATCATTCTGTAATGATGTGATCCCGTTCATCAAATGACAACTCTTGTCCATGGCTAAGAAACTTAACCATCTTTGATTAACGAGCTAGTGAAGTAGAGGCATACTAGTGACACTCTGTTTCTCTATTTATTCACACATGTACTAAGTTTCCGGTTGATACAATTCTAGCATGAATAATAAACATTTATCATGATATAAGGAAATATAAATAACAACTTTATTATTTCCTCTAGGGCATATTTCATTCAGGTTCCCACTTGCATTAGAGTCAATAATCTAGATTACATTGTAATGATTCTAACACCCATGGAGTCTTGGTGATGATCATGTTTTGCTCGTGAGAGAGGCTTAGTCAATGGGTCTGCAAAATTCAGATCCGTATGTATCTTGCAAATTTCTATGTCTCCCTCCTTGACTTGACCACAGATGGAATTGAAGCGTCTCTTGATGTGCTTGGTTCTCTTGTGAAATCTGGATTCCTTTGCCAAGGAAATTGCACTAGTATTGTCAGAAAAGATTTTCATTGGACCTGATGCACTAGGTATGATACCTAGATCGGATATGAACTCCTTCATCCAGACTCCTTCATTTGCTTCTTCCGAAGCAGCTATGTACTCCGCTTCACACGTAGATCCCGCCATGACGCTTTGCTTAGAACTGCACCAACTGACAGCTCCACCATTCAATAAAAATACATATCCGGTTTGTGACTTAGAGTCATCTAGATCAGTGTCAAAGCTTGCATCGACGTAACCGTTTATGACGAGCTCTTTGTCACCTCCATAAACGAGAAACATATCCTTAGTCCTTTTCAGGTATTTCAGGATATTCTTGACCGCTGTCCAGTGATCCACTGCTGGATTACTTTGGTACCTCCCTACTAAACTAATAGCAAGGCACACATTAGGTCTGGTACACAGCATTGCATACATGATAGAACCTATGGCTGAAGCATAGGGAATAGCCTTCATTTTCTCTCTATCTTCTGCAGTAGTCGGGCATTGAGTTTGACTCAACTTCACACCTTGTAACACAGGCAAGAACCCTTTCTTTGCTTGATCCACTTTTAACTTCTTCAAAACTTTATCAAGGTATGTGCTTTGTGAAAGTCCAATTAAGCGTCTTGATCTATCTCTATAGATGTTGATGCCTAATATATAAGCAGCTTCACCAAGGTCTTTCATTGAAAAATTCTTATTCAAGTATCCTTTTATGCTATTCAGAAATTCAGTATCATTTCCAATCAAAAATATGTCATCCACATATAATATCAGAAATGCTACAGAGCTCCCACTCACTTTCTTGTAAATATAGTCCAAAAGTCTGTATAAAACCATATGCTTTGATCACACTATCAAAGTGTATATTCCAACTCCGAGAGGCTTCCACCAGTCCATAAATGGATCGTTGGAGCTTGCACACTTTGTTAGCACCTTTTGGATCGACAAAACCTTCTAGTTGCATAATATACAACTCTTCTTTAAGATATCCATTAAGGAATGAAGTTTTGACATCCATTTGCCAAATTTCATAATCATAAAATGTGGCAATTGCTAAGATGATTCGGCCGGACTTAAGCATCGCTACGGGTGAGAAGGTCTCATCGTAGTCAACTCCTTGAACTTGTCGAAAACCTTTCGTAATAAGTCATGCTTTGTAGACAGTAACATTACCGTCAACGTCAGTCTTCTTCTTGAAGAACCATTTATTCTCTATGGCTTGCGATCAACGGGCAAGTCAACCAAAGTCCACACTTTGTTCTTATACATGGATCCCATCTCAGATTTCATGGCCTCAAGTCATTTAGCGGAATCTGGGCTCATCATCGCTTCCTCATAGTTCGTAGGTTCGTCATGGTCAAGTAACATGACTTCCAGAATAGGATTACCATACCACTCTAGGCCGGATCTTATTCTGATTGACCTATGAGGTCCGGTAGTAACTTGATCAGAAGTTTCATGATCATTATCATTAGCTTCCTCACTAATTGGTGTAGGAATCACAGGAACTGATTTCTGTGAGGAACCATTTGTTGGGGCACACGGTAATTTCAAAAAATTTCCTATGCACGCGCAAGATCATGGTGATGCATAGCAACGAGAGGGGAGAGTATCGTCTACGTACCCTCATAGACCGTAAGTGGAAGCATTATGACAACGCGGTTGATGTAGTCGTACATCTTCACGATCGACCGATCTCAGCATCGAAGGTACGACACCTCCGTGATCTGCACACGTTCGGTTTGGTGACATCCAGCGAACTCACGATCCAGTAGAGCTTCGAGGGAGAGCTTCGTCAGCACGACGGCGTGATGACGGTGATGATGTTGCTACCGGAACAGGGCTTCGCCTAAGCACCGCTACGATATGACCGAGGAGGATTATGGTGGAGGGGGCACCGCACGCGGCTTGGAACTATAAACTTGTGTGTCCTAGGGTGCCCCTTGCCCCCGTATATAAAGGAGACAGGGGGAGGCCAGCCGGCCCTAGTGGCGCCCAAGGAGAGGAGGAATCCTCCTCCTAGTAGGAGTAGGATTCATCCTTTCGTAGTCCTACTAGGAAGGAGGAAAGGGGAAGGAAAGAGAGGGAGAGGGAGAGGGAGAGGGAAAGAGGGACCGCGCCCCCTCCCCTAGTACTATTCGGACTCCCCTTGGGGGGCGCCACCTCCTGGGATGCGGCCCTCTCTCTCCCCTAAGGCCCATTAAGGCCCAATACTTCCTCGGGGGGTTCCGGTAACCCCCCCCCCCGGCACTCCGGTTTTCTCCGAAATCACCCGGAACACTTCAGGTGTCCGAATATAGCCGTCCAATATATCAATCTTTATGTCTTGACCATTTCCAGACTCCTTGTCATGTCTGTGATCATATCCGGGACTCTGATCTACCTTCGGTACATCAAAACACATAAACTCATAATACCGATCGTCACCAAACGTTAAGCGTGCGGACCCTATGGGTTCGAGAACTATGTAGACATGATCGAGACTCATCTTTGGTCAATAACAAATAGCGGAACCTAGATGCTCATATTGGTTCCTACATATTCTACGAAGATCTTTATCGGTCAAACCGCATAACAACATACGTTGTTACTTTTGTCATCGGTATGTTACTTGCCCGAGATTCGATCGTCGGTATCTCAATACCTAGTTCAATCTCGTTACCGGCAAGTCTCTTTACTCGTTACGTAATGCTACATCCCGTAACTAACTCATTTGCTACATTGCTTGCAAGGCTTATTGTGATGTACATTACCGAGAGGGCCCAGAGATACTTCTCCGACAATCGGAGTGACAAATCCTAATCTTGATCCATGCCAACTCAACAAACACCATTGGAGACACCTATAGAGCACCTTTATAATCACCCAGTTACATTGTGACGTTTGGTAGCACACAAAGTGTTCCTCCGGTATTCGGGAGTTGCATGATCTCATAGTTATAGGAACATGCATAGTTATGGAGAAAGCAATAGCAACAAACTAAACGATCATTGTGCTAAGCTAACAGATGGGTCAAGTCAATCACATCATTCTCTAATGATGTGATCCCGTTAATCAAATGAAAACTCATGTCTATGGTTAGGAAACGTAACCATCATTGATTCAACGAGCTAGTCAAGTAGAGGCAAACTAGTGACACTTTGTTTCTCTATGTATTCACACATGTAATAAGTTTCTGGTTAATAATAAACATTTATCATGATATAAGGAAATATAAATAACAACTTTATTATTGCCTCTAGGGCATATTTCCTTTAGTCTCCCACTTGCATTAGAGTCAATAATCTAGTTCACGTTGTCATGTTATTTAACACGAATAGTTCACATCTTTATGTGATTAGTTCACATCTCCATGTGACTAAAACCCAAAGGGTTTACTAGAGTCAATAATCTAGTTCATATCGCTATGTGATTAACACCCAAAGAGTGATCATGTTTTTCTTGCGAGAGAAATTTAGTCAACGGGTCTACCACATTCAGAGACGTATGTATTTTGAAAATTTTCGATGTCTACAATGCTTTGCACAGAGCTACTCTAGCTAATTGCTCCTACTTTTAATATGTATCTAGATCGAGACTTGGAGTCATCCAGATCGGTGTCAAAGCTTGCATCGACGTAACTCTTTACGATGAACTCTTTTTCACCTCCATAACCGACAAACATTTCCTTATTCCACTAAGGATATTTTTGACCGTTGTCCAGTGATCCACTCCTGGATCACTATTGTACCATCTTGCCAATCTTATGGTGAGGTACACAATAGGTTTGTGTAGGTACACAGCATAGCATATTTTATAGAACCTATGACTGAGGCATGGGGAATGAATTTTCATTCTCTTTCTGCCGTGGTCGGGTTTTGAGTCTTTACTCAACTTCACACCTTGAACACAGGAAGGAACTCCTTCTTTGACTGTTCTATTTTGAACTACTTCAAAATCTTGTCAAGGTATGTACTCATTGAAAATATATCAAGCGTCTTCATCTATCTCTATAGATCTTGATGCTCAATATGTAAGTAGCTTCACTGAGGTCTTTCTTTGAAAAACTCCTTTCAAACACTCCTTTATGCTTTCCAGAAAATTCTACATTATTTCCAATCAACAATATGTCATTCACATATACCTATCAGAAATGTCGTAGTGCTCCCACTCACTTTCTTGTAAATACAGGCTTCACCGCAAGTCTGTATAAAACCATATGCTTTGATCACTTTATCAAAGGATATATTCCAACTCCAAGCTGCTTGCACTAGTCCATAGATGGATCGCTGGAGCTTGCTCACTTTGTTAGCACCTTTAGGATTGACAAAACCTTCTGGTTGCATCATATACAACTCTTCTTTAAGAAATCCATTAAGGAATGCAGTTTTGACATCCATTTGCCAGATTTCATAAAATGCGGCAACTGCTAACATGATTTGGACAGACTTTTGAGCATCGATACGAGTGAGAAAATCTCATCGTAGTCAACACCTTGATCTTGTCGAAAACGTTTTGCGACAATTCAAGCTTTGTAGATAGTAACACTACTATCATCGTACGTCTTCCTCTTGAAGATCCATTTATTCTCAATGACTCACCGACCATCAGGCAAGTCAATCAAAGTCCATACTTTGTTCTCATACATGGATCCCATCTCAGATTTCATGGCCTCATGCCATTTTGTGGAATCTGGGCTCATCATCGCTTCCTCATAGTTCGTAGGTTCGTCATGGTCTAGTAACATGACTTCCAGAACAGGATTACCATACCACTCTGGTGCAGACTGTACTTTGGTTGACCTACGAGGTTCGGTAGTAACTTGATCTAAAGTTTCATGATCATCATCATTAGCTTCCTCACTAATTGGTGTAGGAATCACTGGAACTGATTTCTGTGATGAACTACTTTCCAATTAGGGAGAAGGTACAATTACCTCATTAAGTTCTACTTTCCTCCCACTCACTTCTTTCGAGAGAAACTCCTTCTCTAGAAAGGATCCATTCTTAGCAACAAAATATCTTGCCTTCGGATCTATGATAGAAGGTGTACCCAACATTTTCTTTTGGGTATCCTATGAAGACTCACTACTCCGATTTGGGTTCAAGCTTATCAGTTTGAAACTTTTTCACATAAGCATCACAACCCCAAACTTTAAGAAATGACAGCTTTGGTTTCTTGCCAAACCATAGTTCATACGGTGTCATCTCAATGGATTTATATGGTGCCCTATTTAATGTGAATGCAGTTCTCTCTAATGCATAACCCAAAACGGTAGTGGTAAATTGGTAAGAGACATCATAGATCACACCTATATCCAACAAAGTACGATTACAACATTCGGACACACCATTATGATGTGGTGTTCCAGGTGGCGTGAGTTGCGAAACTATTCCACATTGTTTCAAATGAAGACCAAACTCGTAACTCAAATATTCGCCTCCGCGATCAGATCGTAGAAACTTTATTTTTTGTTACGATGATTCTCCACTTCATTCTGAAATTCTTTGAACTTTTCAAATGTTTCAGACTTATGTTTCATTAAGTAGATATACCCATATCTGCTCAAATCATCTGTGAAGATCAGAAAATAACGATACCTGTCGCTAGCCTCAACACTTATCGGATCGCATACATCAGTATGTATTATTTCCAATAAGTCAGTTGCTCGCTCCATTGTTCCGGAGAACGCAGTCTTAGTCATCTTGCCCATGAGGCATGGTTTGCAAGAATCAAGTGATTTATAATCAAGTGATTCCAAAAGTCCATCAGCATGGAGTTTCTTTATGCGCTTTACACCAATATGACCTAAACGGCAGTGCCACAAATAGGTTGCACTATTATTATTAACTTTGCTTCTTTTGGCTTCAATATTATGAATATGTGTCGGAGTAAGTGACCACGGGTAGCCTAGCCGGCTCCCCCTGGCCTTTCTCAGAAAATTACGAGCCGATCCGGCTCTCAAGAGTCCAAGACATGGGGCCGCCTTCCCTTGGCCGGCTGTCTCCCAGGCCGGCTATTGGAAGGCGGCCCGACTTCAGCCCTCATGAAGAAAGCCGCAGGAGGGCCGGCTCCGAGGAGCCGGCTGCGAGAAGGCCGACTCCAAGGAGCCGTCTCCCATAAAGCGGTCAAGACTGTACCCTCGAAGTCTGCATCCACATAATGGCGATGTGACGGGGCGTGGCTACAGTGGAGCCTGCCACCCCCGAATCCCGGAGCGCGCCTGGCACAGTGCGCCGTACGGGTGGCCATGACCCGTCTGGCGCAGCACTATTGCCACATTGACCCTGATGTCATCCACAATGGGCTACCAGTACGGCCCACGGGCGGTGGGCCCCTTCGGGCAGAGAGACACCCGAAGGCGGCCTGGCCTCCCCCAGTCGGCCCAAGACGGAGCCGGCTCTCTCCAGCCGGCTTGCCACCCGCTCGAAGGAGACGCCCCATTAAGGAGACAAGACGCGATGAGGCTACAGCGGTCACCCGCCGGACGGCAGCACTGTAGCCATGCTTACCTCGGCGAAGCCCTCGTCACCAAGATTGAGCAACAGTAACCAGCCACCGACAAGGCCCTGGACAGTGGGGCCTGCCTGTCGACCAAGGAGCCGGTAGCCGGCGGGACCCACCAGCCGGCGGGCCCCAGCAGCCGGCGCAGAAGCCGGAGAGCGAAGACACAGACGGCTGGGCCCCACGCCCAGCCGGATTACCATTGTACCCCCGGGGGGTAGGCCTATATAAACCCCTCGGGACACCCATGCAAAGGGATGGATCCCTGCTAGTTTTAGACACAACGTAGGGGGGAGAAGAGAGCAAGCAGAGCCCTTCTTCCTCCTCTCGCCAAACAGCTCAAGGAGCATCGTGTAGCTACTTGTTCATCTAGTGATCATGCGGAGACCCCGCAGAGCAGCAGTAGGGGTGTTGTCTCCACGGAGAGCCCCGAAGTTGGGTAAGATTCGCCGGCGTGCATGTCTTCGCCTCATCCCGTTTCTAGGCACCGGCGATGTTTTACTGGCTCCCACAATGATAAGCCACCCATTGGCATATGTTGCACCTACCACCCGACATTTGGCGCCCACCGTGGGGCCAGGTGCACCGTCGTCCGGAGACCTGTTCTGGATGGGAACCCTCTTCCTCCCCCGCGAGCGTAGCCAGCCCGGCACGCCCGATGGCGCTTGCCATGACGCGCTGCAAGGCGTCACCAACGCCTGCGCGGCGAGCAGCCTCGCTGATCTCCTCGACAAGACCCTCATCTCCGACGAGCTCACCTCTGACGCGGGCACCGACCACCTCGTCAACCTCCTCGGCCGGCTCCATGTCTCCGGCGAGCCTGCTGCGGACTTGGAGTCGGTTGGCTCCACCGATCCGATGCCTATCGACTCCGACACGGCCTCATTCGACACCTTCCCCACCAACGTCACAATCTACAACGACCCGCTTCCCCGAGCTGATGGCTGCGACGCTGTCACCACCGAGGTGATGGTCATCGGCCACGACGGCGCTGCTGACGAGAGCGCCCACGACGCCCCGCACGCGGCGGTCCACGCCTTGTCCATCCCCCTCCCGGCCGACGCCGACGCTGAAGCACTGGAGGCTCGCCGCCTCGCCCTCCTCGCGGAGGGCTGGAAGTTGGTTTCCATGAGACGCATCGCTGAGGCCCATCGACGCGAGGCAGACCACGCCGCCTTTGGCACGCCGCCCCCAGGCGGGCCCAGCCGGGTCGGCGTTGTCAGACAGCGCGGCGCTGTCGTTGCCGACACGTTAGGAGTCGATCGCCCAGTCTACGCCACTCCACTCGAGAACCTACACGCCGCCCAGGCGGCCGTAGACGAGCTAGACGGACTGGGGGCCGAAGAACTCCACCACATGACCCGACGCATCCAGCAGCTGATCGATGCAGCTAGCCGACGCCCGCGCGGAAAGCCCTCCCCCGCGCCGAGATGACGGCGCGACGTCCCGGACGCCGACTGCGGGTAGAGACCGCGCGCGGCGCGAGAAAGAGCCGGCTGCCAGCCGAAGCCAAACCCGGATCTCCATCGAGCGAGACGCAGAAGGCCACCCTCGGGCCGTGGAGTGGCGGGGCAACCCGCCTCCGCCTCGGCCCCGTGGAGAGAGATATCCCACCCCTCCGCCTGTGGCGCATCCGACTCTCAGCGGCCGACTAGGTTGCCGTGAAGGAGTCGGCGAAAACGACGCCCGCCATCAGATCGACCGCCTGGCGCGATCCCTGGCGCTGGAAGAAGAAGACGATGTCGGTCCGCCTTGCTTCGGCCCCCGCATCCGCGACGAGCCCTTCCCCAAAGGGTTCTCGCTCCCAAGAGACACACCCAAGTACAACGGCTCCGTGAAGCCGGAAGATTGGTTGATCGACTACTCCACAGCGGTTAGCATAACCAACGGCAACCGGCGCGTTGCCGTGAAGTACGTACCCCTCATGCTGCAAGGCACGGTGCAGACCTGGCTCAACAGCCTCAAACCACACAGCATCAACAGCTGGCTAGATTTCACAGAAGCTTTCGTCCTCAACTTCACCAGCACCTACAAGCGGGCTCCCAAGCCTAGACAGCTCTCCTTGTGCGTAGAAGGCCCCGCCGAGTCAACTCGCGACTACCTCACGCGTTGGGCCGAGCTCCGCAACTCTTGCGAAGGGGTGCACGAGGTGCAAGCCATAGAATACTTCACAGCCGGGTGCCGAGAAGGCACCCTCCTCAAGCACAAGCTTCTCTGCGACGAGCCGACTACCCTCGACGAGCTTCTGTACATAGCGGACAAGTACACCACCGCCGACTCCTCAATGAAGACCGAGCTCCGGGTAGACGCATCCGGAAAAGTACTCAACCCGGCGCCCAAGACGCCGGCTGGGGATTCCGGCCGACGCCCACACTCGAACGACCACAAGCGCAAGGGCCCCGCGCCGCCTCCCGTCAGTCGGCAGGTGGCCACAGTCGAAGACGTGCCGCCCGAAGGGCGGCCCGCACCCAAGAAACCCAAGGGCGGCAGGCCGGCTTGGCAGCCGGCCTTCTCCTACGAGCAAACTCTCGACGCCCCGTGCAAGTTCCACAGCGGCGCGAAGCCGTCTAACCACACAACCCGGAAGTGCCATTGGCTCACCCAAATCTCCAAAGGCGAAGGGATCGTGCCGCCTCTGCCTGCCGGCCCGTCGCTTCCGGTTCTGCCGCCGCCGGCCGCTCGGCCCACAGCCGGAGCCGTGCATGATGAGTTCCCCGACGAGCATGCCGCCTATATCGTCTTTACAAGCCAGCCCGAAGACTGGCGCAGCAAACGCCGAGAGAACCAGGAAGTCAGCATGGTTGCTGCCAACCCCGCCGAGCACATGCACTGGTCAGAAAAACCTATCAGCTGGAGCCGGGCCGACCACCCAGAGGTGATGCCATCTCCCGGCTCTTATGCGTTGGTTCTGGATGCCACCCTTGCAACGGACAGACGCGCCGCCCGCTTCTCCCGTGTGTTGATAGACGGCGGGAGCAGCATCAACATCTTGTACCACGACACCCTGGAGAAGCTGAACGTCAAGACAAAGCAACTCATGCCTACTCGGACAGTTTTCCATGGCATCGTACCCGGCCTGTCCTGCGCCCCCATTGGCAAGATCAAGATTGATGTACTTTTTGGGGACAAGGAGCATTTCCGCCGGGAAGCGATCTGGTTTGAAGTGGTGGACCTGGAGAGCCCTTACCATGCATTGCTTGGCCGACCTGCCTTGGCCAAATTCATGGCAGTTCCCCACTATGCATACCTCAAGATGAAGATACCAAGCACCAAAGGCGTCATCACCATAGCCGGCGATTACAAGAAGTCCTCTGAGTGCGCAGCAGCCAGCAGCCGGCTGGCCGAGTCCCTTGTGATTGCCGAAGAAAAGAAGATGTTGGTCCGAGTCGTGGCCATAGCCGGCAAGCAGTCGGCCTTGTCCCCCGATCCCAAGGAGCATGATGCTCAAGGATCTTTCCAGCCGGCCAAGGAGACGAAGAAGATACCTCTTGACCCCGAGCACCCAGAGAGGTTTGCCGTCATCGGGGCAAACCTAAACAGCAAATAGGAAGGCGAGCTCGCCGATTTCCTCCGTGAGAATCGGGACATCTTTGCATGGTCCCCCAAGGACATGCCGGGCATTCCGAAGGAATTCGCCGAGCACAAACTACATGTCCGAGAAGACGCAAAGCCAGTCAAACAACCCCTCCGCCACTGTCGGAGGAGAAACGCAGGATTGTGGGAGAGGAGATAGCCCGGCTTCTGGTAGCCGGCTTCATTATGGAAGTTTTCTTTCCAGAGTGGCTCGCCAACCCGGTCCTCGTGCTAAAGAAGAACAACAAGTGGCGCATGTGTATAGACTACACGAACCTCAACAAGGCCTGACCCAAAGATCCCTTTGCCCTACCAAGGATTGACCAAGTGATAGACTCCACGGCCGGATGCGAGCTGTTGAGTTTCTTGGATGCTTACTCAGGGTATCACCTTCATCACGCCATTCGGAGCCTTCTGTTACCTGACTATGACATTCGGCTTGAGAAATGCCGGTGCCACTTTTCAGCGTTGCATGCAGAAGTGCCTCCTCAAGCAACTCGACAGAAATGCCCACGTCTATGTAGACGACAATGTGGTGAAGACGGAGAAGCGCGTCACCTAGCTGGAAGACCTCAAGGAAACATTTGAGAACCTACGCCGGTTCCAAATCAAGCTTAACCTCGAGAAATGCGTGTTCGGAGTACCAGCCGGCCAGCTCCTAGGCTTCCTGGTCTCGGAACGTGGCATCGAATGCAACCCAGTAAAGATCAAGGCCATTGAGAGAATGGCGATTCCCACCAAGCTTCGAGACATCCAGAAGTTCACCAGGTGCTTGGCCTCCCTAAACCGCTTCATCAGCCGGCTCGGAGAGAAAGCTCTCCCCCTCTACCGCCTCATGAAGAAGACCACTCACTTCGAGTGGAATGACCAAGCTGACCAAGCTTTCCATGAGCTGAAGAAGATGCTGGCCACACCGCCAGTCCTGGCAGCACCGACTGAGAAAGAGCCCATGCTCCTCTACATTGCCGCAACCAGTCGGGTGGTCAGCACCGTCATCATTGTCCAACGCCCAGAAGAAGGCCGAGCCCAGCCGGTCCAGAGGCCAGTATACTATTTGAGCGAGGTGCTGTCTACCTCAAAGCAGAACTACCCGAACTACCAGAAGATGTGCTACGGCGTGTACTTCGCCGCCAAGAAGCTGAAGCCCTACTTCCAAGAGCATCCCATCACGGTTGTATGCACCGCCCCGCTGGCCGAGATCATAGGCACCGAGATGCGTCCGGCCGGGTGGCGAAATGGGCCATCGAGCTGGCCCCTTACGCGATCTTCTACCAGCCTCGCACCGCCATCAAATCCCAAGCATTGGCCGACTTCCTCGTCGACTGGGCCGAGACCCAGTACCTGCCGCCGGCTCCCGACTCCACTCATTGGCGCATGCACTTCGATGGGTCCAAGATGCGCACCGGCTTGGGAGTCGGCATCGTCCTCACCTCTCCCAAAGGCGACAAGCTCAGATACACGCTGCAAATCCACTTTGACGCCTCCAACAATGTAGCCGAGTACGAGGCGCTCATACATGGGCTCTGGCTTGCCAAAGAGCTCAGCATTCGCCGGATCCTATGTTATGGTGACTCGGACTTGGTGGTCCAGCAATCATCCGGCGACTGGGACGCCAAGGATGCAAATATGGCAAGCTACCGCTTCCTCGTTCAGCAGATCAGCTCCACTCGGCAAGCAATACCAACCGGTGTCTCTCTACAACGCCTCCTCAAGCCGTCTATCAAGCCGTCTCCAGAGTCCGATTCCATCTTCGTGCCGCCTGACCCCGACGCGGCCGGGTCCGGCTCGAAGAACCAAGCAGGTGGCCCGGGGACTTTGATAGTCGGCCAGGGGGTATCAGCAGGCGGCTCGGGGACTTCCGTAGTTACGCCCGACCCGGGGACTGCCTCACCCAGCTCGGTGACTGCGGTAGTCGGCCCGGAGACTACACCAACACAACAGGCGGCGGCCGACTCCAGCATTTCACCGCCCAGCCCGCCCACCCTGGTCGCAGTAGCCGTTTTGGCAATAGAAGAAGTCGCAGCTCCGTCATGGGCTCAATCCATCCTCAACTTCCTAATAAACCAAGACCTGCCGGCTGACGAAGTAGAGGCAAGACAAGTCCAACGCCGAGCCGGAGCATACACAATCGTCAACAGAGAGCTCGTCAAGCGCAGTGTCACTAGAGTCCTCCAGCGATGCGTCGAGCAAGAGAAGGGCATTGCAATCCTCAGAGACATCCACCAAGGAGAATGCGGCCACCATGCGGCCTCAAGATCACTCGTCGCCAAAGCCTTCCGCCATGGTTTCTTTTGGCCGACTGCTTTGGATGACGCCAAGGAGTTAGTTAAACATTGCAAAGGGTGCCAACTCTTCAGCTCCAAGCAACACATGCCAGCTTCAGCACTCAAGACCATTCCCCTCACTTGGCCCTTCGCCATTTGGGGACTGGACATGGTGGGCCCATTCAAGACGGAGCGCGGCGGCATGACACATCTGCTTGTCGCCGTGGACAAATTCACCAAATGAATTGAAGCAAAGCCGATCAAGAAGCTGAATGGGCCGACTGCCGTCACATTTATCGCAGATATAACAACTTGGTACGGTGTGCCACACAGCATCATCACCGACAATGGCACAAATTTCGCCAAGGGAGCCTTGGCACGTTTTTGCGTGACGCAAGGCATCCGGTTGGATCTAGCATCCGTCACCCACCCGCAGTCAAACGACCAGGTCGAGCGAGCCAACGGCCTCATCCTTTCCGGCATCAAGCCCCGACTGATTGTACCACTGTAGCGTTCAGCCGGCTATTGGCTCGATGAGCTACCGGCTGTCCTCTGGAGTCTGCGCACTACACCAAACAAGTCAACCGGCTTCACCCCTTTCTTTCTCGTGTATGGTGCCGAGGCGGTCATCCCAACTGACATCGAGTTCGACTCGCCTCGAGTAACCATGTACATGGAAGCAGAGGCCAAGGAAGCACGAGAAGACGGCGTCGACCTGCTGGAAGATAGCCGGCTGTTAGCCCTCAGCCGGTCTGCCATCTATCAGCAGGGCCTGCGCCGCTACCACAGCCGGAAGGTCAAGCCAAGATCCTTCCAAGAGGGCGATCTTGTGCTCCGGCTGATCCAGCGAACAGCCGGCCAGCACAAGCTCTCGGCCCCTTGGGAGGGCCCCTTCGTCATCAGCAGAGCCTTAGGCAACGACTCCTACTACCTGATCGATGCGCAGAAGCCGAAGGCACGAAAGAGAGACAACTCCGGCAAGGAGTCGGAACGACCATGGAACGCCAACCTCCTCCAAAGGTTTTACAGCTGAAATGCAGTATGTATCATGCTAACTTTTGTACTAAGTACGAGACAATAGGGCCCCCGAGGAGAGCTCGTCGACTGCCATCTTTTGTCTATAAATGAAAAGTATCATGCTTATGGCCTTGTCATTGCATTCACTTTTTTCCGTCCGGCACCGGGTTCGACTAGTCGGCCCGGGGACTGGCCGCTTGGAGTTATATTAGAAGTCCTACCCGCAGTTAGACAAGTAGTGTGCCGGCTCCCAAGCCTTCTCTGGCCAAAAGTCGCAGTTCGAAGAACCGGCTATCCGGCTGGCAAGAGTTAAGGGCAGGAACGGGTGCCCACACAAAAAATGGCTAGGGACTAACGGACTAATATAACAAAAGCCGGTTTTTCTCCCACCGCCGACCGGCTACCAGAGTAGCCGGCCGGCCGGCTTCCATTCACTTCGCTCCAATCTAAGAAAGCTCGAGTACTTGCCTTCCCAGAAGGGGAAGGCGGCAAAGGAAACAGCCTAAGGATAAAAAGCATACGTGAATGGAAACCAAACATGCACACAATAATATTTACATAAAAGACCTTCAAAAGGCCAGCATTCAACATAGTTTGGATACACCCCGGTGGGTGGAACTGCGGAAGCTTAATAAAATTGTTCAGAAGGCAACAAGCAGGAAAAAACAAGGACGGCAGATTAAGCCGGCGGAGCGACTGACGAGCCAGGCAGGTCGGTGGAGACGGCAGTGCCGGCTGGAGGAGTGGCCGACTGGCGAACCTCGGCATGATCACCGCCTCCCGTAGAAGGCGCGCTTGCGCGCGCCTCGTTGCTAGAGGCACGGTCCGGCTGAGGCTGGTTGGCTGTTCCACCGGCCAGCTCGACGTCTTCGCTTTCCTCTCCCTCGTCGTCTTCGCCTTCATCGCTGGAGGCGATCTCTTCTGCCGAGTCTTCACCCGCCGCCGGGTCCAGCCCGAACCACTCCTCCGGCTGGGCAATGCCATCATCATTAATCTCGGGAGCGAAGAAACTGATGTCAGTACACTCGGCGATTGTCGATGCGCGTTGGGCGATAGCCGGCCGCACCTCCGCTAGCTCTTCGTCGGCCTCCAGCCGCCAGGTGCGCAGCTGGTCCAGGTTCAGCCCCGGATACCAAGCTCAGACGAACTCCAGCGCCCACCCAGCTCCAAGCCGGGCCGCCGATGCCTTCAAGGCCTCGAAGCGGCCAACCGCAACCTCCAGCCAGTCGGCAGTCCGACTCGGGGTGCGGGGAATCGTCTCGCTTGGCCAGAGGGCAGCCAACACCTGCGCTCTGGCGCGCTAGAGGCGGCGGAGCATATGATGAGCCGGCTGCAGCCGCGCTTGGACTGCCAAGAGTTGCTCTTCGAGCGATCGACTCGCGTCTGGCGCGACTTCAGCCCCCGCCTGTCGGCGCTTCGTGATGGGCCTCGATGGTTTGGGCGGCGAAGACGGAGTAGCCAGGAAAGTAGTCTGCACAGAGAATAAAAAGCAGCTCAAGTCAGAACACAAGTCAAGCGGCAAGGGGCAGGCAAGGAGCGAGGAAGGCAGCTTACCGTCGATCAAATCCTCAATACGGCCGAAGCCTTCATTCAGCGCTTGCCTGGTCTCAGCCCAGCCTGCCGCTTCAGTCTCGAACTCGGCCTTCAGGGCGGCTTCGTTATCCTGCGCCTTCTTCAGAGCCGCCTTGTGGCTCTCCTCCTGGTCAGCCAGCTTCTTGGCTAGGCGGTCACGCTCCAGGACCAAGGCGTCGTACTCGGTTTCCTTGGCACGAAGGGCGGCCTGCGCCTCGCTGAGCTGCCCCCTTAAGTCGGCATTGGCTTCTGCGAGCACGAAAGACAAAAGAAAAACCAGTAAGGTGAAGTTGTCAGGAAAGATCCGACCCGACTGCTCAGCAGTCGGCCCGAATCTCGGGGACTACACCCAGTGGGTGCGCTGACGCGCCCCCACAGGAGATGAACGAAACCAAGTACGTACTCCGGCTGCTGATCAGGTCTTCGGTTCTCTGACCCAGCTCCTGAGCCTGGGAGTTGAAGGCGGCAGCGCGGAGGTTATGATACTCCTGGAAGATTAGACAGGAGGCGAGAATAAGGTAGTCGTCAAGGAAGATCCGACCCGACTGCTTAGCAGTCGGCCCGAATCTCGGGGACTACACCCAGTGGGTGCGCTGACGCGCCCCCACGTAAGAAATCAAGAGAACAAAGCAACCAAAGATAGAAGACTCACCCGGATGACGGCCCGTGTCGCAAGGAACTCCTGGGTGTATTGCTGCAGCGAGGCGGCTTGGGCTTGAAGCCGGTTCCGAACCTCTTGGGCCGCCACATTCAGCTCACCCGTCCCGCCGCTGGGAGTCCACTCGGACGTGCCGGTGCTGGCCGCCTCCAAGGCCTCCGCCGTCTGGCTGGCACCCGTAGCTCGGTGCGGCTCCGGTGCAGCGGTGCCTCCCCCTGCGCGCTGGCGCATTGCCGGCTGCACCTCGAGGCCGGCTCCTGCTTCCGGCTCACCCCCAGCCGACTGCTCTAGCGCCGCAGCCGACTGGCCGCCTTGGCCCGCTCCGGTTGGCGCTGCCGGCGGCGCCCTCTCCACGAAGATCACGGAGTCCTCCCTCCGCTCCATCACCGGCGGTTCTTGGTTGACCTCCTCCAGCGGAGGCATAGGAATGTTGGGGGCCACGGCGCGGAGGGGAATGGCTAGCAGCAGAGGCTGGTTGTGCGAAGCCTCCGCCTCCGTCTCCACAGCTGCCGCCTCCGCCCGGGCCTTGGCTGCTGCATCGGCCTGCTCCTTCGTCGCCTGGGCAGCCCTTCGCCCCGCCGCCTCCCGCTCCTCCCGCGCCTCTCGTGCGTTCCGCTCCGTGGCCTCCCTGAGGTCGGCGCGGGGATCCACGCGGCGGGAGCCTGAAGACCCTCCAGTCAGCCCGACTATGGAGCCGCCCGGACCCCGCTCAAGGGAAAGCGGCGCCCTGTCCGACGAGCAAAGAAAGGTTTAGAAGAGTTTTCAATCAAAAATAAGAACAACAAAAAATATGTATCCAAGCATTCGACGACTTACGCTGAGATCGCCTGCGGCTGCTTCACCGCCTTGCGGAAGCGGGCCGCCTTCGCGGCCGCCTCATCTCGCTTGGTCGCCGCTGTGGAAGCCTTGGACTTCTTCGGCCGGCTGCCGAAGAGGATCGACACGGCCCGGCGCTTCTGGGCGCCACCGCTAGCAGCCGGCGCGGCGGACGAGCTCGCGCCTTGATGATCAGGCGCCGGCTGGCGGCACGGGGCGACTTCGACCTCGGCATCATCCGGCCAGTCCTCGAAGCCGGCCGTGAGCCCCGCGCCTCCGACCTCGTCGCTTTCCCCCACGATGGTGTCTTCCATGGCGGCCGCTCCCAAGTCCGGGTCGTCGGCGTTGTCCACCGCGCGGTCAGGGACGAGCTGGCGCTCTACCCCTGCGGCCCCGGTCGTCGGCGGAAGGAGGGTTCTGCTAGGAGCAAACCGACTTATCAGAGGCCGACTATCATGAGGCCGCCTACCAAAAAAAAGAACTTACGACGGGCGGAGGGTTGGCGCAAGAGTACGGCCCCTTGCCGTACCGCCAATCCTCGGCGAGCTTGCAGTTGGAGATATAGTTCACCATGTAGGAGACCTCCGCATGAGGCATCTCCCTGGTGCTCAGCCGGCTTGGGTCGAAGCGGCCGCTCATCTGACAAACCATGTGAGGCCGACTTTGGAGGGGAAGAACCCGGCGCTCCACGAAGGCGGCCACCAAGTCGGCTCCGGTCAGGCCCTCCGACTGGATCATCACCCAAAGCCGGGAGACGGCTGCGTTCCCGGCCTGAGACAGCGACCTGGCCCGGTAGCTCCACGAAGGTTGCCTCCCAGCCGGCGGGCCGGCTACATAATCAGGCAGGTTGACGTAGTCGCCTTGCTGGGCGACGTTCTTCACGTAGAAATAAGACTTCTGCCAAAGCTTCACCGACTGGATCAGCGGAATGGACGGGAACGGATTGTTCTCACTCGCCCGCCTCATGGCAATGAAAGCTCCGCAGGGGGCGGGCACGCCCGCAACGACGATGCCGAATTTGCTCTGGAAGAATTCCGCCCAGAGCTCGAGCGTGGGGAGGACCCCAAGGAAGCCTTCGCACAGCGTGACGAAGGCTGACAGCAGCATCACCGCGTTGGGCGTGAGGTGATGCGGCTGGAGGTTGTAGAATTCGAGGAAGGCTCGGAGGAACCCGCTCGCCGGAAGGCCGAAGCCGCGCAGGCAGTGCGAGCGGAAGATCACCCGCTCGCCCTCCTCCGGTGCCGGCGAAATCTCCTTCTCTGGCGCTAGACGAACCCGAACGAAGTTCTCGCCGGGCAGGCGTCGTGTCTGGCGGAGGAACTCGACGTGGTCCTCATGGACGTTGGAGCCATCCCACGAGCTTGACAGTGCCATGGGGCAGTGCGGCGAGAAGCAAGATGATGCGGCGGCGGAACGAAGCGACGGCGGAACGACGTGGCAAAGAGCTGCTGCGGGGAAGAGAAGAAGAAGGAGGGCGAGAAGGCGCGAGCCTCTGTCGCTCCCCCTCCTCCTCCTACTTATAGACCGCGCGGAGGAGCCGAGGAGGCACGGCGTGGGGGAACGTGGGGATCAACTGCGCCCACTCCCCCACGTCCCGTGATTATTGTGCCTTGATGGCAGAATAAAACTGCCGCGGGAAGGCGAGCGGTCCATGTGGGCCGCGGAAGATCCGTTCTCGGACCGAGGCCTACGAGTGGCGGGCCCGGGCCTGCGGCGGCGTCCCGTCGCGCGCATGCGTGGGCAGGATTTCCTCGCCACGTGGCCCGCGTTCCAGCCTACGAGAAACGGAGCTTTTCCGAAGACGGCGTGCACAAGCAAAGCCGGCCCCTCAGGATAGGAAGCTGACCAACCTTCTCGTCCCTTTATTAACCTCGAAGCTCGCTCAGCTTCGGGGACTACTGTCAGAGTAAGTGACCACGGGTAGCCTAGCCGGCTCCCCTGGCCTTTTTGAGAAAATTACGAGCCGATCCGGCTCTCAAGAGTCCAAGACATGGGGTCGCCTTCCCCTAGCCGGTTGTCTCCCAGGCCGGCTATTGGAAGGCGGCCCGACTTCAGCCCTCATGAAGAAAGCCGCGGGAGGGCCGGCTCCAAGGAGCCGGCTCCCATAAAGCGGTCAAGACCGTACCCTCGAAGTCTACATCCACATAACGGCGATGTGACGGGGCGAGGCTACAGTGGAGACTGCCACCCCCGAATCCCGGAGCGCGCCTGGCACAGTGCGCCGTACGGGTGGCCATGACCAGTCCGGCGCAGCACTGTTGCCACGTTGACCCTGATGTCATTCACGACGGGCTACCAGTACGGCCCACGGGCGGTGGGCCCCTTCGGGCAGAGAGACACCCGAAGGCGGCCTGGCCTCCCCAGTCGGCCCAAGATGGAGCCGGCTCTCTCCAGCCGGCTTGCCACCCCCTCGAAGGAGACACCCCATTAAGGAGACAAGACGCGGTGAGGCTACAGTGGTCACCCGCCGGACGGCAGCACTGTAGCCACGCTTACCTCGGTGAAGCCCTCGTCACCAAGATTGAGCAACAGTAACCAGCCACCGACAAGGCCCTGGACAGTGGGGCCTGCCTGTCGACCAAGGAGCCGGTAACCGGCAGGACCCACCAGCCGGCGGGCCCCAGCAGCCGGTGCAAAAGCCGGAGAGCAAAGACACAGACGGCTGGCCCCCACGCCCAGCCGGATTACCATTGTACCCCCGGGGGGTACGCCTATATAAACCCCCCGGGACACCCATGCAAAGGGATGGATCCATGCTAGTTTTAGACACCACGTAGGGGGAGAAGAGAGCAAGCAGAGCCCTTCTTCCTCCTCTCGCCAAACAGCTCAAGGAGCATCGTGTAGCTACTTGTTCATCTAGTGATCATGCGGAGACCCCGCAGAGCAGCAGTAGGGGTGTTATCTCCACGGAGAGCCCCGAAGCTGGGTAAGATTCGCCGGCGTGCATGTCTTCGCCTCATCCCGTTTCCAGGCACCGGCGATGTTTTACTGGCTCCCACAATGATAAGCCACCCGTTGGATATGTCGCACCTACCACCCGACAATATGTGTATCACTACGATCGAGATTCAATAAACCATTCACCTTGGGTGTATGACCACAGAAGGTTTTATTCATGTAAACAGAATAACAATTATTCTTTGACTTAAATGAATAACCGTATTGCAATAAACATGATCCAATCATATTATGCTCAACACAAACACCAAATAACATTTATTTTAGGTTCAACACTAATCCCGAAGGTAAAGGGAGTGTGCGATGGTGGTCTTATCAACCTTGGAATCATTTCCAACACACATCGTCACCTCGTCCTCAACTAGTTTTTTTTTATTTTGCAACTCCCATTTCGAGTTACTACTCTTAGCAACTGAACTAGTATCAAATACCGAGGGGTTTGCTATAAACACTAGTAAAGTACACATCAATAACATGTATATCAAATATGACTTTGTTCACTTTGTCATCCTTCTTATCCACCAAGTATCTAGCGAAGTTCCACTTCCAGTGACCATTTCCTTTGTAGTAGAAGCACTCAATTTCAGGCTTGGGTCTAACTTTGGGCTTCTTCATGGGAGTGGCAACTTGCTTGCCATTCTTCTTGAAGTTCCCTTTCTTTCCCTTGCCCTTTTACTTGAAACTAGTGGTCTTGTAAACCATCAACACTTGATGCTTTTTCTTGATTTATACCTTCGCCGATTTTAGCATCGCAAAGAGCTTTGGGAATCGTTTCCGTTATCCCTTGCATATTATAGTTCATCATGAAGTTGTAGTAACTTTGTGATAGTGACTAGAGAACTCTGTCAATCGCTATCTTATTGGGAAGATTAACTCCCACTTGATTCAAGTGATTGTAGTACTCGGACATTCTGAGCACATGCTCACTCGTTGAGCTATTCTCCTCCATCTTGTAGGAAAAGTACTGTCAGAGGTCTCATACCTCCTGACACGGGCATGAATACAAGATACCAATTTCAACTATTGGAACATCTTATATGCTCTGTGGCGTTTAAAACATTTTTGAAGTCTCGGTTCTAAGCCGTAAAGCATGGTGCACTAAACTATCAATTAGTCATCATACCGAGCTTGTCAAACGTTCATAATGTCTGCATCTGCTCCTGCAATAGGTCTGTCACCTAGCGGTGCATCTAGGACATAATTATTCTATGCAGCAATGAGGATAATCCGCAGATCACGGACCTAGTCCGCATCATTGCTACTATCATCTTTCAACATAGTTTTTCTCTAGGAACATATCAAAAATAAACGGGGAGCTACATTGCGAGCTATTGATCTACAACATAGTTATGCAAATACTATCAGGACTAAGTTCATGGTAAATTAAAGTTCAATTAATCATACTACTTAAGAACTCCCACTTAGATAGACATCCCTCTAGTCATCTAAATGATCACGTGATCCAAATCAACTAAACCATGTCCGATCATCACGTGAGATGGAGTAGTTTTCAATGGTGAACATCACTATGTCGATCATATCTACTATATGATTCACGCTCGACCTTTCGGTCTCCAGTGTTCTGAGGCCATATCTGCATATGCTAGGGTCGTCAAGTTTAACTCGAGTATTCCGCGTGTGCAAAACTGGCTTGCACCCGTTGTATGTGAACATAGAGCTTATCACACCCGATCATCACGTGGTGTCTCGGCACGACGAACTGTAGCAATGGTGCATACTCAGGGAGAACACTTATACCTTGAAATTTAGTGAGAGATCATCTTGTAATGCTACCGCCGAACTAAGCAAAATAAGATGCATAAAGGGTAAACATCACATGCAATCAATATAAGTGATATGATATGGCCATCATCATCTTGTGCCTTTGATCTCCATCTCCAAAGCACCGTCATGATCACCATCGTCACCAGTTTGACACCTTGATCTCCATCGAAGCATCGTTGTCGTCTCGCCAACTATTGCTTCTATGACTATCGCTACTGCTTAGTGATAAAGTAAAGCAATTACATGGCGATTTCATTTCATACAATAAAGTGACAACCATATGGCTCATGCCAGTTGCCAATAACTGTGTTACAAAACATGATCATCCCATACAATAAAACTTAGCATCATGTCTTGAACATATCACATCACAACATGCCCTGCAAAAACAAGTTAGACGTCCTCTACTTTGTTGTTGCAAGTTTTACGTGGCTGTTACGGGCTGAGCAAGAACCGTTCTTACCTACGCATCAAAAACCACAACGCGGTATAGTGATTGCTTTTTGATCTTAAGAAAGAACCATGTTCATTGAATCTGATTCAACTAAAGTTGGAGAAACTGACACCCACCATCCACCTATGTGTGAAGCACGTCGATAGAACCAGTCTCACGTAAGCGTACGCGTAATGTCGGTCTGGGCCTCTTCATCCAACAATACCGCTAAATCAAGAATCAACAAGTGACGGCAAGCAATATGTATATAACCACGCCCACAACTCCTTTGTGTTCTACTCGTGCATATAGCATCTACGCATAAACCTGGCTCTGATACCACTGTTGGGGAACACAGTAATTTCAAAAAATTCCTACGCACATGCAAGATCATGGTGATGCATAGCAACAAGAGGGGAGAGTATCGTCTACGTACCCTCGTAGACCGTAAGCGAAAGCGTTATGACAATGCGGTCGATGTAGTCGTACGTCTTCACGATCGACCGATATCAGCACTGAAGGTACGGCACCTCCGTGATCTGCACACGTTCGGCATGGTGACGTCCCGCGAACTCACGATCCAGTAGAGCTTCGAGGGAGAGCTTCGTCAGCATGACGGTGTGATGACGGTGATGATGTTGCTACCGGAACAGGGCTTCGCCTAAGCACCGCTACGATATGACCGAGGTGGATTATGGTGGAGGGGGGCACTGCACACGGCTTGGAACAATCAACTTGTGTGTCCTAGGGTTCCCCCCTTCCCCCATATATAAAGGAGCAAGGGGGGAGATCGGCCGGCCCTAGTGGCGCCCAAGGAGAGGAGGAATCCTCCTCCTAGTAGGAGTAGGATTCATCCTTTCCTAGTCCTACTAGGAAGGAGGAAGGGGGAAGGAAAGAGAGGGAGAGGGAGAAGGAAAGAGGGGCCGCGCCCCCTCCCCTAGTCCTATTCGGACTCCCCTTGGGGGGGCCACCTCCTGGGCTGCTGCCCTCTCTCTCCCCTAAGGCCCATTAAGGCCCAATACTTCCCCAGGGGGTTCCAGTAACCCCTCCCGCACTCCGGTTTTCTCCGAAATCACCCGTAACACTTCCAGTGTCCGAATATAGCCGTCCAATATATCGATCTTTATGTCTCGACCATTTTGAGACTCCTTGTAATGTCCGTGATCATATCCGGGACTCTGAACTACCTTCAATACATCAAAACACATAAACTCATAATATCGATCGTCACCGAACGTTAAGCGTGCGGACCCTACGGGTTCGAGAACTATGTAGACATGATCGAGACTCATCTCTGGTCAATAACCAATAGCGGAACCTGGATGCTCATATTGGTTCCTACGTATTCTACGAAGATCTTTATCGGTCAAACCTCATAACAACATACGTTGTTCCTTTTGTCATCGGTATGTTACTTGCCCAAGATTCGATCGTCGGTATCTCAATACCTAGTTAAATCTCATTACCGGCAAGTCTCTTTACTCGTTCCATAATGCTACATCTTGTAACTAACTCATTAGCCACACTGCTTGCAAGGCTTATTGTGATGTACATTACCGAGAGGGCCCAGAGATACCTCTCCGACAATCAGAGTGACAAATCCTAATCTTGATCCATGCCAACTCAACAAACACCATTGGAGACACCTGTAGAGCACCTTTATAATCACCCAGTTACGTTGTGACATTTGGTGGCACACAAAGTGTTCATCCGATATTTGGGAGTTGCATGATCTCATAGTTATAGGAACATGCATAGTTATGGACTAAGCAATAGCAACAAACTAAACGGTCATCATGCTAAGCTAACGGATGGGTCAAGTCAATCACATCATTCTCTAATGATGTGATCCCGTTAATCAAATGACAACTCATGTCTATGGTTAGGAAACGTAACCATCATTGATTCAACGAGCTAGTCAAGTAGAGGCAAACTAGTGACACTCTGTTTGTCTATGTATTCACACATGTACTAAGTTTCCGGTTAATATAATTCTAGCATGAATAATAAACATTTATCATGATATAAGGAAATATAAATAACAACTTTATTATTGCCTCTAGGGCATATTTCCTTCACTATTTTCCAATAAGGGAGCAGGTACAATTACCTCATCAAGTTATACTTTCCTCCCACTCACTTCTTTCGAGAGAAACTCCTTCTCTAGAAAGGATCCATTCTTAGCAATGAATATCTTGCCTTCGGATCTGTGATAGAAGGCGTACCCAACAGTTTCCTTTGGGTATCCTATGAAGACACATTTCTCCGATTTGGGTTCGAGCTTATCAGGTTGAAGTTTTTTCACATAAGTATCGCAGCCCCAAACTTTAAGAAATGACAACTTGGGTTTCTTGCCAAACCATAGTTCATAAGGTGTCGTCTCAACGGATTTCGATGGTGCCCTATTTAACGTGAATGCATCCGTCTCTAAAGCATAACCCCAAAATGATAGCGGTAAATCTGTAAGAGACATTATAGATTGCACCATATCTAATAAAGTGCGGTTACGACGTTCGGACACACCATTACGCTGTGGTGTTCCAGGTGGCATGAGTTGCGAAACTATTCCACATTGTTTCAAATGAAGACCAAACACGTAACTCAAATATTCTACTCCATGATCAGATCATAGAAAATTTATTTTCTTGTTATGATGATTTTCCACTTCACTCTGAAATTCTTTGAACTTTTCAAATGTTTCAGACTTATGTTTCATCAAGTAAACATACCCATATCTACTCAAATCATTTGTGAAGGTCAGAAAATAACAATACCCGCCATGAGCATCAACACTCATTGGACCGCATACATTAGTATGTATTATTTCCTATAAGTCTGTTGCTCGTTCCATTGTTCCGGAGAACGGAGTCTTAGTCATCTTGCCCATGAGGCATGGTTTGCAAGCATCAAGTGATTCATAATCAAGTGATTCCAAAAGTCCATCAGCATGGAGTTTCTTCATGCACTTTACACCAATATGACCTAAACGGCAGTGCCACAAATAAGTTGCACTATCATTATTAAACTTATGTCTTTTAGCTTCAATACTATGAATATGTGTATCACTACTATCAAGATTTAGTAAAAATAGACCACTCATCAAGGGTGCATGACCATAAAAGATATCACTCATATAAATAGAACAACCATTAATCTATGATTTAAATGAATAATCGTCTCACATCAAACAAGATTCAGATATAATGTTCATGCTTAACGCTGGCACCAAATAACAATTATTCAGGTGTAAAACTAATCCCGAAGGTAGATGTAGAGGTGGCATGCCGACGGTGATCACATTGACTTTCCAACCATTTCCCACGCGCATCGTCACCTCGTCCTTAGCCAATCTTCGCTTAATCCATAGCCCCTGTTTCAAGTTGCAAATATTAGTAACAGAACCAGTATCAAATACCCAGGCGCTACTGCGAGCATTATTAAGGTACACATCAATAACATGTATATCAAATATACCTTTCACTTTGTCATCCTTCTTATCCGCCAAATACTTGGGGCAGTTCCGCTTCCAGTGACCAGTCCCTTTGCAGTAGAAGCACTCAGTCTCAGGCTTAGGTCTAGACTTGGGCTTCTTCACTTGAGCAGCAACTTGCTTGTTGTTCTTCTTGAAGTTCCCCTTCTTCCCTTTGCCCTTCTTCTTAAAACTGGTGGTCTTGTTAACCATCAAAACTTGATGCTCTTTCTTGATTTCTACCTCCGCAGCCTTTAGCATTGCGAAGAGCTCGGGAATTGTCTTATCCATCCCTTGCATATTATTGTTCATCACGAAGCTCTTGTAGCTTGGTGGCAGTGATTGAAGAACTCTGCCAATGACACTATCATCAGGAAGATTAACTCCCAGCTGAGTCAAGTGGTTGTGGTACCCAGACATTCTGAGTATATGTTCACTGACAGAACTATTCTCCTCCATTTTGCAGCTATAGAACTTATTGGAGACTTCATATCCCTCAATCCGGGCATTTGCTTGAAATATTAACTTCAACTCCTGGAACTTCTCATATGCTCCATGATGTTCAAAACATCGTTGAAGTCCCGGTTCTAAGCCGTAAAGCATGGCACACTGAACTATCGAGTAGTCATCAGCTTTGCTCTGCCATACATTCTTAACGTTGTCAGCAACATCTGCAGCAGGCTTGTCACCCAGCGGTGCTTCCAGGATGTAATTCTTCTGTGCAGCAATGAGGATAATCCTCAAGTTACGGACCCAGTCTGTGTAATTGCTACCATCATCTTTTTACCTAGCTTTCTCTAGGAATGCATTAAAATTCAACGGAACAACATCACGTGCCATTTATCTACAACAACATAGACATGCAAAATACTATCAAGTACTAAGTGCATGATAAATTAAAGTTCAATTAATCATATTACTTAAGAACTCCCACTTAGATAGACATCCCTCTAATAATCCAAGTGATCATGTGATCCATATCAACTAAACCATGTCCGGTCATCACGTGAGATGGAGTAGTTTTGAATGGTGAACATCACTATGCTGATCATATCTACTATATGATTCACGCTCGACCTTTCTGTACCGACCAGACCTCAAACAGTCTGATCTCTGTGCTCCGGTATCATCCCTGGATCAGTAATGCTGACACCAACAGTACTCGGAGGATTTATAGCAGAGTAGCAATCACACACTTATTACATCGAGTGTCCCAAAAGAGAACTTAGTATAATAAATATGGCTTAAGGCCATCTAATAACGATAATAGCGGAAGGCTTGGAAGATAAGTGAGTCCATCAACTCCAACGGCATCACTGAGTATAGAACCACGACCTAAAACTCCTTAATCGTCGTCTGAAAAGTCTACAACATTAACGTTGCAGCCCGAAACAGGTCAGCACATGGAATATGCTGGCAAGGTAACACATAGAGAGTAATGGAATGAAACAGCTATACTATATGCATATTTGGCTGGTGGAAGGCTCTATGGTTACAGTTTTGCATAAAGCTAATTTTTCCCTACTGCAAAGGAATAAATTTATTTAACTATCATGGTAGTTGTTAAAAATTGAGAATGGTTGACAGCATTCTCAATCCGAATTAAGCATCATCATTAAACATAACCCAACAAAATTAATTTAGAGTAACATGTTGAGATTCACATGATAATCCAGGTACTAGATGCTCAAGATGTCCATAACCGGGGACACAGCTAATCATGATTAGTTTATTACACTCTGCAGAGGTTTGCGCACTTTTCCCCACAAGACTCGATCACCTCTGTTTGGTTTCTCGCACTACATGGTGTTTGAGAAGACGGATAACCGAGACATAGCCTTTCAGAAGTGCTAGCACCTTACGATCGGGTAGACCGTACCACCTACATCCCCTACATCTGCTAGTCTACCACTGTAAGAGTTCACACGACTTAGTCAACTATGCTAGAGCCCATAATAGCTTGTGGCTGCACACGGAAGTTTCTAGTATGAATAGTCTCATGATCCCTTTGAGCCTGGGTGGCGGTCCAAAAGAAAAACAGGCAAGTCCTGGAATACCCAGGTGCCTCAATCCACCCAGATGTGTGTTTAAGTTGCCACCTTAGATAAACCATTAATTAACAATCTCACATCTGTCATGGATATCACTCACCCAATCCACGTCTACTAGCATAGCATGGCATAATAAGCAAACGTAGAAGTAACTCCCAAAGGTTTGATAATAAACAGGTAATAGGTTCTACCTCATCTACTTCCCATCCCACAATTTAATTAGATCCTAGTCATGCAATGTGTGAGGATTGATCTAATGCAATAAAACTGGGTAGTAGAAAAGGTATGATCAAAGTGTTACTTGCCTTCCTGATGATCCGCAAAACCTAACGATTCGAAGTAACAGGCGGCGCACTTCGGGTATTCTATCGCAGACAAACAAACAAGCATACAATAAGTACTCATCTAATGCACGGGTAAAACTCAAATAAGAGATCTAACCAGAAGGTTCAACTTAAGAACTCCGCTTGGCAAAAAGAATCAAATCGAATGAAGCAACGAAAGTCAAACGGCGAAAGAAAACACTTTGTTCTAGTAATCTGGATCTAGGGAAAATTTTACAGTAGCAAAATCTAGTTTAAGTTGGTTAAAGGGATAGAGGGTTTCGAGACGAAACTCTAGGCGCTTGAATCGCCTGATTCTGATAAATGAGCGAAAAGTTATACTAAAACGAAAATTGGATCAGGAATCGCGATCAGAAAAATCACGGATTTAATCCGAGAAAAAGAAAAACGACGAACGCTCGCTAGAACGAACGAACGGACGAACGCTCGCTATTTAAATAAACAGGAAAAACCGATCTATTTAAAAAAACCGAAACTAAAAAAACCGATCTATTTTTTTTTAAAACCCGATGGCACGGAAGTCGAGGCGGCGGCGAACCTCGACGGCGGCGGCGGCGCGGGGCGGCGGCGGCGGCGGGCAGCGGTGGCGGCGGCGCAGGTGGGCGGCGGCGCGGGGCGGGAGCGGCGGCGGCGCGGGGCGGGGCTGGGCGGCGGCTAGGGTTTCTCCCGGGGGGCTGGGCCGGCTTTTAAAGCCTGCCGGGCCAGAGTCCCGGACGGACACGGCCCGGTTAGGTCGGTTCACTTTTTTTTAAAATTATTTCGCTCGGAAGAAAAATAAAAATAAATACTAAACGGACTCCAAAAATTCGGAAATAAATTTTCGCGGGCTACTAAAACCAAGCCGCACAAGGTGAACATTTATTTGGGACCTAAATGCAATTTTGAAAAACACACATTTTTCCTAAATTCAAATAAAACACCGAAAAACTCCGAGATAAAATCTTATTTGATTTTATTATTAAATCCTCAATATTTCTTTATTTTTGGAAATTCATTTTATTCCCTCTCTCATATTTTTGTAATAGAAATAATTGATGATAAAATAAATAAAATCAAATGATCCTATTCTCAAAATTTGAGAAAACTCAAATATGAAAATAACGAAATCCCCAACTCTCTCTGTGGGTCATTGAGTTGTGTAGAATTTCTAGGATCAACCAAAATGCAAAAAAATAAAATATGATATGCAATGATGATCTAATGTATAACATTCCAAATTGAAAATTTAGGATGTTACAAACCTACCCCCCTTAAGATGAATCTCGCCCTCGAGATTCGGGCTGGCTAGAAAATAGGTGAGGGTGGTCCTTGAGAATATCTTCCTCTCGTTCCCAGGTGGCTTCATCCTCTGTGTGGTGGCTCCACTGAACTTTGCAAAACTTGATAACCTTGCTACGGGTAACTCGGCTGGCAAACTCAAGGATCTTAATTGGTTTCTCCTCGTAGGTCAAATCGTTATCCAACTGAATAGTTTCTAAGGGTACTGTGTCTCTCAACGGTATGTCAGCCATCTCCGCGTGACATTTCTTTAACTGAGAAACGTGGAACACATTATGAACTCCTGACAATCCTTCGGGCAATTCCAACTTGTAGGCCACTTCTCCCATACGTTCCAAAACTCGATATGGTCCTACAAATTGTGGTGCTAACTTCCCTTTAACTCCAAAATGCTTTGTTCCCCGAAGTGGAGATACTCGAAGATAAGCTCTATCTCCGACTTCGTAAACTGTCTCCTTGCATTTAGAATCTGCATAACTCTTCTGTCTGGACTGGGCTACCTTGAGCCTATCGCGAATCAACTTCACCTTCTGTTCAGACTCTTTAATCAAGTCAGGTACAAACAACTGGCGGTCTCCAACTTCGTCCCATGATAACGGTGTCCTGCACCTCCTTTCGTACAAGGCTTCAAAAGGGGCCATCTTTAAAATGGTTTGATAACTGTTGTTGTAAGAGAACTCTGCATATGGCAAATTATCGTCCCAACTAGATCCGTAATCTAGCGCACAAGCTCTCAGCATATCCTCCAAAATCTGATTTACTCTCTCGGTTTGTCCATCTGTCTGTGGATGAAAAGCTGTACTAAATTCTAGCCTGGTTCCCAAAGTTTCGTGCAACTACTTCCAAAACTTTGAGGTAAACTGGGTTCCTCTATCTGGTACTATACTCCTTGGAACTCCATGCAAACATACGATCCTGGTCATGTATATCTTTGCCAACTTAGCACTGGTGTAAGTGGTCTTTACTGGGATGAAATGAGCTACTTTCGTCAATCAATCGACTACAACCCAAATTGAGTCATAGCCTGAACGAGTCCTGGGTAATCCCGTGATAAAATCCATGCCTAGCTTATCCCACTTCCATTCGGGTATCAGCAATGGTTGTCACAATCCTGCTGGCTTCTGATGCTCTGCCTTTACTCTCTGACATACATCACAAACTGCTACATACTCTGCAATATCCTTCTTCATTTCGGTCCACTAGAAAATATCCTTCAAATCCAAATACATCTTGGTATTTCCTGGGTGAATTGAATACGGTGAGTCGTGTGCCTCTTGCAGTATCAACTTCCTGATCTCTGGGTCATTGGGCATGTAAACGCGGTCTTCAAACCATAGGGTGTTGTGCTCATCCTCACGAAATCCTTTAGCTTTTCCTTTGCTCAGTTTCTCCTTTATAGCGGCAATCTCTTTGTCAGTTTTCTGATCTTCCTTGATTCTATCCATCAAAGTTGACTGAATCTCCAATGCTGCTACATAGCCTCTCAAAACTATTTCCACACATAGTTCACGAAGATTTTCTGCTAACTGCTTGGGTATTTCTCCCGTCATTAACGTATTGACATGGCTCTTACGGCTTAATGCGTCAGCTACTACATTAGCCTTTCCGGGGTGATAATGCAATTTCACATCATAATCCTTGATAAGCTCCAACCATCTCCTTTGTCTGAGATTCAACTCCTTCTATGTGAAAATGTACTTCAAACTCTTATGATCCGTGTACACCTCACAATGATTTCTAATGAGGAAATGTCTCCATGTTTTCAATGCATGCACTACGGCTGCTAATTCCGAATCATGCATAGCATAATTTAACTCATGAGGCTTCAGTTGTCTTGAGGCATATGAAACAACTCTCCCTTCCTGCATAAGCACTGCTCCAAGTCCTCGACGTGAAGCGTCGCAATACACCTCATAATCTTTGGTCTGGTCTGGCAAAATCAACACTGGTGAGGTAACCAAACGTTTCTTCAACTCCTGGAAACTAGCCTCACATTCCTCCGTCCATATGAACTTGGTATCTTTCTTTAACAACTCTGTCATAGGCTTCGCAATCTTTGAGAAATTCTCAATAAATCTCCGGTAGTATCCTGCGAGTCTAAGAAAACTCCGGATGTCTCCAACTGTTGTTGGGGCTTCCCACTTGGTCATGGTATCAACTTTAGTGGGATCAACTGCTATACCTTCTCCGGATATAACGTGTCCGAGGAATACTACTTCCTTCAACAAAAACTCACATTTGCTGAACTTGGCATATAATTGATGTTCTCTGAGTTTTCCAAGTACCAAACGCAAATGCTCCTTATGTTCCTCTTCATTCTTCGAATAAACCAGGATATCATCAATGAACACTACGACGAACTTATCCAAAAACTCCATAAATACTTTGTTCATCATGTTCATAAAATAGGCATGTGCGTTAGTCAGACCAAATGACATAACAGTATACTCGTACAGCCCATACCTGGTGGTAAAAGCTATCTTAGGAATATCCTGTTCTCGAATCTTCAACTGGTGGTATCCTGATCGCAAATCGATCTTGGAAAATACCTTAGCTCCTTGCAATCGATCAAACAGATCGTTGATCATTGGTAGTGGGTACTTGTTCTTGATCCTTACTTCATTCAATCCTCGATAATCAACAACCATCCTTAACGATCCATCCTTCTTCTCCACTAGAAGTACTGGTGATCCCCAAATCGAAGAACTTGGGCGAATATATCCCTTATCCAGTAACTCCTTAATCTGCTTCTTAATTTCTACCAAATCCTTTGCTGGCATCCTATATGGTCTCTTTGATATTGGCCCTGTGCCTGGCAATAGCTCAATCAAAAACTCAATATCTCTATCCGGTGGCATGCCTGGCAACTCTTCTAGAAATACTTCAGGAAAATCCCTTACCACTGGTACTTCCTCCTGCACAACTCCTGTTAAGAAATTTACTTGGGTCCTCTTTGGCACATGTCGGGATACATACTTGATCCTTCTCCCTTCTGGGGTGGTAAGAAAAATTGACTTACTAGCACATTCAATATTCCCTTCATACTTTGGTAACCAATCCATGCCTAATATCACATCCAATCCTTGAGATTTCAATACTATTAGGTCTGAGGGAAAAACATAGTTACCAATCCTTAATGGTAACCGATCACACCATAGACTAGCCACATACTCTGCTCCGGGCGAGGTTACTAACATGGGTGACCTAAGGGCTTGGGTTGATAGGTTATACTTATCCACAAATCCCCTTGATATGTATGAATGCGATGCACCAGTATCAAAAAGAATGAGTGCAGTAAATGACTTAACCAAAAACTTACCTATTACTGCATCGGGCTGAGCTTCAACCTCCTCCACGCTAACGTGGTTCACCTATCCCCTGTTGAAAGGGTTCGACTTCTTCCCAGAACTTCCATTGCCATTTTGGCCTTCAGGACATTCATTGGCATAGTGTTCGGTCTTATGACACTTAAAACAAGTGACTTGGCTCAGGTCCTTCTTGGCTGGGGTTGAGGGGTTGGTGCGGTTCTGGCCGTTGCTTCCTCCATTGCCATTACCATTCTTGGTGCCATTGTGGTTGTGCGAGCTACCTCCTCCATGGGTATGTTGAAAATGTCCTCCCGGTGTAGGGGTAAAACGTGGCTTCTGCTGAGCTCCTGAATTGTACTTTCCTTGTCCATACTTCCTCTTGCGATTCTCAATTTGCTGCTGCTTCCCTTCAATCATAAGAGCACGATCTACCAACTCCTGGTAGTTGTTGAAGGTGGCTACCATCAACTGCATGCTCAACTCATCATTCAGTCCTTCTAGAAACTTCTCCTGCTTAGCTGCATCCGTAGCAACGTCATCTGGGGCATAACGTGCTAACTTACTAAATTCCTCCACATACTGGCCAACTGTCCGTCCTCCTTGGCGCAAGTTGTGAAACTCACGCTTCTTCATGGCCATAGCTCCTACTGAAACATGTGCAGTACGAAAAGCCTGCTAAAACTGGTCCCATGTGACAGTGTCGACTGGGAAAGTGGCTGTGAAATTCTCCCACCATGATGCTGCGGGTCCTTCTAGCTGATGTGCGGCAAACTTCACCTTCTCCGCATCTATGCATCCTGATGTGGTCAACTCCCTAGCTGTCTTGCGGAGCCAATCATCTGCTACTATCGGCTCGGTGCTACTGGAAAACACCGGCAGATTCAGCCTAAGAAAACGGGCTAAGTGGTCAATAGGTGGTGGTGGTGGTGGTGGGTTGTTGTTGTTGTTCCCTTGATTCTGATTCTGGACTAGCAACTGCATCAATGTGTTCTGCTGCTGGATCAGCTGGGTGAGCTCCGGTGGAAAGGCAAATCCGGGGTCACGTCTCGGAGGCATCTGAGGGTTTAGAAAAGATGAGATATAAGAATAGAGGGGGTCTAAAGAGAAAACACTACCCATATGCACATGAGGCAAAAGCAAACAATTCACTTCATTCAATCAAACAAAGGCATACAATCGATCTATCTATCGCAAAAGTGCTCGGACTACTATATTTACATGGTGGACTACTACTACTGATGAGGTGGTCTACTAGAAATATTCTTCGGTTGCAGGCTCCATGATATCTGCTCTAGCTTCATCAACATAGTCATCATCGCTACTATCTGGTTCCGAGTCGGTGCCGCCGATGATGATGTAGTCTTCTGGGCTAATCTCCTGGGGTTCTTCGTCTTCATCTACTGTGTTAGGGCCTCCCATAAATATTCCAATCTTCTTGATCAGGTCGTCATTCTTCTCCACCAATACTTCAATTTCCTCTTCATAATCTTCACATGTAGCCTTGAGTTCTTCCTCCAGTTCCTTGATTCTTGTCTTAGCCTTCTTCAGATCTATCATGTCGGTGCACATCTGGTTCTCCTATCGTCGAATGTGCTGGTTTAACTCCTGGATAAAAGCTGCGATTGATCTATCCTTCCTGGTGTTGATCATCTCCCAGTGTTCATCTTGGTGCCCACAAATCTGGTAGATAGTATCCTTGAGATCCTTGCGGTAGACTTCTCCAATGCGTCCCATGGCGATGTGAGCTGCCATGCTCTTTCCTAGACTCCAAGTTGGTGCATCAAAAGAAAACTCTATGGGCTCAGTGACTGGCATGAACGTCCTTCCTGGAACTTGAACTTGAATCATCCAGCGCTCTTCTTCAGGTAAAGTGGCGTTGTAGGTTCCCGTGAAGCTTGGTACTCCTATGTTCAGGTATTTAGTGATTTCCTTCAAGTGACGTCAAAAGGGTGTATCTTCATCCGGTTGCGTGAACTTGTTCTTTGCATCCGCCATCCTAAAGAGTAGAAAAGATGAGAGGTCAGAAGAGAAGAGAGTGAATAGTGATCTAGGTCTTTTAGCTTAGTGGCCGTGTCCTACAGTCAGCGTGTGCTCTGATACCATCTTTGTAGCGACCAGACCTCAAACAATCTGATCTCTATGCTCAGGTGTCATCCCTGGATCAGTAATGCTGACACCACACAGTACTCGGTGGATTTATAGCAGAGTAGTAGTCACACACTTATTACATTGAGTGTCACAAAAGAGAACTTAGTATAATAAATATGGCTTAAGGCCATCTAATAACGATAACAACGGAAGGCTTGGAAGATAAGTGAGTCCATCAACTCCAACGGCATCACTGAGTATAGAACCACGACCTAAAACTCCTTAATCATCGTTTGAAAAGTCTGCAACATTAACGTTGCAGCCTGAAACGGGTCAGCACATGGAATATGCTGGCAAGGTAACACATAGAGAATAATGGAATGAAACAGCTATACTATATGCATATTTGGCTGGTGGAAGGCTCTATGGTTACAGTTTTGCGTAAAGCCAATTTTTCCCTACTTCAAAGGAATAAATTTACTTAACTATCATGGTAGTTGTTAAACATTGAGAATGGTTGACAACATTCTCAATCCCAATTAAGCATCATCATTAAACATAACCCAACAAATTAATTTAGAGTAACATGTTGAGATTCACATGATAATCCAGGTACTAGATACTCAAGATGTCCATAACCGGGGACACGGCTAATCATGATTAGTTTATTACACTCTACAGAGGTTTGCGCACTTTTCCCCACAAGACTCGATCGCCTCCGTTTGGTTTCTCGCACTACATGGTGTTTGAGAAGACGGATGACCAAGACATAGTCTTTCAGAAGTGCTAGCACCTTACGATCGGGTAGACCGTACCACCTACATCCCCTACATCTGCTAGTCTACCACTATAAGAGTTCGCACGACTTAGTCAACTATGCTAGAGCCCATAATAGCTTGTGGCTGCACACGGAAGTTTCTAGTATGAATAGTCTCATGATCCCTTTGAGCCTGGGTGGCGGTCCAAAAGAAAAACAGGCAAGTCCTAGAATACCCAGGTGCCTCAATCCACCCAGATGTGTGTTTAAGTTGCCACCTTAGATAAACCATTAATTAACAATCTCACATCTGTCATGGATATCACTCACCCAATCCACGTCTACTAGCATAGCATGGCATAATAAGCAAACGTAGAAGTAACTCCCAAAGGTTTGATAATAAACAGGTAATAGGTTCTACCTCATCTACTTCCCATCCCACAATTTAATTAGATCCTAGTCACGCAATGTGTGAGGATTGATCTAATGCAATAAAACTGGGTAGTAGAAAAGGTATGATCAAAGTGTTACTTGCCTTGCTGATGATCCGCGAAACCTAACGATTTGAAGTAACAGGTGGCGCACTCCGGGTATTCTATCGCAGACAAACAAACAAGCATACAATAAGTACTCATCTAATGCATGGATAAAACTCAAATAAGAGATCTAACCAGAAGGTTCAACTTAAGAACTCCGGTTGGCAAAAACAATCAAATCGAACGAAGCAACGAAAGTCAAACGGCGAAAGAAAACACTTCATTCTAGTAATCTGGATCTAGGGCAAATTTTACAGTATCAAAATCTGGTTTAAGTTGGTTAAACGGATAGAGGTTTTCGAGACGAAACTCTAGGTGCTTGAATCGCCTGATTCCGATAAACGAGCGAAAAGTTATACTAAAACGAAAATCGGATGAGGAATCGCGATCAGAAAAATCGCGGATTTAATCCGAGAAAAAGAAAAACGACGAACGCTCACTAGAACGAACGAATGGACGAACGCTCGCTATTTGAATAAACCGGAAAAACCGATCTATTTAAAAAAACCGAAACTAAAAAAACTGATCTATTTTTTAAAAAAACCGATGGCACGGAAGTCGAGGCGGCGGCGAACCTCGGCGGAGGCGGCAGCGGGCAGTGGTGGCGGCGCCGCGGGCGGGCGGCGGTGGCGGCGGCGCGGGGCGGGAGCGGCGGCGGCGCGGGGCGGGGCTGGGCGGCAGCTAGGGTTTCTCCCGGGGGGGCTGGGCTTGCTTTTAAAGCCTGCCGGGCCAGAGTCCCGGACGGACACGGCCCGGTTAGGTCGGTTCCCTTTTTTTTAAATTATTTCGCTCGGAAGAAAAATAAAAATAAATACTAAACGAACTCCAAAAATTCCGAAATAAATTTTCATAGGCTTCTAAAATCAAGCCGCACAAGGTGAACATTTATTTGGGACCTAAATGCAATTTTGAAAAACACACATTTTTCCAAAATTCAAATAAAACACCAAAAAACTCCGAAATAAAATCTTATTTGATTTTATTATTAAATCCTCAATTTTTCTTTATTTTGGGAAAGTCATTTTATTCCCTCTCTCATATTTTGTAATAGAAATAATTTATGATAAAATAAATAAAATCAAATGATCCTATTCTCAAAATTTGAGAAAACTCAAATATGAAAATAACGAAATCCCCAACTCTCTCCGTGGGTCATTGAGTTGCGTAGAATTTCTAGGATCAACCAAAATGCAAAAAAAAATATGATATGCAATGATGATCTAATGTATAACATTCCAAATTGAAAATTTGGGATGTTACACTTTCGGTCTCAGTGTTCCGAGGACATATCTGCATATGCTAGGTGAGGGAGTCCTAGATTAGGGTGTCCTCGGGCGTCCAGACTATGGTACGTAGGCCGGACTGATGGACAGTGAAGATGCAAGACCGAAGACTCCCACCCGTGTCCGGATGGGACTTTCCTTGGCGTGGAAGGCAAGCTTGGCATCCCAATATGAAGATTCCTTTCTCTGTAACCGACTTCATACAACCCTGGTCGCTTCCGGTGTCTATATAAACCGGAGGGTTTAGTCCGTAGAGGCAGAGAACAATCATAATCAGATAGGCTAGACTTCTAGGGTTTTAGCCATTACGATCTCGTGGTAGATCAACTCTTGTAACCCCCATACTCATCAATATTAATCTAGCCGGACGTAGGGTTTTACCTCCATCAAGAGGGCCCGAACCTCGGTAAACATTGTGTTCCCTGTCTCCTGTTACCATCGACCTCAGACGCACAGTTCGGGACCCCCTACCCGAGATCCGTCAATTTTGACACCGACATTGGTGTTTTCATTGAGAGTTCCGCTGTGTCGCCGCCAAGAGGTTTGATGACCCCGTCAATCATCCACAACAACATTGTCCAGGGAGAAACCTTCCTCCCCAGACAGATCTTCGTGTTCGGCGGCTTCGCACTGTGGGCCAACTCGCTTGGCCATCTAGAGAAAATCGATAGCTACTCCCCTGGCCATTAGGTCAGATTTGGAAGCTTGAACTACGTCGCAGACATCCGCGGAGACTTGATCTTCGACGGATTCGAGACCGCGGCAATAGCCGCTCCCTGTCACCACGATGAACATGGCTTAAATCTGTCATTGAACTACACCCAAGAGATAGAACTTGCAACTTCTGCAGCCTTAGATCTGGAGCAAGTCACGCCATCCGAGGACGGGGGGCTCAACCCCGCCACGAAGGTCGCAGACTCAACAGCGTTGGAGCCACACACAGACCCAACCTTAAGTGAGGTCCGCGTTTCCAGAACCTCGGACATGTTGCCGGCCACAGGTTCCAAAGCATGTGCATCCATGCACGACGAGCTTGACCGGGCGTCGATCATCGAATTCAGCTCCACAGACATCTTCTGGCACTCGCCTTCAGGCGATGTGCTAAACTCATTAAAACACTCTCCTTAGCGGGGGACTCACGACCGAATTATATCCGATTCGAACTGGAGGCTGATGACGAATTTCGCTTCCCACCCCCGCCCACTTAATAACCACTTTCGAAGATTTAACTAATATGCTCGATTACAGCTCCGACGACATCGACGGTATGGATGATGATGCCGGAGAAGAGGAGGCCCAAAACCCGCCGTTTACCAGACGCTAGACGGCCACTTCCTCATATGACGTATACATGGTGGATGCACCAAAAGAGAATAGTGGCGATGACAAGGAAGATCCAGTTGAGGATAAACCTCCTAAGATACAACAAAAGTATTGACATCAGCGGCGCCGCTCTAAGTCACGCCGCAGCAAAGACAGCAACGCCGGCAGAGGAGAAGATAACACTCTGACGGTGCCGAAGACAACGAAGACCCCATAATGAACAGGCCACGCACGAAGACTCGGAGGACAGTAATTATCTTCCGCTCTCCCAGGACGAGGCGAGCCTCGGCACCGAAGATTTTATCGTGCCTGAGGAACCTCTCGAGCAGGAGCACTTCAAGCGCGAGCTAATAGCCACCGCAAGGAGCCTAAAAAAGAAACAACAGCAGCTTCAAGCTGATCAAGATCTGCTCAACGATAGATGGACTGACGTCCTCGCAGCCAAGGAATACGGCCTCAAGCGCCCAGCCAAAAGCTACCCGAAGCGCAAATTGCTACCTTAGTTTGATGACGAGGCGTTGGAGACCATACCACCATCGTGCAATGTGGCTGACCGACCAGCACGTGATCGGGATAAAGCGGCAACCCAAGACGAACACCAGCCTGCCCTACCTCACCGTAAAGGCAGAGATAAAACAGCTCGGGGACACACATACGACCTACGGTAGGACTTGGACGGTAGAGTAGGTCAGAACAGGTCGATCTATGGATCACGGGGACGTGCCCCGAAACGCGATAACGGCTATCTTGCCGGATCCAATAGGCATCCTCACGCCCGGGCCGAGAACCGCAGACGGACTCCATCTGAGCTACGTCGTGACATGACCCGATATAGAGGCGCCGCTCACCCACTTTGCTTCACCGACGAAGTAATGGACCACGAATTTCCAGAAGGGTTTAAACCCATGAATATCGAATCATACGATGGAACAACAGATCCCGTGATATGGATTGAGGACTATATTCTCATATCCACATGGCCCGCGGTGATGACCTTCATGACATTAAATACCTACCACTAAAACTAAAAGGACCAGCTCGGCACTGGCTAAACAGCCTTCCAGAGAACTCCATTGGCAGCTAGGAAGACCTGACGCCTTTTGCGATAACTTCCAAGGCACATATGTCCGGCCACCAGACGCCGATGACTCAAGTCACATCATACAGCAGCTGGGAGAGTCAGCCAGAAAGCTCTAGACTAGGTTCTTAATTAAAAAGAACCAAATTGTCGATTGTCCGGACGCCGAAGCCCTCGCGGCCTTCAAACATAGCGTCCGGGACGAATGGCCCGCTCGCCACCTCGGTTGGGAAAAACCAAAATCCATGATAGCCCTGACCGCTCTTATGACCCGCTTTTGCGCAGGAGAAGACAGCTGGCTCGCTCGTAGGAGCAATGGCGCCGGCGACCTAGGCACTCCCGAAGTTCGAGATGGCAACGGAAAGCCACGACGCAATAAATACAAGTGTCATAATAATGATGAAATAACACAAGGCACAACAGTTAATGCCGGATTCAACGGCTACAAGCCCGGTCAATGGAAAAAGGCATCCAAGGCAAATAGAGATGGACCATCCAACCTCGATAAGATATTGGATCGGCCATGCCAGATTCATGGCACTGCTACCTCTGAAGCTTGCGTTGGATTTCCCCGAAGAGGAAAGGATGATGAAGCAGAGTAGCGTAAGTATTTCCCTCAGTTTTTGAGAACCAAGGTATCAATCCAGTAGGAGGCCATGCTCAAGTCCCTCGTACCTACACAAAACGATAGCTACTCGCAACCAACGTGATTAGGGGTTGTCAATCCCTTCACGGTCACTTACAAGAGTGAGAACTACCAATCTAGTTGGCCAAACCAAACGATAATTCGAAGTGACTTGCAAAGATAACCAATCATACATAAAAGAATTCAGAGAAGATTCAAATATTATTCATAGATAGACTTGATCATAAACCCACAATTCATCGGTCTCAACAAACACACCGCAAAAAGAAGAAGATTACATCGAATAGATCTCCACAAGAGAGGGGGAGAACTTTGTATTGAGATCCAAAAAGAGAGAAGAAGCCATCTAGCTACTAACTATGGACCCGAAGGTCTGAGGTAAACTACTCACACTTCATCGGAGAGGCTATGATGATGTAGAAGCCCTCCGTGATGACGGCCCTCTCTGGCAGAGCTCCGGAACAGGCCCCAAGATGGGATCTCCTGGATACAAAAAGTTGTGGCGGTGGAATTAGGTTTTTGGCTCCTGTTCTGATCGTTTGGGGGTACGTAGGTATATATAGGAGGAAGGAGTACGTCGGTGGAGCACCGAGGGGCCCATGAGGCAGGGGGCACGCCCTAGGGGGGTGGGCGCGCCCCCACCCTCGTGACCGCCTCTTTGACTCCTTGGAGTAGGGTCCAAGTCTCCTGGATCACGTTCGGTGAGAAAATCATGTTCCCGAAGGTTTTATTCCGTTTGGACTCCGTTTGATATTCTGTTTCTCCGAAATATTGAAATAGGCAAAAAAACTGCAATTCTGGGCTGGGCCTCCGGTTAATAGGTTAGTCCCAAAAATAATATAAAAGTGGAAAATAAAGCCCAATATAGTCCAAAATGGTAGATAATATAGCATGGAGCAATCAAAAATTATAGATACGTTGGAGACGTATCAGGCATCCCCAAGCTTAATTCCTGCTCGTCCTCGAGTAGGTAAATGATAAAAAGAGAATTTTTGATGCGGAGTGCTACTTGGCATAATTTCAATGCAAATCTTCTTAATTGTGATATGAATATTCAGATTCGAAAGATTCAAGACAAAAGTTTATATTGACATAAAAATAATAATACTTCAAGCATACTAACAAAGAAATTGTGTCTTCTCAAAATATCATGGCCAAAGAAAGTTATCCCTACAAAATCATATAGTCTGGCTATGCTCTATCTTCACCACACAAAGTATTTAAATCATGCACAACCCCGATGACAAGCCAAGCAATTGTTTCATACTCTAACTTTTTCAAAACTTTTTCAATCTTCACGCAATACATGAGCATGAGCCATGGATATAGCACTATAGGTGGAATAGAATGGTGGTTGTGGAGAAGACAAAAAGGAGAAGATAGTCTCACATCAACTAGGCGTATCAACGGGCTATGGAGATGCCCATCAATAGCTATCAATGTGAGTGAGTAGGGATTGCCATGCAACGGACGCACTAGAGCTATAAGTATTCGAAAGCTCAAAAATAAACTAAGTGGGTGTGCATCCAACTTGCTTGCTCATGAAGACCTAGGGCAATTTGAGGAAGCCCATCATTGGAATATACAAGCCAAGTTCTATAATGAAAGATTCCCACTAGTATATGAAAGTGATAACATGAGAGACTCTCTACTATGAAGATCATGGTGCTACTTTGAAGCACAAGTGTGGTAAAAGGATAAAAACATTGTCCCTTCTCTCTTTTTATCTCATTTTTTATTTGGGCCTTTTCTCTTTTTTATGGCCTCTTTTCTTTCTCTTTTTTTGGGCTTCTTTGGCCTCTTTTATTTATTTTTCGTCTGGAGTCTCATCCCAACTTATGGGGGAATCATAGTCTCCATCATTCTTTCCTCACTCGGGACAATGCTCTAAAAATGATGATCATCACACTTTTATTTTTCTTACAACTCAACAATTACAACTCGATACTTAGAATGAAATATGACTCTATATGAATGCCTCCGGCGGTGTACCGGGATATGCAATATGACAATGATGAATGTGTCATGATAAACGGAATGGTGGAAAGTTGCATGGCAATATATCTCGGAATGGCTATGGAAATGCCATGATAGGTAGGTATGGTGGCTGTTTTGAGGAAGGTATATGGTGGGTGTATGATACTGGGGAAAGGTGCGCGGTATTAGAGAGGCTAGCAAAGGTGGAAGGGTGAGAGTGCGTATAATCCATGGACTCAACATTAGTCATAAAGAACTCATATACTTATTGCAAAAATCTAGAAGTTATCAAAGAAAAGTATTACGCGCATGCTCCTAGGGGGATAGATTGGTAGGAAAAGACCATCGCTCGTCCCCGACCGCCCCTCCTAATGAAGACAATCAATAAATAAATCATGCTCCGACTTCATCACATAACGGTTCACCATACGTGCATGCTACGGGAATCACAAAATTTAACACAAGTATTCTTTAAATTCACAACTACTCAACTAGCATGACTCAAATATTATCACCTCCATATCTCAAAACAATTATCATGCTTCAATCTTTTCTTAGTATTCAACACACTCAAAAGAAAGTTTCACATATCTTGAATACCAAGCATATCATTATTAAGCAAATTACCATGCTATTAAGAGACTCTCAAAATAATTTAAGTGAAACATGAGATATCAATAGTTTCTTTAAAACAAATCCACCACCGTGCTCTAAAAGATCTAAGTGAAGCACATAGAGCAAAATTACTTAGCTCAAAAAGATATATGTGAAGCACATAGAGCAAAACTACATAGCTCAAAAGATATAAGTGAAGCACATAGAGCAAAACTACATAGATCAAAAGATATAAGTGAAGCACATAGAGCAAAATTGTAATGCTCAAAAGATATAAGTGAAGCACATAGAGCAAAACTACTTTAGCTCAAAAAGATATAAGTGAAGCACATACAGCAAAATTATAATGCTCAAAAGATATAAGTGAAGCACATAGAGTATTCTATCAAATTTTAATTCATGTATGGCTATCTCAAAAGGTGTGTACAGCAAGCATGATTGTGGCATACTAAAACACAAAGACAAAAATAATACAAGACTCTCCAAGCAAAACACATATCATGTTGGTGAATAAAAATATAGCTCCAAGTAAATTACCGATGGAAGTGGACAAAAGAGGGGATGCCTTCCGGGGCATCCCCAAGCTTTGACTTTTTGGTGTCCTTGGATTATCTTGGTGGTGCCATGGGCATCCCCAAGCTTAGGCTCTTGCCACTCCTTGTTCCATAATCCATCAAAATAATTCACCCAAAACTTGAAAACTTCACAATACAAAACTTAATGTAGAAAACTCGTGAGCTCCGTTAGCGAAAGAAAACAAAAAACCACTTCAAGGTACTGTAATGAACTCATTATTTATTTATATTGGTGTTAAACCTACTCTATTCCAACTTCTCTATGGATTATAAACTATTTTACTAACCATAGATTCATCAAAATAAGCGAACAACACACGAAAAACAGAATCTGTCAAAAACAGAACAGTCTGTAGTAATCTGTAGCTAGCGCAATATCTGGAACCCCAAAAATTCTAAAATAAATTTCTGGAAGTGAGTAATTTATATATTAATCATCTGCACAAAATAATTAACTAAATATAACTCTCCAAATAAAAAATACAGCAGTTCTCGTGAGTGCTAAAGTTTCTGTTTTTTTACAGCAAGTTCAACAAGACTTTCCCCAAGTCTTCCCAACAGTTCTACTTGGCACAAACACAAAAAAACACAACCAAAACAGAGGCTAAATAAATTATTTATTACTAAACAGGGGCAAAAAACAAGGAATAAAAATAAAATTGGGTTGCCTCCCAACAAGCGCTATCGTTTAACGCCCCTAGCTAGGCATAAAAGCGAGGATAGATCTAGGTATTGCCATCTTTGGTAGGCAATCCATAAGTGGCTCTCAAGATAGTTTCATATGGAAATTTTATTTTATTTCTTGAAAGTTTTCCATGACCTTTTTAATGGAAATTGAAATCTAATATTCCCTTCCTTCATATCAATAATCGCACCAACCGTTCTAAGGAAAGGTCTACCAAGAATAATAGGGCAAGAAGGATTGCAATCTATATCAAGAGCAATGAAATCTAGGGGCACATAATTCCTATTTGCAACAATAAGAACATCATTAATCCTTCCCATAGGTTTCTTAATAGTAGAATCCGCAAGATGCAAGTTTAGAGAGCAATCATCAAAATTACGAAAATCTAGCAAATCACACAAAGTTTTGGGGATAGTGGAGACACTAGCACCCAAATCACACAAAGCATAAAACTCATGATCTTTAATTTTAATTTTAATAGTTGGTTCCCACTCATCATAGAGTTTTCTAGGGATAGAAACTTTCAACTCAAGTTTTTGTTCCTAAGATTGCATTAAGGCATCAACAATATGTTCGGTGAAGGCTTTCTTTTGACTATAAGCATGTGGAGAATTTAGAACGGATTGCAACAAGGAAATACAATCAATTAAAGAGCAACTTTCATAATTAAATTCCTTGAAATCCAATATAGTGGGTTTAGCAACATCTAGATTTTTATTTCTTTCAATCCCACTTTCATCAATTTCATCATAAAGATCTAAATACTCCGAATTTTTAGAACGCCTTCTAGGTAAAGGAAGATCATATTCATTTTCATCAAGATTCATATTGCAAAACAAAGATTTAATAGGAGACACATAAATAACTTTTAGATCTTCATCTTGATTTTCATAGGAATTGGAAGAACAAGCTTTAATAAAGGCATCTTTGGAAGCACGCATCCTAGCGGTTCTTTCCTTGCACTCATCAATGGAAATTCTCATGGCTTTGAGAGACTCATTGATATCATGCTTAGGAAGAATAGATCTAAGCTTTAAAGAATCAATCTCAAGAGAAATTCTATCAACCTTCCTAGCCAAATCATCAACTTTAAGCAATTTCTCTTCAAGCAAAGCATTAAAATTCTTTTGTGAATTCATAAACTCTTTAACACTATTCTCAAATTCAGAGGGCATCTTATTATAATTTCCATAAGAGTTATTGTAGGAATTCCCATAATTATTAGAAGGATTACTAGGATATGGCCTAGGATTAAAATTCCCTCTATAAGCGTTGTTACCAAAATTATTCCTATCAACAAAATTCACATCCATAGATTCATTGTTATTCTCAATCAAAGTAGACAAAGGCATATCATTAGGATCAGAAGAAACACTCTTAGTAGCAAATAATTTCATAAGTTCATCCATCTTTCCACTCAAAACGTTGATTTCTTCTATCGCATGCACTTTTTTATTAGAAGATCTTTCAGTATGCCATTGAGAATAATTAACCATAATATTATGTAGGAGTTTAGTAGCATCTCCTAGAGTGATTCCATAAAAGTGCCTCCCGCGGCCGAATCTAAAAGATTTCTAGAAGCAAAATTCAATCCTGCATAAAATTTTTGTATAATCATCCACAAATTCAAACCATGAGTAGGGCAATTACGTATCATTAATTTCATTCTCTCCCAAGCTTGTGCAACATGTTCATGATCAAGTTGCTTAAAGTTCATAATATCGTTTCTAAGAGAGATGATCTTAGCGGGAGGGAAATACTTAGAGATAAAAGCATCTTTGCACTTGTTCCAAGAATCAATACTATTTTTAGGCAAACACAAAAACCAAGCTTTAGCACGATCTCTAAGTGAAAAAGGAAATAGCTTCAATTGAACGACATCATTATCGACATCTTTTTTCTTTTGCATATCACATAAATCAACGAAGCTATTCAGATGAGTAGCGGCATCTTCAATAGGAAGGCCGGCGAATTGATCTTTCATAACAAGATTCAACAAAGCAATATTGATTTCACAAGACTCAGTATTGGCAAGAGGAGCAATCGGAGTGCTAAGGAAATCATTATTATTGGTATTGGTGAAGTCACACAATTTGGCAGTATCTTGAGCCATTGCGACAAACAAGCAATCCAACACACGAGCAAACAAAAAGGCAAGCGGGCAAAAAGAGGCAAATAGAGAGGGAGGATAGAGAGAGAGAGGGCGAATAAAACGGCAAGGGTGAAGTGGGGGAGAGGCAAACGAGAGGCAAATGGCAAATAATGTAATGCGAGAGATAGGGATTGTGATGGGTACTTGGTATGTTGACTTTTTGCGTAGACTCCCCGGCAACGGCGCCAGAAATTCTTCTTGCTACCTCTTGAGCCTGCGTTGGATTTCCCCGAAGAGGAAAGGATGATGCAGCAGAGTAGCGTAAGTATTTCCCTCAGTTTTTGAGAACCAAGGTATCAATCCAGTAGGAGGTCACGCTCAAGTCCCTCATACCTACACAAAATGGTAGCTACTCGCAACCAACGCGATTAGGGGTTGTCAATCCCTTCACGGTCACTTACGAGAGTGAGATCTGATAGATATAATATTTTTTGGTATTTTTGGTATAGAGATGCAAAGTGAAAAGTAAAAGGCAAAGTAAAAAAGCAAAGCAAGATTAAAGTGATGCAGATTAATATGATGAGAATAGACCCGGGGGCCATAGGATTCACTAGTGGCTTCTCTCAAGAGCATACGTATTCTACGGTGGGTGAACAAATTACTGTTGAGCAATTGACAGAATTGAGCATAGTTATGAGAATATCTAGGCATGATCATGTATATAGGCATCACGTCCGTGACAAGTAGACCGAAACGATTCTGCATCTACTACTATTACTCCACTCATCGACCGCTATCCAGCATGCATCTAGAGTATTAAGTTAAAAACAGAGTAACGCTTTAAGCAAGATGACATGATGTACAGAGATAAATTCATGCAATATGAAATAAACCCCATCTTGTTATCCTTGATGGCAACGATGCAATACGTGCCTTGCTGCCCCTTCTGTCACTGGGAAAGGACACCGCAAGATCGAACCCAAAGCTATGCACTTCTCCCATGGCAAGAACTACCAATCTAGTTGGCCAAACCAAACGGATAATTCGAAGAGACTTGCAAAGATAACCAACCATACATAAAAGAATTCAGAAGATTCAAATATTATTCATAGATAGACTTGATCATAAACCCACAATTCATTGGTCTCAACAAACACACCGCAAAAAGAAGAAGATCACATCGAATAGATCTCCACAAGAGAGGGGGAGAACTTTGTATTGAGATCCAAAAAGAGAGAAGAAGCCATCTAGCTACTAACTATGGACCCGAAGGTCTGAGGTAAACTACTCACACTTCATCAGAGAGGCTATGATGATGTAGAAGCCCTCCGTGATGACGGCCCTCTCCGGCGGAGCTCCGGAACAGGCCCCAAGATGGGATCTCATGGATACAGAAAGTTGCGGCGGTGGAATTAGGTTTTTGGCTCCTGTTCTAATTGTTTGGGGGTATGTAGGTATATATAGGAGGAAGGAGTACGTCGGTGGAGCACCGAGGGGCCCACGAGGCAGGGGGCGCGCCCTAGGGGGTGGGCGCCCCCCCACCCTCGTGACCGCCTCTTTGACTTCTTGGAGTAGGGTCCAAGTCTCCTGGATCACGTTTGGTGAGAAAATCACGTTCCCGAAGGTTTTATTCCGTTTGGACTCCGTTTGATATTCTGTTTCTCCGAAATACTGAAATAGGCAAAAAACTGCAATTCTGGGCTGGGCCTCCGGTTAATAGGTTAGTCCCAAAAATAATATAAAAGTGGAAAATAAAGCCCAATATAGTCCAAAATAGTAGATAATATAGCATGGAGCAATCAAAAATTATAGATACGGTGTAGACGTATCAGGCACCCCCGATAAACCAGCTACCCATACCAACAGAAGATGCTGGGTCTTCAAACAAGCCGGCAAATTAAAATCCGAACACAAGGGGAAGGGGCTGCCCAGTGACACGATGACGAAGAGACTCGTCGGCCGAATACCGGGGTTCAGAAGCAATTTCCCCCCAAAGCGCAAATCGTAAATATGGTATATGCAATGCACACCCCCACAGGGAGCACACGCGCGCACTACGGGACACATACGCCATAGAGCGGATTCCCCCAAAAATTAGTCATACCCGTCCCAAAGGATCGACAGCTCGGATCATCGATCCAATTATTGATGGGTTCCATCTCACGAAAGTCCTTATGGATGGCGGTAGTAGCCTTAATCTACTGTACCAAGATAGTGTCAACAAAACGGGCATTGATCCTTCTAGAATCAAACCCACCACAACAATCCTCAAAGGAGCAGTACCCGTTATAGAAGTCATCCAAATAAATGAAAAAACAGGACACTCCTTCCGTACATGGGATTGTACTATGGCCATTGCAGTCGAAGCACAAAGTGGCCTCGTCAAGCCGCACAATTCATCGGCCATTAAGTCGCCGGTCTCCATTAAATGGTACCAATCTGTCCTGGAGCAGGGTTAGCAGTTCATCCTCCGTCATTCGCCTCACATTCACGTGAAGTTTACACCGCGCATGCATAATTATGCACTTAAAATACCCTGGCCATCGACGGAGGCACAATACGGGCAAGCCTACAAGCACTCCCATTTCCTCCTTTTCATTTCTAACTATTTCTTTTTTATCTTATCACAGGTGATGCAAAATATTGGTCACCTCACAGACTCTTTCAGAGTTCGGCTTCATACACTTACCCCAAGATTGTTCTTGTTAAAGGAATCCTTTAACTGAGGCAAGGCGGCCCAGACGTGCAACAGGAGGTCCAAATAATTGTGTAGACCGCACTCTATTTTTGAGCATGTAAAGTGCCTTCTCCCTCAGCCTTCGACCACCGGCATGTCAAATAGCCAGGGTCGTGGCATTATTATTTGAAAAAAGGCAATTGACATATCAATTAGATCCCAGTAAACATAGTCATTTCACACTCGCACTTTGGCACGAGTTGCCAGGGGCTCGATGTCGGAACAAATGAATTGCCGACAAAGTATGAACAACTTTATAGCACACTTCGGCGTCGCGAGTTTGGCCTTATATGCATCATCTCCGAATCATTTCTTTGGTCAATAGTTGGGTTTCCCGGCTCCTGTGCTTACTACCTTACGTTCCGCTATATCGGCTAGGGTAGTAAAGGGAGAACTACTGCGATTGTGTCCCAGTTTATCCGGATGAGCACCTCAGTATAGAAAGCCGAAAACTGACTGTCATGATGTGGTGAGAGCTGGTCAACCACTCAATGACTTATTAGAATCTTTCACGATTCCTCCCGTATTGCACGAAGGACCGTTCTTCTGGTCACTCATGTAACTGATACGTCTCCGTCGTATCTACTTTTCCAAACACTTTAGCCCTTGTTTTGGACTCTAACTTGTATGATTTGAATGGAACTAACCCGGACTGACGTTGTTTTCAGCAGAATTGCCATGATGTTGTTTTATGTGCAGAAAACAAAAGTTCTCGGAATGACCTGAAACTCCACGGAAGATGAAGACCAGGGGGCCCACACCTCTTGCCACGAGGGTGGGGGGCGCCCCCCCCTAGGGCGCGCCCCCCTACCTCGTGGGCCCCCTGGAGACCTCCCGACACCAACTCCAACTCTATATATTTGCTTCCAGGGAGAAAAAAAATAGGAGAGAAGAAATCATCACGTTTTACGATATGGAGCCACCGCCAAGCCCTAAAACCTCTCGGGAGGGCTGATCTGGAGTCCGTTCGGGGCTCCGAAAAGGGGGATTCGTCACCATCGTCATCATCAACCATCCTCCATCACCAATTTCATGATGCTCACCGCCGTGCGTGAGTAATTCCAACGTAGGCTTGCTGGACGGTGATGGGTTCGATGAGATTTATCATGTAATCGAGTTAGTTTTGTTAGGGTTTGATCCCTAGTATCCACTATGTTCTGAGATTGATGTTGCTATGACTTTGCTATGCTTAATGCTTGTCACTAGGGCCCGAGTGCCATGATTTCAGATCTGAACCTATTATGTTTTCTTCAATATATGAGAGTTCTTGATCCTATCTTGGAAGTCTATAGTCACGTGTTATGTGTTATGATCCGTTAACCCCGAAGTGACAATAATTGGGATACTTATCGGTGATGACCGTAGTTTGAGGAGTTCATGTATTCACTAAGTGCTAATGCTTTGTTTCGGTTCTCTATTAAAAGGAGGCCTTAATATCCCTTAGTTTTCATTAGGACCCCGCTGCCACGGGAGGGTAGGACAAAAGATGTCATGCAAGTTCTTTTCCATAAGCACGTATGACTATATTCGGAATACATGCCTACATTACATTGATGAATTGGAGCTAGTTCTCTGTCACCCTATGTTATGACTGTTACATGATGAACCACATCCGGCATAATTATCCATCATTGATCCGAAGCCTACGAGCTTTCCATATACTGGTTTACGCTTATTTATTTTCCCGTTGCTATTGTTACAATCACTACAAAATACCAAAAACATTACTTTTCTTTCGTTACTCTTTTGTTACCGTTACCATGACTATCATATTACTTTGCTACTAAACACTTTGCTGCAGATACTAAGTTTCCAGGTGTGGTTGAATTGACAACTCAGTTGCTAGTACTTGAGAATATCCTTTGGCTCCCCTTGTGTCGAATCAATAAATTTGGGTTGAATACTCTACCCTCGAAAGCTGTTGCGATTCCCTATACTTGTGGGCTATCAAGACTAATTTCTGGCACCATTTCCGGGGAGTATAGCTCTATTCTTTGAGTCACTTGGGATTTATATCTGCTGGACACTATGAAGAATTTGAAAGACGCTAAGACAACAATTTATCCCTCAACTACGAGGGGAGGTAAGGAACTGCCATCTAGCTCTGCACTTGATTCACCTTCTGTTATGAGTAAGCTTGCGACACCTAAGCCTGCTTCTGCTATTCGTTCTGATATGTCGCATGTTATTGATGATGCTACTTCTGCTATACATGATACTTATGATGAAACTACTTCTATGCTTGATACTACTGTGCCACTTGGTGATTTTCTTGAGGAACGACTTGCTAGGGCTAGAGAGATTGAAAATATTGAATCTGATTATGATGATGAAGAATCACTTGTTATTCCTGAGGGTTATTTATTTGATCAAGAAGCTTCTTTAGCTATTTTATCTTGCAAAGATAGATATGAACTCAAAAGGTTATTAGCTAAATGGAATAAGCAATCTCTAAATGCTAGGATGAGACCAGACCCTGCTTTTGCTACTTCACCTATCTGTGTTACTGATAAGGATTATGAATTCTCTATTGATCCTGATATAATTACTTTGGTTGAATCTGATCCTTTTCATGGCTATGAATCTGAAACTGTTGTGGCACATCTTACTAAATTAAATGATATAGCTACCCTGTTCACTAATGATGAGAGATCTCGCTACTTTTATATCCTTAAAATATTTCCGTTCTCATTAAAGGGTGATGCTAAGATATGGTTTAATTCTCTTGATCCTGGTTGTGTGCGTAGTCCCCAGGATATGATTTACTACTTCTCTACTAAATATTTCCCTGCTCATGAGAAACAAGCTGCTTTAAAGGAAATATACAACTTAGTGCAAATTAAAGAAGAGAGTCTCCCACAAGCTTGGGGGAGGCTTCTCAAGTTACTTAATGCTTTGCCTGATCATCCTCTTAAGAAAAATGAAATACTTGATATCTTTTACAATGGAATAACCGATGCTTCCAGAGATTACCTAGATAGTTGTGCTGGTTCTCTTTTCAAGGAAAGAACACCGAATGAAGCTGAGATCTTATTGAATAATATGTTGACAAATGAAAATAATTGGCACCTCCTGAGCCAGCTCCTGCTCCAATTAATGATCCTATTCCTAAACCAACTCCGAAGAAGAGAGGTGTCCTATTTCTCAGTCCCGAAGATATGCAAGAGGCAAAGAAATCTATGAAAGAAAAAGGTATTAAAGCCAAAGATGTTAAGAATTTACCTCCTATTGAAGAAATACCTGGTCTTAATTTACCGCCTATTGAAGAAACATATGATCTTGATCCCTTACTTATTGAAGAACCTCCAGACCCCAATAACCCGACACAGGTAGTAAAGGTAAATTCTCTCTATAGATATGATAAAGCTGAAATCCCTCCTGCTAAAATTGCTAGTCAATGCTTGGATGAGTTTGATAATTTTATGTTTAAGCAAGAAGACTTCAATGCTTATTTTGGTAGACAATTAAAACAAGATGCTGATATGGTTAAATACTTGGGTGATTATATGGCTAATATTAGAGGTGAACTTAAACTTGTTAGCAAACATGCTTCTATGGTTACCAATCAAGTAGAACAAGTACTTAAAGCTCAAAACGAGTTGCTCAATGAGATGAATAGTAAGAAAAATGATTATGTTGTTAAAGTGGCTACTAGAACTGGTAGAATGACTCAGGAACCTTTGTATCCTGAAGGCCACCCTAAGAGAATTGAGAAAGATTCTCAGAGAAATAATATTGATGCACCTAGTTCTTCTAAAAAGAAGAAAAAGAAAAATGATAGAACTGTGCAAACTTCTAGTGAACCTATTGCTGAACCACCTGATAATCCAAATGATATCTCTATGTCTGATGCTGAAACACAATCTGGCAATGAACATGAACCTAATGAAAATGTTAATGATGATGTTCATAATAATGCTCAACCTAGTAATGATAATGATGTAGAAATGGAACCTGCTGTTGATCTTGATAACCCACAATCAAAGAATCAACATTATGATAAGAAAGATTTTGTTGCTAGGAAACATGGTAAAGAAAGAGAGCCTTGGGTTCAGAAACCCATGCCTTTTCCTCCCAAACCATCCAAGAAAAAGGATGATGAGGATTTTGAGCGCTTTGCTGAAATGATTAGACCTATCTTTTGCGTATGTGATTGACTGATATGCTCAAAATGAATCCTTATGCTAAGTACATGAAAGATATTGTTACAAATAAAAGAAAGATACCAGAAGCTGAAATTTCCACCATGCTTTCTAATTATACTTTTAAGGGTGGAATACCAAAGAATTTAGGAGATCCCGGAGTACCAACTATACTATGCTCCATTAAAAGAAACTATGTTAAAACTGCTTTATGTGATCTTGGAGCCGGTGTTAGTGTTATGCCTCTCTCTTTATATCATAGACTTGACTTGAATAAGTTGACACCTACTGAAATATCTTTGCAAATGGCTGATAAATCAACTGCTATACCTGTCGGCATTTGTGAGGATGTGCCTGTTGTGGTTGCAAACGTTACTATTTTAACGGACTTTGTTATTCTTGATATTCCCAAGGACGATAGTATGTCTATTATTCTTGGAAGACCTTTTTTGAATACTGCAGGGGCTGTTATTGATTGCACTAAAGGCAATGCCACTTTTCATGTTAATGGTAATGAGCATACGGTACACTTTCCGAGGAAACAACCTCAAGTTCATAGTATCAATTCTATCAGAAAATTTCCATCGGTTATATTTGGAGGTTTTGAATTTACTCTACCTACTATCAAGAAGAAATATGATATACTTATTATTGGGGATGTGCATATCCCCGTTGAGGTAACCTAGTGTTATTCGAAATTTCTCCGGTTTCATGTTAATCAAAATGAGTTTGTTAACAAGACTTGATCAACCTTGTTAGTGGATTCCTTTTGATGAGCATGAGATGGATGAAACTAGAAGCACAACCTTCTGTACCCTCTCTATATTTTCTGTTATTTAGTTGAAATAAAGTAAAAATAAATAATTTTCTGTCTGTTATCTGATTATCCGTGCAATATAAAAATATCTCAAAAATAAAAGTTCTCCAAATGCCCTGAAAATTAAATATGATTTTTTTCTAGAATATTTGAGGATTTATGGAACAAAGAACACACCAGGGGGGCCAACCACCTTGCCACGAGGGTGGAGGGCGCGCCCACCCCCCTAGGGCGCGCCCCCCTGCCTCGTGGGCCCACGGTGGCCCTCCTCCACTTATTCCTGCACCCATCATCTTCTTCTTCCTCCCACAAACACTAAAAACCAACTCAAGCACGAGTTCCAGCCCTCTTTGCTGCCATTTTCGATCTCCTTGCTCAAAGCACCTCTCACAAAACTGCTTGGGGAGATTGTTCCTTGGTATGTGACTCCTCCATTGGTCCAATTAGTTTTTGTTCTAGTGCTTTATTCATTGCAAATTTTTGCTGCTTAGGTGACCCTGTTCTTGAGCTTGCATGTCAAATTTATATGGTCAAAAGTAGTTTTGATGCATGATATAGGCCCTAGGCACTTGTAGGAGTGGTTGATATCAATATTATTGAGTTTGGTTTACTTTTATTTTGAAGTTACTAAAAAAATTCAGAATTTTTCAGAGGAAGAAATATGCTTAGGAAAATGTTCCAAGGTGGTTCTTCAAGGAAGCAAGGACCCAGGCTTGCAATGCGTGATGGTAATGAAGAGCCACCAAGAGACGCTCCAGTGCGTCCTTGTGAGTGGCCTTCTGAAAATTTTATGGATTGAGCGGGAATTAAAGAAGAATTTAATGCATATTTGCGTAATGCCGGTCTTGAGGACTTTGAGGCAGACAAATGCCCCCAGTATCATGATCTCACAAGCTCTTTTGTGAGGAGGTTTGAGTATTCATCTTCGCGTAATTCTCCTTCAGTCATGTTTGATATTTATGACAAATCTTATACCATGGACTTAGAGGATTTCACTTTTGCTTGCAAACTTCCACAATGGAGGATCCCCCTAAATCTGAATTTAGAAACTTTCTTGCTAGTATAACTGTAGGGGAATCTAGAGATATAACGCAAGCTACCATAGGGAGCATTCACTTTCCTGGTATACATTATTTTGTTCTCTTCATAGGTAGGTGCAAAAATGCTAAGGATGAAGCATGTCACATATGTGTCCCTGACCTTTGCATTCTCAGGAGTGCTGTGTCAGGAGACCAATCTTATCATATGGGAGCTATTGTAGCTCGTAGGTTGCATCATAATAGATATAATGGAGATTTCTTTGGAGGAATTTATGCAACCCACTTAGCTAAATTTCTTGAGATAGACGTTCGTGAAGGAGACATGGAGCTGCCTCCTGCTTATTTAGATTTTGATTCTATGGTTTCTCACCATTTTGTCAAGAGGAACGAATCGCCTCTCCAGTACCGACTAATATTTGACAGACGCCGTGTTGTCCGTATTACTCTCCCTGCTCCTGCTTTCTTTGATTATTAGGCAAGAGAAGGATATACTATTACCAGAGAGGAGGCGGATGAGTACGAGAGGAGAGAAGAGGCTGCTCGTCGCCACGCTGCAGCTCAGCAGGCGATAGCTGCTGCATCACAGTACGACCCCAACAACTATTATTATGGATATTAGCCAGGCCAGCCGTGGCCATAGACCAACTTAGGCCAAAAGCCTAAGCTTCGGGGAGTACGTATTTCTCACCGACATTACATTTATGTTCACACACACTCATTGCTAGATGTCGGTGCTCATACTTTTTCATTGTATCATCCATGCTAGTTTATTTCCTTTTATGATTTCTTCTTGTGTGTTTAAGAAACCTTAAGAAAAAACCAAAAAAAATTAGTTGTAGCTTTTAATTAATTTACTTTCCATGCTTGTAGTAGTAATTAAAATAAAAACCCAAAAATATTTCTTGTTCTTCTTTTGCTTGTTGGGAGATTTCCCATGTAAATAGTTTTATTTCTTTTCTTTTCTTTGGGGGTCAGTAGGAGAAGATCATGATTAAATTGTTGAAGTGGCTCTTATATGCTTTATTGTAGATTTAACCAAGAGCCCATATTGCTTTGTCTTCTCCTGTTTATTGAATGCTCGCAGATTGCAGCTTAGTCCAATGCACGTGCACTCTTATTATTATTCACATCGTTCGGTCGTGCAAGTGAAAGGCAATTATGATGATATATGATGGGCTGACTGAGATGAGAAAAGCTGGTATGAACTCGACCTCTTTTGTTTTTGTAAATATGATGAGTTCATCGTTCTTGATTCAGCTTGTTATGAATAAACATGTTTGCAATGACAATTAGAGATCATAGTTGCTTGTGCCATGCTTGATTAGCTATGAGTTATAATGGTTTACCTTGCGTGCCAACATGCTATTAAAATGGTTATGATGTGGTATGATAGGGTGGTATCCTCCTCTGAATGATTTAAGTGACTTGAGTTGGCACATGTTCACGCATGTAGTTGAAACAAATCAACATAGCCTTCACGATATTTATGTTCATGGTGGATTATATCCTACTCATGCTTGCATCCAATGTTTATTAATTTTAATGCATGTACATGGTTGTTGTCACTCTCTAGTTGGTCGCTTCCCAGTATTTTGCTAGCCTTCACCCGTACTAAGCGGGAATACTGCTTGTGCATCCAACCCCTTAAACCCCAAAGTTATTCCAGATGAGTCCACTATACCTTCCTATATGCGGTATCTACCTGCCGTTCCAAGTAAATTTGTATGTGCCAAACTCTAAACCTTCAAATAATCATCCTGTTTTGTATGCTCGAATAGCTCATGTATCAACTAGGGCTGCCTGTATCTTCCATGCTAGGCGGGTTATTCTCAAGAGGAGTGGACTCCGCTCCTCACTCACGAGAAAATGGCTGGTCACCGGGATGCCCAGTCCCATGCTTTATGCAAACTAAATCAAAATAATTGCAAAACAAAACTCCCCCTAGGACCTGATGTATGTTGGAGGCACTCGTTGTTTCGAGCAAGCCATGGATTGATGTTTGTTGGTGGAGGGGGAGTATAAACTTTACCATTCTGTTTGGGAACCGCCTATAATGTGTGTAGCATGGAAGATATCGCCATCTCTTGGTTGTTATGTTGACAATGAAAGTATACCGCTCAAAATATTATTCACCTCTATTTCAAAACCGAGCTCTGGCACCTCTACAAATCCCTGCTTCCCTCTACGAAGGGCTTATCTATTTACTTTTATGCTGAGTCATCATCCTCTTATTAAAAAGCACTAGCTGGAGAGCGCAGCTGTCATTTGCATTCATTACTGTTAATTTATATTGGGTGTGACTATGATTGGATCTCTTTTACCATGAATTACCATGTCTAGTCAGTCCTTGATCTTTAAAGGTGCTCTGCATTTATGTTTTGTGGTCTTAGAAAGGGCTAGCAAGATACCATCTTGTTATATCATATTATGATTGTTTTGACAAAGTGTTGTCATCCGAGATTTATTATTATGGCTTGCTAGTTGATTATGATATTGATATGGGTAATCATGAGACCTGAGAATTATTGCAAATATGGTTAGTTATAATCTTTGCTGAAAACTTGAATGCTAGCTTGACAAATTTACAACAACAAGAGCAAACAAAGTTTGTAAAAGTTTTTCTTTATTTCTTTCAGTTTGTCAACTGAATTGCTTGAGGACAAGCAAGGGTTTAAGCTTGGGGGAGTTGATATGTCTTCGTCGTATCTACTTTTCCAAACACTTTTGCCCTTGTTTTGGACTCTAACTTGTATGATTTGAATGGAACTAACCCGGATTAACGCTGTTTTCAGCAGAATTGCCATGATGTTGTTTTATGTGCAGAAAACAAAAGTTCTCGGAATGACTTGAAACTCCATGGAACATCTTCTAATAAATAATAAAAAATCCTCGCCAAAGATGAAGACCAAGGGGCCCACACCCTTGCCACGATGGTGGGGGCGCCCCCCCCCCCTAGGGCGTGCCCCCTACCTCATGGGCCCCCTGGAGACCTCCCGACTCCAACTCCAACTCTATATATCTGCGTTCGGGGAGAGAAAAATAGGAGAGAATAAATCATCGCGTTTTACATACGGAGCCACCGCCAAGCCCTAAAACCTCTCGGGAGGGCTGGTCTGTAGTCCGTTCGGGGCTCCGGAGAGGGGGATTCGTCACCGTCGTCATCATTAACCATCCTCCATCACCAATTTCATGATGCTCACCGCCGTGCGTGAGTTATTCCATCATAGGCTTGCTGGACGGTGATGGGTTGGATGAGATTTATCATGTAATCGAGTTAGTTTTGTTAGGGTTTGATCCCTAGTATCCACTATGTTCTGAGATTGATGTTGCTATGACTTTGCTATGCTTAATGCTTGTCACTAGGGCCCGATTGCCATGGTTTCAGATTTGAACCTATTATGTTTTCATCAATATATGAGTGTTCTTGATCCTATCTTGCAAGTCTATAGTCACCTATTATGTGTTATGATCCGTTAACCGCGAAGTGACAATAATCGGGATACTTACCGGTGATGACCGTAGTTTGAGGAGTTCATGTATTCACTAAGTGCTAATGCTTTGTTCCAGTTCTCTATTAAAAGGAGGCCTTAATATCCCTTAGTTTCCATTAGGACCCCGCTGCCACGGGAGGGTAGGACAAAAGATGTCATGCAAGTTCTTTTCCATAAGCACGTATAACTATATTCGGAATACATGCCTACATTACATTGACGAATTGGAGCTAGTTCTGTGTCACCCTATGTTATGACTATTACATGATGAACCACATCCGGCATAATTATCCATCATTGATCCGATGCCTACGAGCTTTCCATATACTGGTTTACGCTTATTTACTTTCCCGTTGCTATTGTTACAATCACTACAAAATACCAAAAACATTACTTTGCTTTCGTTACTCTTTTGTTACCGTTACCATCACTATCATATTACTTTGCTACTAAACACTTTGCTGCAGATACTAAGTTTCCAGGTGTGGTTGAATTGACAACTCAGCTGCTAATACTTGAGAATATTCTTTGGCTCCCCTTGTGTCGAATCAATAAATTTGGGTTGAATACTCTACCCTCGAAAGCTGTTGCGATCCCCTATACTTGTGGGTTATCAGTAACGCACCGTACTCGGATGACTGCGTACATACCAGGGGCTATATCATAGACCCACTGTCAAACTCCTATGGCTAAGTGAAAGTTCTAAAAACCTATAGTCCGATTGCCTAGTTCGCGGCATGGACACCTCCTTCACGGACCAAGATGTTGGATCAAGAGTGATCAAGTGCTTTTCCGAACACCCCCATATTTTATGCGAGGGGGCTGAAGCCGACGACTAGAAAACTTTCAGATTATACAAAAACGGTCACACAGGAGGAGCCACAACTTCTAGGAATAATCTTAAATTATAGTAATATTGTTTTTACAATCTCAATAAATTTCACTCGAACATCATCTCCTTCGAGCACTGACCCTCTATCAAGCGGGCACCCTCTAAGACATCTTCAAAATAATACTCTAGCATGTGATGCTCCTTGCCCTCGGGTGGACTTTTCGCTGCAACATCGGTGGCCTTCATCTTCGCCCAGTACGTCTTCACACGGGCAAGGGCCATCCGTGCACCTTCAATGCACGTGGACCGCTTAACAGCATCGATACGCGGCACCGCATCACTTAGTCGTCGTACCAAACCGAAATAACCCTTCGAAATTGGCTCAGTTGGCCACAGCCGGACTACAATGTCTTTCATGGCAAAGCTGGATATTTTGTGGAGCTCGTCCCACTGGGCCATCTGTTCATTCAGTAACAGTGGGTGCTTCTGCGTGTCGAATTGTGACCAAAAAAGCTTCTCCGTTGCATGCCCTTCCTGCGCTTCGTAAAACCGCGCCGCATCGGAGGCACTCTTCGGCAAGTCGAAAAAGGCGCCTGGGGAGCTCCACATTTGATTAAGAGGGGCATACTTCGGATCACGAAACTTAGTCTGTAATAAGAAAGGCTTACCGGCTGCTACTTCCCCGGCTTGCCGGATCTCTTCCCGAGCCGCTCTAGACTCAGATTGTGCTTCTCTTGCCTCTTGTAATGCCTCTTGTAATGCCTTGTCAAGATTGGTCGCTTTGGCCTTGTTATCCTTCTCGAGGAATTCGCACCGGACAGTGGCCTCTGATACGTCTCCGTCGTATCTATAATTTTTGATTGTTCCATGCCAATATTCTACAACTTTCATATACTTTTGGCAACTTTTTATACTATTTTTGGGACTAACATATTGATCCAGTGCCCAGTGCCAGTTCCTATTTATTGCATGTTTTTTGTTTCGCAGAATATCCATATCAAACGGAGTCCAAAGGGAATAAAAATTGGCAGATATTTTTTTGGAATATATATGATTTTGGGGAAGAAAAATCCACGCGAGACAATGCTCGAGGGGCCCACGAGGCAGGGGGGTGCACCCCTGACCCTCGTGGCCACCCCGTAAGGCGTTTGATGCCCTTCTTTCGCTGCAAGAAAGCTAATATCCGGATAGAGATCGTGTTAAAATTTCATCCCAATCAGAGTTACGGATCTCCGGAAATATAAGAAACGTTGAAAGGGTAGAATCTGGAAACGCAGAAACACACAGAGAGAGATCCAATCTCGGAGGGGCTCTCGCCCCTCCCATGCCATGGAGACCAAGGACCAGAGGGAAAACCCTTCTCCCATCTAGGGAGGAGGTCAAGGAAGAAGAAGAAGAAGAAGAAGAAGGGGGGGGGCTCTCCCCCTCGCTTCCGATGGCACCGGAGTGCCACCGGGGGCCATCATCATCACCACAATCTTCACCAACAACTTCACCGCCATCATCACCAACTCTTCCCCCCTCTATGCAGAGGTGTAACCTCTCTCTTACCCGCTGTAATCTCTACTTAAACATGGTGCTCAACGCTATATATTATTTCCCAATGATGTATGGCTATCCTATGATGTTTGAGTAGATCCGTTTTGTCCTATGGGCTACTTGATGATCAAGGTTGGTTTGAGTTGCATGTTTTATTATTGGTGCTGTCCTATGGTGCTCTCCGTGTCGCGCAAGTGTGAGGGATCCCCACTGTAGGATGTTGCAATATGTTCATGATTCGCTTATAGTGGGTTGCGTGAGTGACTGAAACACAAACCCGAGTAAGGGGGTTGTTGCGTATGGGATAAAGAGGACTTGATACTTTAATGCCATGGTTGGGTTTTACCTTAATGATCTTTAGTAGTTGCGTATGCTTTCTAGAGTTCGAATCATAAGTGCATATGATCCAAGTAGAGAAAGTATGTTAGCTTATGCCTCTCCCTCATATAAAATTACAATAATGATTACCAGTCTAGTTATCGATTGCCTAGGGACAAATAACTTTCTCGTAACAACAAGCTCTCTACTAAACCTAACTTAGTGGTGTCTTTATCTAAACAGCCCCTACTTTTTATTTACATGCTCTTTATTATCTTGCAAACCTATCCAAAAACACCTACAAAGTACTTCTAGTTTCATACTTGTTCTAGGTAAAGCGAACGCTAAGCGTGCGTAGAGTTGTATCGGTTGTCGATAGAACTCGAGGGAATATTTGTTCTACCTTTAGCTCCTCGTTGGGTTCGACACTCTTACTTATCGAAAGAGGCTACAATTGATCCCCTATACTTGTGGGCTATCAAGACCTTTTTCTGGCACCGTTGCCGGGGAGCAATAACGTGGGGTGAATATTCTCATGTGTGCTTGTTTGCTTTATCACTAAGTAATTTTTATTTGCTGTTCTTAGTTTTTTTCTATCTTTAGTTATGGGTAGGAAACACAAAATACCAAAAAAAATAGTTGTACCTACTAAACCAATGGTTGAAGAACCACTCACAATCTATCACACTGATGAAGCTTGTTACTTGGATCATCTTCGATCCCTATGTGCTCGTGCTAAAACCCCAACTAGCTTAGTTGAGGGCAAATCTTTAGATGAGCATGCTTGTTATGTGCGACACCGAATATCTAAAAAAGGGAAAATTTTACTGGGTCAAATTCATCGGTTGCAATGCTATGCTTGGAATTTATGCGAAATATATGATATTATTTGTTGTTCTGAAAACCCTAAGAAACACCTTACCTATCAATGTGAGTTTAGTGATAATGGAATCGTATCTTTGTATGCTAAGGGCGTTTATAGTTACTATGATGTTCAACAAATTGAAGAATTTGTTGCTTTTAAGGGTGCTTATGAAATTGCTTCTTTGATTGAAACGTATGATGCTACTCTTTACAAATCTGAAAATTTTGCCATACTTAAATATTGCTATGATAATTATTCTTCTAATGCCTATGTTGAACCATATATTGAGGACTACCCCGCTGTCCAAGAAGAGACTAATATTTTGCAGGAGTCTATGGAAGAAGAAATTGATGAAACTATGAGCTCATTGGATGAAAAAGATGATGAGGAGAGCGAAGAACAAAAGGAGGAAGAGCGGATTAGCTACTTAAGCCCACTTTCTAATGAGAGTAACTCATCAACTCATACATTGTTTAATTTCCCTTCGTGCTTACCGAAGGATGATTGCTATGGCCCCGTTGATTCTTTTGAAATATCCCTTTTTGATGATGCTTGCTATGCTTGTGGCCAAGATGCCAATATGAATTATGCTTATGGAGATGAACTTTCTACAGTTCCTTATGTTAAACATGAAATTGTTGCTATTGCACCCACACATGATAGTCCTATTATCTTTTTGAATTCTCCCCACTACACTATATCGGAGAAGTTTGCCCTTATTAAGGATTATATTGATGGGTTGCCTTTTACCGTTGCACATGATGATTTTGATGAATAAAATATGCATGTGCTTGCTGCTCCTACTCGCAATTATTATGAGAGAGGAACTATATCTCCACCTCTCTATGTTTCCAACATGATAAAATTTCAAGAAACTGTTTATACTATGCATTGGCCTTTACTATGTGTGCATGAATTGTTCTTTTATGACATGCCGATGCATAGGAAGAGAGTTAGACTTCGTTGTTATATGATATATATGTTACTTTATGCTCACTACTAAATTACAAATCATTGTTAATTAAAATTGGCTTTGATATACCTTGGGATCCGGGTGGATCCATTACTTGAGCACTATATGCCTAGCTTAATGGCTTTAAAGAAAGCGCTGCCAGGGAGACAACCCAGAAGTTTTAGAGAGTCATTTATTTCTATTGAGTGCTTTCTTATAGTTTAAAAACAACAAAAATAAAGAGGGGAACCCAAAACATTTTCAAAAAGGAAAGTGAAAGTGAGAAAGACAAGCATTGTTGAAGTGGGAGAGCTCCTTGAACTTTGTTCATGCTCACGGCAACCTTGTGAATCTTGATTAGAGAAACTTTTCAACAAAAATAACTATCCCCTTGTACAATTTCATTGTATTATAAAAATAATGTGCCAAGGTTTGCCTTTAGGATGTTTACATTTGCTTGATGGTTTGTACGGTGCAGGACAGAAACTTTGGCTGTAGTGCACGATTTTACATTTTTAGATGGAACGTCAAATGGTTCTGATTCTTTTTTCAATGTATTTCTATGAAAAAAATTTATTTTTCCTAATTTTGGTAGAATTTTTCAAGTATAATAAGTATGGTGAATGTTCAGATTATTACAGACTGTTCTATTTTACACAGATTCTGTTTTTGATGCATAGTTTGCTTGTTTTGATGAAACTATCAATTTATATTAGTGGATTAAGCCATGAAAAAGTTATATTATAGTAGACACAATGCCAAAACAAAATATGAATTGGTTTGAAACAGTACTTAGAGTAGTGATTTGCTTTGTTATACTAACGGATCTTACCGAGTTTTCTGTTGAAGTCTTGTGTGGATGAAGTGTTCGATGATCGAGAAGGTCTCGATGTGAGAAGAAGGAAGAGAGGAAAGAGCTCAAGCTTGGCTATGCCCATGGCACCCCAAGTAAATATTCAAGGAGACTCAAGCGTCTAAGCTTGGGGATGCCCCGGAAGGCATCCCCTCTTTCTTCAACAAGTATCGGTATGTTTTCGGATTCGTTTCATTCATGTGATATGTGCAAATCTTGGAGCGTCTTTTGCATTTAGTTTTCACTTTTATTTTATGCACCATGCTGGTATTAGATAGTCCTTGGTTGATTTATAGAATGCTCTATGCACTTCACTTATATCTTTTGAGTATGGCTTTATAGAATGCTTCATGTGCTTCACTTATATCATTTGAAGTTTGGATTGCCTGTTTCTCTTCACTTAGACAACCGCCATTTGTAGAATGCTCTTTTGCTTCACTTATATTTGTTAGAGCATGGGCATATATTTTGTAGAAAGAATTAAACTCTCTTTCTTCACTTATATCTATTTAGAGAGATGACAGGAATTGGTCATTCACATGGTTAGTCATAAAATCCTACATAAAACTTGTAGATCACTGAATATGATATGTTTGATTCCTTGCAATAGTTTTGCGATATAAAGATGGTGATATTAGAGTCATGCTAGTGGGTAGTTGTGGATAGTAGAAATACTTGTGTTGAGGTTTGTGATTCCCGTAGCATGCACGTATGGTGAACCATTATGTAACGAAGTCGGAGCATGAGGTATTTATTGATTGTCTTCCTTATGATTGGCGGTCGGGGACGAGCGATGGTCTTTTCCTACCAATCTATCCCCCTAGGAGCATGCGCGTAGTACTTTTTTTCGATGACTAATAGATTTTTGCAATAAGTATGTGAGTTCTTTATGACTAATGTTGAGTCCATGGATTATACACACTCTCACCCTTCCACCATTGCTAGCCTCTCTAGTACCGCACAACTTTCGCCGGTACCATAAACCCACCATATACCTTCCTCAAAACAGCCACCATACCTACCTATCATGGCATTTCCATAGCCATTCCGAGATATATTGCCATGCAACTTCCATCATCATCATATACATGACTTGAGCATTCATTGTCATATTGCTTTGCATGATCATAAGATAGCTAGCATGATGTTTTCATGGCTTGTCCGTTTTTTGATGTCATTGCTACGCTAGATCATTGCACATTCCGGTACACCGCCGGAGGCATTCATATGGAGTCATATCTTTGTTCTAGTATCGAGTTGTAATATCGAGTTGTAAGTAAATAAAAGTGTGATGACCATCATTATTAGAGCATTACCCCAGTGAGGAAAGGATGATGGAGACTATGATTCCCCCACAAGTCGGGATGAGACTCCGGACGAAAAAATAAAAAAATAAAAAAGAGGAAAAAAGAGAAAGGCCTAAAAAAGAGAAGGCCCAAAAAATGAGAGAAAAAGAGAGAAGGGGCAATGTTACTATCCTTTTACCACACTTGTCCTTCAAAGTAGCACCATGTTCTTCATATAGAGAGTCTCTTGAGTTATCACTTTCATATACTAGTGGGAATTTTCATTATAGAACTTGCCTTGTATATTCCGATGATGGGCTTCCTCAAACACCCGAGGTCTTCATGAGCAAGCAAGTTGGATGCACACCCACTTAGTTTTCAGTCTGAGCATTCATACACTTATAGCTCTTAGTGCATCTGTTGCATGGCAATCCCTACTCACGCACATTGATATCTATTGATGGGCATCTCCATAGCCCGTTGATACGCCTAGTTGATGTGAGACTATCTTCTCCTTTTTGTCTTCTCCACAACCACCATTCTATTCCACCTATAGTGCTATGTCCATGGCTCATGCTCATGTATTGCGTGAAAGTTGAAAAGGTTTGAGAATGTCAAAAGTATGAAACAATTGCTTGGCTTGTCATCGGGGTTGCGCATGATGTGATTATTTTGTGTGGTGAAGATGGAGCATAACCAGACTATATGATTTTGTAGGGATAACTTTCGTTGGCCATGTTATTTTGAAAAGACATGATTGCTTTATTAGTAGGCTTGAAGTATTATTGTTTTATGTCAAATGATAGACTATTGCTTTGAATCACTCATATCTTAATATTCATGCCATGATTAGATATGTGATCAATTATGCTAGGTAGCATTCCACATCAAAAATTATCTTTTTTATCATTTACCTACTCGAGGACGAGAAGGAATTAAGCTTGGGGATGTTGATACGTCTCCGTCGTATCTATAATTTTCGATTGTTCCATGCCAATATTCTACAACTTTCGTATACTTTTGGCGACTTTTTATACTATTTTTGGGACTAACATATTGATCCAGTGCCTAGTGCCAGTTCCTGTTTGTTGCATGTTTTTTGTTTTGCAGAATATCCGTATCAAACGGAGTCCAAACGGAACAAAAACTAACGGAGATTTTTTTTGGAATATATATGATTTTTGGGAAGAAAAATCCACGCGAGATGATGCTCGAGGGGCCCACGAGGCAGGGGGCGCGCCCCAGACCCTCGTGGCCACCCCGTAAGGCGGTTGATGCCCTTCTTTCTCCGCAAGAAAGCTAATATCTGGATACAGATTGTGTTAAAATTTCAGCCCAATCAGAGTTACGGATCCCCGGGAATATAAGAAACGGTGAAAGGGTAGAATCTGGAAACACAGAAACAAAGAGAGACAGAGATACGATCCAATCTCGGAGGGGATCTCGCCCCTCCCATGCCATGGAGACCAAGGACTAGAGGGAAAACCCTTCTCCCATCTAGGGAGGAGGTCAAGGAAGAAGAAGAAGGAGGGGGGCTCTCTCTCCTCGCTTCCGGTGGCACCGGAGTGCCACCGGGCCCATCATCACCACAATTGTCAGGACCTCGATTCCAAGTCACATCGATCTAGCCGGTAACACCTCATATCACTTTGCGGCCTCACGCACGGTATTCCCACGGGTGTCGCCTTACCATGGCTCGGGACCGTTTGCACCTTTTGGCTCACGTATATGATAGTGTCGCTAGCATCCATATAACAGAGAACCCGGGACGACATGGCTAGTCGTGAACCCAAAGCGGCACTAACCTATGGGGACAGGCATACATGAATCACATCGAGCATGTCGGTCAGCAGCGTGTGAATCCGGGCTGTAGCACTGGGCTAACAGGACTTCGGGAACCCAGGCTGTAGCAGGCTAGGTAGGACTCCGGATGTCACCGCGTGACATTTCCCCGAAGGGACAGACACAAGAACGAAGTGAAACACATGTCGGCCAGTCAAGTGTCTTGAGCAGTAGTGTTGGGCTAGCAGGACTCCGATGAACCGGGCTGTAGCGGACTACTATGGCTCATGGAAGCACTAGACTACATTTCCCCATAAGAGAGGCTGCCAAGGATAAACAACTAGATTGTCGTATCCCACACATACCAAGCATTTCAATCATACACACAATATGCTCGATATGTGTAAATACAACATGGCATCACAACATAACTCTACAACTCAAGTATTTATTCCTTAGGCTCCGAGGAGCGAGATATTACAAACATGGGTCTCATGACCCAACAATCACAGCATACAAATCAAGCACATGCGGAAGCTTAACATGTCTGAGTACAGACATCTACAAATGGAAAAAAGGCTAAGAAGCCTGACTATCTACCAGATCCTGCCGAGGGCACAAGATCGTAGCTGAGGTATCAAGCTAACATCGAAGTCCACATGGAACTACTAGCGAGACTGAAGTCTCTCTCTGCAAAACATAAATTAAGCAAACGTGAGTACAAAGGTACTCAGCAAGACTTACATCAGAACTAGCTACATATGCATCGGTATCAACAACGGGGGGTGGTGGAGTTTAACTGCAGCAAGCCAGCTTTGACTCAGTGGCTAACCTGAACTACGACTGCAAGCAACTCTTTTGAGGTGGCACACACGAGTCCACATATTCACCATTCAATACACAACTATGGAACTGCTCCTGTCTCCCTACGAGAAGGCCATCCATAGCACTCACACTTATCTTGCGAGTTTTAGAGTATCCACTTTCACTTGTCTATGAACTATGCAAGGGGTCCAAGTTTCCATATCCGAGGAATCCGGCTATTCGAATAGATAATGATAACCATGCAGGGGTGTACTTCTTCACATACACTCCCACCACTTACCACCATATACACATCATGTATCTCGGCAACCTTCAAGCGGAAGCCTGGCGAGGGTGTCGGCCACGGCCTACCTAAACACTTAAGTCTCTAGTCCAGGTTTATCACCTATCCAGGTTCCATCCGCAGGGAGTCTGGCCGAGGTTTCCACATACGGCCCCGAACGATGTGAACAGGGTTCCCGAGACACCAAACGGGCGCCCGGTACACCGTGCCACGGTGTATCTACCGCAACATAGCCCACCCCTAGGGTCAGCGCTACGCACGGCCGCCAACACATAACCTACAAACACCAGAAACTAGTTGCAACTCCTGGACAGAGTACTAGGGTGATTAAGAAGCCGAGAGGGTCAATTAAGGATCCCAATGAGTGGTAGTAGCTGTTCATGGATCACAGACACAGAACTCAGTTCCTGAGGACGGCTGCAATGAGACAACCCACCATGTACTCCTACATGGCCTCTCACCGCTACCTTTACCAAAAACGTATTCACACACTTAGCTCACACACGGTAGGACATGTTCACACACCTTCGATTCATTCCCGATGAATCAGACCTGACGCAACTCTATGCAATAGCAGGCATGACAAACAAGCATGAATGAGTAGGCACATCAGGGCTCAAACAACTCCTACTCATGCTAGTGGGTTTCATCTATTTACTGTGGCAATGACAGGTCATGCAGAGGATAAGGGGTTCAACTACCGCAACAAGTAACAGATGAATCGTTGTTGTCCTAATGCAGTAAAAGAGAGCAGGAGCGAGAGAGTGGGGTTGTATCGAAATGAACAAGGGGTTTTTGCTTGCCTGGCACTTCTGAAGATATCATTGGGTCTTCATCAGTGTCAACGATCACAGCGTCGGTACAACGTCTATCGAGAGGGGACAACCACCGGCAACAGAGAAGGAACACAATCAATGCAATGCACAACATGATGCATGACAACGACATGGAAATATGTTGTTGATTGAGCTAATGCAACTAGCAACACAATTAAATGAAGTTGGTTTGAACCCAAAGTTCAAATTCAAACTCCACATGTGGTTATTTAAATACCATTCATTTGATTTGTCCTAAACAGTGGCCTTAAGTTGTTCTAACATGCATGAAAATGGTACAGATGGATTCCTTGAATTTTTCTGATAATTTTTCATATATAATTTATTTCATTTGGAGTTACGGTTGAATTTCTATGATTTTTAGAAGTTTTGGGCATTTTCTGGAATTTCTGAATTATTTTAAATCCAGAAAATGATTAACTGCGTCAGCATTGCGTCATGCTGGCGTCAGCAGGTCAACAGGGCTGTCCAGGTTAAACCTGACGGCTCGGCCCCACTAGTCAGTCTCACAGTTAACTATTTGGGTTAACTAGACTAACTAAACAACACTGGGCCCACTGGTCAGTGACTAACTAAACTAACTTAATTAAGTTTAGCTCTAACTAACTGGGTTAGCCGGGTAAGGCCCGCATGTTAGTGACTCCAGGGTCAAACAGAGGTCAACCTCGGGTCAAACCCGATGCTAACTGGGCTTTGACCCACTGCGGGGCCCACTGTCAGTGACTAGGTGAGGTCCAGCGGGCGGGGATTAGCACTAATGACCCCGCCACGTCGGCTGTCGCCGGAGTTGGCCGGCGGCGACCAAACCCACGGCGGCAACGTGCCGGACTTCCGCTAAAGGCGACGGGGGCGGTGGCTAAGGGCATCGGGGCGTAGCCCGGACTTGCCCGCATCCAGGGAGGTAGGTGGGTGGCCGTGGGGGCACCAGAGCTCGCCGGAACGGAGCTCACGGCAGCGGCCGGAGCTCGGGTGTGCTCGGGTTCGGCGCTGGGATGCACAACAGGGGCGTGGAGAGGGGCTACGGCCTCCTGGGAGTGTGGCAAACGCGGTGACGCGCTTGATTTCGAGCCCGCGTGGCTGTGGCCACATCGACGGCGTCGCCGGCGGAGCAAAGTGCTCGGGCTCGATGGAGATGGCGGCTAGGGGGAGAAACCGAGGCGTAGAGGATGGGGGGTTAGGGGCAGGGGCTCACGGTGGATGCAGAGGTGACCTCGGCGTGCTCGGGGAAGCACCAGAGCGAGCGGGGCGGCGAGAGGCATCTCCGGTCGCCGGTGACGAAGACGATGAAGATGGCGTCGATGCAAGGCCTCCGGTGAGGCGTGGCCGGACAGAGAGGACGAGGGAGGCGTGGCGACGCTCGTGGACACGTCGGGGAGGCGAGGGGAGCACGGAGGCCGCATCTATGGCGTACGGCAGCGACGAGCTCCGCTCGGCTTCGGGAGAGCGAGGGGAGGGGAGAGAGCTGCGAGGAGGGAGGAGATGCAGAGGGTCGAGGGAGGGTGCGTGGCGCCCTCGAGTGGATCCAGCGGCGTGCAGGCAAGCAGGAGGTGGCCGGTGCGTGCGCGCACGCGTCGGTCACACGCCCTCCTGCCTACTGGCAGGAGGTTGAAGACGGTGGCGGCTGCGGTGGGCTGGGCTGCTGCTGGGCTGCACAGTGTTGGGCTACGGATGGGCTGCCAGGTAAGTTAGGTGGGTTTCCTTCCTATTCTATTTTTCTTCTGTTTTCTATTTTTCTGCTACTGTTTTGGCTTTAGTGAAAATACTAAAGCATTTTGTAAAATGCTGGAATAATTTGTGGACACTCTCTAGATTTTTCTAGTGGCCCACATTTAATTTCAGCATTATCTGAGCATTTAATTTATTTATAGTATTTAAATGCCCAAAGTCAAATACAATATGAATTAATTCAAAAATCCAGGAATGGCCTAGAAATATGTTCATCATTTTTGGCAGAGGTTTTCACCCTTATCAGAAACCATTAACATTTCCAAAGGGCATTTTTGGGTTCATTGAAAATGACTTTAGTTGAGCCTATTTGAAATCCATGTGGTGCTAGGGTTTGAACATCCCCATTTCATGTTTCTGAGAAAAAGTAAACATGATGCATGGAGGTTATGCAAGGATAGGCAAGACTAAGCTAGGGCTGTGACAGCTCACCCCCACTAAACAAGAATCTCGTCCCGATATTCAGGTCGTGAGGTAAGAAGACAGAGGAGACACACGACCAACACAATCTTCACGATCCAGGTTGCACTTCATAAGATTGTTGATTCGATCACCATCATTGTCTCGAAGTCTTGCTCCAGGAACTCCTACCGACATGACAACTAGAGGGAAAGAAACTCTAGAAGGATCGATCTTCTCGAAGATCGAGCAACTTAGGATCAACTCATGGAGTGAGACATAGGAGCATCTCTCCAATTGGGACACAAAGTTCACATCAGGGTGATGGAAATCAGACGACGAGGATTCAAGTTGGTAGGTAGTAATTCCACACTTGAGTAAGGTGGTGCAAGGTTTCAAGGTTGCGAGGAGATAATTGTCATGAACCCATAACAGGGCACCTTGGAGAAGGTGACTCGTTGAACTATTCCCTTAAGTGGCAAAAAGAATTACTTTTGATCCATAAATCATTGAAACTCTTCATACCAGCTTAAGGCAATTTACAATTGATTGTTTGAGATAGCTCGAAGAGACGGCATACTCGGACTAGGATGGATGATGTGGACTACCTTGTTGAAGACAACGCAAGGGATAATTTTGCTTACGCGTGCTCTCAAGAACTTGAGCATTTCCATATTCATCAAGGTTCTACCAACATCCGTGGCAAGGATCCTGGCAACATGACATACCACCATGATGACTAGTGATGGATGATGCGGATACAAAGGAAGATAACACCTTCTTAGATCCTCCCTTAGCGAGGCTAAGGGAACAGAATCTGGACGATCGACCGAGAGACATTTAACACTCCGCTTCTAATGTTCTCCTTGATGTGCTAGCATAATCCATTTATAGATATGGTTTGATATCTAGAACATCAAGTAAAAGGTCGGACTTCAGAAGCTCAAGAACCCGTAAGGAATAACTACGGAGGCAGATCCTGCGAGATCCTTATGGGGAGGTGACCAACTTCTTCAACCAAGATACTACCATAATAGGCCTTCCGGCTAGGTGTGTTGGCCACAACATCCACGTTACTGGTTACAGAGAGACCAACATTATAGTTCTTGGAGTACATTCCAACCATCATATCTTCTTGAGATTCAGATCTGGTTGGTGTTAGGATATTCCAGACCCATCTAGTCTAGAAAGAAAATGAGAGTTTGCAACACAATTTGACGAGATGACATTGCGAGATTCTCGGGGAATGAACTGCGATAGCAAGCTCCAAAACATGAGCTGGTTCTGCTACAAACCTGTGAACACGCTATCCAAGACGAGCATGACCACGTAGTAGTCTTATAGTAAAACGCTATCGAGTTCAGGTGGGGAACCATCATCAAGGATTTCGAAGTCTTTACGCAAGTCCATGGATTAGATCCCAAGCATAGACTCCTTTTCCTTGAACAAGTCAATCAGTGGCTTGGTGTGCTAGGAACAAGGTTGTCAGAATCGCAATTCTGTTGTACGATTCTACAACTTTACGATCCAAACTAACCCCTCCAATTCTACGATTTTGGTTCATAGAATCTACGTTTTTACGATCCTGATAGTGAAGATTCTATGATTTGCGATCCTGCCATTGGAGCTCCGATCCGATTCAGAATCGCGATTCTGACAACCTTGGCTAGGAACACATATGGAGTGGAGGTAATCAATCTACCAAACCATAGAATACTTCGCACGTATGCATGACTGATTTGAGATGATTCCAAGGGAAAACAAAACAATCTTTCTCAAACTCACGGCGGCAACTTGCACCAAGTGCACATGAATTCGAGGAAGTCACTTCTTCCATCAAACATATGCTTCATGAACGGGACACGAAGGCATTGCTTACAAGTTTTCAACACTAGGTTGATGTTCAACATGAATCATGGGGGAGAGAAAATGTTGCTGATGGGCTCAACAACAACTCATCAGAATTTCTGTATCACCGAACTTCCACCATCATGTGAACACGGTGATAGCATTGGTCAGACCAAAAGATGTAATGGTGTATGCTCGAGGAATCAACCACGAGTAAGACAACATTACGAATATCGTTGGTTTTAACTTGATTTGACGATAGCCCATACTTAAATCAGGGTTTGGACAAGACAATAGGTTCAACAACTAATCACGGGGATCAGTCGATGAAGATATCATCTATCTTCAACACACACACACACACACCACCAGGATATCCCTTAACATGAACTAAGTCAGACAAGCTTCCATCTTCCAACTCTCCAAGTTGTTGTTTAGCTCAACCAACTAGCTCAGAGATATCCAACACAGATTCTTGGAGAAGGGGTGATTTATAAGAAAACCAACTTGATCACGAACTCAACATAGCAGTCAGGTGACAGCCAAGTAATACTTCCGAGAAGATCTTCGGAAAATCACGAACCACCGATATGTTACTAAGCTCGAGAAAAATCTTGCTTTTCAGGGCAAGACGATATGATCAAAAGAGCAAGGGTTTGGCAAAATCCTAACCCGTTGATCGAAGAGTGCACCAGGAAATAAGGACTAGGTAGCACGTTCAACGTTAGGGTGATGATTCAATAATCAGCACACTAAGAATGATATTAATGTCCATTAACTACCAAGCAAAGGGTTGCTAGGAGTATTGATTTCACACATCACGATTCACTTGTCGGTATTCCGGTTGCGACAGCACGACGCCGAGGAATGAATAATGATGGCGAGAAGTATCACTACGTCAAGAATTCATAAGGGAGGGTGCAATTCCTATGATATTCCTGGCATAAAGAGGGCAATACTTAAGGGTTGAACAGAATCAAAAGCTGGATTGGCACTTTGATCTGCGAATTACAACTGTTTGACCCAATTCTGGATATGGATGAGGTACTGGAGTTTGTTTCTCCTAGTCATTCCGGAATGGAATGGCTTGATGGATCACATGAATAATAGGCACCGATGAACGAATGCTCACATACTCTTGACTATCAATTGATAGATGAAGGTCGGAATATAACGGAAGGGGAACAACTCAAAGGAACACATAATTTTCTGAGTTATGGATGCATGGATTAGCATGTTATTTCTTCCGGATAACCCATGCAGAAATGTTGAACTGGCAGAGTCACAATATAGAATGGAGAACTCATCAGGAGCACTCTGTCGTGACCTTTTGGTTCAAAAGAACTCCTGCCAAGAATGGTCCATGATAATTGGAAGAAGGATGTACCACGAACCTCGAGGACTATCGCAAAGGTTACTAATATCCTAAAGGAACTAGCAACACTATCAACATGAGATAAGTAGGGTGAATCTCGGGTTCAAGAACCCATGAATAGAATACCTACCACTACATGGCATCACGGAATGCTTCCGAGAATGGTGGCCAGAATCATCACACCGGAACACAAAACATGGCTAGATTACTAGGTGACTCCCTAAAACACCTAGGGTCATAATAATAGCTTCAACATATATGTCGAGACAACAGAGTACCTCAACTCACCGATTAGTGTGATTAATCTAGCCCAAATGGACATCAGGAACAGGAGGAAGGGGTTTGCAAATGCATCAGACTATTTAGAAACCTGGAATGACTCGGACAGCATAACGGCTATAAATGCTCAAAAAGATTTGAGACATCCTGCAAAATAGTGGCGTAACCACTTAACATCATCATATCAAGGGTCTGATTTGACTGACAACATACTAAAAGTAGTAGAAACTGAACTGAAACTCGAATCCAACAATCCTATAAGTCTACGGATTAGTAACACGTCATCCTGATAGATAGATGAGAAGGCCTAGTTCTTGATCCCCGTAGAAGAGAAGACGATGACTCAGATCAGAAGGGCATAAGATATAAGGAGTAAAAAGAGCCTTATGTTCCCTTCCACAATCAATTCCCTTATATAACTAAAGCATTTCTAGACTCAACTTCGACCAGTTGGCTTGGTAAACCTACAGGCAGTCAGGCTCTGATACCAAAGCTGTCAGGACCCCGATTCCAAGTCACATTGATCTAGCCGGTAACACCTCATATCACTTTGCGGCCTCACGCACGGTATTCCCACGGGTGTCGCCTTACCATGGCTCCGGACCGTTTGCGCCTTTTGGCTCACGTATATGATAGTGTCGCTAGCATCCATATAACAGAGAACCCGGGACGACATGGCTAGTCGTGAACCCAAAGCGACACTAACCTATGGGGACAGGCATACATGAATCACATCGAGCATGTCGGTCAGTAGCGTGTGAATCTGGGCTGTAGCACTGGGCTAACAGGACTCCGGGAACCCAGGCTGTAGCAGGCTAGGTAGGACTCCGGATGTCACCGCGTGACATTTCCCCGAAGGGACAGACACAAGAACGAAGTGAAACACATGTCGGCCAGTCAAGTGTCTTGAGCAGTAGTGCTGGGCTAGCAGGACTCCGGTGAACCGGGCTGTAGCGGACTACTATGGCTCATGGAAGCACTAGACTACATTTCCCCATAAGAGAGGCTGCCAAGGATAAACAACTAGATTGTCAGATCCCACACATACCAAGCATTTCAATCATACACACAATATGCTCGATATGTGTAAATACAACATGGCATCACAACATAACTCTACAACTCAAGTATTTATTCCTTAGGCTCTGAGGAGCGAGATATTACAAACATGGGTCTCATGACCCAACAATCACAGCATACAAATCAAGCACATGCGGAAGCTTAACATGTCTGAGTACAGACATCTACAAATGGAAAAAAGGCTGAGAAGCCTGACTATCTACCAGATCCTGCCGAGGGCACAAGATCGTAGCTGAGGTATCAAGCTAACATCAAAGTCCACACGGAACTACTAGCGAGACTGAAGTCTCTCTCTACAAAACATAAATTAAGCAAACGTGAGTACAAAGGTACTCAGCAAGACTTACATCAGAACTAGATACATATGCATCGGTATCAACAACGGGGGGTGGTGGAGTTTAACTGCAGCAAGCCAGCTTTGACTCAGTGGCTAACCTGAACTACGACTGCAAGCAACTCTTTTGAGGTGGCACACACGAGTCCACATATTCACCATTCAATACACAACTATGGAACTACTCCCGTCTCCCTACGAGAAGGCCATCCATAGCACTCACACTTATCTTGCGAGTTTTAGAGTATCCACTTTCACTTGTCTATGAACTATGCAAGGGGTCCAAGTTTCCATATCCGAGGAATCCGGCTATTCGAATAGATAATGATAACCCTGCAGGGGTGTACTTCTTCCCATACACTCCCACCACTTACCACCATATACACATCATGTATCTCGGCAACCTTCAAGCGGAAGCCTAGCGAGGGTGTCGGCCACGGCCTACCTAAACACTTAAGTCTCTAGTCCAGGTTTATCACCTATCCAGGTTCCATCCGCAGGGAGTCCGGCCGAGGTTTCCACATACGGCCCCGAACGATGTGAACAGGGTTCCCGAGACACCAAACGGGCGCCCGGTACACTGTGCCACGGTGTATCTACCGCAACATAGCCCACCCCTAGGGTCAGCACTACGCACGGCCGCCAACACATAACCTACAAACACCAGAAACTAGTTGCAACTCCTGGACAGAGTACTATGGTGATTAAGAAGTCGAGAGGGTCAACTAAGGATCCCGATGAGTGGTAGTAGTTGTTCATGGATCACAGACACAAAACTCAGTTCCTGAGGACGGCTGTAATGAGACAACCCACCATGTACTCCTACATGGCCTGTCACTGCTACCTTTACCAAAAACGTATTCACACACTTAGCTCACACACGGTAGGACATGTTCACACACCTTCGATTCATTCCCGATGAATCAGACCTGACGCAACTCTATGCAATAGCAGGCATGACAAACAAGCATGAATGAGTAGGCACATCAGGGCTCAAACAACTCCTACTCATGCTAGTGGGTTTCATCTATTTACCGTGGCAATGACAGGTCATGCAGAGGATAAGAGGTTCAACTACCGCAACAAGTAACAGATGAATCGTTGTTGTCCTAATGCAGTAAAAGAGAGTAGGAGCGAGAGAGTGGGGTTGTATCGGAATGAACAAGGGGTTTTTGCTTGCCTGGCACTTCTGAAGATATCATTGGGTCTTCATCAGTGTCAACGATCACAGCGTCGGTACAACGTCTATCGAGAGGGGAGAACCACCGGCAACAGAGAAGGAACACAATCAATGCAATGCACAACATGATGCATGACAACGACATGGCAATATGTTGTTGATTGAGCTAATGCAACTAGCAACACAATTAAATAAAGTTGGTTTGAACCCAAAGTTCAAATTCAAACTCCACATGTGGTTATTTAAATACCATTCATTTGATTTGTCCTAAACAGTTGCCTTAAGTTGTTCTAACATGCATGAAAATGGTACAGATGGATTCCTTGAATTTTTTTGATAATTTTTCATATATAATTTATTTCATTTGGAGTTACGGTTGAATTTCTATGATTTTTAGAAGTTTTGGGCATTTTCTGGAATTTCTGAATTATTTTAAATCCAGAAAATGATTAACTGTGTCAGCATTGCGTCATGCTGGCGTCAGCAGGTCAACGGGGCTGTCCAGGTCAAACCTGATGGCTGGGCCCCACTAGTCAGTCTCACAGTTAACTATTTGGGTTAACTAGACTAACTAAACAACACTGGGCCCACTGGTCAGTGACTAACTAAACTAACTTAATTAAGTTTAGCTCTAACTAACTGGGTTAGCCGGGCGAGGCCCGCATGTCAGTGACTCCAGGGTGAAACAGAGGTCAACCTCGGGTCAAACCCGATGCTAACTGGGCTTTGACCCACTGCGGGGCCCGCTGTCAGTGACTAGGTGAGGTCCAGCTAGCGGGGATTAGCACTAATGACCCCGCCACGTCGGCTGTCGCTGGAGTTGGTCGGCGGCGACCAAACCCGCGGCGGCAACACGCCGGACTTGCGCTAAACGTGACGGGGGCGGTGGCTAAGGGCATCGGGGCGTACCCCGGACTTGCCCGCATCCAGGGAGGTAGGTGGGTGGCCGTGGGGGCGCCGAAGCTCGCCGGAACGGAGCTCGCGGCAGCGGCCAGAGCTCGGGTGTGCTCGGGTTCGGTGCTGGGATTCACAACAGGGGCGTGGAGAGGGGCTACGGCCTCCTGGGAGTGTGGCAAACGCGGTGACGCGCTCGGTTTCGAGCCCGCGTGGCTGTGGCCACGTTGACAGCGTCGCCTGCGGAGCATAGTGCTCGGGCTCGGTGGAGATGGCGGCTAGGGGGCGCAACCGAGGCGTAGAGGAGGGGGGTTAGGGGCAGGGGCTCATGGTGGATGCAAAGGTGGCCTCGGCGTGCTCGGGGAAGCACCGGAGCAAGCGGGGCGGCGAGAGGCATCTTCGGTGGCCGGCGACGAAGACGATGAAGATGGCGTCGATGCAAGGCCTCCGGCGAGGCATGGCCGGACGGAGAGGATGAGGGAGGCGTGGCGATGCTCGTGGACACGTCGGGGAGGCGAGGGGAGCACGGAGGCCACGTCTACGGCGTACGACGGCGACGAGCTCCGCTCGGCTTCGGGAGAGCGAGGGGAGGGGAGAGAGTTGCGAGGAGGGAGGAGGTGCAGAGGGTCGAGGGAGGTTGCATGGCGCCCTCAGGTGGATCCAGCGGCATGCAGGCAAGCAGGAGTGTAACATCCCAAATTTGCAATTTGGAACGTTATACACTAGATCATCATGCATATCATATTTTCATGCATTTTGGTTGATCCTAGAAATTTCACGCAACTCAAGGACCCATGGAGAGAGTTGGAGATTTCGTTATTTTCATATTTGAGAGTTTTCTCAAATTTGAAAAGAGGATCATTTGATTTATTTTATTTCATCTTCAATTATTTTTCCAATATCAAAAATATGAGAGAGGGAATAATATGACTTTCCCAAAGTTAGGAAAAAAATGAAGATCTAATGAATAAATCAAATTTTGGTTTTGCCGGAGTTTTGTTTGCATTTTATTTGGACAGGGAAAAATGCGTGTTTTCGAAAATTGCATTTTAGGCCCGGAGAAAAGTTCATTTTTGTTCGACTCATTTTTAGGAGTCGGAGAAAATTTACTTTAGAATTTTGGAGTTCGTTTAGTTTTCTTTTTCTTTGTTTTTCTGCGCGCGGAACTATTTAAAAAAAAGGAGAGCAAGGCCCAGCCGGCCAGGCCCAGCCGCCCCCTCGCGCCAGCCGCCAGCCCCGCCCTAGGCCGAGTCCGGCTTGGACTCCAAGCCACCGCCGCCGCCCTTGCTTGCCCCATCCCCAAGAAACCCCCCCTCCTAGTATAAATACCCAAGCACCCCCCCTCTCCTCCCAAGCCGCAGCCGCCGCCGCCTATAGCCGCCGCCGCCGCCCTTGCCCCGCCGCCGCCGGAGTTCCGCCTCGCCGGAGGTAGCCCCGCGCCGCGTCTCTCTCTTTTTCCTCGCACCGGTTCGGTTTTTCTTAAAAGAACTGTTCCGTTTCTTTTCCGTTTTCTTTCCGGTTTTCTTTTCTTTGTTTCGGTTTTCTTTCCTGAAACCCTAGATCGGTTTTCGTTCTTCTTTCGGACCGTTCGTCTCAACGAACGTGATCACCGATTTTTCCCGGTTAACAAATGTCCGTTCGTTTAACCGTTCGTCTCTTTCTTTTCGTCGGATTTATTCCGCGATCGTGATCTCAGATCCGATCATCGTTCTAGTCTTTCTTCTCGCTCGTTTATCGGAATCAGGTGATTCAAGCGCCTGGAGTTTCGTCTCGAAACCGCCGTTCCGTCTAATCAACTTAAACAAGTTTTTGCCCCGGTAAAATTTGACCTACTTCCAACTTGCTAGAACCGAGTTGTTTTCTTCCGCCGTTTGTTTTTCCGTCATCTGTTCGGTTCTTTCTTTCTTTGCAACCGGAGTTCTTAAGTTGAACTTTCTGGTTCGTTCTCTTGTTCGAGTTTTACCTGTGCATTAGATGAGTACTTATTGTATGCTTGTTGTTTGTCTGCGATAGATCACCCGGATTGCGCCGCTTGTTACTTCGAAACCCTAGGACTCGCGGATCATCAGCAAGGCAAGTAACACTTTGATCATACCTTTTCTACAACCCATGTTTTATTGCATTAGATCAATCCTCTCACATTGCATGATTATGATCCATTTAAATTGTGGGATGGGAAGTAGATGAGGTAGTACCTATTACCTGTACTATTATGAAACCTTTGGGAGTTACTTCTATGTTTGCTTATTATGCCATGCTATGCTAGTAGACGTGGATTGGGTGAGTGATATCCATGACAGATGTGAGATTGATAATTTAATGGTTTACCTAAGGTGGCAACTTAAACACACATCTGGGTGGATTGAGGCACCTGATGTCTATCAGGACTTGCCTGTTTTTTTGGACCGCCACCCAGGCTCAAAGGGATCATAAGATCTTTCATGCTAGAAACTTCCGTGTGCAGCCACAAGCCATTATGGGCTCTGGCATAGTTGACTAAGTTGTACGAACTCTTACGGGTAGACTAGCAGATGTAGGGGAAAGTAGGTGTACCGGTCTACCCACATGTAAGGTGCTAGCGCTTCTGAAAGACTGTGTCTTGGTCATCCGTCTTCTCAAACACCCTGTAGTGCGAGAAACCAAACGGAGGCGATCGAGTCTTGTGGGGAAAAGTGCGCAAACCTCTGCAGAGAGTACAAACTAATCATGATTAGAAGTGTCCCCGGTTATGGACAACTTGAGTATCTAGTACTTGAATATCATGTGAATCTCAACATGTTACTCTAATTAATGTTGTTGGGTTTTAATTGCTCACTTAATTGGGATCGGAATGCTGTCAACCATTCTCGATGTTTAACAACTACCATGATAGTTAAATAAATTTATTCCTTTGCAGTAGGGAAAAACTGGCTTTACACAAAACTGTAACCATAGAGCTTTCCACCAGCCATATATGCATATAGTATAGCTGTTTCATTCCATTACTCTCTATGTGTTACATTGCCAGCATATTCCATGTGCTGACCCGTTTTCGGGCTGCAACTTTCATGTTGCAGACTTTTCATACGACGAGTAAGGTGCTTTTAGGTCGTGGTTCTATACTCAGTGATGCCGTTGGAGTTGATGGACCCATTTATCTTCCGAGTCTTCCGCTGTTATCGTTATTAGATGGCCTTAAGCCATATTTATTGTAATAAGTTCTCTTTGAGACAACGATGTAATAAGTGTGTGATTGCCACTCTGCTATAAATCCTTCGATGTACTGTGTGGTGTCAGCATTACTGATCCAGGGATGACACCGCAGCACAGAGCACTTGATCCATTCGGGTCGGGTCGCCACAGAGATGGTATCAGAGCACACGCTGACTGTAGGACACGACCACTAAGTTAAAGCCATAGATCACCATTCTCTTCTCATTTTCTAACTCCTCATCTTTTCTACTCTTTTAGGATGACGAACGCGAAGATTAAGTACGCTCAACCGGATGAAGGCACACCATTTGGATTTCACCTGAAGGAAGTCACCAAGTACTTGAATATCGGATTACCAAGCTTCACGGGAACCTTCAACGCCACTCTGCCTGAAGAGGAGCGCTGGAAGATTCAAGCTCACGTTCCGGGAAGGACATTCGCACCAATCACGAAGCCCATAGATAGTGTTTTCAATGCACCAACCTAGAGTCTGGGAAGGAGCATGGCAGCTCATATCACCATGGGACGCATTGGAGAAGTTTATCAAGAAGACCTCAAGGACACTATCAGATGAACAATGGGAGTTAATTAGCACCAAGAAGGATAGATCCATTGCATCATTCATCCAGGAGTTAAACCAGCACATTCGACGCCACGAGAACCAGATGTGCAATGATATGATAGAGTTGAAGAATGCGAAGGCAAGGATCATCAAGCTAGAAGGAGAACTGAAGTCTACACGCAAGGACTACATGGACGAGATCGTAGCTCTAGCAAGACACAATGGCAATCTTAAGCAGGAGATTGAAGAACTCAAGAGGAAGTTAGCATCCACGGAGGAAGACGAGTACGTCGCATGTCCAGACAACTACATCATCATCGACGACACCGATTCGGATCCAAGTGAACCCGACTTTGAAGACGAAGCTGGAGCAGATATCATGGAGTCTTCCACTGGTTCAAATTTCTAGATGACCACCAGATAGTAGTAGTATTCCCCCATGTAAACATTATAGTCGAGCACTTTTGCGATAGTTTTAGACCGATTGTAAGCCCTTCTTTGATTGAATGAAGTGATTTTGTGTGCATTTGCTCATGTGCATTGGGGTAGTGTTTTCCCTTTAGACCTCCCTCTATTCTTAATTCTCGTCTTTTCTAAACCCTCAGATGCCTCCGAGACGTGACAATGGATTCCCACCGGAGCTCACTCAGTTGATCCAGCAGCAGAATCAATTGATGCAGATGTTAGTCCAGAACCAGCAGAACAACAACAACAACCCACCACCACCTGTTGACCACTTAGCCCATTTCCTTAGGCTGAATCCGCCGGTGTTTTCCAGTAGCACCGAGCCAATAGTAGCAGACGATTGGCTCCGCAAGATAGGAAGGGAGTTGACCACTGCAGGATGCACGGATGGTGAGAAAGTGAAGTTTGCCGCACATCAGCTTGACGGACCCGCGGCAGCATGGTGGGAGAATTTCACAGCCACTTACCCAGTTGACACTGTCACATGGGATTAGTTTCAGCAAGCTTTCCGCACTGCCCATGTTTCAGCAGGAGATATGGCCATGAAGAAGCATGAGTTTCGCAACTTACGCCAAGGAGGAAGGACAGTTGGCCAGTACGTTGACGACTTCAGCAAGTTAGCACGTTATGCCCCAGATGACGTTGCTACGGATGCAGCTAAGCAGGAGAAGTTTCTGGAAGGACTGAATGATGATATAAGCATGAAATTGATGGTAGCAAGTTTCAACAACTACCAGGAGTTGGTAGATCGTGCCATCATGATTGAAGGGAAGCAACAGTAGATTGAGAACCGCAAGAGGAAGTATGGACAGGGGAAGTATAACTCTGGAGCCCAGCTGAAGCCCCATTTTGCCCCTAAACCAGGATTTCAGTTTCAGCACACCCATGGAGGAGGTAGTTCGCACAACCATAATGGCCACAGGAATGGTAATGGGAATGGAGGAAGCAACGGCCAGAACCGGACCACCCCATCGACCCCAACCAAGAGAGACCTGAGTCAAGTCACCAGTTTCAAGTGTTCCAAGACCGGACATTATGCCAATGAATGTCCTGAAGGCTAGAATGGAAATGGCAATGGAAGCTCTGGGAAGAAGCCGAACCCTTTCAATAGGGGACAGGTGAACCACGTTAATGTGGAGGAGGTTGAAGATCAGCCCGATGCAGTAATCGGTAAGTTTTTGGTTAAGTCATTTACCGCACTCGTTCTTTTTGATACTGGTGCATCGCATTCATACATATCAAGGGGATTTGTGGAAAAGTATAGCCTGCCCACTAGGATTCATACATATCGTCTCGAAACCGCCGTTCCGTCTAATCAACTTAAACAAGTTTTTGCCCCGATAAAATTTGACCTAGTTCCAACTTGCTAGAACCGAGTTGTTTTCTTCCGCCGTTTGTTTTTCCGTCATCTGTTCGGTTCTTTCTTTCTTTGCAACTGGAGTTCTTAAGTTGAACTTTCTGGTTCGTTCTCTTGTTCGAGTTTTACCTGTGCATTAGATGAGTACTTATTGTATGCTTGTTGTTTGTCTGCGATAGATCACCCGGATTGCGCCGCTTGTTACTTCGAAACCCTAGGACTCGCGGATCATCAGCAAGGCAAGTAACACTTTGATCATACCTTTTCTACAACCCATGTTTTATTGCATTAGATCAATCCTCTCACATTGCATGATTAGGATCCATTTAAATTGTGGGATGGGAAGTAGATGAGGTAGTACCTATTACTTGTACTATTATGAAACCTTTGGGAGTTACTTCTACGTTTGCTTATTATGCCATGATATGCTAGTAGACGTGGATTGGGTGAGTGATATCCATGACAGATGTGAGATTGATAATTTAATGGTTTACCTAAGGTGGCAACCTAAACACACATCTGGGTGGATTGAGGCACCTGATGTCTTTCAGGACTTGCCTGTTTTTTTTGACCGCCACCCAGGCTCAAAGGGATCATAAGATCTTTCATGCTAGAAACTTCTGTGTGCAGCCACAAGCCATTATGGGCTCTGGCATAGTTGACTAAGTTGTGCGAACTCTTACGGGTAGACTAGCAGATGTAGGGGAAAGTAGGTGTACCGATCTACCCACATGTAAGGTGCTAGCGCTTCTGAAAGACTGTGTCTCGGTCATCCGTTTTCTCAAACACCCTGTAGTGCGAGAAACCAAACGGAGGCGATCGAGTCTTGTGGGGAAAAGTGCGCAAACCTCTGCAGAGTGTACAAACTAATCATGATTAGCCGTGTCCCCGGTTATGGACAACTTGAGTATCTAGTACTTGAATATCATGTGAATCTCAACATGTTACTCTAATTAATGTTGTTGGGTTTTAATTGCTCACTTAATTGGGATCGGAATGCTGTCAACCATTCTCGATGTTTAACAACTACCATGATAGTTAAATAAATTTATTCCTTTGCAGTAGGGAAAAACTGGCTTTATGCAAAACTGTAACCATAGAGCTTTCCACCAGCCATATATGCATATAGTATAGCTGTTTCATTCCATTACTCTCTATGTGTTACATTGCCAGCATATTCCATGTGCTGACCCGTTTTCGGGCTGCAACTTTCATGTTGCAGACTTTTCAGACGACGAGTAAGGTGCTTTTAGGTCGTGGTTCTATACTCAGTGATGCCGTTGGAGTTGATGGACCCATTTATCTTCCGAGTATTCTGCTGTTATCGTTTTTAGATGGCCTTAAGCCATATTTATTGTAATAAGTTCTCTTTGAGACAACGATGTAATAAGTGTGTGATTGCCACTCTGCTATAAATCCTTCGATGTACTGTGTGGTGTCAGCATTACTGATCCAGGGATGACACCGGAGCACAGAGCACTTGATCCATTCGGGTCGGGTCGCCACAAGGAGGTGGCCGGTGCGTGCGCGCGCGTCGGGCACACGCCCTCCTGCCTACTGGCAGGAGGTTGAAGACGGTGGCGGCTGCGGTGGGCTGGGCTGCCGGTGGGCTGCACAGTGTTGGGCTGCGGATGGGCTGCCAGGTAAGTTAGGTGGGTTTCCTTCCTATTCTATTTTTCTTTTGTTTTCTATTTTTCTGCTACTATTTTGGCTTTAGTAAAAATTCTAAAGCATTTTGTAAAATGCTGGAATAATTTGTGGACACTCTCTAGATTATTCTAGTGGCCCACATTTAATTTCAGCATTATCTGAGCATTTAATTTATTTGTAGGATTTAAATGCCCAAAGTCAAATACAATATGAATTAATTCAAAAATCCAGGAATGACCTAGAAATATGTTCATCATTTTTGGCAGAGGTTTTCACCCTTATCAAAAATCATGAACATTTTCAACGGGCATTTTTGGGTTCATTGAAAATGACTTTAGTTGAGCCTATTTGAAATCCATGTGGTGCTAGGGTTTGAACATCCCCATTTCATGTTTCTGAGAAAAAGTAAACATGATGCATGGAGGTTATGCAAGGATAGGCAAGACTAATCTAGGGCTGTGACAACAATCTTCACCAACAACTTCACCGCCATCATCACCAACTCTTCCCCCCTCTATGCAGCGGTGTAACCTCTCTCTTACTCGTTGTAATCTCTACTTAAACATGGTGCTCAACACTATATATTATTTCCCAATGATGTATGGCTATCCTATGATGTTTGAGTAGATCTATTTTGTCCTATGGGCTATTTGATGATCAAGATTGGTTTGAGTTGCATGTATTATTATTGGTGTTGTCCTATGTTGCTCTCTGTGTCGCACAAGCGTGAGGGATCCCCGCTGTATGTTGTTGCAATACGTTCATGATTCGCTTATAGTGTGTTGCGTGAGTGACTGAAACACAAACCCGAGTAAGGGGGTTGTTGCGTATGTGAAAGCACAAGTGCTCCCTAGGTGGTTTTGGTAATTAATGTCAGCATATCTCTTGTTGGACTAACATTTTATCTAGTATGTTTCAGATAAGTTCAACAATGAAGTGGCATGGACTAGAGGATGTGAAACCCCTTCAAGATGCTAAGGAAAAAGGATTGGCTCAAGCTCAAAGCTCAAGACTCTACATTTTCCATTTTAGTGATCCAAGATCACATTGAGTCTATAGGAAAAGCCAATACTATCAAGGAGGGATGAGGTGTTTCTTAATGAGGTTCTTGCTCAAAATGCTTAGTGATATGCTCCAAAACCCTCAACAACCTTCTCACATCCACATATGACCTAAACCAAAAGTTAAACTCGGCCCCACCGATTCTTTTTATCCGGCGCCACCGAGTTTCAAATGTCATATCCACTGCCACAAACCCTAGGCAAATCGGTCTCACCGATAGGGATCTCGGTTTCAGCGAGATGGGATTGCAAACTCTCTGTTGCCTATTGCAATACTTTCGGTCTCACCGAAACTTGCGATCGGTCCCATCGAAACTGCAATGTAAACTCTCTGGTTCCCTTTCGTAACATTTCGGTCTCACCGAAATGAGCGATCGGTCCCACTGAGTTTACCTGACCAACTCTCTGGTTAGCTTATTACCAAAATCGGTCTCACCGAGTTTGTGTAATCGGTCTCACCGAGATTATGTTATGCCCTAACCCTAATCATATCGGTCCTACCGAGTTGCATGTCGGTCACATCGAAAACCCTAACGGTCACTAGCTTTGCTGAATCGGTCCGACCGAGTTTAACCATTCAGTCTCACCGAGTTTGGAAAGTTATGTGTAACGGTTAGATTTTGTGTGGATGATATATACCCCTCCACCTCCTCTTCATTCGTGGAGAGAGCCATCAGAACAAACCTACACTTCCAACCTATACTTTCTGAGATAAAACCACCTAGGCTTGTGTTGAGACCAAGATATTCCATTCTTACCATATGAATCTTGATCTCTATCCTTCCCAAGTTGCTTTCCACTCAAATCTTCTTTCCACCAAATCCATATCCTGTGAGAGAGAGTTGAGTGTTGGGGAGACTATCATTTGAAGCACAAGAGCAAGGAGTTCATCATCAACACACCATTTGTTACTTCTTGGAGAGTGGTGTCTCCTAGATTGGCTAGGTGTCACTTGGGAGCCTCCGATAAGATTGTGGAGTTGAACCAAGGAGTTTGTAAGGGCAAGGAGATCGCCTACTTCGTGAAGATCTACCGCTAGTGAGGCAAATCCTTCGTGGGTGATGGCCATGGTGGGATAGACAAGGTTGCTTCTTCGTGGACCCTTCGTGGGTGGAGCCCTCCGTGGACTCGCGCAACCGTTACCCTTCGTGGGTTGAAGTCTCCATCAACGTGGATGTACGATAGCACCACCTATCGGAACCACGACAAAAACGTCTGTGTCTCCAATTGCGTTTGAATCTTCAAAACCCTTCCCTTTACATTCTTGCAAGTTGCATGCTTTACTTTCCGCTGCTCATATACTCTTTGCATGCTTGTTTGATAAGTATTGTGTTTGTTAAACTTGTGCCCAAAATCCACTTCAACCTAAAGAATTTAAAAACTGCAACTTTTAGAACCTAGTGTCTAATCACCCCCCTCTAGACACCTCTTCTCGATGCTTTCAATTGGTATCAGAGTGTTGGTCTCCATTGCTTTGGTTTAAAGACCATTGGAGGAAGATGGATAAGTCTACTTTGGGGAGTCTTAGACGTAGAGTGCCTATTCTTGATGGAGAATATTTTCATGAGTGGAAAAATGAAATGCTTGAGATTTTCAATGAATATCATTTGAGCAAGTATATTGCTAGCCCTTGTGCACCTCATGTTGATCCCATGCATCCTACCCTTGATGAGTCAATTGACATGATTCGCAATCTTAGAATTGTTAATCTTATCATTAGAGGCTTGCCTAGAAACTTGATTGGATATTTGCCTACTCTTAAGTGTGCCTACACCATATGGAAATTTCTTGAGGAACTCTTTCCAAATTATTCCTTGAAAGATCTAGATGAAATTCTCCATAAATCCATTGCCTTGATTAAGATGAGTTCCAATGATCCCAATTTTGGTGACTGCTTATTTGAGCTCACTAATCTTACGAGTGCCAAAGGAGATGTTGGAATCATTAGCAACATCATTTCCAGAGCTATTAGAATTCATAAAGATAACTATAGAAATGATCATTTATCTAATGAATTGCCCTCTCTAGGAATTGATCAATCACAAGATGACGTTGAACATGGATACTCTGATGAGGATGAGGATGATAGTGACTATGACCTTGATGATGCGATGAGACACTTTGGTATTATGTCAAATCTTCGCGGCTACATGGCCGGAGGAAAGGAATGGGTTCTCGATAGTGGATGTTCTGATCATATGACCGGAGATAAAGATATGTTCCGTGAGCTTGCTGAAAACGACGGCCCTCGAAAATATGTCACCTTTGGTGATAACTCAAAGGGTAAGGTGGTTGGACTCGGTAAGGTGGCCATCTCACATGATAGCTCCATACAAAATGTCATGCTCGTTGAATCTCTTGGGTACAAGTTACTTTCAGTATCTAGACTTGCTGATTTCGGTTTCAATGTTCTATTCACTGAAGTAGATTGCCAAGTGTTTCATAGAGACAATCGTAAAATGGTCTTTACCGGTATACGTAGAGGTGATCTTTACATTGTTGATTTCACAAAAAGGCTCAACCTAGAACTTGCTTAATTGCTAAATCTTCTAAAGGTTGGTTATGGCATAGACGATTAGGTCATGTTGGTATGTGAAACCTTGACAAGCTTATTAAAGGTGATCATATCCTTGGAGTAAAAGATGTTATATTTGACAAGGATAGACTTTGTAGTGCTTGTCAGGCAGGGAAACAAGTTGGAGGAAGTCATCGCGCAAAGAACATCATGACCACGAGAAGACCACTCGAGCTACTTCTCATGGATCTCTTTGGTCCAAATGCCTACAAGAGTCTCGGTGGTAACTCATTTGGACTAGTCATAGTTGGTCATTTTTCAAGATTTACATGGGTGTTCTTTCTTGATGACAAATCGCAGGTCCAAAAGATATTCAAAAACTTTGCTAGGAAGGCCCAAATTTAATTTGACGTGAAGATCAAGAAGGTTCGAAGCGACAATGGAATGGAGTTCAAGAACACAAATGCGGATACCTTTCTTGACGAAGAAGGGATTTCACATGAGTTCTCGGCTACGTACACACCTCAACAAAATGGAGTAGTAGAGAGGAAGAACCGGACTCTTATTGAGATGGCAAGAACGATGCTTGATGAGTACAAGACGCCAAAACACTTTTGGGCGGAAGCGGTTGAGACAGCTTGTCATGCAACAAATCGCTTGTATCTTCACAAGCTACTCGGCAAGACGGCATACGAGCTCCTCACCGGTAACAAACCACAAGTTGGATAATTTCGAGTATTCGGCTCAAAGTGCTACATTCTTGATAAGCATCGTCATTCTAAATTTGCTCCTAAGTCTCATGAAGGTTTTCTACTTGGTTATGGCTCAAACTCTCACACATACCGTGTCTACAATAATTTCACCCGAAAGGTTGAAGAGACGAGATGTGAAGTTTGATGAATCTAACGGCTCGCAATAGAGCAATTGCCAATTGATGTAGGAGACAAAGACCCTTTGGAAGCAATCCAAGACTTGTCTATTGGCAAGATTCGTCCAATGGAGGTGAAGGAGAGTACCTCGTCTGTCCAAGTGGAAGCTTCTACATCATGACAAGGTGAACCAAGAGTTGATACGGAAGCATCCACAAGTGGGACACATCAAGATGAAGAAAATGAGGAAGTGCATCAAGAGGAACGCCAACAACATCCTTCTCCACCACGACAAGAGAATGACAATGTCAACAATGAAGAAGGCCAAGAAGAAGAACAAGATGAAGAAGATGTTCAACCAAGATCCAAGCAAAAGCTTTCATGAGTTCGAGCAAGAATTGCTAAAGATCATCCCGTCGAGCAAATCTACAATGATATCCAAACCGGGAGAATCACTCGCTCAAAAACTCGTTTAGCTAACTTTTGTGAACACTATCCATTCATCTCTTGCATTGAACCTATGAAGGTTGAAGAAGCATTGGAAGATCTAGATTGGATAAACGATATGCATGAAGAGCTACACAACTTTGAGAGAAATCAAGTGTGTACATTGGTTGAAAAGCCCGACAAGAACCACAACATCATTGGTACCAAATGGGTGTTTCGCAACAAGCAAGATGAAGATGGTCAAGTCGTCCGCAACAAAGCATGCCTAGTCACCCAAGGCTACACTCAAGTCGAAGGTATGGACTATGGTGAGACATATGCCCCCGTTGCTAGACTTGAGTCCATTCGCATCTTACTTGCCTATGCTAATCATCATGATACCACCTTATACCAAATGGACATTAAAAGTGCTTTTCTGAATGGTGAAATTAAGGAGGAAGTTTATGTTAAGCAACCTCCCAGATTTGTCAATCCTAAGAAACCTAATCATGTTTACAAACTTCACAAAGCTCTTTATGGTCTTAAACAAGCTCCTAGAGCATGGTATAAATGCTTGACCAAGTTTCTTATTGAAAAAGGCTTTGAAATAGGAAAAATAGATTCTACTCTTTTTACTAAAAGGGTTAATGGAGAACTATTTGTATGCCAAATTTATGTTGATGATATTATATTTGGATAAACTAACCCTCATTTTAGTGAAAAGTTTGGAAAGCTAATGTCGGAGAAGTTTGAGATGTCGATGATGAGTGAACTCAAATTCTTTCTCGGTTTTCAAATCAAGCAAACTAAGGAAGGCACCTTTGTACTCAAACGAAGTACACAAAGGACTTATTCAAGAAGTTCAATATGCAAGAATGCAAAGGTATGACTACACCCATGCCTACTAGTGGACATCTTGATTTAACCAAAGATGGTGAATCGGTGGATCAGAAGGTTTATCGCTCTTTGATTGGTTCATTGTTATATCTATGTGCTTCACGTCCCGGTATTATGCTAAGTGTGTGCATGTGTGCATGATATCAAGCTGCTCCTAAAGAATGTCATCTTAAGGCTGTGAAAAGTATAGTGAGATACTTAATCCATACACCAAATTTTGGCATTTGGTATCCAAAGAGGGCTTCCTTTGATCTTGTTGGCTACTCCGATTCAGACTATGCCGGTGACAAGGTTGATAGAAAGTCAACTTTGGGTACTTGTCAATTTCTTGTTTGATCTCTTGTCTCTTGGTCCTCCAAGAAACAAAACTCGGTATCCTTATCCACCGCCGAAGCGGAATACATTGCCGCTGGATCATGTTGTGCTCAATTACTTTGGATGACCCAATCTCTTAAAGATTATGGGATCAATGTGAAACATGTTCCATTGCTTTGTGACAATGAAAGTGCAATTAAGATTTCTCACAATCCCGTGCATATTGAAGTTCGTCATCATTTCATTCGAGATCACGTTGCCAAAGGGGACATTAATCTTAAGCATGTTCGCACCGATAAGCAATTGGCGGATATATTTACCAAACCGCTTGATGAGAAAGTGTTTTGCAGGTTAAGAGGTTAATTGAACATCATTGATGCTTCAAACTTGGAGTAGGAACTCCATTTAATACATGCAAGGCATGAGCTTATGACTAATCCTTGATATTTCTCTTATGTTGACTATCTTATGTCTTGGATATATTTGCACCTTGCATGCTATCTAACCCATGTAGGTACTTGGATGAATCGAAATCTATGAGATTGCAACTCACTCACATCTTGAGCAATTTCTATATCACCAAGTCGCTACACAATGGTGGATGAAGACAAGGAAGCACGCAACCATTCAAACATATCCTTTGAAAAATTCTATCATGATTGTCATTTTGGACACACAAGTGCTCTTCCTTGCAAAAACTAACCCATGTAGGTAGATGAACTCAAACTCCAAGTGGTGCTCCCAACTCTTGATGAGCTACATCAACCTTGAGCAACCCACACAAGTTCAACTACATGATCATGATCAACACCACCACCCAAGGTATGTTATTCCATCTTAGAGAAGCTTTACTCCAAGTCATGGGATAAAGCAACTCAACAAGATGTGAATACATCAAGATGCTTTAACGAAAAATGGTAACCCCATTTTGAGCTTAAACGATGAGTATGACCAAAGATCAAGTGATCTCACTTGACTCCTAAGTTAATATACTCTAACATAGGTGACTTTGTCACCGCCCAATTCTAGATGAAGTTCTCTTGTGTTCTTTTCTATGCTCTTGCATTTGTCTCATGCTTATTTGTTTCCCTCTTCAACTTAATTTAGATTCTTTTTAGTTTCTTCTCTTTTATTTTCTGTTCTACATTTTCTGCATTAAATTCCTTGCAAATCCTTGTGAGATCTTACTTGTCTAGTGAGCTGAGGTGACAAGTGTTTTCTCTGCGATGAACTCGCTCACACCAGACAGTTTACTTTGGTCCAACCGAACCCTTTCGGTGCCACCGAAGCACCAAACTCGGTGCTATCGATTTCACTGCAGGAAAAACATCTTGCCACTTGTTTCTGAATTCTTTTTGATCCAGCTTCACTCAATGAATCTTGTCCTCGACCAGCATCCTACTCAAATTGCTGCTTTGTTCTGTGACTCAAGGACCAAACCCATCATGACAAAAATCCAGAAGAACCCTTCTTGGAAATTGATGTCAAAGGGGGAGAGAGAGATCATCACATCAAAGCTTAATCATATCTATATGGGGAGAAAATACTCTAGGGGAGTAAGAAAACCCCAGATGCTTGGTGTTCAAGAGGAGAGAAGTTACATGTCTTTAAGAGGGGAAAGACATGTTCATATTTGATCATATTTGATTGCTTGCATTAGCTCTGTTGTCTTTTCTTTTGCTCTAATTTTCTGTTCCCTATCTTCTCCCAATATCCCATTCAAGATTCAGGGGGAGCAAGACATCTAAGGGGAGGAAATCTCTGATTCTATTGCACATCTTTACCTTTGGGGACATGTCTATATCCAATGTGGTACTTAGTACTTACTCTACATGTCTATATCCACTCGGAATACTCTTGGTACTTGTTGGGGATATTACTACCAATATGCCCCGCCCAAGAGGGGCCGGGTCAACCCTAATGGCGGGTTACATAAGAAGCCCAATATACATTCAAGATGATAGTTTATTAAACATATAGAAGGCCCAAAGGCCTGGGGCCGGCTTAAGGCCCGATATTGTAAACCGTTGTATGTAAGGAAAGACTTGTAAAGAATGGCATGTAAAGGAAGTCACCGAGCCGGACACAGTTATGAGACGGCCGGGACTCTGTAGGCCACCAGGCGTCAACCCATGTATATAAGGGGACGACCCGGTGGCGGCTTAGGGAAAGAAACAAGCAAATCGATAACCAAGCCGGCGAGTTGAGCCCCTTGAAGATCGAAACTTCAGCAATACCAATCCCAACTAGACGTAAGCTTTTACCTTCATCGTAAGGGGTCGAACTAGTATAAAAACTCTCTCGTGTGTCCCTTGTCCCGATTAACCCCTTTAAGCTTCCTAGTGCGATGGCCCTATGACTAAGTCCTTGCTCTAGGACATCTGTCGTGTCAACTCCACAACAGTTGGCACCCACCGTGGGGCCAGCGCATGGTGGATTTGAGTTCCTGAAGGGCAACTTCGAACGGCTCAAGGGATACGTTGTGGGCCGGATGACCAAGAGTCGTCGCGGCAAGCTCTACATCGACGATGAAGGCTGGGGCCTCGAGGCCGGCTCAGTCGAGTATGGGTACCGGGTCCCCTTCGGCGGAATTCATGTCTTCATCGGCCGGATCGACGAGTCAGGCCCTGAGCTGGACGTCCACACCAACCTCATCGAAACGGCTCAGCGCGCCAGGACCGCCCGTGTTCAATCTGTCGTGAAACATGCCTTCGTAGGCTGCATCCATGGCGGTGAATACTCCGAAGGATCGATGGAAGGCGGGGAGACGGCCATCTATTCTGATACTACATCATCAACAGGTGAGACGAACTCGTTGTACCAGCTGCAAGACGGCATGCTCGGGGGCTGTTCCGATGGCAGCAGTATTCCGGACCCGATTGAGCCACTGAATTGGGCCGGAGTCTTCATGGCAGGGACGCAGCCCGGGCAGAATTCTACCGCATCGGCAGCAACAACTACCGGGTCGGCAGCACCCGGGTCAGGAGACCCCGCGCGCCCCCCAGCTCAGATTCTAATGGACCTCATGGATCGGCTGAGGACTCTGTTAACCGCTGCGGTAGAGCCGGCGGATAAAGCCCAGCACGACGCAGAAGTGGCACGCGTGCGGGAGGAGATGGTGCAAGCTAAAGAAAATCTAGCCGCAGAGGAAACCTGGATGGCAGCAGAACGAGCAGCTCTGGACGCTCGTGCTCAGCAACTTCAAGCAGAAACTTTCCGGCTCTTGGTGGATCTTAATGCATCAAACAAGGTCATGAGGAGGAGGCATCAAAAAACTCAGTCGCGTCTGCCTCTAACGCTGGATCTGAGGAACCTGTTCCATACACCCGGGGCTGGGGGGAGCCACCCGCCGGAGGCAAACCGGGTAACAACACCCGGTGCACCAGTTCAGCCACGCGCCATTGAGCCACCTTGTGTAAATACAGCTCCTCCTCGTTATGTGTCAACACCTCCGGGTCACTTCTCCAACCCCCTGGAAAACCTCATCGCAGCGTCGGCTCGTTTGGCGGCTCTCCCAATGGAAGGCGACTCGCCAACAGCAATTGAAACCCGGAGGGTGAGAGAACTACTTCAGACAGCTCTGGCCCAGCAGGATGCATACTACTACAGTCGAGACAGGATTCATTCAACTCCTTGCCCAAGCCGAAGCCCGAGTTACAGTAGGCACATGGAGTCTGTAGAGATGTCAAGTAATGCTCAACGCCACAACCGGCCATATAGGCATGAGTCGGTGCGGGCTGGAGCCCTTAACTTGGCGAATCAAGAGAGGATTCGTCAAGAGGCGGAACGAGCGGCTCAAATAGTAGCAGAGCAGGCGGCTCATCAAACCTTTCTGGCTTATCCAGCAACCTCGGTTGAGGCAGGAATGGCCACAAGAACCGAAGGCGTGCCTTGCTTGGTACCGGCCATACGCAATGAGCGGTTGCCAAAAGATTTCAAGGGGCCTCGTAAGGTGCCTAATTACACGGCTGACCTACAGCCGGGGGCTTGGATTGAGAGTTATGAGATGGCTATGGAGCTGTTGGAGGTTAGCGACGCTGCAATGGCCAAGTATTTTACCATGATGCTGGATGGAACAGCTCGGACCTGGTTGAAGGGATTGCCACCCAATTCCATCGGCTCATGGGTAGAGTTGAAAGCGCGGTTCATCCAGAACTTTAAGGACACGTGTAAGAAGCCAATGTCGATTGTGGACCTGACCAATTGCAAGCAAGAGGATGGTGAATCTACAACCCATTGGGTGCACTGGGTTAAGGAGATAATACATTCATCTGATAAGATGGATGCCGGCTCAGCAGTTTTGATGTTGGAGAAAAATTTCTGTTTTGAACCTCTAAAGCAGAAGCTGGGGTGGCTTAAACGCGACCGTAATGACATGGGAATGTTGATGGCGGCTCTTGTCAAGTATGCTGATTCAGACACCACCAAGGACCTAGTGTCTGACGAAGAAAAGGCAACGAAGGGAAAGAAGAACGACAACGGCAAGGGTCACCAGCATAACCCGATGAATCAGGGAGGTAATAAACGTAAGACTGATGAATTTGTTGTTAATACTAATGCGCAGGGTGGTAATCAGCGGCACAAGGGCAGACAACCCCCTCGATCGGGAGGGTCAGGCCCCACCCTTGAGCAGTTGTTGAATGAACCTTGTCCAAAACACGGCACCTGGGAGAAACCAGCCACCCACTTGTGGAAGGATTGCACGATCATGAAAGCATTTAAAAATTCAAATGCATTTGATGGGGGTCACGGCCCAGGTGGCGGTTCAGGTGGAGGCGGCTTTCAGGGCCCGGGCGCCGGTTCAGGCGGAGGAGGTTTTCACGGTCAGGGTTATCCTGGTCACCAAGGAGGATATAATCAGCAACAGGCCAAGGGAATCAGTAGCAGCAATCCGGTTATCAGAGCAACCCGAAGCAGTTGAGTAGCGGACAGTATCATGTCTTTACTACCAGTTTATGTAAGAGGGACCAGAAACTTCACAAGAGGGCCGTCAATGCCGTTGAGCCGGCAATTCCACGTTATCTACGTTGGTCGGAGAAGCCTATTGTGTGGAGCAGAGAGGATCACCCGCCCCAGGTTGATAATCCGGGTCACTTGGCTTTGGTAGTGGCACCTCAGGTTGGTGGATACAAGTTTACTAAGGTGCTCATGGATGGAGGCAGCAGCATTAACATCCTCTACTATGAGACGTTCCGCCGGATGGGATTGACAGATAAAAATCTTAAACAATCCAACACTAATTTTCACGGTGTGGTACCTGGTAAATCGGCATACCCAGTTGGTAAGATTGAGCTGGAAGTAGCCTTTGGGGATGAGTATGACTCCAGAGTGGAAAAATTAACCTTTGAGGTGGTTAAGATCAAAAGCCCATATCACGCTCTGTTTGGGCGGCCAGCTTATGCCAAGTTCATGGCTCGGTCGTGTTACGTATATTTGCAGCTCAAGATGCCAGGTCATAAAGGCACCATTACAGTACATGGGAGCCGGAAGATAGCCTTAGAATGTGAAGAAGGTGATGCTGCCTATGGTGAATCTGTTTGTGCAATAGAGGAGTTAAAATTTTACAAGGATCATGTTGACCCGGCAGACATGACGTCATTAAAGAAACCAACAACAGAGCATGAGCCGGAGTTGAAATTCAAATCAGCTGATGACACTAAGATGGTTGACTTTGTACCTAGCGACTCATCCAAACAGTTCATCATCAGCGCAAACTTGGATCCGAAATAGGAAAGTGCACTCATCGAGTTCATCCGTGAGAACCGGGACATCTTTGCATGGAAACCTTCAGACATGCTGGGTGTCCCGAGGGAACTCGCTGAGCACACTCTTAATATCGATCCAAAGTTCAAACATGTCAGACAGTTTCTCCGACGGTTCAATGAAGAAAGGCGCAAGGCCATTGGGGAAGAGGTGGCCCAGCTCTTGGCAGACGGGTTCATTGTGGAGGTCTTTCACCCCTAATGGTTAGCTAACCCAGTGCTTGTACTAAAAAAGAATGGCACTGGCATATGTGTGTGGATTACACAGATCTGAACAAGGCTTGTCCGGCTGATCCTTTTGCTCTCCCCCGTATTGATCAGATCATTGATGCTACAGCGGGTTGCGCACGGTTGAGTTTCTTGGATGCTTATTCCGGTTATCATCAGATTGAGATGGTAGTCAAGGATCAAGAGAAGACAGCTTTTATAACTCCTTTTGGAGCTTTCTGCTATGTGTCTATGCCTTTTGGGCTTAAGAGTGCCCAGGCGACTTACCAGGGGTGTGTGCAGAATTGTCTTCACAACCAAATTGGGCGCAATGTTCATGCTTATGTGGATGATATAGTGGTGAAATCGAGGGAAGAGGAAACCTTGGTCACAGACCTGAAAGAGACTTTTGATAATCTCTGGGTTTACAAAATGATGCTTAACCTGGCCAAGTGTGTTTTTGGAGTGCCAGCCGGCAAGCTCTTGGGTTTTTGGTGTCTAAACGAGGTATTGAAGCTAACCCGAAGAAAATCAAGGCAATTATATCCCTAGCCAAGCCAACCTGCGTCAATGATGTTCAATGGCTGGCGGGTCATGTGGCTGCTTTGAGCCGGTTCATAAACCGGTTAGGGGAAAAGGCTATGCCTCTGTATCAGTTGATGAAGAAAACGGATGTTTTTGTTTGGAGCGATGCTGCGAACACTGCTTTTGAGGATCTGAAGGCACAGCTGGCTGAGCCGCCGGTCCTGGCTGCTCCAATTGAGAAAGAGCCGCTATTGTTATACGTGGCTGCCAACTCACGGGCTGTTAGTGTGGCTATTGTGGTAGAGCGCAAGGAGGCTGGCAAAGAGCATCCGGTTCAGCGACCGGTTTATTATGTCAGTGAAGTGCTAATTGAGTCTAAGCAACGATATCCACATTGGCAGAAGCTTGTTTATGGGGTGTTCATGGCAAACCGGAAGCTTAAGCATTACTTTCAGGGACATCCAATCAATGTGGTTAGCTCTGCTCCTTTGGGAGACATTATTCAAAACAGAGAAGCCACGGGGCGAGTCGCCAAGTGGGCAATTGAGCTTGGGTCTCATGGATTGAAGTATGTTCCACGTATTGCAATTAAGTCTCAAGCCCTCGGTATTATGGAGTATCAATACTACGCCCAATAGGTCTACGGGTTACACACCTTTCTTCATGGTTTATGGAGCAAAAGCAGTATTGCCTAGTGACATCCGTCATGACTCGCCCCGTGTGGTGGCTTATGTTGAAGCTAATAATGAACAAGCCAGACAGGATGCACTTGACTTGTTGGATGAAGAAAGAGACTTAGCAGCAGCCCAGTCAGTAATTTATCAGCAGGACATGTGTCATTATCACAGCCGCCGGGTTAAGTCCAGGACTTTTCAGGAAGGCGACTTGGTGCTCTGGCTCATCCAGGATCTTTCAGATGCACACAAGTTATCTCCACCTTGGAAAGGACCCTTTGTGGTCAGTAAAAATTTAAACAATGGGTCATACTACCTCATTGGAGTTCGAGAGCATGCAGACTCACGTAAGTCGGAAGAGGAGACCCGCCGGCCATGGAATATTGCTCAACTTCGGCCATATTACACCTGAGCCACCGGCTCTCACCATGTACATACGTTCACGTTGTATATACTATGATAAGCAGTAAAGTAAGACCATCAGTCTCTTTTCTTTTCACAGACTATGCATCTTTATTATTTCTTATTTACAAATGACTATTAAGGAGCTGATCATATTTGAATCAAGTTTAACCTTTTTGGTCCAGCTTATGATCGTATCTGAATCTAGCTGCAAATCTCATGGTCACTTGGGGGCTTCCTGTTCAAACATAGGTCGTATTCGAACCAAAAAGAACATAGATGTCGTAACCCTCTTGATCGGCTCAAGGCCAAAACTCACTGGGGGCTTCTTGATCGTATCCGAATCATAGCTTAACCCCTTTGAGTCCGACTTGGATCGTATTCGAATCAGGGTCGTTAAAAACCTCTCAAGGTCATTTGGGGGCTTCCTTTTCAAACATAGGTCGTATTCGAACCAAAGAGAACATAGCTGTCGGTACCCTCTTGATCGGCGCAACGCCAAAGCCACCGGGGGCTATATGGTCGTATTCGAACCTTAGCCTAACCCCTTTGGTCCGATTTACTAGTCGTATTCGAATCAGAAACCCCCAACCTTTTGAAAACAAGATTAAAATTATGCTTGTTATCTTGCTTGCCTTTTAGTTTGTTGTTGTTTTAATATTACAAATAAATTAGCCTGGTCTTCTTCACGGGCTCAATTATTGGACAACACAGCCGCCCGGGTCATTCAAGCCGGCGGTTCAAGGATCAAAAGGTATGAGCTACTAAGGTATAATGATCATTGAGTATTCAAGAAGCATTAGCTTTTCATAAATATTGAGTTATCAAATTCAATCACCCGGATTATTTAAACCGGCGATCTAAGGATCAAAAGGGATAAGGTATGGTCATTACTTATCCACGCTTACCTGCTGCGTTAACTAAAAAATTTCGAATTTATATTTGTGTCTGTTTTTATCAAGGTAAATATATTGGCTCTACATTAGGTGTTTAAACCCGTTTGGTTCTAAACCACCATGCCAGTCTTTTCTTTGTATTTACAGGAACAGAGTTCAAACATTGCAGAGACAAGCATTAAACGATGCATAAGCAAGCATTACACATTGGCATCTGGAAACACAGATTCACATATAAGTATTTTATGCGCGATGGCATAAGCAAACATGCGATGTTTTAACAGCTAAGTTATTACAAGGCTTTATAAGCCCATGAAGATGATCATTGTCCCTCCCTCGCCGGTTCATCATCCAGAGTCTACTGGAAGTTGGGTTTTGACCAATCAAAGCCATTCATGGCGACAAATTCAGCTTCGTCGTCAATCAGGCCGACCGGGTCAACCTCCGGGGCAACTGTATCTTCTCTCACTGGTGGGATCATGTTTGTTACTTTATATGAGGGAGGGGCCATCTTCTTATTCTCACTATCAAAACCCGGCTGGTACTTGTCCACATTGGTGTCATCTCCAAGACTAGTCGCCTGAGGCCGGACTTCACGGACGCAGGCTATGAAGTCATCCTGATCAAAAGGAGACTCGTCCTCCTTCACGGTAGGATAGCCCCTTGCTACGTCCGCCGGGTTTAGGTCTGGCACGCATGCCTTGGAGTGGCTTAGGGCAGTCAAAGCTCCGGCTCGCGCGCAGTAGTGTTTTACTTCTTGGAACCTGGTAGGAAGGATGGATAGCTTCTTCAGGACGTCACTGAGCCGGTTAGGTCCTTGATTAGCAGGAGAGATGGCAGACAGAGCCCGTTGTGCGCCGATATACAATTGCTCAACTAAAGTGTATACTGCCTTCAGCTTAATCAACGGGTCTTGGCTCAGATTCTTACTTCGCGAACCTGCATATATTTTTAACAGAGTAAGTTGGCGGATTATACTCCTGTTTGGAAAAAAAATATGAAAGGTCAAATCAGGCAGCTTACCAAAGATAGCAGCGACCATCTGAGACACCCGGCCCTTTAAACCGTTCAGCTCTGTTGAAATTTCTTTCAGAGCTGTTTCGGCTGTCTCAGCTCGTCGGGTCAGAAGTGTTTTCTCATTTTCCCAAGTCTTCTCCTTGGCAGCAAAGCTGGTCTTCAAATTTTCCATTGCAGAAAGGCTTATTTGCAGTTTGGAGGTGGAAGATTTGATTTCTGACTCCTGACTCGCTAGCCGGGTCTTTGCGTCAGTCAATTGAGAGTTCAATTCAGACAAGGCATTCTGTGAAACGTTTAGATAAGTCAAGACTTGGTTTCAAATTCAAATATCCAAATTCAAGATTCAAGTCTCAAGTACTTTACGAATAAACCACTTGACACTTGGGGGCTAATGTATGCCAAATCAAATTTTTACGACTCTACAAACATATTTAAAGTCCCAAGTCCCTTACAAAGTAACAATACTTGGCACTTGGGGGTTAATGTATGCAGTTCAGCAAGTTTATCAAGGTTAAGCCAGAGTGTTAAGTACTTTGAAGACGGTTTTAAATTCTAAAGTACCGATTCATTAATGATCAAAATGAACCGGTCCTTGGGGACTATAGGTGAAGCTTTGGTCTATCAATATCAGGCAAAGATTCGGAGGTAAAAGCCTCGGCCTATATTTTAAGTCTACAGGTTATTCCGTTTCTCTCATAATTTGAAGACTTGGGGGCTGAAGGAATATTAGTAAACCGGAAACAATGTACCTCATACTTCAACTGAAGCTGCTTGACCATCTCGATCTCAGACTCACGACTGGAGTGTGCATGACTGAGATAGCCGGATAAGATATCACTGGCATTGAGACGGTCATAGTTGGCAACATCAAAGCGAACCTTCTGCCTCTCCAATGCTTCTTGCTTTGCTGTGCATCGAGCCAGCACCGTTGCGTTCCCCGGCTCAACAAAGCGGCTCCCAGTAATTTGAACATCTTGAGCAGGTGGAGACGGCGGGTCGGTTGAGCTTGACGGTCCACCTGTAGAAGGATTCATAATGGCTTCGTCAAAAGTCGGCTCAGGGGGGTTTGCCTCATTGTCAATAGGTGGGTGTTCTGGAGCGTTAGCCAATGGAGAAGGCGGCCTAGCCGGTTCAGATGCTAGCACTAGCGGGTCTTCCACCGGTTTAGCCGCCTTCGTCTTCTTGGATTTAGCCTGGCCACTAATGAAAAATATTGCAGGATTGTCAGCATAAAGATACAATTGAGCAACCCAGAAGAAAGGAAGATTTCTGATTACCCAGGAGCAGTCTTGAAAGCCGGAAATTGTGTTTGTGATGAGTCGCTTGAAGAACGAGACACCTCCTGAAAGGATAAAAGAAAAGAGTTAAAAGAAATACAACGAGCAGGATTCATTAAAACGAGTTAAAGACAACAATAAGTAAACCTTGTTCGGGCGTTTTCGAGGGGTCTGTTGAAGGACGACAGCCGGTTCATCTTCAATCCCAACTTCACGGCGACTTTCGTGTTGCTGCTTTTTCAAATGAAAGTTGGGATCCAAGTGAGCTAAGGGGTTACAAAACCTTACTTTACGGATCACTCGTCGAACTTTGTGTCTTGGTAAGGGCTCTAAGTCGGAGGAAATGATAGTTACCTTTGCTTCCCCGGCCTGACTGGCCCCAGTGTCATCCTGGTAAGGATCAGTGTCCATAAGATTGTTAAAAAATTGGCCAAGGGAATCAAGGGCTACCTCCGAGTCAGACGTGTCATCAAGTTTCATTAAATCTTCAGCATTGGTGTTGTTTTTCTTCTTCGATCTCCGGGTCGATTTATTGGCATTCATGGTGGCGAGTTTTGCCTTCTTGGCAGCTTCGTGATCATATTTCACTTTCTAAAAGTCAGAATTGGCCTACAAAGACAAGAGGAAGGATCAGAGATAAACAATACGGTTGGACAAAATAAAAAGGAAAAAGATCGGAATATCCTTACTTCTGGTACCGGGTTAAGTTTACAGAAGGGATTTAACCCAAAAATACTGCAATCTTCATACTTCCCATTCACCAGAAGGTTTGACATTGAGACAATGTCTTCCTCAGTTAGTTGAACCAGGGTATGAAGGAGAGAGTCGTCCGGGCCTCCACCATATTCATACATCAATTTCAAATGACGGTTTAATGGAATAACCCGCCATGAGATCCAGCAGTGGGTTAGACAGACTCCGGTTAAACCGTTCCACAACAAAGCGTTGATTCTTCTGATAGATGGAAGCAGCTTCTTGCGTTCAACAATGGTAAGTTTATCTGGCAGTGCGAACTTGGAGTCAAGACGATCAGGACGGTAACCTGGTGGTGGCTTCTCGTTGACGGGTGAGATGTCCTGACAGTAAAACCAAGTGTAACGCCCTCGATGCGGCTATATCTCCTACATGTCGAAGCATGACTTAGAGGCATAACCGCATTGAAAGCAATGTCGCAAGTAAGGTAATCTTCACAACAACCCATGTAAATAGATAAAAGGGGTAAAGGTACATAGTTGGCTTACACTCGCCCTGTCACAAAAATACATGAATAACATTACAATCATCCAATACACTCATGGTCCTACTACGGTACGAAAATAAAAAGAACAACCCCCACATGCGACACGGTCCCCGATCGCCCCAACTGGGCACCACTACTGATCATCTGGGAAAGACACATAGTAACGGCGAGAGTCTTCATCCAACTCCCACTTGAGCTCAAGCGCATCATCTGGAACGGTATCATCGGTCCCTACAACTGGTTTGGAAGTAATCTGTGAGTCACGGGGACTCAGCAATCTCGCACCCTCGCGATCAAGACTATTTAAACTTATAGGTAAGGCAAGGTAATATGTGGAGCTGCAGCAAGCGACTAGCATGTATGGAGCCTAACCTATTCGCAAAAGAGAGCGAGAAGAGAAGGCAAAGCACGAACGAAGAACTATGATCAAGAAGTGATACTAGAACAACCTACGTCAAGCATTACTCCAACACCGTGTTCACTTCCGGACTCCGCCGAGAAGAGACCATCACAGTTACACATGCGGTTGATTCATTTTAATTAAGTTAAGTTTCATGTTATCTACAACCGGACATTAACAAATTCCCATCTGCCCATAACCGTGGGCATGGCTTTCGAAAGTTCAAATCCCTGCAGGGGAGTCCCAACTTAACCCATCACAAGCTCTCACGATCAACGAAGGATATTCCTTCTCCCGAGACATTCCGATCAGACTCGGCATCTCGGTTTTACAAGACATCCTCGACAATGGTAAAACAAGTCCAGCAACACCGCCCGAATGTGCTGCCAAATCCCGATAGGAGCTGCACATATCTCGTTCTCAGGGCACACTCAGATGAGACATCCTACGAGTAAAACCAACCCTCAAGTTGCCCCGAGGTGGCCCCGCAGTCTACTCGGTCGGACCAACACTCACAGGAGCACTGGCCCAGGGGGGGGTTTAAATAAAGATGACCCTTGGGCTCCGGAAACCCAAGGGAAAAAGAGGCTAGGTGGAAAATGGTAAAACCAAGGTTGGGCATTGTTGGAGGAGTACTATTCAAGGCGAACTGTCAAGGGTTTCCCATTATAACCACACCGCGTAAGGAACACAAAATCCGGGAACATAACACCGATATGACGGAAACTAGGGCGGCAAGAGTGGAACAAAACACTAGGCAAAAGGCCGAGCCTTCCACCATTTACCATGTATATAGGTGCATTAAGATAAACTAGATAATATGGTGATATCCCAACAATAAACAATGTTCCAACAAGGAACGATCTCCAATCTTCACCTGCAACTAGCAACGCTATAAAAGGGGCTGAGCAAAGCGGTAACATAGCCAATCAACGGTTTGCTAGGACATGGTGAGTTAGAGGTTTGACATGGCAATTTGGGAGGCATGATAAGCAAGTGGTAGGCATCGTAGCATAGGCATAGCAAAAGAGCGAGCATCTAGCAAGCAAAGATAGAAGTGATTTCGAGGGTATGATCATCTTGCCTGCAAAGTTGTCAGAGTTGACTTGATCCTCGTAAGTGAACTCAACGGGCTCCTCGTTAGCGAACTCATTTCCCGTCTCTACCCAAACAAGACAAACAAGCAAAAGGAACACAATCAACCACGTGCAATGCTCAAACAACATGATGCGAACATGGTATGCTATGCGGGATGCGATATGGGATGCATAGGCAAGATTTGACAAAGAAGAATTGAACCTGGCCTCAACTTGGAAATCCAAGAGTTCCACTGGAAAGGTGAGGTGATTTCGGTTGAAATCGATATAAAGATCGCCAGAATCGGATGCACGGTTTGGAAATGGCAAGCAAAACAAATATGGCACCGGTCTGTGATGATCAGCAAGTAGCCATCTAAAAGCATCAAGATAATTATGCTACAGCACTCAAACATGACAACAAAATACATGGAACATATCCACTCATGATGCTTGACAAAAGATGAACACTGAGCTACGGCCAATTCATCCATTAACAGGTTCAAACAAGCATGACAAAAATGCAAATGATAACAGGTTTCAGACTTGGTGAAATTAACACAAGTCTGGAATTTAACATCAGGTAGCACACTTTAGAGCATGAAAACTACATGCTACAGGACCTTAACATGGTAAAGCAAGGCATTAAATGAAGCTACTCAAAGCACTTAACAAAATTCCCTTAGTGACCTTGAGCCAAAAGGGATCAGAAAGTACAATTGCAAGCATGTGAACATGGAAAAAAACATAAACAGATCTCAGACTTAGTGAAAAACTGGAGCATGCAAATCAGTTAGCGAGTAGGCATGTTTACGAGCTCGATGCACTCACTACAGAGCATGGCATGACAAACTAGGCATACACCCATCAAGAATACATATCATAGAAGCTATACCTGGCAAGAACAACAACATATGATGCACGGATCAATAGCAACATCCTCGGTAAAATCGCTAACAAGTCAACAATCTGCCAGGATTCACGAAATAGCAAAAGTAGAGCTCGATTGACTCAAGCTAGGGTGCTCCATAAATGCAAACAAAGACATGGATGGATAAAGCACCACAATGTTAACAAATCATCCTTACTGATCATCCTCAAAAGAGGCACGGATCACTAGGAAACAACATGAACATACGGCATACCGACAAAATCAGGATAAGGACTTGGAGAAATTTCAAGTCCCCGAAATCAGCATTACCGATTACGCTACTTTGCAAGCTTGTGCTAGTCACCACGCATATCACAAAAATACATGGTAAGCACCTCTGTAAGGATGGCATGGCATATAACAAAACTCATGTTGAGCTCGGGAGCATATCATGCACACATTAATCATGGCAAAAATGACAAATAGCTATTTGATGGAACAGATCTGACAATTTTATCACATAGCCCTCTTCCAACAGCATTTCGGGCATCAAGATGAGCTCAAATGAAAATGATGCAATGAGATGAAATGATGTATTCTTTAATATGAACATTTTGATATGCTACACGCGCAAATCGGAGCTATGGATGCAGAGTTACGACATGCCAAAGTTTGCAAAAAAAATAAGGGGAGAGGGGAAAGTCAGCCCTAGGGTTTTTGGATCTGAGATCCAGATCGTCTACTGTTCACCGGAGCACTGTTCACCAGCGCATCGTGGTCGTCGGGGATCGCCGGAGTCACGGGATGAGGTGGCCGGAGCCGAGAGGACGGTGGCCGGAGCGGGGCGGCGCGGAGGAGGTCCGGCCTCTGCGGCGGCGAGCGGCGAGGAGGAAGGCGACGGGCGGCGAGGTCGAGGTGGCGGCGGCGAGGTGCGACCGGCCGGCGATGGTCGGCGGCGATGGCGGCGGTGGCCGGCGCGGCGTGCGAAGGCGGCGGGGCTGGAGCGGCGTCGGGGCGAGGGAAGAAGCGGGCGCGTGCGGCGGCGCTTGGAGGTGGGCTCGGGGGCCCGAACCGGGCCGCGCGGGCCGCGTGGGCCGGCACAGCGGGGAGCCCCAGCGGGACACGTGGCAGGCGGCGATAGGTCGGCCGGCGGTGGGCGGACGTGTCCGATCCGATCCGGATGCGTCCGATGGCGGGAGGAGGAAGAAGCTAGGGTTAGGGGTGGATTTTGCCCGAAATTTCGGGGAGGGGTGCTCTTATATAGGTAGGAGGAGCTAGGAAGCTCAGAATGAGGTGCCGTTTTCGGCCACGCGATCTCGATCGAATGCTCTAGACGATGGGAGAGGTTTTGGTGGGTTATGGGCCAAATTGCAAGGGTGTTGGGCTGCAACAGAAACGAGGCCTTCTCGGTCCCTCGGTTAACCGTTGGAGTATCAAACGAAGTCCAAATGGTACGAAACTTGACAGGCGGTCTACCGGTAGTAAACCAGGGCCGCATGGCAAGTCTCGGTCCAATCCGAAAATGTAACTCCCACACACGAAAAGAGGTAGAAAGGACCACCGGAGCAGATAGGAGCGCCGGAATGCAAAACGGACAACGGGGAAAATGCTCGGATGCATGAGACGAACACGTATGCAAATGCAATGCACATGATGACATGATATGAGATGCATGACAAAGACAAAGACACACGGAGACAAAACCCGAACCCAAGGAAAATAAGATAACTTAGCGCCGGAAACGGCAAGAGTTGGAGTACATATAAGGCTGAGTGAATTGGCGAGATAACCTGGAGTATATTCGATGCTCGGATTATACTCTTGAATCATTTCGACCCAACGAGTCTGCTTGAGGTTGAGATTAGGCTGAGTGAAGATGTACTTGAGACTCTTGTGGTCAGTGAAGATGTCCACTTTTCTTCCCAATAAGAGATGTCTCCAAGTAAAAAGAGCATGCACAACTGCCGCCAACTCGAGGTCATGAGTGGGGTAGTTCTTCTCGTTGGGCTTCAATTGGCGAGAGGTATAAGCCACAACTTTCTTCTCTTGCATCAACACTGCACCAAGACCTTGAAGAGAGGCATCGCAGAAGACCTCGAACGGTTTGGATTCATCAGGAGGAGTCAGAACTGGAGCAGTGACTAATTTCTCTTTCAAGGTGTTGAAAGCGATGTCACATTCAGGAGACCAAACGTACTTGACGTGCTTCGGGAGAAGGTTTGAAAGAGGCTTCGCGATCTTTGAGAAGTTCTCAACGAACCTTCGACAATAGCTTGCGAGACCAAGGAACCTGCGGAGTTGCTTCACGTTCTGAGGTGGTTCCCAATTCACAATTGCAGACACCTTCTCAGGATTCACCGCTATGCCCTTGGCAAAGATGATATGCCCAAGATAGAGAACCTCATCGAGCCAAAACTCGCACTTTGAGAACTTGGCGTAGAACTGATGTTATCTGAGCTTATTGAGCACCAAACGCAAGTGCTTGGCATGGTCTTCCTTGTTCTTCGAAAAGACCAAAATGTCATCGAGGTAGACCAAGACGAAGTCATTTGTGTAGGCGTTGAAGATGAAGTTCATCATGCGAGAGAAAGTCGGCAGAGCATTGACGAGGCCAAAAGACATGACAGTGTATTCATATGAACCATAGCTTGTTCTGAAAGCCGTCTTTGGAATATCTTGCTCACGAATTCGAATCTGGTGATAGCCCATACGGAGATCAAGCTTGGAGAATACTTGAGCACCTTTGAGTTGTTCAAAAAGCTCGTTGATGTTGGGAAGTGGGTACTTGTTCTTTATAGTCTTCTTGTTCAATGGACGGTAGTTAACACAAAGTCGGTCCGTTCCATCCTTCTTCTTCACAAAAAGAACTCCACAACCCAATGCAGAAGAACTAGGTCGGATGAGACCCATTCTCTCTTGAATATCGAGTTGCTTCTTCAGCTCCTTCAAATCTTCAGGTCCAAGCTTGTAAGGACGTTTGCAAACAGGTTCCGTGCCAGGCTCAAGATCGATGACGAATTCAACTGGCCGATGCGGAGGCATTCCTGGAAGCTCTTCTGGAAAGACGTCTTGATATTCGCAAACGACTGGAATTTGAGAGATGGCATCCAGTTCACCCTTCTCATTGAGAGAAAACAGACGGATTGTATCATCACGAGCGGCAAAGACAATTACATCCTCAGACGAATGAGTCAATTGAATCTGCCTTGCAGCACAATCAAGATGCGCCTTGTGCTTAGAAAGCCAATCCATTCCAAGAATAAGATCAATATCCGAGTTTCCAAGAACCACTGGAGAGGACAGAAACTTGTAGTCGCCCAACGTGATAGAGACATCGGGAGCAACCAAACTAGAAGTCAAAAGCTTGCCGAGAGAAATAACTTGCATGACTTTTGGCATAACCTCAGTATCAACATTGTGCTTCGATGCAAATGGGAATGACAAGAAAGAATGCGATGCACCAGTGTCAAAAAGTACTTTTGCAGGAACATCATTAACAGGAAGGTTACCCATGATGACATCTGACGAGTCCTCTGCCTGAGCTGCATTCATCAAGTTGACCTTGGCGTACTTGGGGTTATGCTTGACCACAGCTGTACTTGCCGATCTCACAGGAGGAGGAGGATGGAGACGCCTCTGATTGAATCATTTGTTTGGCATAGTGACCCTTTTGTTGGCACTTGTTGCACGTGACCTCCGAGAGCGGACAGTGATACGGAGCACTTGATCTTGGAGCTTGAGACGAAGTCTTGTTCTGAAAGCCAGGGTTGGGTGGGTGGGAAGATCCACTGCCAACTTTGCTCTTCTGCTGATAAGGCTGACGGAACAAAGGAGGAGGAAGCCAATACTTTTGCTGCTTAGCCACTTGAGTTGAGGAATAAGGAGTTGCATCTCTGACTCGCTTCTTGGAAGCATCGCACTTTAGTTGAGCAGTATCTTGCTTCATTGCCATGTTGTAAAACTCATCGTACCTCTTGGGCTCAAAGAGAACGAGAGCTAGCTGGATTTCTTCTCTGAGGCCACCCCTGAACTGGTATATCATGCTCTTCTCGTCAGGGACGTCCTGCTTAGCAAAACGGGCGAGCATCTGAAACATCTTGTTGTACTCGTAGACAGACATAGAGCCTTGCTTCAGGTTGCAGAATTCCTCATGCTTGCTAGCACTAGCGGGTCTTCCGCCGGTTTAGCCGCCTTCGTCTTCTTGGATTTATCCTAGCCACTAAGGAAAAATATTGCAGGATTGTCAGCATAAAGATACAATTGAGCAACCCGGAAGAAAGGAAGATTTATGATTACCCAGGAGAAGTCTTAAAAGACGGAAATTGTGTTTGTGATGAGTCGCTTGAAGAACGAGACACCTCCTGAAAGGATAAAAGAAAAGAGTTAAAAGAAATACAAGGAGCAGGATTCATTAAAACGAGTTAAAGACAACAATTAGTAAACCTCGTTCGGGCGTTTCCGAGGGGTCTGTTGAAGGACGACAGTCGGTTCATCTTCAATCCCAACTTCACGGCGGCTTTCGTGTTGCTGCTTTTTCAAATGAAAGTTGGGATCCAAGTGAGCTAAGGGGTTAGAAAACCTTACTTTACGGATCACTCGTCGAACTTTTTGTCTTGGTAAGGGCTCTGAGTCGGAGGAAATGATAGTTACCTTTGCTTCCCTGGCCTGACTGGCCCCAGTGTCATCCTGGTAAGGATTAGTGTCAATAAGATTGTTAAAAAATTGGCCAATGGAATCAAGGGCTACCACCGAGTCAGACGTGTCATCAAGTTTCATTAAATCTTCAGCATTGGTCTTCTTTTTCTTCTTCGATCTCCGGGTCGATTTCTTGGTGTTCATGGTGGCGTGTTTCGCCTTCTTGGAAGCTTCGTGATCATATTTCACTTTCCAAAAGTCAGAATTGGCCTACAAAGACAAGAGGAAGGATCAGAGATAAACAATACGGCTGGACAAAATACAAAGGAAAAAGATCAGAATATCCTTACTTCTGGTACCGGGTTAAGTTTACAGAAGGGATTTAACCCAACAATACTGTAATCTTCATACTTCCCATTCACTAGAAGGTTTGACATTGAGACAATGTCTTCCTCGGTTAGTTGAACCAGGGTATGACGGAGAGAGTCGTCCGGGCCTCCACCATATTCATACATCAATTTTGAACGACAGCTTAATGGAATAACCCGCCATGAGATCCAGCAGCGGGTTAGACAGACTCCGGTTAAACCGTTCCCCAACAAAGCATTGATTCTTCTGATAGATGGAAGCAGCTTCTTGCATTCAACAACGATAAGTTTATCTGGCAGTGCGAACTTGGAGTCAAGACGATCGGGGCGGTAACCCGGTGGTGGCTTCTCGTTGACGGGTGAGATGTCCTGACAGTAAAACCAAGTGTAACACCCTCGATGCGGCTATATCTCCTACGTGTCGAAGCACGACTTAGAGGCATAACCGCATTGAAAGCAATGTCGCAAGTAAGGTAATCTTCACAACAACCCATGTAAATAGATAAAAGGGGTAAAGGTACATAGTTGGCTTACACTCACCACATCACACAAATACATGAATAACATTACAGTCATCCAATACACTCATGGTCCGACTACGGTACCAAAATAAACAGAACAACCCCCACATGCGACATGGTCCCTGATCGCCCCAACTGGGCACCACTACTAATCATCTGGGAAAGACACATAGTAACGGCGAGAGTCTTCATCGAACTCCCACTTGAGCTCAAGCGCATCATCTGGAACGGTATCATCGGTCCCTGCAACTGGTTTGGAAGTAATCTGTGAGTCACGGGGACTCAGCAATCTCGCACCCTCGCGATCAAGACTATTTAAGCTTATAGGTAAGGCAAGGTAATATGTGGAGCTACAGCAAGCGACTAGCATATATGGTGGCTAACCTATTCACAAAAGAGAGCGAGAAGAGAAGGCAAAGCACGAACGAAGAACTATGATCAAGAAGTGATCCTAGAACAACCTAAGTCAAGCATTACTCCAACACCGTGTTCACTTCCCGGACTCCGCCGACAAGAGACCATCACGGTTACACACGCGGTTGCTTCATTTTAATTAAGTTAAGTTTCATGTTATCTACAACCGGACATTAACAAATTCCCATCTGCCCATAACCGCGGGCACGGCTTTCGAAAGTTCAAATCCCTGCAGGGGAGTCCCAACTTAACCCATCACAAGCTCTCACGGTCAACGAAGGATGTTCCTTCTCCCGAGACATTCCGATTAGACTTGGCATCTCGGTTTTACAAGACATCCTCGACAATGGTAAAACAAGTCCAGCAACACCGCCCGAATGTGCCGACAAATCCCGATAGGATCTGCACATATCTCGTTCTCAAGGCACACTCAGATGAGCCATCCTACGAGTAAAACCTACCCTCAAGTTGCCCCGAGGTGGCCCCGCAGTCTACTCGGTCGGACCAACACTCAGAGGACACTGGCCCAGGGGGGGTTTAAATAAAGATGACCCTTGGGCTCCGGAAACCCAAGGGGAAAAGAGGCTAGGTGGCAAATGGTAAAACCAAGGTTGGGCATTGCTGGAGGAGTTTTATTCAAGGTGAACTGTCAAGGGGTTCCCATTATAACCCAACCGCGTAAGGAACGCAAAATCTGGGAACATAACACCGATATGACGGAAACTAGGGCGGCAAGAGTGGAACAAAACACTAGGCAAAAGGCTGAGCCTTCCACCCTTTACCATGTATATAGGTGCATTAAGATAAACAAGATAATATGGTGATATCTCAACAATAAACATTGTTCCAACAAGGAACGATCTCCAATCTTCACCTGCAACTAGCAACGCTATAAAAGGAGCTGAGCAAAGCGGTAACATAGTCAATCAACGGTTTGCTAGGACATGGTGGGTTAGAGGTTTGACATGGAAATTTTGGAGGCATGATAAGAAAGTGGTAGGCATCGTAGCATAGGCATAGGAAAAGAGCGAGCATCTAGCAAGCAAAGATAGAAGTGATTTCGAGGGTATGATCATCTTGCATGCAAAGTTGTCAGAGTTGATTTGATACTCGTAAGCAAACTCAACGGGCTCCTCGTTAGCGAACTCGTCTCCCGGCTCTAGCCAAACAAGACAAACAAGCAAAAGGAACACAATCAACCACGTGCAATGCTCAAACAACATGATGCGAACATGGTATGCTATGCGGGATGCGATATGGTATGCATATGCAAGATTTGACAAAGAATGATTGAACCTAGCCTCAACATGGAAATACAAGAGTGCCACTGGAAAGGTGAGGTGATTTCGGTTGAAATCGATATAAAGATCGCCGGAATCGGATGCACGGTTTGGAAATGGCAAGCAAAACAAATATGGCACCGGTTTGCGATAATCAGCAAGTAGCCATCTAAAAGCATCAAGATAATTATGCTACAGCACTTAATCATGACAAAAAAATACATGGCAGGTATCCACTCATGATGCTTGACAAAAGATGAACACTGAGCTATAGCCAATTCATCCATTAACAGGTTCAAACAAGCATGAAAAAACTGCAAATGATAACAGGTTTCAGACTTGGTGAAATTAACACAAGTCTGGAATTTAACATCAGGTAGCACACTTTAGAGCATGAAAACTACATGCTACAGGACCTTAACATGGCAAAGCAAGGCATTAAATGAAGCTACTCAAAGCACTTAACAAAAGTCCCTTAGTGACCTTGAGCCAAAAGGGATCAGAAAATACAATTGCAAGCATGTGAACATGAAAAAAACATAAACAGATCTCAGACTTAGTGGAAAACTAGAGCATGCAAATCAGTTAGCGAGTAGGCGTGTTTACGAGCTTGATGCACTCACTACAGCGCATGGCATGACAAACTAAGCATACACCCATATCACAAAAATACATGGTAAGCACCTCTGTAAAGATGGCATGGCATATAACAAAACTCATGTAGAGCTCAGGAGCATATCATGCACACATTAATCATGCCAAAAATGACAAATAGCTATTTGATGGAACAGATCTGACAATTTTATCACATAGCCCTCTTCCAACAGCATTTCGGTCATCAAGATGGGCTCAAATAAAAATTATGCAATGAGATGAAATGATGTACTTTTTGATGTGAACATTTTGATATGCTACACGCGCAAATCAGAGCTATGGATGAAGAGTTACGACATGCCAAAGTTTGCAAAAAAAATAAGGGGAGAGGGAAAGTCAACCCTAGGGTTTTTGGATCTGAGATCCAGATCGGCTACTGTTCACCGGAGCACTGTTCACCAGCGCGTCGTGGTCGTCGGGGTTCGCCAGAGTCGCGGGATGAGGTGTCCAGAGCCGAGAGGACGGTGGCCGGAGCGGGGCGGCGCGGAGGAGGTCCGGCCTCTGCGGCGGCGAGCGGCGAGGAGGAAGGCGACGAGCGGCGAGGAGGAGGTGGCGGCGGCGAGGTGTGACCGGCCGGCGATGGTCGGCAGCGATGGCGGCGGTGGCTGGCGCGGCGTGCGAAGGCGGCGGGGCTGGAGCGGCGTCGGGGCGAGGGAAGAAGCGGGCGCGGGCGGCGGCGCTTGGAGGTGGGCTCGGGGGGCCGAACCAGGCCGCGCGGACCGGCGCGGCGGGGAGCCCCGACGGGACACGTGGCAGGCGGCGATAGGTCGGCCGACGGTGGGTGAACGTGTCCGGTCCGATCCGGACGCGTCCGGCGGTGGGTGGAGGAAGAAGCTATGGTTAGGGGTGGATTTTGGCCGAAATTTCGGGGAGGGGTGCTCTTATATAGGTAGGAGGAGCTAGGAAGCTCAGAATGAGGTGCGGTTTTCGGCCACGCGATCGTGATCGAACGCTCTAGACGATGGGAGAGGTTTTGGTGGGTTTTGGGCCAAATTGGAAGGGTGTTGGGCTGCAACACAAACGAGGCCTTCTCGGTCCCTCGGTTAACCGTTGGAGTATCAAACGAAGTCCAAATGGTACGAAACTTGACAGGCGGTCTACCAGTAGTAAACCAAGGCCGCATGGAAAGTCTCGGTCCAATCCGGAAATGTTTAACTCCCACACATGAAAAGAGGTAGAAAGGACCACCGGAGGAGATAGGAGCGTCGGAATGCAAAACGGACAACGGGGAAAATGCTCGGATGCATGAGACGAACACGTATGCAAATGCAATGCACATGATGACATGATATGAGAAGCATGAAAAAGACAAAGACACACGGAGACAAAACCCGAACCCGAGGAAAATAAAATAACTTAGCGCCGGAAATGGCAAGAGTTGGAGTACATATAAGGTAAATTACATCTGGGGTGTTACAACACTCCACCACTACGAAAGGATCTCGTCCCGAGATCTAGGACTAGAAAAACGCCGGGTACTCAGAACGGAGGTGATCCTCGCGTTCCCAGGTGGCTTCACGGTCGGAATGGTGTACCACTTGACTTTGAGGAATTTGATTGACTTATTGCGAGTCTTGCGCTCAATCTCTTCAAGAATAGCAACTGGGTGCTCATGATAAGAGAGGTCTTCTTGGAGATCAATGTCTTCGATGTTGACAGTGCGGTCAGGGGTCTTGAAGCACTTGCGAAGCTGAGAGACATGGAACACGGCGTGCACGTTTGCAAAGTTGGAGGGAAGCTCGAGTTGATAGGCGAGGTCGCCTCTCTTGCTGACGATCTTGAAAGGACCCACGTATCTAGGGGCAAGCTTCCCTTTGATACCGAAGCGATGAGTACCTTTCATTGGAGAGACGCGGAGGTAAACATGGTCTCCGATCTCGAAAGCCAAATCACGATGCTTACTATCATAGTAGCTCTTCTGGCGCGATTGCGCTGCTTTGAGGTTATCACAAATGACTTTGCACATTTCCTCTGCCTCTGTGATCAAGTCATTTCCAAGAAGTTGACGTTCACCGGTCTCTGGCCAGTTAAGAGGAGTACGGCACTTCCTGCCATAAAGAATTTCAAATGGGGCCTTGCCCGAACTTGCTTGAAAACTGTTGTTGTAGGAGAACTCGGCATATGGAAGACAATCTTCCCACTTCATACCGAAAGAGATAACGCAAGCCCTGAGCATATCTTCAAGAATCTGATTGACACGCTCGACTTGACCGCTAGTTTGAGGATGAAAAGCTGTGCTGAAACGGATGTTGGTGCCCATGGCCTTCTGGAAAGAATCCCAAAACTTGGAGGTAAAGATGCTGCCACAGTCTGAAGAGATCAACTGTGGAATGCCGTGCAGAGAGACAATTCGAGAGGTATAAAGCTCCGCCAATTGAGCTGCAGTGATAGACTCTTTGATAGGCAGGAAATGAGCCACTTTAGTGAGTTTGTTGATGACAACGAATATAGCATCATTGCCACGCTTGGACTTTGGAAACCCAGTCACGAAGTCCATCTCAATGTGGTCAAACTTCCATTCTGGAATGGCCAGAGGTTGGAGGAGACCAGCTGGTCGTTGGTGTTCTACCTTCACTCGTCTACAGACATCACATTCATTCACGAACTGAGCAATCTCGCGCTTCATTCGAGTCCACCAATAAGCCTGCTTGAGGTCCTAGTTCATCTTCGTACTCCAGGGTGGATGGAGAGGAGTGAATTGTGAGCCTCGTTCATAATGGCTTTACGAAGGTCACCTTTAGGCACAACAATGCCATCCTCGAAGAAGAGAGTATCCTTGTCATCAAGGCGATAGCACTTGTACTTGGGTTGACTCTTGGCAATCCCAATCTTCACCTTCTTCACCATAGCATCAAGAAGTTGAGCCTCGCGAATCTGATCTTCCAAAGTAGGAGAGACTTGAAGGTTGGCGAGGAAACCTTGAGGAACAACTTGCAAATTGAGTTTGCGGAAAGCTTCACAAAGCTTGGGTTGGTAGGGCTTGAGAATCAGACTGTTGCAGTAAGCCTTCCTGCTCAATGCGTCAGCAATCACATTGGCCTTGCCTGGAGTATATTCCATGCTCGGATTATACTCTTGAATCATTTCGACCCAACGAGTCTGCCTGAGGTTGAGATTAGGCTGAGTGAAGATGTACTTGAGACTCTTGTGGTCAGTGAAGATATCCACTTTTCTTCCCAATAAGACATGTCTCCAAGTCAAAAGAGCATGCACAACTGCCGCCAACTCGAGGTCATGAGTGGGGTAGTTCTTCTCGTTGGGCTTCAACTGGCGAGAGGTATAAGCCACAACTTTCTTCTCTTGCATCAACATTGCACCAAGACCTTGAAGAGAGGCATCGCAGAAGACCTCGAACGGTTTGGATTCATCAGGAGGAGTCAGAACTGGAGCAGTGACTAGTTTCTCTTTCAAGGTGTTGAAAGCGATGTCACATTCAGGAGACCAAACGTACTTGATGTGCTTCTGGAGAAGGTTTGAAAGAGGCTTCGCGATCTTTGAGAAGTTCTCAACGAACCTTCGACAATAGCTTGCGAGACCAAGGAAGCTGCGGAGTAGCTTCACGTTCTGAGGTGGTTCCCAATTCACAATTGCAGACACCTTCTCAGGATTCACCGCTATGCCCTTGGCAGAGATGATATGCCCAAGATAGAGAACCTCATCGAGCCAAAACTCGCACTTTGAGAACTTGGCGTAGAACTGATGTTCTCTGAGCTTATCGAGCACCAAACGCAAGTGCTTGGCATGATATTCCTTGTTCTTCGAAAAGACCAGAATGTCATCGAGGTAGACCAAGACGAAGTCATTTGTGTAGGCGTTTAAGATGAAGTTCATCATGCGAGAGAAAGTCGGCAGAGCATTGACGAGGCCAAAAGACACGACAGTGTATTCATATGAACCATAGCTTGTTCTGAAAGCCGTCTTTGGAATATCTTGCTCACGAATTCGAATCTGGTGATAGCCCATACGGAGATCAAGCTTGGAGAATACTTGAGCACCTTTGAGTTGTTCAAAAAGCTCGTTGATGTTGGGAAGTGGGTACTTGTTCTTTATAGTCTTCTTGTTCAATGGATGGTAGTCAACACAAAGTCGGTCCGTTCCATCCTTCTTCTTCACAAAAAGAACTCCACAACCCCACGGAGAAGAACTAGGTCGGATGAGACCAATTCGCTCTTGAATATCGAGTTGCTTCTTCAGCTCCTTCAACTCTTCAGGTCCAAGCTTGTAAGGACGTTTGCAAACAGGTTCCGTGCCAGGCTCAAGATCGATGACGAATTTAACTGGCCGATGCGGAGGCATTCCTGGAAGCTCTTCTAGAAAGACGTCTTGATATTCGCAAACGACTGGAATTTGAGAGATGGCATCCAGTTCACCCTTCTCATTGAGAGAAAACAGACGGATTGTATCATCACGAGCGGCAAAGACAATTACATCCTCAGACGAATGAGTCAATTGAATTTGCCTGGCAGCACAATCAAGATGCGCCTTGTGCTTAGAAAGCCAATCCATTCCAAGAATAAGATCAATATCCGAGTTTCCAAGAACCACTGGAGAGGACAGAAACTTGTAGTCGCCCAACGTGATAGAGACATCGGGAGCAACCAAACTAGAAGTCAAAAGCTTGCCGGGAGAAACAACTTGCATGAATTTGGGCATAACCTCAGTATCAACATTGTGCTTCGATGCAAATGGGAATGACAAGAATGCGATGCACCAGTGTCAAAAAGTACTTTTGCAGGAACATCGTTAACAGGAAGGTTACCCATGATGACATCTGACGAGTCCTCTGCCTGAGTTGCATTCATCAAGTTGACCTTGGCGTACTTGGGGTTATGCTTGACCACAGCTGTACTTATCGATCTCACAGGAGGAGGAGGAGGAGGGAGAGGCCTCTGATTGAAGCATTTGTTGGCATAGTGACCCTTCTGTTGGCACTTGTTGCACGTGACCTCCGAGAGCGGACGGTGATACGGAGCACTTGATCTTGGAGCTTGAGACGAAGTCTTGTTTTGAAAGCCAGGGTTGGGTGGGTGGGAAGATCCACTGCCACCTTTGCTCTTCTACTGATAAGGCTGACAGAACGGAGAAGGAGGAAGCCAATACTTCTGCTGCTTAGCCACTTGAGTTGAAGAAGAAGGAGTTGCATCTCTAACTCGCTTCTTGGAAGTATCGCACTTCAGTTGAGCAGTCTCTTGCTTCATTGCCATGTTGTAAAACTCATCGTACCTCTTGGGCTCAAAGAGAACGAGAGCTAGCTGGATTTCTTCTCTGAGACCACCCCTGAACTGGTATATCATGCTCTTCTCGTCAGGGACGTCCTGCTTAGCAAAACGGGCGAGCTTCTGAAACATCTTGTTGTACTCGTAGACAGACATAGAGCCTTGCTTCAGGTTGCGGAATTCATCACGCTTGCTTTCAACCACGCTCTGAGGAATATGATGAGCTTTGAAGTCTTGACGGAATTCATCCCAGGTAATCACACGGCCTCCTCTGGAATCATTGTACTACTGAAACCATTCTGCAGCTTGGTCTTTGAGTTGGAAGGAAGCGAACTTGACAAAGTCCTCAGGCCTGACGTTACTGCACTCGAAATGCTTGCATATGTCCACGAGCCAATCATCAGCGTCTGTTGCCTCAACACAATTGATGAAGGTCTTTGGCTGGTTAGCAAGGAACTGGTTGAGTGTAGCAAAGTGATTCTGATTGTTACCTTGACCCTGGTTCCCTTGGTTGCGCTCTTGAAGAAGTTGCATGATCAGCTGCGTGTTTGCATTGGTAGCGGCCATCACAGCTTGCCATGCCTCCGGAGGTGGAGGTGGTGGTGGCGGATCAGGATTCGGATTCGTGCGCGTTGGAGGAGCCATCCTGAAGAGGTTGACATCCATTAGCACATTGACAGACAAATATCGAAGCTGAATCAAACGGGTTGAAATTGCAACATATAGTCTTCACATCCGAACAAAATGAACGAATGCATTCCAATTGAAATGGTCACATATCCATAAATTGAGAAGCCACTTAGAATTGAGGTAGAAGAAAAAACAACAAGTTACGGAACAAGAACGAATACTCAGTGAGGATTACCCAATCCCAAACCAAATATCCGCGGAAGAAGAACTAAAGCTACAAGAATTCCCACCTATGAAACTCCCGAACCATTCCGGTTATGCAATCAGGTGTTGGGGATACAGGGGAAGCATGTTGGGGAACGTTGCAGAATTTTAAAATTTTCTATGCATCACCAAGATCAATCTATGGAGTCATCTAGCAACGAGGGAGAGAGGAGTGCATCTACATACCCTTGTAGATCGCGCGCGGAAGAGTTCAAGAGAACGGGGTTGATGGAGTCGTACTCGACGTAATTCAAATCACCGATGACCTAGTGCCGAACGGACGGCACCTCCACGTTCAACACATGTACGGTTGGGAAGACGTCTCCTCCAACTTGATCCAGCAAGGGGGAAGGAGAGGTTGATGAAGATCCAGCAGCACGACGGCGTGGTGGTGGAAGCAACGGTGATCTCGGCAGGGCTTCGCCAAGCGCAGGGAGACGGAGGAGTGTCACGGGAGGGAGAGGGAGAGGCCAGGGGCTTGGGTGTGGTTGCCCTCCCTCCCCCCCGCCCCACTATATATAGGGTGCCTAGGGGGGCGCCGGCGCTAGGAGATCCAATCTCCTGGGGGGCGTCCAAGGGGTGCCTTGCCCCCCAAGGCAAGGGTGGCGCCCCCCACCCCTAGGGTTTCTAACCCTAGGTGCAGGGGGGCCAAGGGGGGCGCACCAGCCCACTAGGGGCTGGTTCCCCTCCCACTTCAGCCCATGGGGCCCTCCGGGATAGGTGGCCCCATCGGTGGACCCCCGGGACCCTTCCGGTGGTCCCGGTACAATACCGATTACCCTCGAAACTTTCCCGATGGCCGAAACTTGACTTCCTATATATAAATCTTCACCTCCGGACCATTCCGGAACTCCTCGAGATGTCCGGGATCTCATCCGGGACTCCGAACAACTTTCGGGTTACCGTATGCTAATATCTCTACAACCCTAGCGTCACCGAACCTTAAGTGTGTAGACCCTACGGGTTCGGGAGACATGCAGACATGACCGAGACGCCTCTCCGGTCAATAACCAACAGCGGGATTTGGATACCCATGTTGGCTCCCACATGCTCCACGATGATCTCATCGGATGAACCACGATGTCGAGGATTCAATCAATCCGTATATAATTCCCTTTGTCAATCGGTACGTTACTTGCCCGAGACTCGATCGTCGGTATCCCAATACCTAGTTCAATCTCGTTACCCGCAAGTCACTTTACTCGTGCCGTAATGCATGATCCCGTGATCAACCACTTGGTCACATTGAGCTCATTATGATGATGCATTACCGAGCTGGCCCAGAGATACCTCTCCGTCATACGGAGTGACAAATCCCAGTCTCGATTCGTGCCAACCCAACAGACACTTTCGAAGATACCTATAATGTACCTTTATAGTCACCCAGTTACGTTGTGACGTTTGGCACACCCAAGGCACTCCTACGGTATCCGGGAGTTGCACAATCTCATGGTCTAAGGAAATGATACTTGACATTCAGAAAAGCTACAGCAAACGAACTACATGATCTTTGAGCTAAGCTTAGGATTGGGTCTTGTCCATCACATCATTCTCCTAATGATGTGATCCCGTTATCAATGACATCCAATGTCCATAGTCAGGAAACCATGACTATCTTTTGATCAACGAGCTAGTCAACTAGAGGCTCACAAGGGACGTGTTGTGGTCTATGTATTCACACATGTATTACGATTTCCGGATAACACAATTATAGCATGAACAATAGACAATTATCATGAACAAAGAAATATAATAATAACCATTTTATTATTGCCTCTAGGGCATATTTCCAACAAAGCATAATATCTCACCCAATTCTAGCAAATCCTACATCCAGCTGTATCCATCCTTCAACACATAACCGAGAAAAACTTCGGAAATCATCTACCTCAACCTTCGAAAAGCATCCGTTATATGAGTTATGGCAATACTCCTGAACTCCCACCCCAGTACTGGGTGGCGTCGAGGTTATCTCACCAACAACTGCATAAAAGAGATTTTCGATGTTGGCGAAACTCAGGTATTCCAGAATCTCAACGATAAAATTGTGACGACAACACCTCGGAGCTCAACTCCCCGGGACACTTCCACAACCCCTAAATGACAAGAGGTACCAAGAATAATGTTCTCGTCACAAATCGATCAGAACGATTCCAAGATACCCGCGTGATCCTAAATTTTTTTAGTGAAATTTGAGAAGAGAAGAGTCAAAACTCTACGTCAGGATGCCTTACCAGAGCGATGAAGGGACTGGGGAGTAAAAAGAATTCCTAATCTCTCCGATATATATAATCCTAAATGACTCAAAACATTTTTCTAGACTCAACAACGCCAACGATTCGATCAAGCAGGGGGCTCCTAAGGTCGGGGAAGGCTCTGATTACCAACTTGTAACGCCCTCGATGCGGCTATATCTCCTACATGTCGAAGCACGACTTAGAGGCATAACCGCATTGAAAGCAATGTCGCAAGTAAGGTAATCTTGACAACAACCCATGTAAATAGATAAAAGGGGTAAAGGTACATAGTTGGCTTACACTCGCCACGTCACACAAATACATGAATAACATTACAATAATCCAATACACTCATGGTCCGACTATGGTACCAAAATAAAAAGAACAACCCCCACATGTGACACGGTCCCCGATCGCCCCAACTGGGCACCACTACTTATCATCTGGGAAAGACACATAGTAACGGCGAGAGTCTTCATCGAACACCCACTTGAGCTCAAGCGCATCATCTGGAACGGTATCATCGGTCCCTGCAACTAGTTTGGAAGTAATCTCTGAGTCATGGGGACTCAGCAATCTCGCACCCTCGCGATCAAGACTATTTAAGCTTATAGGTAAGGCAAGGTAATATGTGGAGCTGCAGCAAGCGACTAGCATATATGGTGGCTAACCTATTCGCAAAAGAGAGCGAGAAGAGAAGGCAAAGCACGAACGAAGAACTATGATCAAGAAGTTATCCTAGAACAACCTACGTCAAGCATTACTCCAACACAGTGTTCACTTCCCGGACTCCGCCGAGAAGAGACCATCACGGTTACACACGCGGTTGATTCATTTTAATTAAGTTAAGTTTCATGTTATCTACAACCGGACATTAACAAATTCCCATCTGCCCATAACCACGGGCACGGCTTTCGAAAGTTCAAATCCCTGCAGGGGAGTCCCAACTTAACCCATCACAAGCTCTCACGGTCAACGGAGGATATTCCTTCTCCCGAGACATTCCGATCAGACTCGGCATCTTGGTTTTACAAGACATCCTCGACAATGGTAAAACAAGTCCAGCAACACCGCCCGAATGTGCCGACAAATCCCGATAGGAGCTGCACATGTCTCGTTCTCAGGGCACACTCAGATGAGACATCCTACGAGTAAAACCAACCCTCAAGTTGCCCCGAGGTGGCCCCGCAGTCTACTCGGTCGGACCAACACTCAGAGGAGCACTGGTCCAGGGGGGTTTAAATAAAGATGACCCTTGGGCTCCGGAAACCCAAGGGAAAAAGAGGCTAGGTGGAAAATGGTAAAACCAAGGTTGGGCATTGCTGGAGGAGTTTTATTCAAGGCGAACTGTCAAGGGGTTCCCATTATAACCCAACCGCGTAAGGAACGCAAAATCCGGGAACATAACACCGATATGACGGAAACTAGGGCGGCAAGAGTGGAACAAAACACTAGGCAAAAGGTCGAGCTTTCCACCCTTTACCATGATGTTGGATGGAACAGCTCGGACCTGGTTGAAGGGATTGACACCCAATTCCATCGGCTCATGGGTAGAGTTGAAAGCGCGGTTCATCCAGAACTTTAAGGACACGTGTATGCAGCCAATGTCGATTGTGGACCTGACCAATTGCACGCAAGAGGATGGTGAATCTACAACCCATTGGGTGCGCCGGGTCAAGGAGATAATACATTCATCTGATAAGATGGATGCCGGCTCAGCAGTTTTGATGTTGGAGAAAATTTTTTGTTTTGAACCTCTAAAGCAGAAGCTGGGGTGGCTTAAACGTGACTGTAATGACATGGGAACGTTGATGGCGGCTCTTGTCAAGTATGCTGATTCTGACACCACCAAGGACATGGTGTCTGACGAAGAAAAGGCAACAAAGGGAAAGAAGAATGGCAACGGCAAGGGTCACCAGCATAACCCGGCGAATCAGGGAGGTAATAAATGTAAGGCTGATGAATTTGTTGTTAATACTAATGCGCAGGGTGGTAATCAGCGGTGCAAGGGCAGACAACCCCCTCGATCGGGAGGGTCAGGCCCCACCCTTGAGCAGTTGTTGAATGAACCTTGTCCAAAACACGGCACCCGGGATAAACCAGCCACCCACTTGTGGAAGGATTGCACGATCATGAAAGCATTTAAAAATTCAAATGCATTTGATGGGGGTAACGGCCCAGGTGGCAGTTCGGGTGGAGGCGGCTTTCAGGGCCCGGGCACCGGTTAAGGCGGAGGAGGTTTTCACGGTCAGGGTTATCCTGGTCTCCAAGGAGGATATAATCAGCAACACGACCAAGGGAATCAGCAGCAGCAATCCGGTTATCGGAGCAACCCGAAGCAGTTGAGTAGCAGATAGTATCATGTCTTTACTACCAGTTTATGTAAGAGGGACCAGAAACTTCACAAGAGGGCCGTCAATGCCGTTGAGCCGGCAATTCCACGTTATCTACGTTGGTCGGAGCAGCCTATTGTGTGGAGCAGAGAGGATCACCCGCCCCGGGTTGATAATCCGGGTCACTTGGCTTTGGTAGTGGCACCTCGGGTTGGTGGATACAAGTTTACTAAGGTGCTCATGGATGGAGGCAGCAGCATTAACATCCTCTACTATGAGACGTTCCGCCGGATGGGATTGACAGATAAAAATCTTAAACAATCCAACACTATTTTTCACGGTGTGGTACCTGGTAAATCGGCATACCCAGTTGGTCAGATTGAGCTGGAAGTAGTCTTTCGGGATGAGTATGACTCCAGAGCAGAAAAATTAACCTTTGAGGTGGTTAAGATCAAAAGCCCATATCATGCTCTGTTTGGGCGGCCGGCTTATGCCAAGTTCATGGCTCGGTCGTGTTACGTATATTTGCAGCTCAAGATGTCAGGTCATAAAGGCACCATTACAGTACATGGGAGCCAGAAGATAGCCTTGGAATGTGAAGAAGGTGATGCTGCCTATGCTGAATCTATTTGTGCAATAGAGGAGTTAAAATTTTACAAGGATCATGTTGACCTGGCAGACATGACGTCATTAAAGAAACCAACAACAGAGCATGAGCCGGAGTTGAAATTCAAATCAGCTGATGACACTAAGATGGTTGACTTTGTACCTGGCGACTCATCCAAATAGTTCATCATCAGCGCAAACTTGGATCCGAAATAGGAAAGCGCGCTCATCAAGTTCATCCGTGAGGGGACATCTTTGCATGGAAACCTTCAGACATGTCGGGTGTCCCGAGGGAACTCGCTGAGCACACTCTTAATATCGATCCAAAGTTCAAACATGTCAGACAGTTTCTCCGACGGTTCAATGAAGAAAGGCGCAAGGCCATTGGGGAAGAGGTGGCCTGGCTCTTGGCAGCCGGGTTCATTATGGAGGTCTTTCACCCCGAATGGTTAGCTAACCCGGTGCTTGTAGTCAAAAAGAATGGCACCTGGCATATGTGTGTGGATTACACAGATCTGAACAAGGCTTGTCCAGCTGATCCTTTTGCTCTCCCCCGTATTGATCAGATCATTGATGCTACAACGAGTTGCGCACGGTTGAGTTTCTTGGATGCTTATTCCGGTTATCATCAGATTAAGATGGCAGTCAAGGATCAAGAGAAGACAGCTTTTATAACTCCTTTTGGAGCTTTCTGCTATGTGTCTATGCCTTTTGGGCTTAAGAGTGCCCAGGCGACTTACCAGCGGTGTGTGCAGAATTGTCTTCACAACCAAATTGGGCGCAATGTTCATGCTTATGTGGATGATATAGTGGTGAAATCCAGGGAAGAGGAAACCTTGGTCACAGACCTGAAAGAGACTTTTGATAATCTCCGGGTTTACAAAATGATGCTTAACCCAGCCAAGTGTGTTTTTGGAGTGCCAGCCGGCAAGCTCTTGGGTTTTTTGGTGTCTAACCGAGGTATTGAAGCTAACCTAAAGAAAATCAAGGCAATTACATCCCTAGCCAAACCAACCTGCGTCAATGATGTTCAGCGGCTGGCGGGTCATGTGGCTGCTTTGAGCCGGTTTATATGCCGGTTAGGGGAAAAGGCTATGCCTCTGTATCAGTTGATGAAGAAAACGGATGTTTTTGTTTGGAGCGATGCTGCGAGCGCTGCTTTTGAGGATCTGAAGGCACAGCTGGCTGAGCCGCCGGTCCTGGCTGCTCCAATTGAGAAAGAGCCGCTATTGTTATACGTGGCTGCCAACTCACAGGCTGTTAGTGTGGCTATTGTGGTAGAGCGCAAGGAGGCTGGCAAAGAGCATCCGGTTCAGCGGCCGGTTTATTATGTCAGTGAAGTGCTAATTGAGTCTAAGCAACGATATCCACATTAGCAGAAGCTTGTTTATGGGGTGTTCATGGCGAGCCGGAAGCTTAAGCATTACTTTCAGGGACATCCAATCACTGTGGTTGGCTCTGCTCCTTTGGGAGACATTATTCAAAACAGAGAAGCCACGGGGCGAGTCGCCAAGTGGGCAATTGAGCTTGGGTCTCATGGGTTGAAGTATGTTCCACGTACTGCAATTAAGTCTCAAGCCCTGGTTGACTTCATCAATGACTGGACAGAGATGCAGATGCCAGAAGAGAAGCCAGATAACACGTATTGGACTATTCATTTTGATGGATCCAGGCAATTGGAAGGCTCGGGGGCTGGAGTCGTGCTAACTTCCCCACAAGGTGACAAATTTTGTTATGTGTTACGGTTGATGTTTCCTTGCACTAACAACGCAGCAGAGTATGAAGCCTTGCTCCATGGTCTTCGAGTGGCAAAAGAGATGAGCTTGAGCCGGGTCGGATGTCTTGGTGACTCGGATCTAGTGGCTCAACAGGTATCTGGCAAGTGGGATTCCAAGGACCCTCTCATGGCGGCTTATCGCCGAGAGGTTGATGCCGTTGCAGGATATTTTAAAGGTTATCAGGTGGAACACATTGACCGTCGAAAGAACAAAGCAGCTGATGCTTTATGCCGGCTAGGGTCTCAACATAAGCCGATGCCACCTAACACATTTTTGGATGTTTTGCATAACCCCTCTGTCAAGTTGCCCACAGAAGAAGATTTAGCTGTTCCTGACCCGGAGGCGCAGTTGGTAGCGGCTCTTCATGTCATCCCAGATTGGACGGTGCCGTTCTTGGCTTACATGACCCGGGGAGAGTTGCCAGCGGACGAGACCCTGGCTCGACAGATAACCCAGCGATCTAAGTCCATGATGATTTCGGATGGAGAGTTATATCATCACCGTTTTTCCGGAGCGTTTCAGCGGTGTGTTTCCCCCGAAGAAGGTCAAGAAATCCTTCGTGAGATCCATGAAGGCGATTGTGGTCATCACGCCAGGTCAAAATCTTTAGTGGCCAAGGAGTTTCGTCGCGGTTTTTACTGGTTGACGGCTCACGCCGATGCAGAAGATCTGGTCAGTAGATGTGATGGATGTCAAAAATTTGCACGACGAGCGCATGTGCCGGCTCAAGAGCTCCGGATGATTCCAATCACTTGGCTGTTTGCAGTACAGGGGCTTGACATGGTGGAACCTTTCAAAAGGTCTAAGGATAAAAAGACACATCTCCCGGTTTCAGTTGATAAATTCACCAAGTGGGTTGAGGCGGAGCCTGTGAGTAAATGTGACGCAGCCACAGCGGTTCAGTTCATGAAAAAAGTGATTTTCCATTTCGGGTTTCCACACAGCATTATCACTGACAATGGCACTAATCTGTCCCAAGGAGCTATGGAGGAATTTTGTCAACGAGAACACATCCGGCTTGATGTTTCTTCTGTAGCCCACCCTCAATCCAATGGTCAAGCTAAGAGAGCCAATCAGGAAATTTTGAAAGGGCTCGAACCCCGTCTTATGGTTCCTTTACAACGAACACTGGGTTGTTGGGTAGAGGAATTACCCTCGGTATTATGGAGTATCAATACTACGCCCAATAGGTCTACGGGTTACACACCTTTCTTCATGGTTTATGGAGCAAAAGCAGTATTGCCTAGTGACATCCATCATGACTCGCCCCGTGTGGTGGCTTATGTTGAAGCTAATAATGAACAAGCCAGACAGGATGCACTTGACTTGTTGGATGAAGAAAGATACTTAGCAGCGGCCCGGTCAGCAATTTATCAACAGGACATGCGTCATTATCATAGCCGCCGGGTTAAGTCCAGGACTTTTCAGGAAGGCGACTTGGTGCTCTGGCTCATCCAGGATCTTTCAAATGCACACAAGTTATCCCCACCTTGGAAAGGACCCTTTGTGGTCAGTAAAAATTTAAACAATGGGTCATACTACCTCATTGGAGTTCGAGAGCATGCAGACTCACGTAAGTCGGAAGAGGAGACCCGCCGGCCATGGAACATTGCTCAACTTCGGCCATATTACACCTGAGCCACCAGCTCTCATCATGTACATACGTTCATGTTGTATATACTATGATAAGCAATAAAGTAAGACCATCGGTCTCTTTTCTTTTCATAGACTATGCATCTTTATTATTTCTTATTTACAAATGACTATTAAGGAGCTGATCATATTTGAATCAAGTTTAACCTTTTCGGTCCAGCTTATGATCGTATCTGAATCTAGCTGCAAATCTCATGGTCACTTGGGGGCTTCCTGTTCAAACATAGGTCGTATTCGAACCAAAGAGAACATAGATGTCGTAACCCTCTTGATTGGCTCAAGGCCAAAACTCACTGGGGGCTTCTTGATCGTATCCGAATCATAGCTTAACCCCTTTGAGTCCGACTTGGATCGTATTCGAATCAGGGTCGTTAAAAACCTCTCAAGGTCATTTGGGGGCTTCCTTTTCAAACATAGGTCGTATTCGAACCAAAGAGAACATAGCTGTCGGTACCCTCTTGATTGGCGCAATGCCAAAGCCACTGGGGGCTATATGGTCGTATTCGAACCTTAGCCTAACCCCTTTGGTCCAGTTTACTGGTCGTATTCGAATCAGAAACCCCCAACCTTTTGAAAACAAGACTAAAATTATGCTTGTTATCTTGCTTGCCTTTTAGTTTGTTGTTGTTTTAATATTACAAATAAATTAGCCCGGTCTTCTTCACCGGCTCAATTATTGGACAACACAGCCGCCCGGGTCATTCAAGCCGGCGGTTCAAGGATCAAAAGGTATGAGCTACTAAGGTATAATGATCATTGAGTATTCAAGAAGCATTAGCTTTCATAAATATTGAGTTATCAAATTCAATCACCCGAATTATTTAAACCGGCGATCTAAGGATCAAAAGGGATAAGGTATGGTCATTACTTATACACACTTACCTGCTGCGTTAACTAAAAAAGTTCGAATTTATATTTGTCTCTATTTTTATCAAGGTAAATATATTGGCTCTACATTAGGTGTTTAAACCCGTTTGGTTCTAAACCACCATGCCAGTCTTTTCTTTGTATTTACAGGAACAGAGTTCAAACATTGCAGAGACAAGCATTAAACGATGCATAAGCAAGCATTAAACATTGGCATCTGGAAACACAGATTCACATATAAGTATTTTATGCGCGATGGCATAAGCAAACATGCGGTGTTTTAACAGCTAAGTTATTACAAGGCTTTATAATCCCATGAAGATGATCATTGTCCCTCCGTCGCCGGTTCACCATCTTGAGTCTACTGGAAGTTGGGTTTTGACCAATCAAAGCCGTTCATGGCGACAAATTCAGCTTCGTCGTCAATCAGGCCGACCGGGTCAACCTCCGGGGCAAATGTATCTTCTCTCACTGGTGGGATCAAGTCTGTTACTTTATATGAGGGAGGGGCCATCTTCTTATTCTCACTATCAAAACCCGGCTGGTACTTGTCCACATTGGTGTCATCTCCAAGACTAGTCGCCTGAGGCCGGACTTCACGGATGCAGGCTATGAAGTCATCCTGATCAAAAGGAGACTCGTCCTCCTTCACGGTAGGATAGTGTAGGATCGAAAGTATGTCTAGAGGGGGGTGATTAGACTACTTGACCAAATAAAAACTTAACCTTTTCCCAATTTTAGGTTTTGGCAGATTTTAGCTATTTTAGGACAAGTCAAGCAATCATCACACAATTCAAGCAAGCATGCAAAGAGTATATTGGCAGCGGAAAGTAAAGGATGCAACTTGCAAGAATATAAAGGGAAGGGTTTGGAGAATTCAAACGCTATTGGAGACACGGATGTTTTTCCCGTGGTTCGGATAGGTGGTGCTATCCTACATCCACGTTGATGGAGACTTCAACCCACGAAGGGTAACGGTTGCGCGAGTCCACACAGGGCTCCACCCAAGGGCAACGGTTGCGCGAGTCCACACAGGGCTCCACCCACGAAGGGTCCACGAAGAAGCAACCACCCACAAAGGGTCCACGAAGAAGCAACCTTGTCTATCCCACCATGGCCATCGCCCACGAAGGACTTGCCTCACTAGCGGTAGATCTTCATGAAGTAGGCGATCTCCTTGCCCTTACAAACTCCTTGGTTCAAATCCACAATCTTGTCGGAGGCTCCCAAGTGACACCTAGCCAATCTAGGAGACACCACTCTCCAAGAAGTAACAAATGGTGTGTAGGTAATGAACTCCTTGCTCTTGTGCTTCAAATGATAGTCTCCCCAACACTCAACTCTCTCTCATAGGATTTGGATTTGGTGGAAAGAAGATTTGAGTGGAAAGCAACTTGGGAAGGCTAGAGATCAAGATTCATATGGTAGGAATGGAATGTCTTGGTCTCAACACATGAGTAGGTGGTTCTCTCTCAGAACATATGAGTTGGAATGATGTGTGTGTTCTGATGGCTCTCTCACTGAATGAGAAAGAGGTGGAGGGGTATATATAGCCTCCACACAAAATCCAACCGTTACACAGTTTTCCAATCTCGGTGGGACCGAATCAATAAACTCGGTCTGACCGAAATAGTAAACCTAGTGACCGTTAGGAATTTCGGTGGGACTGACATGCAACTCGGTAGGACCGACTCGGTTAGGGTTTGGGCATAACGTAATCTCGGTGAGACCGATTACACAAACTCGGTGAGACCGAATTTGGTAATTAGCTAACCAGAGAGTTGGTCAGGCAAACTCGGTGGGACCGATTTGCTCTTTCGGTGAGACTGAGTGGAACTCGGTGAGACCGAAAAGTTACAAAGGGGAAACACTGAGTTTACATTGCAATCTCGGTGGGACCGATTCGCTCTTTCGGTGGGACCGAAAAGTTACGAAAGGGAAACAGAGAGTTTGCAACCCCATCTCGGTGGGACCGAGATCCTTATCGGTAGAACCGAATTGCTAGGGTTTGGCAGTGGCTAATGACAAGTGAAACTCGGTGGCGCCGGATAGGAAGAATCGGTAGGACCGAGTTTGGCTTAGAGTTTAGGTCATATGTGGATATGGGAAAGTAGTTGAGGGTTTTTGGAGCACATCACTAAGCACATGAAGCAAGAGGCTCATTAAGCAACACCTCATCCCTCCTTAATAGTATTGGCTTTTCCTATGGACTCAATGTGATCTTGGATCACTAAAATATAAAATGAAGAGTCTTGAGCTTTTGAGCTTGAGCCAATCCATTGTCCTTAGCATTTTGAGGGTTCCACTTTCACATCCATGCCATGCCAATCATTGAGCTTTCCTGAAATAATTATCTTGGAATAGTATTAGCTCAATGAGCTATATGTTGTTATGAATTACCAAAACCACCTAGGGATAGTTGCACTTTCAGATAGCCCCTTGCTACGTCCACCGGGTCTAGGTTTGGCACGCATGCCTTGGAGCGGCTTAGGGAAGTCAAAGCTCTGGCTCGCGCGCAGGAGCGTTTTACTTCTTGGAACCTGGTAGGAAGGATGGATAGCTTCTTCAGGACGTCGCTGAGCCGGTTAGGTCCTTGATTAGAAGGTGAGATGGCAGCCAGAGCCCATTGTGCGCCGATATACAATTGTTCAACTAAAGTGTATACTGCCTTCAGCTTAATCAACGGGTCTTGGCTCAGATTCTTACTTCGTGAACCTGCATATATTTTTAATAGAGTCAGTTGGCGGATTATACTCCGGTTTGGCAAAAATATATATGAAAGGTCAAATCAGGCAGCTTACCAAAGATAGCAGCGACCATCTGAGACACCCGGCCCTTTAAACCGTTCAGCTCTGTTGAAATTTCTTTCAGAGCTGTTTCGGCTGTCTTAGCTCATCGGGTCAGAAGTGTTTTCTCATTCTCCCAAGTCTTCTCCTTGGCAGCAAAGCTGGTCTTCAAATTTTCCATTGCAGAAAGGCTTATTTGCAGTTTGGAGGTGGAAGATTTGATTTCTGACTCCTGACTCGCTAGCCGGGTCTTTGCGTCAGTCAATTGAGAGTTCAATTCAGACAAGGCATTCTGTGAAACATTTAGATAAGTCAAGACTTGGTTTCAAATTCAAATATCCAAATTCAAGATTCAAGTCTCAAGTACTTTACGAATAAACCACTTGACACTTGGGGGCTAATGTATGCCAAATCAAATTTTTACGACTCTACAAACATATTTAAAGTCCCAAGTCCCTTACAAAGTAACAATACTTGGCACTTGGGGGTTAATGTATGCAGTTCAGCAAGTTTATCAAGGTTAAGCCAGAGTGTTAAGTACTTTGAAGACGGTTTTAAATTCTAAAGTACCGATTCATTAATGATCAAAATGAACTGGTCCTTGGGGACTATAGGTGAAGCTTTGGTCTATCAATATCAGGCAAAGATTCGGAGGTAAAAGCCTCGGCCTATATTTTAAGTCTACAGGTTATTCCGTTTCTCTCATAATTTGAAGACTTGGGGGCTGAAGGAATATTAGTAAACCGGAAACAATGTACCTCATACTTCAACTGAAGCTGCTTGACCATCTCGATCTCAGACTCACGACTGGAGTGTGCATGACTGAGATAGCCGGATAAGATATCACTGGCATTGAGACGGTCATAGTTGGCAACATCAAAGCGAACCTTCTGCCTCTCCAATGCTTCTTGCTTTGCTGTGCATCGAGCCAGCACCGTTGCGTTCCCCGGCTCAACAAAGCGGCTCCCAGTAATTTGAACATCTTGAGCAGGTGGAGACGGCGGGTCGGTTGAGCTTGACGGTCCACCTGTAGAAGGATTCATAATGGCTTCGTCAAAAGTCGGCTCAGGGGGGTTTGCCTCATTGTCAATAGGTGGGTGTTCTGGAGCGTTAGCCAATGGAGAAGGCGGCCTAGCCGGTTCAGATGCTAGCACTAGCGGGTCTTCCGCCGGTTTAGCCGCCTTCGTCTTCTTGGATTTAGCCTGGCCACTAAGGAAAAATATTGCAGGATTGTCAGCATAAAGATACAATTGAGCAACCCGGAAGAAAGGAAGATTTCTGATTACCCCGGAGAAGTCTTGAAAGCCGGAAATTGTGTTTGTGATGAGTCGCTTGAAGAACGAGACACCTCCTGAAAGGATAAAAGAAAAGAGTTAAAAGAAATACAAGGAGCAGGATTCATTAAAACGAGTTAAAGACAACAATAAGTAAACCTCGTTCGGGCGTTTCCGAGGGGTCTGTTGCAGGACGATAGCCGGTTCATCTTCAATCCCAACTTCATGGCAGCTTTCGTGTTGCTGCTTTTTCAAATGAAAGTTGGGATCCAAGTGAGCTAAGGGGTTAGAAAACCTTACTTTACGGATCACTCGTCGAACTTTTTGTCTTGGTAAGGGCTCTGAGTCGGAGGAAATGATAGTTACCTTTCCTTCCCTGGCCTGACTGGCCCCAGTGTCATCCTGGTAAGGATCAGTGTCAATAAGATTGTTAAAAAATTGGCCAAGGGAATCAAGGGCTACCTCTGAGTCAGACGTGTCATCAAATTTCATTAAATCTTCAGCATTGGTCTTCTTTTTCTTCTTCGATCTCCGGGTCGATTTCTTGGCGTTCATGGTGGCGAGTTTCGCCTTCTTGGCAGCTTCGTGATCATATTTCACTTTCCAAAAGTCAGAATTGGCCTACAAAGACAAGAGGAAGGATCAAAGATAAACAATACGGCTGGACAAAATACAAAGGAAAAAGATCAGAATATCCTTACTTCTGGTACCGGGTTAAGTTTACAGAAGGGATTTAACCCAACAATACTATAATCTTCATACTTCCCATTCACCAGAAGGTTTGACATTGAGACAATGTCTTCCTCGGTTAGTTGAACCAGGGTATGACAGAGAGAGTCGTCCGGGCCTCCACCATATTCATACATCAATTTTGAACGACGGCTTAATGGAATAACCCGCCATGAGATCCAGCAGCGGGTTAGATCGACTCCGGTTAAACCGTTCCCCAACAAAGCGTTGATTCTTCTGATAGATGGAAGCAGCTTCTTGTGTTCAACAATGGTAAGTTTATCTGGCAGTGCGAACTTGGAGTCAAGACGATCGGGGCGGTAACCCGGTGGTGGCTTCTCGTTGACGGGTGAGATGTCCTAACAGTAAAACCAAGTGTAACGCCCTCGATGCGTCTATATCTCCTACGTGTCGAAGCATGACTTAGAGGCATAACCGCATTGAAAGCAATGTCGCAAGTAAGGTAATCTTCACAACAACTCATGTAAATAGATAAAAGGGGTAAAGGTACATAGTTGGCTTACACTCGCCACGTCACATAAATACATGAATAACATTACAATCATCCAATACACTCATGGTCCGACTACGGTACCAAAATAAAAAGAACAACCCCCATGCGACATGGTCCCCGATCGCCCCAACTGGGCACCACTACTGATCATCTGGGAAAGACACATAGTAACGGCGAGAGTCTTCATTGAACTCCCACTTGAGCTCAAGCGCATCATTTGGAATGGTATCATCGGTCCCTGCAACTGGTTTGGAAGTAATCTGTGAGTCACGGGGACTCAGCAATCTCGCACCCTCGCGATCAAGACTATTTAAGCTTATAGGTAAGGCAAGGTAATATGTGGAGTTGCAGCAAGCGACTAGCATATATGGTGGCTAACCTATTCGCAAAAGAGAGCGAGAAGAGAAGGAAAAGCACGAACGAAGAACTATGATCAAGAAGTGATCCTAGAACAACCTACGTCAAGCATTACTCCAACACCGTGTTCACTTCCCGGACTCCGCCGAGAAGAGACCATCACGGTTACACACGCGGTTGATTCATTTTAATTAAGTTAAGTTTCATGTTATCTACAATCGGACATTAACAAATTCCCATCTGCCCATAACCGCGGGCACGGCTTTCGAAAGTTCAAATCCCTGCAGGGGAGTCCCAACTTAACCCATCACAAGCTCTCACGGTCAACGAAGGATATTCCTTCTCCCGAGACATTCCGATTAGACTCGGCATCTCGGTTTTACAAGACATCCTCGACAATGGTAAAACAAGTCCAGCAACACCGCCCGAATGTGCCGATAAATCCTGCTAGGAGCTGCACATATCTCGTTCTTAGGGCACACTCAGATGAGCCATCCTACGAGTAAAACCAACCCTCAAGTTGCCCCTAGGTGGCCCCGCAGTCTACTCGGTCGGACCAACACTCAGAGGAGCACTGGCCCAGGGGGGGTTTAAATATAGATGACCCTTGGGCTCCGGAAACCCAAGGGAAAAAGTGGCTAGGTGGCAAATGGTAAAACCAAGGTTGGGCATTGCTGGAGGAGTTTTATTCAAGGCGAACTGTTAAGGGGTTCCCATTATAACCCAACCGCGTAAGGAACGCAAAATCCGGGAACATAACACCGATCTGACGGAAACTAGGGCGGCAAGAGTGGAACAAAACACTAGGCAAAAGGCTGAGCCTTCCACCCTTTACCATGTATATAGGTGCATTAAGATAAACAAGATAATATGGTGATATCCCAACAATAAACAATGTTCCAACAAGGAACGATCTCCAATCTTCACCTGCAACTAGCAACGCTATAAAAGGAGTTGAGCAAAGCGGTAACATAGTCAATCAACGGTTTGCTAGGACATGGTGGGTTAGAGGTTTGACATGGAAATTTGGGAGGCATGATAAGAAAGTGGTAGGCATCGTAGCATAGGCATAGCAAAAGAGCGAGCATCTAGCAAGCAAAGATAGAAGTGATTTTGAGGGTATGATCATCTTGCCTGCAAAGTTGTCAGAGTTGATTTGATCCTCGTAAGCGAACTCAACGGGCTCCTCATTAGCGAACTCGTCTCCCGGCTCTACCAAAACAAGACAAACAAGCAAAAGGAACACAATCAACCACGTGCAATGCTCAAACAACATGATGCGAACATGGTATGCTATGCGGGATGCGATATGGTATGCATATGCAAGATTTGACAAAGAATGATTCAACCTGGCCTCAACATGGAAATACAAGAGTGCCACTGGAAAGGTGAGGTGATTTCGGTTGAAATCGATATAAAGATCGCCGGAATCGGATGCACGGTTTGGAAATGGCAAGCAAAACAAATATGGCATGGGTTTGCGATAATCAGTAAGTAGCCATCTAAAAGCATCAAGATAATTATGCTACAGCACTCAATCATGACAAAAAAATACATGGCAGGTATCCGCTCATGATGCTTGACAAAAGATGAACACTGAGCTACGGCCAATTCATCCATTAACAGGTTCAAACAAGCATGAAAAAACTGCAAATGATAACAGGTTTCAGACTTGGTGAAATTAACACAAGTCTGGAATTTAACATCAGGTAGCACACTTTAGAGCATGAAAACTACATGCTACAGGACCTTAACATGGCAAAGCAAGGCATTAAATGAAGCTACTCAAAGCACTTAACAAAAGTCCCTTAGTGACCTTGAGCCAAAAGGGATCAGAAAATACAATTGCAAGCATGTGAACATGGAAAAAACATAAACAGATCTCAGACTTAGTGAAAAACTGGAGCATGCAAATCAGTTAGCGAGTAGGCATGTTTACGAGCTCGATGCACTCACTAAAGAGCATGGCATGACAAACTAGGCATACACCCATCAAGAATACATATCATAGAAGCTATACCTGGCAAGAACAACAACATATGATGCACGGATCAATAGCAACATCCTCGGCAAAATCGCTAACAAGTCAACAATCTGCCAGGATTCATGAAATAGCAAAAGTAGAGCTCGATTGACTCAAGCTAGGGTGCTCCATAAATGCAAACAAAGACATGGATGGATAGAGCACCACAATGTTAACAAATCATCCTTACTGATCATCCTCAAAAGAGGCACGGACCACTAGGAAACAACATGAACATACGGCAAACCGACAAAATCAGGACAAGGACTTGGAGAAATTTCAAGTCCCCGAAATCAGCATTACCGATTACGCTACTTTGCAAACTTGTGCTAGTCACCACGCATATCACAAAAATACATGGTAACCACCTCTGTAAAGATGGCATGGCATATAACAAAACTCATGTAGAGCTCAGGAGCATATCATGCACACATTAATCATGGCAAAAATGACAAATAGCTATTTGATGGAACAGATCTGACAATTTTATCACATAGCCCTCTTCCAACAGCATTTCGGTCATCAAGATGGGCTCAAATAAAAATTATGCAATGAGATGAAATGATGTACTCTTTGATATGAACATTTTGATATGCTACACGCGCAAATCGGAGCTACCGATGAATAGTTACGACATGCCAAAGTTTGCAAAAAAATAAGGGGAGAGGGGAAAGTCAACCCTAGGGTTTTTGGATCTGAGATCCAGATCGGCTACTGTTCACCGGAGCACTGTTCACCAGCGCGTCGTGGTCGTCGGGGTTCGCCGGAGTCGCGGGATGAGGTGGCCAGAGCCGAGAGGACGGTGGCCGGAGCGGGGCGGCACGGAGGAGGTCCGGCCTCTACGGCGGCGAGCGGCAAGGAGGAAGGCGACGAGCGGCGAGGACGAGGTGGCGGCGGCGAGGTGCGACCGGCCGGCGATGGTCGGCGGCGATGGCGGTGGTGGCCGGCGCGGCGTGCGAAGGCGGCGGGGCTGGAGCGGCGTCGGGGCGAGGGAAGAAGCGGGCGCGGGCGGCGGCGCTTGGAGGTGGGCTCTGGGGGCCGAACCGGGCCGCGCGGGCCGGCGCGGCGGGGAGCCCCGGCGGGACACGTGGCAGGCGGAGATAGGTCGGCCAACGGTGGGCGGACGTGTCCGGTCTGATCCGGACGCGTCCGGCGGTGGGAGGAGGAAGAAGCTATGGTTAGGGGTGGATTTTGGCCGAAATTTCGGGGAGGGGTGCTCTTATATAGGTAGGAGGAGCTAGGAAGCTCAGAATGAGGTGCGGTTTTCAGCCACGCGATCGTGATCGAACGCTCTAGACGATGGGAGAGGTTTTGGTGGGTTTTGGGCCAAATTGGAAGGGTGTTGGGCTGCAACACAAACGAGACCTTCTCGGTCCCTCGGTTAACCGTTGGAGTATCAAACGAAGTCCAAATGGTACGAAACTTGACAGGCGGTCTACCGGTAGTAAACCAAGGCCGCATGGAAAGTCTCTTTCTAATCCGGAAATGTTTAACTCCCACACATGAAAAGAGGTAGAAAGGACCACCGGAGGAGATAGGAGCGTCGGAATGCAAAACGGACAACGGGGAAAATGCTCGGATGCATGAGACGAACACGTATGCAAATGCAATGCACATGATGACATGATATGAGATGCATGACAAAGACAAAGACACACGGAGACAAAACCCGAACCCGAGGAAAATAAAATAACTTAGCGCCGGAAATGGCAAGAGTTGGAGTACATATAAGGTAAATTACATCTGGGGTGTTACAACACTCCACCACGATGAAAGGATCTCGTCCCGAGATCTAGGACTGGAAAAACGCCGGGTAGTCAGAACGGAGGTGATCCTCGCGTTCCCAGGTGGCTTCACGGTCGGAATGGTGTACCACTTGACTTTGAGGAATTTTATTGACTTATTGCGAGTCTTGCGCTCAATCTCTTCAAGAATAGCAACTGGGTGCTCACGATAAGAGAGGTCTTCTTGGAGATCAATGTCTTCGAAGTTGACGGTGCGGTCAGGGGTCTTGAAGCACTTGTGAAGCTGAGAGACATGGAACACGGCGTGCACGTTTGCAAAGTTGGAGGGAAGCTCGAGTTGATAGGCGAGGTCGCCTCTCTTGCTGACGATCTTGAAAGGACCCACGTATCTAGGGCAAGCTTCCCTGTGATACCGAAGTGACGAGTACCTTTCATTGGAGAGACGTGGAGGTAAACATGGTCTCCGATCTCAAAAGCCAAATCACGATGCTTACTATCATAGTAGCTCTTCTGGCGCGATTGCGCTGCTTTGAGGTTATCACGAATGACTTTGCACATTTCCTCTACCTCTGTGATCAAGCCATTTCCAAGAAGTTGACGTTCACCGGTCTCTGACTAGTTAAGAGGAGTACGGCACTTCCTGCCATAAAGAATTTCAAATGGGGCCTTGCCGAACTTGCTTGAAAACTGTTGTTGTAGGAGAACTCGGCATATGGAAGACAATCTTCCCACTTCATACCGAAAGAGATAACGCAAGCCCTGAGCATATCTTCAAGAATCTGATTGACACGCTCGACTTGACCGCTAGTTTGAGCATGAAAAGCTGTGCTGAAATGGATGTTGGTGCCCATGGCCTTCTGGAAAGAATCCCAAAACTTGGAGGTAAAGATGCTGCCACAGTCTGAAGAGATCAACTGTGGAATGCCGTGCAGAGAGACAATTCGAGAGGTATAAAGCTCCGCCAATTGAGCTGCAGTGATAGACTCTTTGATAGGCAGGAAATGAGCCACTTTAGTGAGTTTGTCGATGACAACGAATATAGCATCATTGCCACACTTGGACTTTGGAAACCCAGTCACGAAGTCCATTTCAATGTGGTCAAACTTCCATTCTGGAATGGCAAGAGGTTGGAGGAGACCAGCTGGTCGTTGGTGTTCTGCCTTCACTCTTCTACAGACATCACATTCATTCACGAACTGAGCAATCTCGCGCTTCATTCGAGTCCACCAATAAGCCTGCTTGAGGTCCTGGTACATCTTCGTACTCCAGGGTGGATGGAGAGGAGTGAATTGTGAGCCTCGTTCATAATGGCTTAACGAAGGTCACGTTTAGGCACAACAATGCGATCCTCAAAGAAGAGAGTATCCTTGTCATCAAGGCGATAGCACTTGTACTTGGGTTGACTCTTGGCAATCCCAATCTTCACCTTCTTCACCATAGCATCAAGAAGTTGAGCCTCAGGAATCTGATCTTCCAAAGTAGGAGAGACTTGAAGGTTGGCGAGGAAACCTTGAGGAACAACTTGCAAATTGAGTTTGCGGAAAGCTTCACAAAGCTTGGGTTGGTAGGGCTTGAGAATCAGACTGTTGCAGTAAGCCTTCCTACTCAATGCGTCAGCAATCACATTGGCCTTGCCTGGAGTATATTCGATGCTCGGATTATACTCTTGAATCATTTCGACCCAACGAGTCTGCCTGAGGTTGAGATTAGGCTGAGTGAAGATGTACTTGAGACTCTTGTGGTCAGTGAAGATGTCCACTTTTCTTCCCAATAAGAGATGTCTCCAAGTCAAAAGAGCATGCACAACTGCCGCCAACTCGAGGTCATGAGTGGGGTAGTTCTTCTCGTTGGGCTTCAACTGGCGAGAGGTATAAGCCACAACTTTCTTCTCTTGCATCAACATTGCACCAAGACCTTGAAGAGAGGCATCGCAGAAGACCTCGAACGGTTTGGATTCATCAGGAGGAGTCAGAACTGGAGCAGTGACTAATTTCTCTTTCAAGGTGTTGAAAGCGATGTCACATTCAGGAGACCAAACGTACTTGACGTGCTTCTGGAGAAGGTTTGAAAGAGGCTTCGCGATCTTTGAGAAGTTCTCAACGAACCTTCGACAATAGCTTGCGAGACCAAGGAAGCTGCGGAGTTGCTTCACGTCTGAGGTGGTTCCCAATTCACAATTGCAGACACCTTCTCAGGATTCACCGCTATGCCCTTGGCAGAGATGATATGCCCAAGATAGAGAACCTCATCGAGCCAAAACTCGCACTTTGAGAACTTGGTGTAGAACTGATGTTCTCTGAGCTTATCGAGCACCAAACGCAAGTGCTTGGCATGATCTTCCTTGTTCTTCGAAAAGACCAGAATGTCATCGAGGTAGACCAAGACAAAGTCATTTGTGTAGGCGTTGAAGATGAAGTTCATCATGCGAGAGAAAGTCGGCAGAGTGTTGACGAGGCCAAAAGACACGACAGTGTATTCATATGAACCATAGCTTGTTCTGAAAGCCGTCTTTGGAATATCTTGCTCACGAATTCGAATCTAGTGATAGCCCATACGGAGATCAAGCTTGGAGAATACTTGAGCACCTTTGAGTTTTTCAAAAAGCTCGTTGATGTTGGGAAGTGGGTACTTGTTCTTTATAGTCTTCTTGTTCAATGGACGGTAGTCAACACAAAGTCGGTCCGTTCCATCCTTCTTCTTCACAAAAAGAACTCCACAACCCCATGGAGAAGAACTAGGTCGGATGAGACCCATTCGCTCTTGAATATCGAGTTGCTTCTTCAGCTCCTTCAACTCTTCAGGTCCAAGCTTGTAAGGACGTTTGCAAACAGGTTCCGTGCCAGGCTCATGATCGATGACGAATTTAACTGGCCGATGCGGAGGCATTCCTGGAAGCTCTTCTGGAAAGACGTCTTGATATTCGCAAACGACTGGAATTTGAGAGATGGCATCCAGTTCACCCTTCTCATTGAGAGAAAACAGACGGATTGTATCATCACGAGCGGCAAAGACAATTACATCCTCAGACGAATGAGTCAATTGAATTTGCCTGGCAGCACAATCAAGATGCGCCTTGTGCTTAGAAAGCCAATCCATTCCAAGAATAAGATCAATATCCGGTTTCCAAGAACCACTGGAGAGGACAGAAACTTGTAGTCGCCCAACGTGATAGAGACATCGGGAGCAACCAAACTAGAAGTCAAAAGCTTGCCGGGAGAAACAACTTGCATGAATTTGGGCATAACCTCAGTATCAACATTGTGCTTCGATGCAAATGGGAATGACAAGAAAGAATGCGATGCACCAGTGTCAAAAAGTACTTTTGCAGGAACATCGTTAACAGGAAGGTTACCCATGATGACATCTGACGAGTCCTCTTCCTGAGCTGCATTCATCAAGTTGACCTTGACGTACTTGGGGTTATGCTTGACCACAGCTGTACTTGTCGATCTCACAGGAGGAGGAGGAGGGAGACGCCTCTGATTGAAGCATTTGTTGGCATAGTGACCCTTCTGTTGGCACTTGTTGCACGTGACCTCTGAGAGCGGACGGTGATACGGAGCACTTGATCTTGGAGCTTGAGACGAAGTCTTGTTTTGAAAGCCAGGGTTGGGTGGGTGGGAAGATCCACTGCCACCTTTGCTCTTCTGCTGATAAGGCTGACGGAACGGAGGAGGAGGAAGCCAATACTTCTGCTGCTTAGCCACTTGAGTTGAGGAAGAAGGAGTTGCATCTCTAACTCGCTTCTTGGAAGCATCGCACTTCAGTTGAGCAGTCTCTTGCTTCATTGCCATGTTGTAAAACTCATCGTACCTCTTGGGCTCAAAGAGAACGAGAGCTAGCTGGATTTCTTCTCTGAGACCACTCCTGAACTGGTATATCATGCTCTTCTCGTCAGGGACGTCCTGCTTAGCAAAATGGGCGAGCTTCTGAAACATCTTGTTGTACTCGTAGACAGACATAGAGCCTTGCTTCAGGTTGCGGAATTCCTCACGCTTGCTTTCAACCACGCTCTGAGGAATATGATGAGCTTTGAAGTCTTGACGGAATTCATCCCAGGTAATCACACGGCCTCCTCTGGAATCTTTGTACTGCTGAAACCATTCTGCAGCTTGGTCTTTGAGTTGGAAGGAAGCGAACTTGACAAAGTCCTCAGGCCTGACGTTACTGCACTCGAAATGCTTGCATATGTCCACGAGCCAATCATCAGCGTCTGTTGCCTCAACACAATTGCTGAAGGTCTTTGGCTGGTTAGCAAGGAACTGGTTGAGTGTAGCAAAGTGATTCTGATTGTTGCCTTGACCCTGGTTCCCTTGGTTGCGCTCTTGAAGAAGTTGCATGATCAGCTGCATGTTTGCATTGGTAGCGGCCATCACAGCTTGCCATGCCTCCGGAGGTGGAGGTGGTGGTGGCGGATCAGGATTCAGATTCGTGCGTGTTGGAGGAGCCATCCTGAAGAGGTTGACATCCATTAGCACATTGACAGACAAATATCGAAGCTGAATCAAATGGGTTGAAATTGCAACATATAGTCTTCACATCCGAACAAAATGAACGAATGCATTCCAATTGAAATGGTCACATATCCATAAATTGAGAAGCCACTTAGAATTGAGGTAGAAGAAAAAACAACAAGGTACGGAACAAGAACGAATACTCGGTGAGGATTACCCAATCCCAAACCAAATATCCACGGAAGAAGAACTAGAGCTACAAGAATTCCCACCTATGAAACTCCCGAACCTTTCCGGTTATGCAATCAGGTGTTGGGGATACAGGGGAAGCATGTTGGGGAACGTAGCAGAATTTTAAAATTTTCTACGCATCACCAAGATCAATCTATGTAGTCATCTAGCAACGAGGGAGAGAGGAGTGCATCTACATACCCTTGTAAATCGCGCGTGGAAGCGTTCAAGAGAACGGGGTTGATGGAGTCGTACTGGACCTGATTCAAATCACCGATGACCTAGTGCCGAACGGACGGCACCTCCGCGTTGAACACACGTACGGTTGGGAAGACGTCTCCTCCAACTTGATCCAGCAAGGGGGAAGGAGAGGTTGATGAAGATCCAGCAGCACGACGGCGTGGTGGTGGAAGCAACGGTGATCTCGGCAGGGCTTCGCCAAGCGCAGGGAGACGGAGGAGTGTCACGGGAGGGAGAGGGAGAAGCCAGGGGCTTGGGTGCGGCTGCCCTCCCTCCCCCCCCCCCCCCACTATATATAGGGTGCCTAGGGGGGGCGCCGGCCCTAGGAGATCCAATCTCCTAGGGGGGCGGCGGCCAAGGGGTGCCTTGCCCCCAAAGGCAAGGGTGGCGCCCCCCACCCCTAGGGTTTCCAACCCTAGGCGCAGGGGGAGGCCCAAGGGGGGCGCACCAGCCCACTAGGGCTTGGTTCCCCTCCCACTTCAGCCCATGGGGCCCTCCGGGATAGGTGGCCCCACCCGGTGGATCCCCGGGACCCTTCCGGTGGTCTCGGCACAATACCGATTACCCCCGAAACTTTCCTGATGGCCGAAACTTGACTTCCTATATATAAATCTTCACCTCCGGACCATTCCGGAACTCCTCGTGACGTCCGGGATCTCATCCGGGACTCCGAACAACTTTCGGGTTACCGTATGCTAATATATCTACAACCCTAGCGTCACCGAACCTTAAGTGTGTAGACCCTACGGGTTCGGGAGACATGCAGACATGACCGAGACGCCTCTCCGGTCAATAACAAACAGCGGAATCTGGATACCCATGTTGGCTCCCACATGCTCCATGATGATCTCATTGGATGAACCACGATGTCGAGGATTCAATCAATCTGTATATAATTCCCTTTGTCAATCGGTACGTTACTTGCCCGAGACTCGATCGTCGGTGTCCCAATACCTAGTTCAATCTCGTTACCAGCAAGTCACTTTACTCGTGCCGTAATGCATGATCCCGTGATCAACCACTTGGTCACATTGAGCTCATTATGATGATGCATTACCGAGCGGGCCCAGAGATACCTCTCCGTCATACGGAGTGACAAATCCCAGTCTCGATTCGTGCCAACCCAACAGACACTTTCGGAGATACCTGTAATGTACCTTTATAGTCAACCAGTTACGTTGTGACGTTTGGCACACCCAAGGCACTCCTACGGTATCCGGGAGTTGCACAATCTCATGGTCTAAGGAAATGATACTTGACATTCAGAAAAGCTACAGCAAATGAACTACACGATCTTTGAGCTAAGCTTAGGATTGGGTCTTGTCCATCACATCATTCTCCTAATGATGTGATCCCATTATCAATGACATCCAATATCCATAGTCAGGAAACCATGACTATCTTTTGATCAACGAGCTAGTCAACTAGAGGCTCACTAGGGACGTGTTGTGGTCTATGTATTCACACATGTATTACGATTTCCAGATAACACAATTATAGCATGAACAATAGACAATTATCATGAATAAAGAAATATAAAAATAACCATTTTATTATTGCCTCTAGAGCATATTTCCAACAAAGCATAATATCTCACCCAATTCTAGCAAATCCTAAATCCAGATGTATCCATCCTTCAACACATAACCGAGAAAAACTTCGGAAATCATCTACCTCAACCTTCGAAAAGCATCCGTTATACGAGTTATGGCAATACTCCCGAACTCTCACCCCAGTACTGGGTGGCGTCGAGGTTATCTCACCAACAACTGCATAAAAGAGATTTTCGATGTCGGCGAAACTCAGGTATTCCAGAATCCCAATGATAAAATTGTGACGACAACACCTCGGAGCTCAACTCCCCGGGACACTGCCACAACCCCTAAATGACAGGAGGCACCAAGAACAATGTTCTCGTCACAAATCGATCGGAACGATTCCAAGATACCCGCGTGATCCTAAAAAAAATTTAGTGAAATTTTAGAAGAGAAGAGTCAAAACTCTACGTCATGATGCCTTACCAGAGCGATGAAGGGACTGGGGAGTAAAAAGAATTCCTAAACTCTCCGATATATATAATCCTAAATGACTCAAAACATTTTTCTAGACTCAACAACACCAACGATTCGATCAAGAAGGGGGCTCCTAAGGTCGGGGAAGGCTCTGATTACCAACTTGTAACGCCCTCGATGCGGCTATATCTCCTACGTGTCGAAGCATGACTTAGAGGCATAACCGCATTGAAAGCAATGTCGCAAGTAAGGTAATCTTCACAACAACCCATGTAAATATATAAAAGGGGTAAATGTACATAGTTGGCTTACACTCGCCACGTCACACAAATACATGAATAACATTACAATCATCCAATACACTCATGGTCCGACTACGGTACCAAAATAAAAAGAACAACCCCCACATGTGACACGGTCCCCGATCGCCCCAACTGGGCACCACTACTGATCATCTAGGAAAGACACATAGTAACGGCGAGAGTCTTCATCAAACTCCCACTTGAGCTCAAGCGCATCATCTGGAACGGTATCATCGGTCCCTGCAACTGGTTTGGAAGTAATCTGTGAGTCACGGGGACTCAGCAATCTCGCACCCTCGTGATCAAGACTATTTAAGCTTATAGGTAAGGCAAGGTAATATGTGGAGCTGCAGCAAGCGACTAGCATATATGGTGGCTAACCTATTCGTAAAAGAGAGCGAGAAGAGAAGGCAAAGCACGAACAAAGAACTATGATCAAGAAGTGATCCTAGAACAACCTATGTCAAGCATTACTCCAACATCGTGTTCACTTCCCGGACTCCGCCGAGAAGAGACCATCACGGTTACACACGCGGTTGATTCATTTTAATTAAGTTAAGTTTCATGTTATCTACAACCGGACATTAACAAATTCCCATCTGCCCATAACCGTGGGCACGGCTTTCGAAAGTTCAAATCCCTGCAGGGGAGTCCCAACTTAACCCATCACAAGCTCTCACGGTCAACGAAGGATATTCCTTCTCCTGAGACATTCCGATCAGACATCCTCGACAATGGTAAAACAAGTCCAGCAACACCGCCCGAATGTGCCGACAAATCCCGATAGGAGCTGCACATATCTCGTTCTCAGGGCACACTCAGATGAGACATCCTACGAGTAAAACCAACCCTCAAATTGCCCTGAGGTGGCCCCGCAGTCTACTCGGTCGGACCAACACTCAGAGGAGCACTGGCCCAGGGGGGGTTTAAATAAAATGACCCTTGGGCTCCGAAAACCCAAGGGAAAAAGAGGCTAGGTGGAAAATTGTAAAACCAAGGTTGGGCATTGCTGGAGGAGTTTTATTCAAGGCAAACTCTCAAGGGGTTCCCATTATAACCCAACCGCGTAAGGAACACAAAATCCGGGAATATAACACCGATATGACGGAAACTAGGGCGGCAAGAGTGGAACAAAACACTAGGCAAAAGGCCGAGCCTTCCACCCTTTACCATGTATATAGGTGCATTAAGATAAACAAGATAATATGATGATATCCCAACAATAAACAATGTTCCAACAAGAAACGATCTCCAAGCTTCACCTGCAACTAGCAACGCTATAAAAGGGGCTGAGCAAAGCGGTAACATAGCCAATCAACAGTTTGCTAGGACATGGTGGGTTAGAGGTTTGACATGGCAATTTTGGAGGCATGATAATCAAGTCGTAGGCATCGTAGCATAGGCATAGCAAAAGAGCGAGTATCTAGCAAGCAAAGATAGAAGTGATTTCGAGGGTATGATCATCTTGCCTGCAAAGTTGTCAGAGTTGACTTGATCCTCGTAAGCGAACTCAACGGGCTCCTCGTTAGAGAACTCATCTCCCGGCTCTACCCAAACAAGACAAACAAGCAAAATGAACACAATCAACCACGTGCAATGCTCAAACAACATGATGCGAATATGGTATGCTATTCGGGATGTGATATGGGATGCATACGCAAGATTTGACAAAGAATAATTGAACCTCGCCTCAACTTGGAAATCCAAGAGTGCCACTGGAAAGGTGAGGTGATTTCAGTTGAAATCGATACAAAGATCGCCGGAATGGATGCACGGTTGGCAAATGCCAAGCAAAACAAATATGGGACCGGTCTGCGATAATCAGCAAGTAGCCATCTAAAAGCATCAAGATAATTATGCTACAGCACTCAAACATGATAACAAAATACATGGCAGAGATCCACTCATGATGCTTGACAAAAGATGAACACTGAGCTATGGCCAATTCATCCATTAACAGGTTCAAACAAGCATGAAAAAAATGCAAATGATAACAGGTTTCAGACTTAGTGAAATTAACAAAAGTCTGGAATTTAACATCAGGTAGCACACTTTAGAGCATGAAAACTACATGCTACAGGAACTTAACATGGCAAAGAAAGGCATTACATGAAGCTACTCAAAGCACTTAACAGAAGTCCCTTAGTGACCTTGAGCCAAAAGGGATCAGAAAATACAATTTTAAGCATGTGAACATGGCAAAAACATAAATAGATTTCAGACTTAGTGAAAAACTGGAGCATGCAAATCAGTTAACGAGTAGGCATGTTTACGAGCTCGATGCACTCACTACAGAGCATGGCATGACAAACTAGGCATACACCCATCAAGAATACATATCATAGAAGCTATACCTGGAAAGAACAACAACATATCATGCACGGATCAATAGCAACATCCTCGGCAAAATCGCTAACAAGTCAACAATCTTCCAGGATTCACAAAATAGCAAAAGTAGAGCTCGATTGACTCAAGCTATGGTGCTCCATAAATTCAAACAAAGACATGGATGGATAGAGCACCACAATGTTAACAAACCATCCTTACTGATCATCCTCAAAAGAGGCACGGATCACTAGGAAACAACATGAACATACGGCATACCGACAAAATCAGGACAAGGACTTAGAGAAATTCTAAGTCCCTGAAATCAGCATTACCGATTACGCTACTTTGCAAGCTTGTGCTAGTCACCACGCATATCACAAAAATACATGGTAAGCACATCTGTAAAGATGGCATGGCATATAACAAAACTCATGTAGAGCTCAGGAGCATATCATGCACACATTAATCATGGCAAAAATGACAATAGTTATTTGATGGAACAGATCTGACAATTTTAAAACATAGCCCTCTTCCAACAGCATTTTGGGCATCGAGATGAGCTCAAATGAAAATGATGCAATGAGATGAAATTGTGTACTCTTTAAGACGAACAATTTGATATGCTACACGCGCAAATCGGAGCTACGGATGCAGAGTTACGACATGCCAAAGTTTGCAAAAAAATAAGGGGAGAGGGGAAAGTCAACCCTAGGGTTTTTGGATCTGAGATCCAGATCGGCTACTGTTCACCGGAGCACTGTTCACCAGCGCGTCGTGGTCGTCGGGGTTCGCCGGAGTCGCGGGATGAGGTGGCCGGAGCCGAGAGGACGGTGGCCGGAGCGGGGCGGCGCGGAGGAGGTCCGGCCTCTGCGGCGGCGAGCGGCGAGGAGGAAGGCGACGGGCGGCGAGGACGAGGTGGCGGCGGCGAGGTGCGACCGGCCGGCGATGGTCGGCAGCGATGGCGGCGGTGGCCGGCGCGGCGTGCGAAGGCGGGGGGGCTGGAGCGGCGTCGGGGCGAGGGAAGAAGCGGGTGCGGGCGGCGGCGCTAGGAGGTGGGCTCGGGGGCCCGAACCGGGCCGCGCGGGCCGGCGCGGCGGGGAGCCCCGGCGGGACACGTGGCAGGCGGCGATAGGTCAGGCGGTGGCGGGCGGACGTGTCCGGTCCGATCCGGACGCGTCCGGCGGCGGGAGGTGGAAGAAGCTAGGGTTAGGGTGGATTTTGCCTGAAATTTCGGGGAGGGGTGCTCTTATATAGGTAGGAGGAGCTAGGAAGCTCAGAATGAGGTGCGGTTTTCGGCCACGCGATCGTGATCGAAAGCTCTAGACGATGGGAGAGGTTTTGGTGGGTTGTGGGCCAAATTGGAAGGGTGTTGGGCTGCAACACAAACGAGGCCTTCTCGGTCCCTCGGTTAACCGTTGGAGTATCAAACGAAGTCCAAATGGTACGAAACTTGACAGGCGGTCTACCGGTAGTAAACCAAGGCCGCATGGAAAGTCTCGGTCCAATCCGGAAGTTTTTAACTCCCACACACGAAAAGAGGTAGAAAGGACCACCGGAGGAGATAGGAGCGCCAGAATGCAAAACGGACAACGGGGAAAATGCTCGGATGCATGAGACGAACACGTATGCAAATGCAATGCACATGATGACATGATATGAGATGAATGGCAAAGACAAAGACACAGGGAGACAAAACCCGAACCCGAGGAAAATAAAATAACTTAGCGCCGGAAACGGCAAGAGTTGGAGTACATATAAGGTAAATTACATCCGGGGTGTTACACCAAGTTTGGTTCCGGTCCTTTGGGTGACTTGGTAAAACTATGAGAGGGAAGACAGCACCCTGCCGGCGCTGAATTGAGATGCCTCCAAGCTCTAAGCTAAGGACGTTGGTGCACTCATTCTACCGGTTCGTATAGAAGTATTCTCTAAATAGCTCCAAAGTTGGCTCTTGATGAAGATATACCTCACAGAGCACTTGAAGTTGCAAATATTGGATATGGAATTGAGCCCAATATCCTGAGGATGGAGTTTGAAAAAGTGAAGAACTTCTCTGAAAAACTTTGAACCGGGCGGTGAGAAGCCACGGTTCATGTGGTCAGTAAAGACGATCACTTCGCCGTCTTTTGGATTGGGTCATTCTTCTTCCGGGTCAGGAGCACGATAAGACATGATGCTTTTTGAGGGCAGAAACCCAATGAGGAAGAACTCTTTTAAACGATCCTCGGTTATGGTTGAGGGGACCCAATTATAGATGGTGGGTGTCTTTGACGGCATGATGTGCAAGGAACTGAAAAAGAAATAACAACATGCCGGTTCAGTTTACGGTGAGGATTTAGTTAAAGGCTGGAGATGTAAAACAAGTAATAGCGGCTTAACTAAGGGCTAATGACATAAGGAAAAGAAAGCCGGAGCGGTAAGCCGCCATGACTACAGATTTTTTTCAGAAAGCAGATTCAGCTAAGTATTGGCATAAACAAGTTTTACCAAGTTGTTATTATTATTTTGGATCAAATGGCCGTTCTAAAAAGAAAAATATTCTAGACCTAAAAATCTAGTACAGATGGGTTCGTCAGCTATAACGAAGCATCTATACAGGAAAAGGGATCTGCTTCTATCAAAAATGGACGCAAAATAACTACCGCGCAAGTTATATCTCCTCTTTGTATCAAGAGAGGCTGCGGAGGAAGAACTACCAAAAAGGTTCATGAAGAACGCTGAAGAACACCGATGAACTCGCAAGCCCTAATGCAGATCTAAAAAGTTTGAGAAGGCAAGACTTACGGATGCGAATTCACTATGGAGGGTCATCGCAGTTTATCTGGACAGTTCAGGGTGATGCAGCGGCCAAGCTCGAGGACGACGATGAGCGTTGCGGCAGCGGCGGAGCTCGAGCAGTAGCGGAGATTGTGAGAGGAAGAAGATGAAGAAGAGGGGAGAATGGGAAAAATCGGCCGCGTGCCTATTTATAAGGGCAGATGCGAACAGACGGGAGCGAAAATCAAGGGAGAACCAAATAATGGTTATCTAGCTATATAGACGCCTCGATTCTCGAGAAGCATTAAAGATAAAAGGTCCGTTGGAAGATGACGTCATGAGAGTTTTTTGTGTTTTCAAAAGATGACGTCACGGCGGGTTACAGAGTTTTTCAGACAGAGGATGGATTTCATCTAAGTATTGAAGATTGACAAAGAACAAAGTTCAAAGTCAACCTAGGGCCTAATGTTGGGGATATTACTACTAGTATGACCCGCCCAAGAGGGGCCGGGTCAACCCTAATGGCGGGTTACATAAGAAGCCCAATATACATTCAAGATGATAGTTTATTAAACATATAGAAGGCCCAAAGGCCTGGGGCCGGCTTAAGGCCCGATATTGTAAACCGTTGTATGTAAGGAAAGACTTGTAAAGAAAGGCATGTAAAGGAAGTCACCGAGCCGAACACGGTTATGAGCCGGCCGGGACTCTGTAGGCCACCAGGCGTCAACCCATGTATATAAGGGGACGACCCGGTGGCGACTTAGGGCAAGAAACAAGCAAATCGATAACCAAGCCGGCGAGTTGAGCCCCTTGGAGATTGAAACTTCAGCAATACCAATCCCAACTAGACGTAGGCTTTTACCTTCATCGTAAGGGGATGAACTAGTATAAAAACTCTCTCGTGTGTCCCTTGTCCCGATTAACCCCTTTAAGCTTCCTAGTGCGATGGCCCTACGACTAAGTCCTTGCTCTAGGTCATCTGTCGTGTCAACTCCACGACAGAACTCTTGTGGTTTCTCTTGTTTGCTCTGGCCAGTAGGTGTATCTGTGTTATCTAACCTTGTTTATGCAGATTCATCCCATCCTAATCCAACTCAAGACCACAAGGTAAGTATATGCATCACAGTCATGTGAATGAGAATTTCTTGCTGATGTACATACTGTTTGCAAGAAGGACTCATGAGCATGAAGGTACATTTCTCATATTTTCATCATTTGCTCTGATGCATATAGCCAAGATACATGTAACACATTGCTTACTCTGTCATGTTTATGCATTCACATGCTCCTATATTCCATAATCACATGATTGCATACATGTAGGGGAGCCTATGCAAGTTACATGTCTTTCCAAAGCTTTACTTACTACTCTTAATATCTTGATCTAAAGCTTTGATGTATGTTGTCATCAATTACCAAAAGGGGGGAGATTGAAAGCACAAGTGCTCCCTAGGTGGTTTTGGTAAATAATGTCAACATATCTCTTGTTGGACTAACATTTTTATCTAGTATGTTTCAGATAAGTTCAACAGTGAAGTGGCATGGACTAGAGGATGTGAAACCCCTTCAAGATGCTAAGGACAAAGGATTGGCTCAAGCTCAAAGCTCAAGACTCTACATTTTCCATTTTAGTGATCCAAGATCACATTGAGTCTATAGGAAAAGCCAATACTATCAAGGAGGGATGAGGTGTTGCTTAATGAGGTTCTTGCTCAAAATGCTTAGTGATATGCTCCAAAACCCTCAACAACCTTCTCACATCCACATATGACCTAAACCAAAAGTTAAACTCGGCCCCACAGATTCTTTCTATCTGGCGCCACCGAGTTTCAAATGTCATAGCCACTGCCACAAACCCTAGGCAAATCGGTCTCACCGATAGGGATCTCGGTCTCAGCGAGATGGGATTGCAAACTCTCTGTTGCCTATTGCAATACTTTCAGTCTCACCGAAACTTGCGATCGGTCCCACCGAAACTGCAATGTAAACTCTCTGGTTCCCTTTTGTAACATTTTGGTCTCACCAAAATGAGCGATCGGTCCCACCGAGTTTACCTGACCAACTCTCTGGTTAGCTTATTACCAAAATCGGTCTCACCGAGTTTGTGTAATCGGTCTCACCGAGATTACGTTATGCCCTAACCCTAATCATATCGGTCCTACCGAGTTGCATGTCGGTCCCACCGAAAACCCTAACGGTCACTAGCTTTGCTGAATCGGTCCGACCGAGTTTAACCATTCGGTCCCACCGAGTTTGGAAAGTTATGTGTAACGGTTAGATTTTGTGTGGAGGCTATATACACTCCTCCACCTCCTCTTCATTCGTGGAGAGAGCCATCAGAACAAACCTACACTTCCAACCTATATTTTCTTAGAGAGAACAACCTAGGCTTGTGTTGAGACCAAGATATTCCATTCCTACCGTATGAATCTTGATCTCTATCCGTCCCAAGTTGCTTTCCACTCAAATCTTCTTTCCACCAAATCCATATCCTGTGAGAGAGAGTTGAGTGTTGGGGAGACTATCATTTGAAGCACAAGAGCAAGGAGTTCATCATCAACACACCATTTGTTACTTCTTGGAGAGTGGTGTCTCCTAGATTGTCTAGGTGTCACTTGGGAGCCTCCGACAAGATTGTGGACTTGAACCAAGGAGTTTGTAAGGGCAAGGAGATCGCCTACTTCGTGAAGATCTACCGCTAGTGAGGCAAGTCCTTCGTGGGCAATGGCCATGGTGGGATAGACAAGGTTGCTTCTTCGTGGACCCTTCATGGGTGGAGCCCTCCGTGGACTCGCGCAACCGTTACCCTTCGTGGGTTGAAGTCTCCATCAACGTGGATGTATGATAGCACCACCTATCGGAACCACGACAAAAATGTCTGTGTCTCCAATTGCGTTTGAATCTTCAAAACCCTTCCCTTTACATTCTTGCAAGTTGCATGCTTTACTTTCCGCTGCTCATATACTCTTTGCATGCTTGTTTGATATGTTTTTTGTTTGTTAAACTTGAGCCAAAAATCCACTTCAACCTAAAGAATTTAAAAACTGCAACTTTTAGCACCTAGTGTCTAATCACCCCCCCCCCCTCTAGACACCTCTTCTCGATCCTTTCAGTATGGGATAAAGAGGACTTGATACTTTAATGCTATGGTTGGGTTTTACCTTAATGATCTTTAGTAGTTGCGGATGCTTGCTAGAGTTCCAATCATAAGTGCATATGATCCAAGTAGAGAAAGTATGTTAGCTTATGCCTCTCCCTCATATAAAATTGCAATAATGATTTGTAAGTGCATCTAGTGCCACCCCTAGTTGGTTTTGGAGTATTGACGACAAACCTAGTTGAGGGACTAATGTGTTTATGAGAATTGCAGGATAACACAGGTAGAAGTCCCTCATTGATTCGGTTTTCCTATCAGAGATGACCCCTAAAAATGTATGAAGACATTGATGTCAAAGGTGGTTTATGAAGATATTCTCATTGAAGACTATGACAAGAGAAGACATCGCATGAAGCCTATGGAGCTCGAAGACTTAGATCTTTCGTAGTTCTGTTTCTTCTTTGTTGAGTCATAGGAACCACCGTACTATTAAGTGGGGTCCAAGAGAACCAGTCAGAATGACTGAAGTGATGCTTAACCAAAACCTATGTCTTAGAGTGAAGACTATGAGAGCGAATCTTGTCCAGAGTCGGACAAGTCAGCTTTGCTTGTAGCCCAACTAAAGTTGCCGTGTGAGTTTGAAAACTGACCGTTGGAACATGTGTCAGTTCCTTAGTGACCCAGGGTCATTTCGAACAAATCAGGTCGGGTTGCCTAGTGGCTATAAATAGCCCACCCCCTACAACCATAAACGGTTGGCTGCTCAGAGTTAGAGTACGGCTTTTGTCGTTTGAGAGCAACCCACCTCGAAGCCTTTGAGAGAGAATTCCTTGCGAGGATAAAGCCCTAACCACCCAGAGCCAAAGAGTGTTAGGCATCACTTAAGTCTTCTTGTCTTTGTGATCTGAAGACTTATTACACTTGAGGACTGTGAATCCTCCAGCCGGTTAGGCGTCGCGTTCTGAGCATCCAAGAGACATTGTGGATCGCCGGTGAACGAAGTCTGTGAAGGTTTGGGAGTCTACCTTGAAGACTTACCAGAGTGATTGGGCAAGGTCTGTGTGACCTTAGCTCAAGGGGAATACGGTGAGGACTGGGTGTCCTGAGCTGCGTGTTCAGGACTGGGTGTCCGGGACTGTGTGTCCTTAGGTTTAAATACCTAGCCGCCCTAACCAGACGTACAGTTGTCACAGCAACTGGAACTAGTCCAACAAATCATTGTCTTCAACGAGTCACTGGTTTCATCCTTCCCTTCCCTTTACTTACTGTTGGTCCTTGTGAAGTCATTGTATGATTGCACTATCCTTTGTCTTCACTGAGTGACTGCGTGTTCTGTTTGGCTTCATAATATCTTCCTACCTGATCCTTACTACCTAGCTGCTATTAGTCATTGTGCTTTCACTTCATTGAATACTTGACTATGGTTTGCCTAGTGTAGTCTACCTTCCGCTGCATGGTAATAGGTTTATTTCTATTGTTTGTCTTCGAAACTTCCACGTTTTGAAGACTTTCATAAAAATCGCCTATTCACCCCCCTCTAGTCGATATAACACACTTTCAATTGGTATCAGAGCAAGGTGCTCCCTTGTTCTGTGTGATTCGGTTTAACCACCTGGAGTTTTAGCTATGTCGACTGCAGGGATAATTAAAGTCTCCGCTGCGTGCCCCGTCTTCGATGGAACTGAATATCCCTATTGGAAGAATAAGATGCGCATGCATCTTGAAGCCATTGACGTCGACCTATGGTATGTCGTCAAGAACGGCGTTCCCAAGGCTGGAGAAGGTGTCACTGCTGCTGATGTCAAGAAGTTCATTCAACTGGACTCTACTGCCAAGAATATCATCTGTGGTCATCTGACCAAAGGACAGTATGGCCGTGTGAGTGCTTTGGAAACATCTAAGCTAGTCTAGGACTGGCTCTCCAAGGTTAACGAAGGCGTCTCAACCCAGAGAGATCAGAGAATCAGTGTCCTTTGCAACCTCTTCAACCGCTTCAAGAGAAATGACAATGAGAATGTCCAGCTCATGTTTGATCGACTCACTGACATCACAAATGAGCTTCAAGCCCTTAGTGCTACTGAGATCACCAAGAATGAAGTCTTCAAGACACTATTGAGATCACTTGACAGTTTGTTTGACACCCTAGCCCTGATGATTCAAGAACGTCCTGATTTCAAGACACTCGATCCGTCTGACATACTTGAGAGGCTCAACACACATGAGTTTCAGCTTTCTGAGAAAAGAGATATCTACGGTCCAAACTATGGGCGAACTCGTGCCTTGAAGGCAAAAGCTGTCTCCACATCTGAAGAAGAATCTGACAGCAGTTCTGATGATCCTGAAGACATTGGAAGGGAACTTGCTATGCTTGTGAAGAAGTTCCAAAAATTCACCAAGAAGAAAGGTTTCAGAAAGTCTTCACGATCAAGCTCAAGAAATGATGAAGCTTCTGCTCATGACTACAAGAAGAAAACATGTCACAAGTGCAAGAAACCTGGCCACTTCATCTCTGAGTGTCCGCAGTGGGACAATGAGAACAAAAAGAAGAAGAAGAGCAAGGAATATGACTCTGACGACAAGAAGAAGAAGAAATACTCAAAGTCTTCTTCCAAGTCTTCCTCAAAGTCTTCATCACACAAGAAGAGCTCATCTGGCAAGGCATGTGCGTTTGTTGGCAAGGAAATGGATTCAGAGGAGGAGTCCGCTTCTGAGGAGGCGGAGGTGGAGTCTGAGGAGGAGTCTGATTCTGGCGTTGCAAGTCTGGCTACAGCATACGTTGCCAAGTCCATCTTCAGCACTGAAGACAATGACTTCATCACCGACACCGATGCAAATGACAAGGACTACTCCGCTCCTACCTACTGCTTCATGGCATGCGGTGCCAAGGTAAACACACGCACTACTCACTATCAAACATCTAGTGAAGATGACTCTGATTGTGGTTCAAGACCGAGCTACAAAACACTTGCTAAAATTGCAACTGAACAATAGAAAGCTATGGAACATATTCAAAAACTGTTAGACAAAAGCGATGATCTGTTAGGCGGTAAAATGACTCGATCTGAGTCCTTAATTGAAGACATAAAAAATCTTCACGTTAAGTATGAGGAACTTGAAAGTCGTCATGAAACGCTCTCAACAACTCATGAAAAGCTTTCCTATGATTATCTTCAAAGGAAGCAAGATCTTGAGAAATTGAGAGCGGCTCATGAAGATCTTCAAAAGGAAAACGAGTCACTTCGCGCCAAACAGATCAGTTCCGCTCAGGAAGGATTTGAACCACCATGTCTTAAATGCATTGAGCGTGATAATGCTACTTCTGTTGTTGAATGTTCTACTGCTGCTACTGTTGTAATATCTTCAACTGTTGGTGTGGGAACTAACCCCTCTGCTGAGGATACCACTGCTATTGCTGATGAGAATGCTAGGTTGAAGACATTGCTTGAAACAGGGATGTACAAAAGTCTTAAAGGGCATCAGACACTATGTGATGTCCTCAAAAGGCAGATCCTGAACCGAAACCCGAGGAAAGAGGGTGTTGGGTTCATAAGGAAAATGAATGCTGATGGCTCTTACTAGAAACATGAGCAGTACCCCAAAACCACATGGGTTGCTGCAAAGGAACCTTCAGCAGATCCATCCAATCTATCTGGATTCACTTGTGCTAACCCCATTGTCATTGATGAATCCTTTGATGCAAACTATAAACTGTTTAAGAATCAGAATGGTGAAGTGTTTGCCAGGTACATTGGTACTTACTGCAGGAATGGACCGCCTATGAAGAAGATCTGGGTACCGAAAAAGTGTCTGGAGAATCTTCATGTGAATGTCATCATGACACCACAGGTGAAGAAGACAAACCCCAGACCACAGGCTTCATATGGTCCAAAGGCTTCATACAGACAGAGGACTCACCTGAGTCGCACTAACGCAAATGTTCTGCAGGGAAACCATACTCAGGCCTATGAATATGAGCGCGGTTCATCAAACCGCCATGTTCATAAGACCAAGAACTATTCTGCTTATTCTTATGAGTACTATTGTCCGCCTGCAAGACTTTTTGCTAGGGCTCCAAAGCCAAAGTTCTCAGACGCTGCACTTAGACTTATTTCTTCTAAGCCACCCTTGAAGATGTGGGTGGCTAAGAAAGCTTAACTCTCTTTTGCAGGGAAGGGTCTCCAATAGAAAACCTAAATCGTTTGACGCTATTGCTGGGGACCTTAAACATCTTGTAGGGCGCAAGATCAAATGCCCGAATGGTCTTATTATATACTTTGTTCCTGAATTGCTTGCTACTCTCCCTATCAGTCCTAATCTGGATCTAAGCTTTCATAACCCACTGGTTCGTCAAATGTTTTTGCTTCACAATTCTCTTCGTGAAGCCTATCCCCCTAACTGCACTGTAGGGTACGAAACCAGCGTCTTCAGAATGGATTATTGATAGTGGGTGTACCAATCACATGACTGGCAAAAGAAGCCTTCTTATGGACTCAACCTTACGTCCATCCGACAAGAGTCACATCACATTTGCTGACACTGGTAAAAGCAAGGTATTGGGTCTAGGTAGAGTTGCAATCTCAAAGCATCAACACATGGATAAAGTCATGCTTGTTGAATCCCTTGGCTTCAACTTAATGTCTGTCTCAATGCTTTACGATTTGAACATGATCGTAATGTTTGGAAAATATCGCTTCCTTGTTCTAATGGAATATGAAAAGTCTCTAGTGTTTGAAGGGTATCGGAAAGATGATTTGTACGTGGTAGATTTCTCAGCAGGACCACAGCTTGTTGTATGTCTTCTAGCAAAAGCTTCAGAATGCTGGCTCTGGCATCGGAGGCTAGGGCATGCTGGCATGAGGAACCTCCACACCCTTGCAAAGAAGAAGCATGTCATAGGCATCGAGGGCATCAAGTTCAAGAAAGATCACTTATGCGATGCCTATGAAGCAGGAAAGATGACGAGGGCCAAACATCCCTCGAAGACAATCATGACAAGAACTCGACCCTTCGAACTGCTCCACATGGATCTTTTCGGTCCCACTCATTACTCAACTCTTACTACTACTGCTTGTCTCTATGGCTTTGTCATTGTTGATGATTATTCTAGATATACTTGGGTGCACATAATCCTCTACAAGACTGAGGTGCAGGATGTCTTCAGACGCTTCGCCAATCGAGCAATGAACAACTATGGCGCCAAGATAAAGAACATCAGAAGTGACAATGGCACTGAATTCAAGAACACTGGCCTTGATACATATCTTCATACTTTGGGCATCACACATGAATTCTCAGCTCCGTACACGCCACAGCAGAATGGCGTCGTCAAACGCAAGAACAGAACACTCATTGAGATGGCCCGAACGATGCTAGATGAATACAAGACTCCAAGAAAATTCTGGCCTGAAGCTATTGATACTGCATGTCATACAATCAATCGTGTCTATCTTCACAAGCTTCTGAACAAGACATCTTATGAGCTCCTTACTGGCAAGAAGCCAAATGTCAGTTACTTCAGAGTATTTGGAGCCAGGTGCTGGATCAAGGATCCACATCACACTTCAAAATTTGCACCAAAAGCACATGAGGGTTTTATGCTTGGATATGGAAAGGATTCGCACTCCTACAGAGTCTTCAATCTCTTTCATTATAAAGTGGTTGAAACAGTGGATGTGCGGTTCGATGAGACTAACGGTTCACAAAGAGAGCACCTGCCAAATGTGCTAGATGAAGTTCCATCCAGCGAATCAATCAAACTAATGGGAACTGGAGAAATCATACCCTCTGAAGCTCAACCAGAAGAGGAACTTATCATCTCCGCACCGGATCAACATGAAGACAATGCTCAGCCTGAAGACAATCCCTCTAACAATGACAATGATCAGCAAGAGCAAAATCTTCGCCCTGTACATCCTCGTGTTGCCAATGAAGTGCAGATTGAGAGAATAATTGATAACATCAATGCACCTGGTCCGCTCACTCGTTCAAGGGCAACACAGCTAGCAAATTTCTGTGGGCACTTCACATTTGTCTCAATAACAGAACCCAAGAAAGTTGAAGAAGCCTTCATGGAACCTGAATGGATTCAAGCTATGCAAGAAGAGCTTCAACAGATTGAGCTGAATAATGTATGGGAACTGGTTAAGCATCCTGACCCTCGGAAGCACAATATAATCGGCACCAAATGGATATACCACAACAAGCAAGATGAGCATGGTCAAGTTGTCAGAAACAAAGCTCGTCTCGTTGCTCAAGGATATACTCAAGTGGAAGGAATTGACTTCGATGAAACATTTGCTCATGTGGCTCGACTTGAAGCCATACGCATACTGCTGGCCTATGCAAATCATCATAACATACTTCTATATCAAATGGATGTGAAGAGCGCTTTTCTCAATGGCAGGATTGAAGAAGAAGTGTATGTTGCACAACCGCCTGGCTTTGAAGATCCAAAACATCCTGACATGGTATACAAGCTCAACAAGGCACTGTATGGCCTCAAACAAGCCCCTCGGGCTTGGTATGACACACTCAAATACTTCCTGAAGAGCAAAGGCTTCATACCTGGTTCCCTCAACCCCACTCTCTTCACGAAGACATATGATGGTGAACTGTTTGTATGCCAAATATATGTGGATGACATTATCTTCGGCTGCACCAATCAGAAGTACAGTGAAGAGTTTGGATATATGATGCAAGAGCAATATCAGATGTCCATGATGGGAGAGCTGAAGTTCTTCCTCGGTCTTCAAATACGACAGCAACGCAACGGCATCTTCATATCTCAAGAGAAGTATCTCAAAGATTGCCTGAAGAAGTTCGGTATGCAAGACTGCAAAGGCTTCACGACGCCAATGCCAGCCAAACATCATCTGGGTCCCGATGACAATGGTAAAGAGTTCGATCAAAAGGTATACCGCTCCATGATTGGTTCTTTACTTTATCTATGTGCATCTAGGCCAGATATTATGCTTAGTGTTTGCATGTGTGCTCGATTCCAAGCGGCACCAAATGAGTCGCATCACTTAGCTGTGAAGCGAATTCTTCAATATTTGGCTCACACCCCAACTCTAGGATTATGGTATCCAAAGGGCTCGGAGTTTGATCTGGTTGGATTCTCGGATGCTGATTATGCTGGTGACAAGGTGGATCGCAAGTCTACATCAGGCACCTGCCATTTTCTGGGACGATCACTTGTATGTTGGTCTTCAAAGAAGCAGAACTGTGTATCTCTCTCCACTGCTGAATCTGAATACATTGCTGCTGGATCTTGCTGCGCTCAACTTCTGTGGATGAAGCAAACACTCAAGGACTATGGCATTCATCTGAAGCAAGTGCCACTCTACTGCGACAACGAAAGCGCCATCAAGATTGCCAACAACCCAGTTCAGCACTCGAAGACAAAGCACATTGAAATTCGTCATCACTTTCTCAGAGATCATGTTGTGAAGGAAGACATTGATATCATACACGTCAACACTTAAGAGCAATTGGTAGATATCTTCACCAAGACCTTGGATGAGAAGAGATTTTGCAAGTTACGGTGTGAGCTAAATATCTTGGAATCCTCAAATGTCCTGTGATCAGGCACACATCCTAACACTTATGCATATTGATAACTTAGATGTGCAACACATGAAGTAAAGTATGTCTTCAATCAATGAAGACATACATTCTAAGTGTGAATACATTAATGTGGAATTTGACTTCGGAGCGCCACGATAATTGTGCGCCGTGTCTGAGTCTAATACTTCCTATAAGGTGGGTAACGCCACCACCCAAGGTTCTGTTTGAAGTGTTTCACTCATGGCGTTACATTTGCTATGTCTTCACATTTGGTTTGGCTTCAATCTCAACATGTCTTCATGATTATCTTCACTATGTTGAATATATATATATATATACTAGTGTTCTGTCCTCTACAGCATTCACTTATAGCTATGTATTCTTGTTGAATCTTTTGAACTAAGTGAATGTGATCGGACCCTAACCTCTCTATGCTTTCTATCTCAAACTCTATCTCTCCAAATCATATGCATTCTATTGAAACTGTCGAATGTCTTCTCTGCGTCCTTGTCAGCAGAAGATACAGAGACAAACATTAAGTCTGTTTTCAATGCTCATTCCTTCACCTGAAACCTGGAGAAGTGGGAACGACCACCCGACAATCCAAGCGTGCGTGGGACGTGGAACAACCTCCGACATGCTACATGATGGCCACGTGTTCCTCATATGTGAATCGCCAGGGGCACCTGTGTAATAACACTGAGCCGCCCCTGTCCCTATAAATACATGCCTCACCGCAGTCATTATCTCTTCTTCCACTCTCGCACGAACCCTAGCGCCACCGCTAGCCCTCGACGACACCGGCGACGAAGCGCTTCGCTGCCGCAACCTCTCCGACGTCGTCTTCACGCCGACCGCGGACATCGTCTTCTCCGCCGTTGCCGTAGGTGTCCTCCGTTGCCAAGTTAGGGCACGGACGATCGAACTGCTCGGCCTCCTCTTACACTCCGTCTAGCAGTTCTTCGTGTGGTAAATAAAACTTCCTTTTTACGGCCCCTTTGATCCTATAGCTTCGTCACTTTCTACCACAAGCAGTTTTTGTTCACACAAGTTGGATCTCTTTCATACTGCATCTCATAATATGCCTAGTATATTCACTTGTACTTCACAAAGTAATTAGATTCCTCACTTGTACTGATCCATGGATTCGTACAAATCTGGAACCAACTCCTTATCTATGAGTGAATGTCTTCGCACGATGAGGTCAATGTCTTCTAAACTGATTTATCTTCAAAATCTTCTGAGAATGCATATGACCTCTTCCCCTTCCCTCGCACCTTAATGCTGTCACAGGTACATGTCCGTGGGAGAATCCCTTGGTTCTCATAGTCTGCATTCATTTGTAGAATTCTTACAGCATCATATAAATTCTCCCGAAGCCAGTTCCTGTTTGTCCAGCAAGCGAAAGCCTTTGAAGCCTTTGACCGTATTGAAGCCTTTCAGTATAAAGTTCATGGCTTCGGAGAAATCTACAAGGAAGGGAGGCAGACAGCGTCGTGGGGAACATCAAGAGATTTGCCTGATGACCTCTCAGAACTTTACAAGATAGATCCTGAAGAGGATTATAATCAGCGCAAGACCCGAATCCAGTGGATTCGAAGATATTGGGCAGAACAGTGGTACAAATACAGATTCATGACCAAGGAATATGCTGAGAAGAGTGCTATCAAAAGTCCTTGGGGTGATATTCTCTTCCGAGGCCTTCCACCCAAGAACAAAGCTGAAGCTATTGCTCAGGGTTTCTATCCCTGTATGGTCCGTGGACCTCAGCTTGAAGATGCCGACCCATCATCATTGCTATGGTGTCGTGATGATAATCTCTTCAAGTGGAACTTCCAGCACGCAAAGGCATCGGCCAAGGAAAACAAGAAGTCATTGGGACTAGACTTCAACCCTGGTCCTTCTGCTCCCCGGGCTGACGGCACACGCGATGCAGAACCCAATGTCATCGATCCTTTCTACAACCTTGATGGCCTCATCACCCACATCTCAGTTCAAGGTGCAAAAGTGGATCATTCTGATGATGATGCTGACACTGATGAAGCCCCAGCTCCTACTCCAAAGCTGCAGAAGCCAAAGAAGGCTAAGGCTTCAAGATCAGCTGCTGCACCAAAAATCTCACGGGCGAAGCCACTGGCTACTGCACCTCCTGAAGACAGTGTGCAGTCTGAAGATTTGTCACGTGTCTCCAAGCCCCATAAGGTCAAGATGCCTCTGCCACACACTGGCCAAGAACTGACAGCTGCTGCTATTCTGCGCAACGATGCCATTGATTTGTCCAGTGATGAAGATCTTGTAGATGATGCTCTTGAGCAACTGATCAAGAGCAAAGAAGAAGCAGAAATCTTCAATGATCTGCCTCTCTTTGACGTGTCAATCATCCACAACTTCATTGATGAGTGGTTTGACACGCCCAACCTCAGCTTCGAAGATCTGCAACTTCCAATTGGCCTCAGTGTCGCCTTCCATGGCGCCATTGCTTCAGAGTTAGCTATCGCCCAGCGCATTGTTGAACTGAAGCAAAAGATTGACTATGAAAAAGCCCAGTTCAAGAAGCATATGGCCAAGCTTAGCGTGTAAGAGGTCAAGAACTTCAAGATCATGCTACACGAGCTTAAAGAAGCCTTTCTCAAGAAGCGTGAAGAAGCTCAAGGTTCTCATGAGCGCATGAAGAGCCTGACTGACAAGTGTGTGCAAGGCTACAATGAGGCTGAGAAGCGTAAGGCCCTTGGGCGTCCAGGCATTGATCCCAGGATGGCTGCTAAGCAGAAGAAGAAGCCCACTGTGGCCGAACCCAACGCACCAAGGCAGGAAGCAGATCCCATTGTCTTCCCAACTAGCATGACTGGCTCGAAGCCAAAGGCCAGGTCAACCGCTTCAGAACTGAAGAAGACGAGGACTGCTGAGGCTGAAGCCAGAAAGAGGAAACATCCTGAAGGCTCTGCTACTGCTCCCTCCAAGAAGAAGCGGAAGACCAAGAAAGAACGGGCTGCTCCCACAGAGCCCTTGATTGTTGAACCCATCTCCATGGTTCGCCCTGACGATGAACATCAAGAGCGTCAACTGACTGTCCATGAGCCTGCTTTCACAGAGGCTCATGAAGCTGAAGACTTTCCAGCAGCTGATCCCACCGCTGCTGAAGACATTGGTCACCATGACCATGTTGAAGATGATGCAGTTCTTCCTCAGCTCGAGCACCAACAGGTATCATCGCCTGTGCTAACGCACAGCGAACTCATCAGCATTGGTCGTCCTCTGACGCCAATTGCTCAGGATGCATCATGGACTGATCACCCACAAGCACAAGAGGAAGAAGACTTTGAGGCCCAGCCAACTCCAACTCCACAGGCGTCGCTAGCGTTACGCAGGCTTCGCAAAGGACCAAGGCCTCCAGTATCTGAGTCTGAAGCTAAAGCTGCTGAAGACATTCCGGCTGCATCAGCCGATGAAGAAGAAACCCCAAGCACTGCTACACCCCCGTCTCACCAAGAAGCTGTTCTCGAGGAGAACGTGACTGTGACCGACCCTCCAGCTCGTCAAGTGGAGGTTGAGAATCTTGAGGCTGCCACCACCAACACCAATGAAGCCACTGATGCTGTCATGGCTGAAGCTAATGTGGAGCCTTCACCAACCCAAGCACCAGAAGTCAGCGAAGCCACTGATGCTACTACTTCTGTTCCTGCGCCTGCTGGTGGTCCTCGGTTTGACTATCATGTTGAGCACAGGCCTCAGGTACAGAAGCCAATCCCCAGATTGCCCAGGTTTCCAGGTCCTGCATCAGCACCTAGATCCTTCAATGTCAATGGCTTCAAAGCAGACAACACTTTCTTCAATAGCTCCAGGAACCCCTACTCAAGGGAAAGAATATCTTCTGATCGGTTCTGGAGCTATACGCAGCGAAGCTATTACTCCTGCATTCTATACAATCAAGGTCGCATCTTCCCACATAAGTGTCTTGACATTGAAGCAATAGCTGGTCTGCCCTGTCTGGAAGAAGCTCTGGATTGCTTCAAAGAGGTTGGATTGTTGTCGTTTGTCACCGACCAAGAGCACTGGAATGAAGAGTTGCTGCTCCAATTCTATGCCACACTTCACATCCGTGGGTACAACAGAGATCCGAAGACTTGGGTCCTGGAGTGGATGACAGGAAATGTTCATCACGAAGCCAAAGCCTTTGATATCATTGAGCTCACTGGTCTGCCCACTCCTGGCGATCTCTACGAACCTGGCTGTCAGCTTCACAGTGAAGCTATGGAGAGCATCTTTCAGAAGCCTGAACCAAACATGAGTCAGATGCTCAGCATGATGAAGCCATTGCCACAAGATGCTGCCTATCCTAAGGAGTTCCTTGTTGAAGACCTTGAGTATCTGCCAAGGACTATTTATCACATCATAAGGCGAACTCTCTGGCCTATCAAAGGACATTCTCCACATGCCAAGCTGGAAGGTGCAATGAAGACTTTGGTCTTCTATATTCTTCATGGCAAATGCTTCAATGCACAGGACTTCTTCATCCGCCAACTTGCTGCATCAGGCTCTAATCAATTTGGCTTGAAGTTCTACGCTCCATGGATAATGTGGCTGATTAAACTCCACTCCGCTATCTCATATCAGCCATCTGCTCGCAATCATCGGATCTTTCTGCCTGATGTGGATATGTCTGTTGAAGCCATTTATCCTGAGCCTGCCAAGGAACCTCTAAGTCTTCAGAATGTGGAGCATCAAAGTTTTTCTCAGAACATTGAAGGAGTTGAAGCTGTCACTCGTGTGTATCCTTTGGCTGGAACTACACGTGCACCACATTCTGCCCTTACTGAAGCCACCGATAGCACAATTGCCCAACGACCCAAGAAGCGCACTCGTGTTCTCAATGACCGAGAGCTTCTGGTGGCTCTTCATCAGAAACAGGATAGGCATCATGACTGGCTGAAGCGCCAAATGCAAAGCCTCTTGGTGCATGTCAACCGCATTCGCAATCTTGCCACCAAGAATGCCTTTGTTGCCCATGAAACCTCTCGACGCACATGGAAAGGGTTGATGCTGATGTGCTCTGAAGATGATCTTCAAGAGGATGGCTTCTCTGAACGCTTTAAGTTTGACTCCACACCTCCTCGAAGGGCAGTGCTGCGACGAACTCCATCTCTTGAAGACTCTGACTTCTCTTCCTCTGCTGCAACTGTGAATGCCAGAGTGATCGACGATGAAGACGATGATACTTCACCGCCACCTCCTTCAGCACGCTTCGACACTGCTCCAACTTCTTCTGCACCGTCGAACACCACCGACGACCCTGCAGCTTCACCTACTCTTCATGGGAATGAGTAGATGCTCTATGTCTTCAAACCTTTTTGGTTCTTACTGACAAAAGGGGGAGAAGCATATGAGTTTGATAGTCTTCAAGCGGGTCCATATGGGCGGTTGCTTTATATTTTGCTTTGTGTTTACAACTCTCATTTTGATACATTTGGTTCTTTGAGTTGTAACACTTAAACTCGATGGTCGTCTGCTACTTATTTGCCACTTTGTGATGCGATGATAAATTCCGCATGTGCGACGATAAGTTCCGCACTTAGATCATTTTGCAGACGTCCATTTTCCATTATGCATGTCATTATCTTCACATACCTTCACATGCATAGTGGATTGTCATCATAAGTTGAAGAGGATCTCCACAAGCACAACCTGCCATGTGCATTTGCATTCCAAAAGCAAATTACTTATATGCACATCTTCAGGGGGAGCCCCCACAGCTTATGAAGACAATTCCCTATCCTCTTACAATTTCACATATTATATTCCCCGTTGAAAACTTCAACTAGTTTGTCATCAATCACCAAAAAGGGGGAGATTGTAAGTGCATCTAGTGCCACCCCTAGTTGGTTTTGGAGTATTGACGACAAACCTAGTTGAGGGACTAATGTGTTTGTGAGAATGGTAGGATAACACAGGTAGAAGTCCCTCATTGATTCAGTTTTCCTACCAGAGATGACCCCTAAAAATGTATGAAGACATTGATGTCAAAGGTGGTTTATGAAGATATTCTCATTGAAGACTATGACAAGAGAAGACATCGCATGAAGCCTATGGAGCTCGAAGACTTAGATCTTTCGTAGTTCTGTTTCTTCTTTGTTGAGTCATAGGAACCACCATACTATTAAGTGGGGTCCAAGAGAACCAGTCAGAATGACTGAAGTGATGCTTAACCAAAACCTATGTCTTCGAGTGAAGACTATGAGAGTGAATCTTGTCCAGAGTCGGACAAGTCAGCTTTGCTTGTAGCCCAAGTAAAGTTGCCGTGTGAGTTTGAAATCTGACCGTTGGAACACGTGTTAGTTCCTTAGTGACCCAGGGTCAGTTCGGACAAATCAGGTCGGGTTGCCTAGTGGCTATAAATAGCCCACCCCCTACAACCATAAATGGTTGGCTGCTTCGAGTTAGAGTACGGCTTTTGTCGTTTGAGAGCAACCCACCTCGAAGCCTTTGAGAGAGAATTCCTTGCGAGGATAAAGCCCTAACCACCCAGAGCCAAAGAGTGTTAGGCATCACTTAAGTCTTCTTGTCTGTGTGATCTGAAGACTTATTACACTTGAGGACTGTGAATCCTCCAGCCGGTTAGGCGTCGCGTTCTGAGCATCCAAGAGACATTGTGGATCGCCGGTGAACGAAGTCTGTGAAGGTTTGGGAGTCTACCTTAAAGACTTACCAGAGTGATTGGGCGAGGTCTGTGTGACCTTAGCTCAAGGGGAATACAGTGTGGACTGGGTGTCCTGAGGTGCGTGTTCAGGACTGGGTGTCCGGGACTGTGTGTCCTCAGGTTTAAATACCTAGCCGCCCTAACCAGACGTACAGTTGTCACAGCAACTGGAACTGGTCCAACAAATCATTGTCTTCAACGAGTCACTGGTTTCATCCTTCCCTTCCCTTTACTTACTGTTGGTCCTTGTGAAGTCATTGTATGATTGCACTATCTTTTGTCTTCACTGAGTGACTGCGTGTTCTGTTTGGCTTCATAATATCTTCCTACCTGATCCTTACTACCTAGCTGCTATTAGTCATTGTGCTTTCACTTCATTGAATACTTGACTATGGTTTGCCTAGTGTAGTCTACCTTCCGCTGCATGGTAATAAGTTTATTTCTATCGTTTGTCTTCGAAACTTCCACGTTTTGAAGACTTTCATAAAAATCGCCTATTCACCCCCCTCTAGTCGATATAACGCACTTTCATGATTACCAGTCTAGTTATCGATTGCCTAGGGACAAATAACTTTCTCGTAACAACAAGCTCTCTACTAAACCTAACTTAGTTGTGTCTTTATCTAAATAGCCCCTACTTTTTATTTACATGCTCTTTATTATCTTGCAAAGCTATCCAAAAACACCTACATAGTACTTCTAGTTTCATACTTGTTCTAGGTAAAGCGAACGCTAAGCGTGCATAGAGTTGTATCAGTGGTCGATAGAACTTGAGGGAATATTTGTTCTACCTTTAGCTCCTCGTGGGGTTCAACACTATTACTTTTCGAAAGAGGCTACAATTGATCCCCTATACTTGTGGGCTATCAGCTTCCTTCAGCTCACGCGCCATAGTGGCCATTCTCTCCTCACACTGGCGCTGTGCGGCCTGTCCGGCTTCTAACTCATCAGTTGCCTTCTAGGCAGCCACATTACTCATCCGGGCTTGCTCCTTGGCTCGGGCAAGTTCAGCCCGAAGAGTCTCAACTGCGGCAGCACCATCTGCAGATACGCACGTCTTAGAACATAATTATAGCTTCGTGCATGTGTTACTATACATATTCTAACACATACCTTGCGCCTCATCGAGTCGCCTGTTAATAAGCGTGATGTCATTATCCACCACATCAAGCTTATGCTCCAGACCTGCAACCTCCGTAGCGTGTGCAGTCGTCATGGAGGTACCAACCTGTGTTTCGAGTCATTAGATTATTACCTGAAGACATCTTTTTCGATCCTCTGATTGCCTACCTTTGGGCGCCAACCAGAGTCTCAGGGGCTACTATCTATACACAGGTGCATTTTGCGTATAAAGCACAATCGAACATTACATACCTCAAAGCCTCTTAGTATGCTCATGAAGGCTTCATTCAATCCGCTTTTCGCGGACAGAATCCTCTTGACCACCGTACCCGTCAAGGTACGATGATCATCTGAGATTGACGAACATCGTAACATGTCCGTCAGTGTATCCGGCACATCCGGATTCTTGGAAGAAGCTATGGCACTACGGACTCCCTTCGACAGGGTAGGTTTACTCGACCCTAGAGTCGTATCCGGCTGTAAATCGGATAGTCCGGAGCCTTTATTGTTAACCCTTCTAGGGACCGCACACTTCGGACTCTGAGCGACCGAAGTTTCACCTTGGGCGCTGGCTCTATTATCCCCCGGTCGGGAGAGACCCTCCGGGACGACACCTTGACATCATCTGCCCTGTTGGGCGAGGAAGCTTGTGGAGGCGTTTTGCTTTCCATCATCTCGGGTAAAAGGTCCCCCGAGGAGGAGGATTGTTGAGGGAGACTGTGTGCCAGACTACAAAGTGCATATTCTAGATGTTACCTTTGCAAAGAGAAAAGGAACGAGGTATGTCTAAAATATCTTTTTTCACTTACAATTCGGCTAGAGGCTTATCCTTACGAAGGGATTGTACGACAACAACACCTTCCGAGCCTGAACCGCCCGACAGGGGCGTTTTGCCCCGCTTAGTAGCCCTTACCTCCCAACTCTCAGAGGTGGCCCTTTTCTTACCATCGGAAGAAGGGATGTCAGCTTCCCCTTCCCTTTTGTCTTAGGAAGAGGGAGCCCTAGTCTCCTTGGACACAGTGTGTGGTTTGCCTCCAGGATGGAAGCCGCCTTTGGCTCCCCCACTCTTCTCATTCTCCTCCTCCACCGGCGCCTGGTATGGCGCCAGGACCAGCATCCTTGCTAGTATGGGTCTAGCTGAGTCTTCGGGAAGAGGAGTCGAACACCTGATTTGCTCCGCCTTCTTTATCCAGCCCTGGAAGAAGATAGTTCTCTCAGCACCTTATCATGAGATGAGTATCCAAGCTGTGTTCAAGAATCGAGTGCTTACCGAGGTATCCCGATGGTTGAAGTCGAGGCCGATGTCTTCTGTAGTGTCTGGCCACTGTTTTCGTTTCCCGGAAAATAACTTCCACATTCCTCTATGCATCGCACCGAAGAAGTGCTGAAGGGTTCGTGGTCCTTCTAGATTAAACTCCCACATGCGGAGGGGCCGTCTTTGGCACGGGAGGACCCGGCGGACTAGCATTACCTGAATCACGTCGATGAGTTTAGTGTCCCTATCAAGGAGACTCCGGATGCGACTCTGAAGGGTCTGCACTTCATCGGTTGATCCCCAGTCCAACCCCTTATTGACCCATGATACGAGCTGAATTGGAGGGCCAAATCGGAATGCAGGTGTAGCTGCCCACTTGGTGCCACGGGATTCAATGATATAAAACCACTCCCGCTTCCATAAGTCGGAAGATTCTATGAAGGATCCTTTTAGCCAGGGAGCGTTGATGAGTTTACCCACTGTAGCACCACCGCACTCTGCCCGTCCCCCATCGACTACCTTCAGCTTCACATTAAAGGTCTTAAGCCACAAGCCGAAGTGTGGGGGAATAGGGAGGAAAGCATCGCACATAATAATGAATGCTGAGATATGAAGGAAGGAGTCCGGAGTTAGATCGTGAAAATCTAGCCTGTAATAAAACATAAGCCCTCGAACAAAGGGGTGGAGTGCGAACCCCACCCTCGGAGGAAGTGGGAGATGAATATGACCTTCTCGCTGGATCTGGGAGTAGGAATAACCTGCCCTTGAGCAGGAAGCCTGTGGGGGATTTCCGCGGTCAGATATCTGGCCACTCGGAGCTTCGCAATGTCCTCCTCTGTGACGGAGGAAGGCACCCACCGACCTTGAGGACTGGGGCCGGCCATGACTAGGAAGCTCGAAACAATCGAAACCTTGGGCGCTAGAGCTCAAGGTTGGAGAGGATGAGGAAAGAGTTGGCGTAAAGAAGTCATATGGGCCTTAGTCCCTTTATAAGGGCAATAAATATCAAACACCTCCTCCTCGACCTTGAAACATGCCTATTCTTAAGGAATCATGCCAACCGGATGGTTGGAATCCCCATGCACGTGTTGATAAGGATCCCGCAATAAGGGGACACGATCTCTGCTTCGACAAGACGTGCCTGTCAGATCGGGGGTTCCGGTAGACCCTTGAGGTTCGAACACTAGGGTGCACGCGAAGGTTTTCTCCCTATCGATCCATGCCCTAGCTCTCTAAGATCTCGCAGACAAACACGACGAACTCTCGACACAAAAAGACACAGGATTTATACTGGTTCAGGGCACCGTTGTGGTCTAATACCCTACTCCAGTGTGGTGGTGGTGGATTGCCTCTTGGGCCAATGATGAACAGTACAAGATGAAGAAGAGCCTCCTGAGGTCGAGGTGTTCTTGTGTTTGGTGAGTGTGAGGATCGAAATCAGCTGCCGACTTGTGATGGTGTCCATCCGATGCCCCTCATGGTGGTGGATACTTCTACTTATATAGGCCCTGGTCCTCTCCCCAAATATTAACTGGGAAGGGATGCCAACAACGGCCAATTCGAAAGGGGATAGCTAGTACAAGCTATCCTGACAAAAGGTGGTCTTCGCCTGCAAAAGGCTCTGGTGATGACACCGTCTTGGGCTCCATGGTGACCTCCGTCTTGCCGTCCTTCTGGTCCGGGTCTCATTGCACCAATATGGAAACCTTTGCTTGATGCCTCGGTACTCCGCGCCTGCGCTTGCCCCCTTAGCACCGAAGGGGAAACAAGGACGATGCGCGCGCTGGCGCCCGCTTGGCGTCCGCCTGGCCTCGATCGTCATGGCTCACGTCATGAGGGGCCTCACGAGGTTTGCCTTGTCTTGATCTCTCCGCCCCTCGTGAGCCTGCCTGGCGAGGCCGCTCTTGAGGAGGTCTTGCGTCGCCCGCCCCGTGAGGCTTGGCCCCTCGCAAGGGTCTTGAATTTCTTGTTGATGAAGATGGGTCGTACGAACCTGCCAGCCCAGCCACGCCGTGGGCCGCAGGCAGGCAAGTCTGGGGACCCCCGTTCCCAGAACACCGACAGTAGCCCCCGGGCCCAAGGCGCGCTCGGGCTTGGCTTCGAGGCGAAGCCAAAAGGTCAAGCGTGTAGCGCCGCGGGCCCCAAAAGCCTGCGGCCTCGCATGGCGGTTGATTGGACGTGGGCGTCTCCACTTCCCCATGCTGCCTTTGAACCCGCCTGGCTATGCGGCCCTCGCAACCTACACAGTTATTCTCCCATTGCGTACGCCTTGCTCCCTCGGTCCTTCTGCTTCCTCGAGACTCTGCTCCTCTTCTCCAATCTGACATGCACTCCGCCTGCTTCGCTGCCATGGTGCCGAAACAAGTAGACAAGGGGAAGAAGCCTCTGTCCTCACCTGGTTCGCCTCCATCCGCCAAGCCTGCAGTCGGCCGGTCCTTGGTGCTCAACGACGAGGCCATGGACAAGGTGCATCCCATGCTCGCCACCAGTTTCAACGAGTGGGGGAGACGGTGGCTTGGCCTGCATCTCGCGCTCGTATTGCTCGGGCGGTCACCGAGGTCCCAATCTTCATCGATGCCCTCTGGGCAGGCCTGATCCCCCCTTCTCTGCCTTCTTCAATGCGGTGCTCAAGCATTACCAGATCCATGTGCTGCATCTCGACCCCCAATCCGTGACTCTCCTTGTTGTCTTCGCCTTCGTGTGTGAAGCCATGGTGGGCATTGCTCCCTCCGTGGCCCTTCTCCGCCACTTCTTCTCGCTGTATCTGACTGATCCCCAGCAAAGCTCGGGGTGCGTGAGCTTCAAGGCCGTGGCCGCAACGGCTGGCGTGGGGATCGACTTCGAGCTTCCTCCATCCACGCGCGAGTTTCGGACACAGTGGTTATTCGTCGACGCCACTGTGCTCAGCCCTCTGCTCCAGGCCCCGTCAGCGCCCGCCGTTCCCCACTCTGGCTGGGGCCACAAGAGGCTCATGAGCCCCCGTCTCGCCCCTGTCTGGTTCGGGCTAAGGATGTTGAAGGACCGCGACATGACTGTGCCGATGGTGGTGAAGGAGTTCATCAAGCGCTGGGTTGCCCCGCTTCAACGCCATTCTCGCCCGATGTGGACCTTGCTCAACAGTCAGGACCACATGAGGCATCAGGAGTCCAGGCTCCCCCTTGGGGCGCGGCAAATGGTGCTCAAGGTCCTGACAGGTGTCCCTTTGCCGGACGATTTTCCTGGGAAGAACCGTCTGCTGTACCGATGCAGGAACAAAGCCGAATTCGCTGCTGGCATGCCTTCCGTCGACGAGTGGGGGTTGCGTCCGGACAGCCTGGTGGGATCTTGTGAGAACCCTGCCAGCGTGGTTCCCCTCTTGGTTGCTGTTGCCGAGCTTGTCCCGAATGTGGGCGCGGGGGGACGAGCGCCACCAGAGGCTGGCGGCTCGAGCACTGATGTGCAGACGCCGCCTGGGGCTCCTGAGGCGTCGTCCTCAGGATCCCGTGATCCTGGGTCGCCGGTAGCTGAGGCAATGCAGCATGCGGCTCCCGAGGGCAAAACTCCGGAGGCCTCGGGAGGTCATGGTGAGACGGCGCCCGGCTATTCTGCGCAACCAGGCACCCCTAAAGATGTCCTCTTGAGCACTTCCCCGACTACTCCCTGCACTGGCCACCACATTCAGCGCTTCGGTCGGCTTTGCGTGGACTTTGAGGAGCTCTGCAAGAGGAAAGGATCTCCGAGCGGCAGCGGTACCTTCAGGTCGTTGAAGTGACGATAGTACATTGATGTATGTCGGCGTTCTGGGAACGGGGTCCCCAGACTTGCCTGCCTGCGGCCTGCGGCGTGGCTGAGCCAGTAGGTCGTACGTCCCATCATCACCAGCAAAGCACCCAAGACCCTTGCGAGGGTCCAAGCCTCGCGAGGCGGATGATGCAAGACCTCCTCGGGAGTAGCCTAGCTAGGCAAGCTCACGAGGAGCGGAGATATCAAGGCGGGGCAAACCTCACGAGACCCTCATGACGTGAGCCATGACGCACGGCACCAGGAGGGCGCCAGGCGGGCGCCAGCACGCGCAGCGTCCTTGTTTCCTCTTTGGTGCTAAGGAGGCCAGCGCAGGCGAAGAGTACCGAGGCACCAGGAAAAGGTTGCTATATTGGTGCAACGAGACCAAGACCGGGAGGACGGCAAGACGGAGGTCATCGTGGAGCCCAAGACGGCGTCACCACCAGAGCCTTTGGCAGGCGAAGACCACTTTTGTCAGGATAGCTTGTACTAGTTGCCCCCCTTCGAATTAGCCTGCCATTGTTGGCTCCCTTCCCGCTCGATATTTGGGAAGAGGACCAGGGCCAGTATAAATAGGACTAGCCACCACCTTAGAGAGGGGACGAATCATTGAGACCACATACACACACACAAGCACACCGAGTTCAAGAACACCCCAACCTCAGGAGGCTGTTCTCCCCTTGTACTGTTCATCATCAGCCCTAGAGGCAATCCACCGCCACCACACTGGAGTAGGGTATTACACCACAACGGTGGCCCGAACCAGTATAAATCTTGTGTCTTTCTGTGTGCGAGTCCATCGAGTTCGTCCGCGGGATCTTAGTGAACTAGGGTGTTGATTGGTGGGAAGGAAAGACTTCGCGCGCACCCCAGTGTTCGATCCTTAAGGGTTTGCCGGAGCCCCACATCCGACATTTGGCACGCCAGGTAGGGGTGCACCGGAGCTCCTCCTCCACCGGCTAGCTCGTCGACGCTCCTCAGCCACGATGTCCGGCGACTCAAGGGCTGGCTCCGACCACTGGGCAGCCTGGCCAGCCCGGGCAGTGACACCTGCCCATGAAGGTCATGACCACGCACTCCAGGCGGCACGGGCGCCGCCAAACTCCGCCGGACGTAGGCAGCACGGCCAGGCGTCATCCACCCTCACCCCACGGCAGGTACGGGCCGCCGCAAGAGCAGCGAGCCATGCCGCAGCACCGGCACCATACTCACGACGAGAGCAAGCAAACATGCGAGCAACGCTCACCGTGGCAAGTGAGCTGCTGCGGTGCAGGCTGATGGAAAGCGGTCGGGACACACTGCTGGAGCATGTTGCCGAGCTGCTGGATGCAGCAGCGTTGGGAGCACCGCCCTTCTGCTATCAACTTCCTTCCCAGACCACTGTCAGGCCACGCGGCGAACCTCACCACATCCGCGCGCCATCAACTACGCCCGAGGGCTTCATCAACATCAGCACGGCCGGCAGCATGGGGGGCTCCGACTCCCCCATGTCACCCGCAGCGGGCACGGGCGCAAGCGTCGCCCCCCATGGTCCCAGCAGGATGCCATACAGTCATCCCTAGAGCGCCACCATGGGTCGAGAAATATGGAGCGTGGGGCACCACGGCGAGGTGTTCAGGGTGACGGCCCCGGAGGCCTACGTGCCCCGCATGATGGACCAAGGGTACGCACCGGAAGACGACTCTGGCTCGTTCATTGGAGAAGATTGGGGAGAGGGGGCGCTAGGAGTCGAGGCCTTCCAAGAACCAACGGAGAACCACCACGATCACACCGACAACGGCAACTACAGGGTACCGCTAATCTCTCAAAAGCAGGCTTATGCTAACCATGGGCTGCAGATGAATCAGGTGGCAACGTCGATCGACAACCCTGGTGTGGCGGCACCCGTTCCAACAAGGGAGACACGTTGGAGTCCGCCGGGAGGGAGCCAGGAGCAAGGCCCCTCCCCAAGGCACGCGAAACCAGGGGATGCCTGGAGGTAGGCCCTCTGCCGGGGTGGCCTCCACAACCCTTCCCCCGGCAGAGGACCCGTGGTCGCCGAGGGAACCGCCGGCGTCCCCTTTCCCTCTTTTGTGTCGTCCTGGTGACCGGTCCGCTCAAAAGAGGTTGAGGGTGGCGCAAGGCGGGGCCCTCGACTGGCGATATGAAGCAAGGCCAGTACCTGTGAAGAAGGCCCGGTGCCTGTGAAGCTCGCCGCCCATGACACTCTCACGTAATAATGAGTTGGGGCTGTACACGCCCCGGAGTCTCAGGAGCGCCGGCCTCAGGCCCTGGGGCTCCCTCCCACGCCTAGTGGCAGCACTTAGCTCCGCGCTGGTGAGAAGACTTGAAGACCCGAAGACTAGACTAGGTGCCGGACTTGGCCTTTTGCTTTGGATCTCTCCTTCTGTGGCTTTGCTTTCTGGATCTAGACTTAAGTTGAAGCTGAATTTTTATCGATGCGCGCGGGGGGTGCCTTTTCTCGTTCGAGCCATTTCTTGCCTTCTGGATCTTGTTTGGTTTGGGACTCTTGTCCATCGCCTTTTCCTCGCAAAGCTCCTCGCGAGCTGGACCGTGCAGAGCACACGCTCTTCAGGCACGCACTAGCACTACGCCTGGTGCTCACCTCTTACAGGGCCCCCTCAAGCGGGGCGATAAGCTCCGCAGGATTCTCAGGAACTCGTCGCCTTACGACCCAGCCCTAAGTTGGCGCTGACTAAGGTAAACCAAGATGGGAAGCTCACCCCCAGCTTCACGAGCTCACGAGGACATATACCCACATCACATAGGAAAGTAAAAACTGCAATTTGCTTACACGAGGGGCTCCCCCTCTCAAAATGCTCTTACAAGTCTTCCTAGGGCCGCGCCCAAGTTTTGCGTGCAGGATGAAACAACAGGAGAACATGGGATCAGCCGGAGATATCACTCGCTACATCACCCGCGGACGCGTCGCTCGCGTCGTCGTCATCTTCGTCGGTATCGTCGCCGTCGACGGCAGCGCCCCCATCACCGTCATCGACCACGTCACCTTCATCCGCGACGACCACCACCGCGTCATCCTCCGAGGTGAAGGCCCTGACCAACGCGTCGACATGGTCCTCTACCCAACGCGCCAGGTCGTCCCGGACGGCCGTGGGTACGGGGGCAATGGCGGCGTCGAAGTCGAAGTTGGGGTCGACATTCAGAAGATGGCTGAAGACGCGGGAGAAGGCGCGCTGAAGCAGGCCATGACCCCTCTCCTCCACAAGCTATCGAGCTCTGGCAGATTGGGCCTCCAGGCGCGTCACCACCTCGGTGAAGAAGATCAGGTGGCTGGCTTAATCATTCGAGTAAGGGGTCGGGGCGTCTTCATCGCAAATGTAACCCAGGGCGGTGTTGGCCTTGTTCCGAAGGTCTTGAAGCATAGGGGCATGCTCGCGCTCCACCATTCGGCGCTGGTGTCACATCCCTAGCTTCTGGAGCTGCCTAGTGTTTGCATCTTGCTTGCATCATGTTTAAATTTTTGAAACTTGAATTGAGGAAATTTGGAAGCCTCAAATTTTAATTAAAAGAAGGGAAAATAACCCTAAAAATTACATTCAATGAACCCAAAATGCTCTTCAATGATGTTTGATATTTTTGGCAATGGTCTTGATCCAAACCAAAAATAATGGACATTTTTGAAGAATAATTTTGGGCATTGATTTAAATCATTATTGTATTTGGATATGGAATTATATTCATAATATATATAGAATATATTTTCAAATAACTTTGGAATGTTTTATGTGCTTTTGGAAAAGTCCATCTAGCAACATAAAATTGTTCAGAGGATTTTTTGGCACTGGTTTGAAACTGTTGGAATTTCAAACAGTGGCAAGATTCAAATCAAAACAGAGAAACAAAATAGAAAACAGAAAAGGAGAAAGGAACCTACCTGGCAGCCCACTTACCTGGCCAGCTGGCGGCCCAGTAAGACAGCCCAGCCCACCAGGGGCAGAGGCGTCTTCCACCTCGCACCAGTCGGATGAAGGGCGTGTGCCCGACGCGCGTGTGCACGCGCCGGCCACCTCCTGCTTGCCTGCTCGCCGCTAAACGCCTCTGGGAGACACCACGCAACCCCCTGACCCCTCTCACTCTTCCCTGTGGCTCTCCTCTCCTCTCCTCTGCTCTCTCCCTCGCGGCCGCCCGAACGAGCCGGAGTGCGCCGACGAGCACCACCGTAACCACCATGCTCCCCTTGCCACCCCGTGCTGTCCATTACCTCCGTCGCGACTCCCTCGACCTCCTCGCCGAACCGCAGGACCCCGGATGCCCTGAAGCCTCTTCCCCGAGCTCGTCTTCTCTGCACGGCCGTCGGACGCCATCGACAAATTCGCCGCTCCCAGGTCGACCCCGAGACCACTGAGCTGCGCTTCAACCTCCTAGTGAGCCTCGCCGTTTTTCCCCTCTCTCCCCAAGCTCGTTTGCCTCCCGTAGCTAGCCTAGCCACCACGCCCGAGAGCTTCGCCCCGCCGGCCATGGCGCCGCCGTGGCCATAGCCGCTATAGCTCGCGGACGTGCATCCCATCGTGCTCAACGTGCTCCCAGTACACCGTAGAACTGCTTTTCTTGCTCTCTTGTGCACCGTAGGGCCATTTCCGCCAACGTCCGAGGTCCGGCAGCCGCTGAGCTCGACGCCGGCGAGGATTACGGCCACCCCAGCTCGCCCCGTTTGCACCGTTGGATGCACGGGATCACCAGCAGCTCGTAGATGCTCTCCGTCGTCGATTTGGGCGCTGGAGGAGCGAACCCGAGGCCATCTGCCGCACATGTCGTCGCCGGCATCGAGCCGTCGGCGCATTAGCCACAATTGACCAGGGGTTTGACCTCCCCTGGCTCAGTGACAGGTGGGGCCGCCCCGCTAACTAATGTAGATTAGGGTTAACTAAACCTTTAGCTACTAACACACAGGACCCACTGGTCAGTTTGACCTGGGCTGCCCCGTTGACTCGCTTACGTCATGCTGACGTAGTGCTAATGCAGTAATGCATTTTCTAGAATTACTTTATTTCTAAATAATTAGAAAATCCAGAAAATTGCCTAAACTTCTAAAAATCATAGTAATTCAACCGTAACTCCAAATGCAAAGATTTATATATGAAAAATGATCAGAAAATCCAATTTATCCATCTGTACCATTTTCATGCATGTTTGAGCAAGTTAACCTCACTGTTTAGGATGAAACATGATTAGGGCAAATTTCATAATAGGTTTGGAGTTGGAATTTGATGTAGTTTTGAATTCCACTTCAATTAAAATGACTTTCTGTTGCATTAGCCCAAATCACAGCATGTTGCCATGTCATGATCATGCATCATATTGTGCATTGCATTGATTGTGTTCTTTCTCAATTGCCGGTGTTTGTCCCCTCTCGGTAGACGTGTACCAATGACGAGAACGATGACACGGATGAAGTGTGTTCCTCTTCAGAAGTGTCAGGCAAGCAAACCCCCCTTGTTCATTCCGATACAATCCCACTCTCTCGCTCCTGCTCTCTTTTACTGCATTGGGACAACAACGATTCAACTGTTACATGTTGCGGTAGTTGAACCCCTTTCCTCTGCATGACCTGTCATTGCCACAGTAAATAGATGAAACCCACTAGCATGAGTAGGAGTTGTTTGAGCCCTGATGTGCCCACTCATTCATGCTTGTTTGTCATGCCTGCTATTGCTTAGAGTTGTGTCAGGTCTGAATCATCGGGGATGAATTGGAAAGTTGTGAACATGTCCTACTGTTGAGAGCTAAGTATGTGAACACGATTTGGTAAAGGTAGCGGTGAGAGGCCATGTAGGAGTACATGGTGGGTTGTCTCATTGCAGCCGTCCTCAGGAACTGAGTTCTGTGTTGGTGATCCATGAACAGTTACTACCACACATTGGGCTCCGGGCGCTCCAAGCTCTCTCGACTTATTAATCAACTTTATCTCTGTCCAGGAGTTGCAACTAGTTTTTGGTGTTTGTAGGTAGTGTTAGTAGTCTACCAAGTGGCACCCGGTAGAGGTGGGCTTGGGACAGACTAGGCACAGTGGCACGGTGTACCAAGTGGCACCCAGATGGTGGGCTTGGGAACCCTGCACATATCGTTTGGGGCCGTGAGCGACACCCCGACCGGATCTCCTTGCGGATGGAACCCGAATAGGCGATAAACCTGGACGAGAGACTTGTGTGGTTAGTCAGGTCGTGGCCGACTCCCTCACCAGGCTTCCGCTTGAAGGTTGCCGAGATGCATGATGTGTACATGGTGGTAAGTGGCGAGAGCGTGTGTGAAGAAGTACACCCCTGCAGGGTTATCATTATCTATTCGAATAGCCGGATTCCTCGGATATGGAAACTTGGACCCCTTGCATAGTTCATAGACAAGTGAAAGTGGATACTCTAAAATGCACAAGATAAGCGTGAGTGCTATGGATGGCGTTCTCGTAGGGAGACGGGAGCGGATCCATAGTGGTGTATTGATATGGTGAATATGTGGACTCGTGTGCGCCACCTCAAAAGAGTTACTTGCAGTCGTAGTTCAGGATAGCCACCGAGTCAAAGCTGGCTTGCTGCAGTTAAACTCCACCATCCCTTCGTTGATAATGATGCACATGTAGTTAGTTCTGATGTAAGTCTTGTTGGGTACATTTGTACTCACATTTGCTTATTTATGTTTTTGCAGAGAGACTTCAGTCTCGCTAGTAGTTCCGCGTGGACTTCGACGTTTAGCTTGTTACCTTAGCTACGATCTTGTGCCCTCGGCAGGGTCTTGTAGATAGTCAGGCTTCTCAGCCTTTTTCATTTGTAGTTGTCTGTACTCAGACAAGTTAAGCTTCCTCTTGTGCTTTTTGCTTGTATGACTTGAATGCTGGGTCATCAGACCCATGTTTGTAATATCTCGCTCCTCGGAGCCTAATGAATAAATACTTGAGTCGTAGAGTTATGTTGTGATGTCATGTTGTATTTACACATATCGAGCATATTGCGTGTATGATTGAAATGCTTGGTATGTGTGGGATCCAACAACTAGTTGTTTATCCTTGGTAGCCTCTCTTATGGGGAAATGTAGTCTTGTGCTTCCATGAGCCATAGTAGTCCGCTACAGCCCGGTTCACCGGAGTCCTGCTGGCCCAGCACTACTGCTCCGGAACACTTGACTGGCCGGCATGTGATTCACTTTGTTCCTGTGTCTGTCCCTTCGGGGAAATGTCACGCGGTGACATCCGGAGTCCTTCCTAGCCTGCTACAGCCCGGTTCACCGGAGTCCTGTTAGCCCAGTGCTACAGCCCGGATTCGCACGCTGCTGACCGACATGCCCGATGTTGAATCATGTATGCTTGTCACTGTAAGTTAGTGCCACTTTGGGTTCACGACTAGTCATGTTGGCCCGGGTTCTCTGTCATATGGATGCTAGCGACACTATCATATACGTGAGCCAAAAGGCGCAAACGGTCCCGGGCCATGGTAAGGCGACACCGTGGTAATACCGTGCGTGAGGCCGCAAAGTGATATGAGGTGTTACCGGCTAGATCGATGTGACTTGGAATCTGGGTCCTGACAGCATTGGTATCAGAGCCTGACTGCCTATAGGATTACCAAGCCAAGCTGGTCGAAGTCGTGTCTAGAAATGCTTTAATTATATAAGGGAATTGATTGTGGATGGGAACGTAAGGCTCTTTTTACTCCTTTACCTTATGCCCTTCTGCTTTGAGTCAACCTCTTCTTTTCTACGGGGGTTAAGAACTAGGCTTCTCTTCTATCTCTCAGGATGACATGTTACTAAACCGTAGTTGCCTAGGATTGTTGGGTTTAAGCCTCAGTTCAGTTCCTACTACTTCCGTATGTTGACCGTTGATCCCGGAACTTTGATATTGTGATGTTGAGTGGTTATGCCACTATTTTGCAGGATGTCTCAAATCATTTTGAGCATTTACGGCCGTTGTGCTGTCCGAGTCATCTCAGGTTTCTAAATAGTCTGATGCATTTGCAAATCCCTTCTTTTCGTTCTCGATGTTCCTTTGGGCCAGTTCAACCACACTAATCCGTGAGTTGAGGTACTCCATTGCCTTGACATGTATGTTGGAGTTAGTATTATGACCCTAGGTGTCTTCGAGAACCACTCAGTAATCTAGCAATGTTTTGTGTTCCCAGTGTGATGATTCTGGCCACCATTCTCAAAAGCATCTCGTGATGTTATTTAGTTAGTAGGTATTCTACTCCTGGGTTTTGAACCCGAGATTCACCCTACTTCATGTTGTTAGTATTTGCTAGTTCCCTTAAGATATTAGCAACCTTGTGATAGTCCTCGAGGTCTGTGGTATATCGTTCTTCCAATACCATGAGCCAATATGGTAGAAGCTATTTGAACCAAAAGATCACAACCAGGGTGCTCTTGAGGAGTACTCCATTCATATTGTGACTCTGCCAGTCCTTCCTTTTCTGCATGGGTTATCCGGAAGAATTATGTTGAACTTTGATCGACATACTGATCTATCCACCTACAACTCAGAAAGTTATATATTCCTTTGAGTTGTCCCTCTTTAGTTATTTTCTGGCCCTATGTCTATCAATTGATAGTCAGGACTAATTGTGCATCCGTGTTATCGATGCTTATTATTCTTGTGGTCCGTCAAGCCGTCCTATTCTAGAATGACTAGGAGAAACAAACTCCAGAACCTCATCCATATCTAGGATTGGGTCAAAACAATTGTATTCCGCAGATCAAAATGCCAATCTAGCTTTTGCTCTGCTCTACCTTGGAGTGTTACCATCTTTATGTCAGGAGTGTCATGAGAATTGCACCACCTCTTATGAATTCTTGACGCAGTAATACTTCTTGCCATCATTGTTCATTCCTCAGTTCCGTGTTATTGTAACCGGAGTGCCGACGAGTGTACTGTGATGTGCGAAATCAATACTCCTAGCAACTCCGTTGATTGGTAGTTAATGGACAATACTCTCATTCTTAGCATGTTGGTTATTGAATCATTATCCTAAGATTGATCGTGCTACCTAGTCCATATTTCCGGGTGCACTCATCGACCAATGAGTTAGGATTGTGACAATCCCTCGATCCTTGATCATATCGTCTTGCCCTGAAAACCAAGATTGTTCTCGAGCTTAATAACATATCGGTGGTTCGTGATGTTCCGAATATCTTCTCGGAAGTATTACCAGGTTGTCACCTGACCGCTATGTTGAGTTCATGATCATGTTGGTTTTCCTCCAAACCACCCATTCTCCAAGAATCTGTGTTGGATACCCCTGAGCTAGTTGGTTAAGCCAAACAACAACTTGGAGAGTTGGAAGATAAAAGCTTGTCTGACTTAGTTCATGTTAAGGGATATCTCTTTGTATACATGTGTTAAAGAAAGATGATATCTCCATCGATTGGTCCTCGTGGTCAGTTGTTGGATCTATTGTCTTATCAAAACTTTGACTTGAGTATGGGCTATCATCAAGTCAAATCAGAACCAACGATGTTCGTAATGTTGTCTTACTCGTGGTTGATCCCTCGAGCATACACCATTACATCCTTTGGTCTGACCAATGCTATCACCGTGTTCACATGATGGTGGAAGTCCAGTGATATGGAAATTCCGATGAGTCGCTGTTGAGCCCATCAGTAGCATTTTGTCTCCCCCATGATTCATGTTGAACATCCAGCTAGTGTTGGAAACTTGTGTAAGCATTTTCTTCATGCCCCGTTCATGAAGTATATGTTTGGATGAAAGTAGTGACTTCCCCTAAGTTCACGTGCAATCGATGCAAGTTGCTGCCGTGAATTCGAGGGAGCTTGTTTTTGCTTCCTTCGGAACCATCCCAAGTCAGACATGCATATGCGAAGTATTCTATGGTTTGAAGATTTGCAACCTTCAGTCCATATGTGTCCCTAGCACACCAAGCCACTAAATGACTTGTTCAAGGAGAAGAAGTTCCTTCTTAAGAATCATGACTTATGTTAGGACTTCGTTATCCTCGATGATGGTTCCCCAACCTGAACTTGGTAGTATTTTATTATAAGACTACTATGTGGTCATGCTTGTCTTGGACAACGTGTTCACATGTATGTAGCAGAACCAGCTCGTGCAGTGGAGCTTGCTATCGTAGTTCATTTCCCGAGAATCTTGCAATGTCATCTCGTCGACTTGTGTTGCAACCTTTCCTTTTCAGAGATGTTGTCTGAGATATCCTGTTAACAACCAGATCTGAATCTCAGGCAGATATGATGGTTGGAACGTGTCCCAAGAATTATAATATTGGTCTCTCGGTAACCCAGTAACGTGGATGTCGTGGCCAACCCACCTAGCCGGAAGGCCTATTATTGTAATATCTTGGTTGAAGAAGTTGGTCACCTTCCCATAAGGATCTCGCAGGATCTGCCTCCGTAGTTATTCCTTATGGACTCTTGAGCTTTCGAAGTCCGACCTTTTACTTGATGTTCTAGTTATCAAACCATATCGATAAATGGGTTGCGCTAGCACATCAAGGAGAACATTAGAACCGGAGTGCTAAATGTCTCTCGGTCGATCATCCAGATTTCATTCCCTTGGCCTCGCTAAGGTGAAATCTGAGAAAGGGATGTCTTTCTATGCATCTGCATTGTCCCTCACTATTCGTCAAGGTAGTAAGATGTGTTGCCAGGATCCTCGACACGGATGTTGGTAGAACCTTGATGAATATGGAAATGCTCAAGTTCTTGAGAGCACGCGCAAGCAAAATCATCCCTTGCAGTGTCTTCAACCAGGTAGTCCACATCATCCATCCTAGTCTGAGTATGCCATTTCTTCGAGCTATTTCAAACAATCAATTGTAAATTGCCTTAAGCTGGTATGAAGAGTTTCAACGATCTATGGATCAAAAGTAATTCTTTTTGCCACTTAAGGGAACAGTTCAACGTGTCACCTTTTCCAAGGTGCCCCAATACGGGATCATGGCAATTATTTCCTCGCCACCTTGACACCATCCACCATCTTTCTAAGCCTGGAATTATTGCCCACCAAATCAAACCCCGTCGTTTGTTCTTTCATCCCTCTCGATGTGTTTTGTGTCTCAACTCGAGATGTTTCAACATCTCATTCCGCGAGTTGAGATTGTATAGTTTGATCTTTGAGAAGATAAATTCTAGTAGAGTTTCCTTCTATCGTCATCGTGCTGGATGAAGTTCTCGAAAGCAAAGACGTCAAGGTCAATATAAAGCAATGAATCAACATCCTCGAGAAGACATCTGGATCGTGAAGACCGTGTTAGTTTGTGCCCCCTCTGTCTTCTTACCTCACGTCTTGAATCTTGGAACGAGATTCTTGTTTAGTGGGGGCGAGTTGTCACATCCCTAGCTTCTGGTGCTGCCTAGTGTTTGCATCTTGCTTGCATCATGCTTGAATTGAGGAAATTTGGAAGCCTCAAATTTTAATTAAAAGAAGGGAAAATAACCCTAAAAATTATATTCAATGAACCCAAAATGCTCTTCAATGATGTTTGATATTTTTGGCAATGGTCTTGATCCAAACCAAAAATAATGGACATTTTTGAGGAATAATTTTGGGCACTGATTTAAATCATTATTGTATTTGGATTTGGAATTATATTCATAATATATATAGAATATATTTTCAAATAACTTTGGAATGTTTTATGTGCTTTTGGAAAAGTCCATCTAGCAACATAAAATTGTTCAGAGGATTTTTTGGCACTGGTTTGAAACTGTTGGAATTTCAAACAGTGGCAAGATTCAAATCAAAACAGAGAAACAAAATAGAAAACAAAAAAGGAGAAAGGAACCTACCTGGCAGCCCACTTACCTGGCCAGCTGGCGGCCCGATAAGACAGCCCAGCCCACCAGGGGCAGAGGCGTCTTCCACCTCGCGCCAGTCGGATGAAGGGCGTGTGCCCGACGCGCGCGTGCACGTGCCGGCCACCTCCTGCTTGCCTGCTCGCCGCTGAACGCCTCTGGGAGATGCCATGCAACCCCCTGACCCCTCTCACTCTTCCCCGTGGCGCTCCTCTCCTCTGCTCTCTCCCTCGCGGTCGCCCGAACGAGCCGAAGTGCGCCGACGAGCACCACCGCAGCCACCATGCTCTCCTCACCACCCCGTGCTGTCCATTACCTCCGTCGCGACTCCCTCGACCTCCTCGCCGAACCGCAGGACCCCGGACGCCCTGAAGCCTCGTCCCCGAGCTCATCTTCTCTGCACGGCCGCCGGATGCCATCGACAAATTCGCCGCTCCCAGGTCGACCCTGAGCCCACTGAGCTGCGCTTCGACCTCCCAGTGAGCCTTGCCGTTTTTCCCCTCTCTCCCCAAGCTCGTTTGCCTCCCGTAGCTAGCCTAGCCACCGCGCCCGAGAGCTTCGCCCCGCTGGCCATGGCGCCGCCATGGCCATAGCCGCTACAGCTCGCGGACGTGCATCCCATCGTGCTCAACGTGCTCCCAGTACACCGTAGAACTGCTTTCCTTGCTCTCTTGTCTACCGTAGCACCGTTTCCGCCAACGTCCGAGGTCCGGCAGCCGCTGAGCTCGACGCCGGCGAGGATTACGGCCACCCCAGCTCGCCCCGTTTGCATCGTTGGATGCGCAGGATCACCAGCAGCTCATAGATGCTCACCGTCGTCGATTTGGGCGCCGGAGGAGCGAACCCGAGCCCATCCGCCGCACCTGTCATCACCGGTGTCGAGCCGCCGGCGCGTTAGCCCCAGCTGACCAGGGGTTTGACCTCCCCTGGCTGAATGACAGGTGGGGCCGCCCCGCTAACTAATGTAGATTAGGGTTAAATAAACATGGTTTAGCTACTAACACACGGGACCCACTGGTCAGTTTAACCTGGGCTGCCCCGTTGACTCGCTTACGTCATGCTGACGTAGTGCTGATGCAGTAATGCATTTTCTGGAATTACTTTATTTCTAAATAATTAGAAAATCCAGAAAATTGCCTAAACTTCTAAAAATCATAGTAATTCAACCGTAACTCCAAATGCAAATATTTATATATGAAAAATGATTAGAAAAATCCAATCTATCCATCTGTACCATTTTCATGCATGTTTGAGCAAGTTAACCTCACTGTTTAGGATGAAACATGATTAGGGCAAATTTCATAATAGGTTTGGAGTTGGAATTTGATGTAGTTTTGAATTCCACTTCAATTAAAATGACTTTCTGTTGCATTAGCCCAAATCACAGCATGTTGCCATGTCATGATCATGCATCATATTGTGCATTGCATTGATTGTGTTCTTTCTTAGTTGCCGGTGTTTGTCCCCTCTCGGTAGATGTGTACCGACGACGAGAACGATGACACGGATGAAGTGTGTTCCTCTTCAGAAGTGTCAGGCAAGCAAAAAACCCTTGTTCATTCCGATACAATCCCACTCTCTCGCTCCTGCTCTCTTTTACTGCATTAGGACAACAATGATTCAACTGTTACATGCTGCGGTAGTTAAACTCCTTTCCTCTGCATGACCTATCATTGCCACAGTAAATAGATGAAACCCACTAGCATGAGTAGGAGTTGTTTGAGCCCTGATGTGCCTACTCATTCATGATTGTTTGTCATGCCTGCTATTGCTTAGAGTTGTGTCAGGTCTGATTCATCGGAGATGAATTGGAAAGTTGTGAACATGTCCTACTGTTGAGAGCTAAGTGTGCGAACATGATTTGGTAAAGGTAGCGGTGAGAGGCCATGTAGGAGTACATGGTGGGTTGTCTCATTGGAGCCGTCCTCAGGAACTGAGTTATGTGTTGGTGATCCATGAACAGTTACTACCACAAATTGGGCTCCGGGCGCTCCAAGCTCTCTCGACTTATTAATCAACCTTATCTCTGTCCAGGAGTTGCAACTAGTTTCTGGTGTTTGTAGGTAGTGTTAGTAGTCTACCAAGTGGCACCCGGTACAGGTGGGATTGGGACAGACTAGGCACAGTGGCACGGTGTACCAAGTGGCACCCGGATGGTGGGCTTGGGAACCCTGCACACATCGTTTGGGGCCGTGAGCGACACCCCGGTCGGATCTCCTTGCGTATGGAACCCGAATAGGCGACAAACCTGGACGAGAGACTTGTGTGGTTAGTCAGGTCATGGCCGACACCCTCACCAGGCTTCCGCTTGAAGGTTGCCGAGATACATGATGTGTACGTGGTGGTAAGTGGCGAGAGCATGTGTGAAGAAGTACTCCCCTGCAGGGTTATCATTATCCATTCGAATAGCCGGATTCCTCGGATATGGAAACTTGGACCCCTTGCATAGTTCATAGACAAGTGAAAGTGGATACTCTAAAATGCGCAAGATAAGCGTGAGTGCTATGGATGGCGTTCTCGTAGGGAGACGGGAGCGGATCCATAGTGGTGTATTGATATGGTGAATATGTGGACTCGTGTGCGCCACCTCAAAAGAGTTACTTGCAGTCGTAGTTCAGGATAGACACCGAGTCAAAGCTGGCTTGCTGCAGTTAAACTCCACCATCGCTTCGTTGATAATGATGCATATGTAGTTAGTTCTGATGTAAGTCTTGCTGGGTACATTTGTACTCACGTTTGCTTATTTATGTTTTTGCAGAGAGACTTCAGTCTCACTAGTAGTTCCATGTGGACTTCGACGTTTAGCTTGTTACCTTAGCTACGATCTTGTGCCCTCGGCAGGGTCTTGTAGATAGTCAGGCTTCTCAGCCTTTTTCATTTGTAGTTGTCTGTACTCAGACAAGTTAAGCTTCCACTTGTGCTTGTTGCTTGTATGACTTGAATGCTGGGTCATCAGACCCATGTTTGTAATATCTCGCTCCTCGGAGCCTAATGAATAAATACTTGAGTCGTAGAATTATGTTGTGATGCCATGTTGTATTTACACATATCGAGCATATTGCGTGTATGATTGAAATGCTTGGTATGTGTGGGATCCGACAACCTAGTTGTTTATCCTTGGTAGCCTCTCTTATGGGGAAATGTAATCTTGTGCTTCCATTAGCCATAGTAGTCCGCTACAGCCCGGTTCACCGGAGTCCTGCTGGCCTAGCACTACTGCTCCGGAACACTTGACTGGCCGGCATGTGATTCACTTCGTTCTTGTGTCTGTCCCTTCGGGGAAATGTCACGCGGTGACATCCGGAGTCCTGCCTAGCCTGCTACAGCCCGGTTCACCGGAGTCCTGTTAGCCCAGTGCTATAGCCCGGATTCGCACGCTGCTGACCGACATGCTCGATGCTTGAATCATGTATGCTTGTCCCCGTAAGTTAGTGCCACTATGGGTTCACGACTAGTCATGTCGGCCCGGGTTCTCTGTCATATGGATGCTAGCGACACTATCATATACGTGAGCCAAAAGGCGCAAACGGTCCCGGGCCATGGTAAGGCGACACCGTGGGAATACCGTGCGTGAGGCCGCAAAGTGATATGAGGTGTTACCGGCTAGATCGATGTGACTTGGAATCGTGGTCCTGACAGCTGGAGCACTTCCTCCCTGATTTGCCGAGCGAAGGCCTTGGCGTCGTCAACTCGTCTCCGGAGGGAAAGCAGCTCGGCGCGGGCGGAGGCCAAGTCCGCCTGTGCCGTAACCAGGGCAGCGGCTGTGGCCCCCGCATGCCTCTCGGCCTCGTCCTACCTGGGTCTGAGGGCGGCGGCCCTGCCCGCGCCATCCAGCCCGGCGAGCTGCAGCCTCAAGTTGTACCTGCCCTCCAGATCTGCACGAACCTCGGCCACCCGGCGATTGATCTCCTCTTCGACTCCGGCCTCGCGGGCCCCGACGGCATCTTCTGCTTGGGCGACTTGGTGCTCCCTCGTCTTCAGTCGCTTGAGCTCGACGCTGCGCTCCACGGCTTCCAGGGCCAGCGCCTCCTCGCGCTGCCGGACCTCCTCTTCCTCCGCAGGTGTCCCCCTCAGCGATGCAAGAGCGGCCTCGCATGCCTCCACCTGCTGCTCAAGGGACACGCTCCAGGCCTGAAGCTCCCACGCGCACTCCTCCGCAGCCTCGTGGCGGCAATCGGCCTCGCGAGCTTCTTCCAAAGCTCGTGAGCGGGACTCATTGGCAATCTTGAGAGACGCCTCGGCCTTCGCATTCTCGAGCTCGCGCTGATAGCGAGCAAGGTTGATGGCCACTCATAGCTTGTGCCACTCCTCCACCAACCGAAGACCTTCAGCCTCAAGACGTGAGTCGACACCAACAAGCTCTTCACTAAGGCGATTCATCGCGCCCGTCGCCTCCTGGAAGAGCTCGTGGCAGACTACGCTGCGCCCGCGCTCGAGCTCGAATGCTCAACCCACCTCGTCCTCCACCTCAGGGGCTGCGGGTGGAGCATCAAGTGGAGTGCCACCTCCCGGTTGGGGGCTGGGGGCTGGCACGGTCCCAGGCGCCAGCCGACTCTCGCGAGGGGCCCGAATTGAACAAGGCCCGCTGCTTGATGAAGACCCCAGGATCGAGGCCAGCCAGCCGCCGACCGTGACCAGGGGAGGAGCCCTTGGCATGTCTGCTGCGCTCCGAGCAAGGCCGCGAAGAAAGGACGGTGAAGGCGCAAGCTCGGGGCGCCTTGCTGGCGGACCAACTCCCATGGCTCACCCCATGCTGTGGGCAGCACATGAGCCTGTAGCGCTGGAGCTTGGCGAGTGCGACGGGACGAGAGGGAGCCGCTTCTCTGGAGATTTCGCGGCCTTAGAAGAAGGGGTCATGAGGGGACAGTCGTCAGGGAAAGAAGGTGGCACATAGAAGGTCACCAAGATAAGGTACTTACTCGTCGACGGCGATGTACTTTCGTCGCTTCAACGGCACAAAGATACTGCTGCTGCTCGGAGATCCCTTCCTCTTGCGGAGCTCCTCGAAGTCCACACAAAGGCGACCGAAGCACTGGACGTGACGGCCGGTGCGCGGCGGAGCCGGAGAAGACTCAAGAGGGATGGCCTCAGGGGAGCCCAGCTGATCCAAACAGCCCGGCTCCTTCCCTCTGCGACCTCCCGAGGCTCCAGGAGCCTTAGCCTCGGAAGCCGCATGACGCATCTCCTCGGCAACCGACGCCTCAGGAGGAGGGTCGCAGGCTCCTGAGGACGACGCCCCCGGGTCACCGCACGACATGTGCTCCTCAGCACCCGAGCCGCTCGCACCCATCGCGGCTTGCTCCCCTGCCTCGTCACCTGGGGCAAGCTCGGCACCGGCGGCGAAGAAGGGGACCACAATGACGGGGTTCTTGCGAGGCCCCACCAAGCTGACTGGGCGCAACCCCCACTCATCAAAGGAAGGCATGTTCGCGGCAAATGTGGCCTTGTTCTCGCAGCGGTACAACATGCAGTTGTTCCTGGGCATCTCGTCTGGCAGAGGGACACCTGATAGGACCTTGAGCACAGTCTGCCATGCAGCAAGAGGAAGCCCCTCCTCCTGAAACCTCATGATGTCCTGGCTGCTGAGCAAGTCCCACATCGGGCGAGAGTGGCGCTGGAGAGGAGCAACTCGACGCCTGATAAACTCCCTCACCACAATGGGTGCAGTCATGCCTAGGTCCTTGAACCGCCTCAGCCTGGCCCAGACGGGGGCAAGGCGGGGGCTCATGAGCTTCTAATGACCCCAACTGGAGTTTGGAATAGCGGGCATCGCCGGAGCTTGGAGCAGAGGGTTGAGCACGCCAGCGTCAACAAACACCCAACGCGTACGGAACTCGCTCGTGGATGAAGGGAGCTCGAAGTCGATCCCCATGCCTGTTGTCGCAGCCACGGCCTGGAAGCCCACGCACCCTGAGTTTTGCCGGGGACCGGTGAGATGCAAGAAGAAGAAGTGGCGGAAGAGTGCCACGGAGGGGGCGATGCCCACCATGGCCTCACACACAAAGGCGAAGACGGCAAGAAGGGTCACAGCCTGAGGATCGAGATGGAGCATGTGGATCTGATAGTGCTCGAGCACCGCATTGAGGAAGGCAGAGAAGGGAGGAAGCAGGCCAGCCCAGAGGGCATCGATGAAGATCGGGACCTCGGTAACTGCCCGAGCCATGCTGCTGCGGGACGCGGGCCAAGCCGGCGTCTCTCCCCACTCATTGAAACTGGAGGCGAGCATGGGGCGCACCTTGTCCATGGCCTCGTCGTTGAGCACCAAAGGTCGGCCGAGCGCCGGCTCGAAGGATGGAGGCGCAGCCGGCGAAGACAGAGGTTTCTTCCCCTTCTTTGTTTGTTTCGGCGCCATGGCGGTGAAGCGGGCGGAGCACAGGTCGGACTGAGAAGATGGAGCAGGGCGTCGAGGCAACAGGGAGATTGGAAGAGCCGGGCTTGGCAGAAGAAGAATAATTGTGTAAGAGGCAGTGCCGCATAGCCAGGCGGATTCAAGGGCGGTGTGGGGAAGCGGAGACGCCCACGTCTAATCAACCGCCACGCGTCAATCGAGGCCGCAGGCTTTTGGGGCCCGCGGTGCTCCGTACTTGGCCCTTGGCTTCGCCGCGAAGCCAAGCCCGAGCGCACCTTGGGCCCGGGGGCTACTGTTGGCGTTCTGGGAACGGGGGTCCCCAGACTTGCCTGCCTGCGGCCCGCGGCGTGGCTGAGCCAGTAGGCCGTACGGCCCATCATCACCAGCAAAGCACCCAAGACCCTCGCGAGGGTCCAAGCCTCGCGAGGCGGACGACGCAAGACCTCCTCGGGAGTAGCCTAGCTAGACAGGCTCACGAGGAGTGGAGATATCAAGGTGGGGCAAACCTCACAAGACCCTTGTGACGTGAGCCATGACGCACGGCACCAGGCGGGCGCCGGCGCGCGCAGCGTCCTTGTTTCCTCTTTGGTGCTAAGGAGGCCAGCGCGGGCGAAGAGTACCGACGCATCAGGCAAAGGTTGCTATATTGGTGCAACGAGACCAAGACCAGGAGGATGGCAAGATGGAGGTCATCGTGGAGCCCAAGACGGTGTCACCATTAGAGCCTTTGGCAGGCGAAGACCACTTTTGTCAGGATAGCTTGTACTAGTTGTCCTCCTTCGAATTAGCCTGCCATTGTTGGCTCTCTTCCCGCTCGATATTTGGGAAGAGGACCAGGGCCAGTATAAATAGGACTAGCCACCACCTTAGAGAGGGGACGGATCATTGAGACCACATACACACACACAAGCACACCGAGCTCAAGAACACCCCAACCTCAGGAGGCTGTTCTCCCCATGTACTGTTCATCATCAGCCCTAGAGGCAATCCACCACCACCACACTGGAGTAGGGTATTACACCACAACGGTGGCCCGAACCAGTATAAATCTTGTGTCTTTCTATGTGCGAGTTCATCGAGTTCGTCCGCGAGATCTTAGTGAGCTAGGGCGTTGATTGGTGGGAAGGAAAGACTTCGCGCGCACCCCAGTGTTTGATCCTTAAGGGTTTCTCGGAGCCCCACATCCAACACTGTCAACAAGTAAGTATCTTATCTTGGTGATCTTCCGTGTGCCGCCTTCCTTCCCTGACGATTGTCCCCTCAGGGCCCCTTCTGCTGAGGCCGTGAAGCCTCCTAAGAAGCAGCTCCCTCTCGTCCTGTCACACTCGCCAAGCTCCAGTGTCGCAGGTTCAGGCGCCGCACATGGCGTGGGGTCAGTCATGGGAGTCGGTCAGTCATCAAGGTGCCTCGAGCTCGGGCCTTCGTTGTCCTTTCTTCGCGGCCTTGCTCAGAGCGCAGCAAGCGTGCCAAGGGCTCCTCCCCTAGTCGTGGTCGGCAGCTGGTTGTCCCCATTCCCAGGGTCTTCTTCAAGCAGTGGGACCTGCTCAGTTTGGGCCCCACGCGAGGGCCGGTCGATGCCAAGGGCCACGCCAACCCCTGCCGAGAGGAGGCGCTCCGCGCCGGGCGTCGCCCACAGCCCCTGTAGCAGAGGGCGAGATGGGCCGTGCGCTCGAGTTCGAGCGCGGGCGGAGCGTCATTCGCCACGAGCTCTTCCGGGAGGCGATGAGCGCGATGGACTGACTTGGCAAAGAACTTGAGGGTGTCGACGCGCGCCTTGAGGCCGAGGGTTTTCGGTTGGCGGAGGAGCGGCACAAGCTGAAGGTGGCCATCAACCTCGGGCGCCACCAGCGTGAGCTGGACAACACGAAGGTTGAGGCCTCCCGTGAAGCCTGCTCCCGAGCTCTGGAGGAGGCTCGTGAAGCTGACCACCGTCGTGAGGCTACGGAGAAGTGCGCGTGGGAGCTCCACGCCTAGATTGCATCCCTCGAGAAGCAAGTGGAGGCGCGCAAGGCCGCCCTCACGGCACTAAGAGGGACGCCTGCCGAGGAAGATGAGGTCCGGAAGCGCGAAGAGGCACTGGCTCTGGAAGCCGTGGAGCGTAGCCTCGAGCTTGAGCAACTGGAGACGAGGGAGCGTCGAGTTGCCCAAGCGGAGGATGTCGTCGGGGCTCGCGAGGCCCGAGTCCAGGAGGAAGTCGATCGCTGGGTGGCCGAGGTTCGCGCGGATCTTGAAGGTCAGCACGCCTTGAAGCTGACGCTTGCGGGAACTGTGGCAGTGGGCAGGACCGCCGCTCTCCGGCCTAGGTCAGATGAGGCGGAGAGGCGCGAGGAGGCCACGGCCTCCGCCCTGGTCACGGCGCAGGCGGACTTGGCCTCCGCCCGCGCCGAGCTGCTTTCTCTTTAGAGGCGGGTTGACAACGCCGAGGCCGTCGCGCGGCAAAACAGGGAGGAAGTGCTTCAACGGCAAACGCTGGAGCGCGAGCACGCCCCCATGCTTCAGGGTCTCCGGAGCAGGGCTAATGCCGCCCTGGGCTTCATCTATGACGAGAATGCACTGCCTCCCCACTCGGATGACTACGCCGGTCACCTGAACTTCTTCACCAACGTGGTGACGCGCCTGGAAGCCCGGTCTAACAGGGCTCGCCAGCTCGTGGAGGAGAGAACTCACAGTCTGCTCGGGCACACGTTCTCCCGTGTCTTCAGCCACCTCTGGAACATTGACCTCGACTTTGATTTTGACGCAGCTATCGCTCCCGTGCAGGAAGCCATCCGGGGCGACTTGACGTGGTGGGTTGAAGACCACATGGATGCACTGGTCGTGGCCTTCTCTTCTGATGATGACGGGGTTGTGGTTGCGGCGGATGCAGGCGACGTGGTTGATGACGGCGTCGTCGACGCCGGCGAAGGCGGAGGCAATGCCAGTGATGGTGACAGCGATGCCAGCGGCGCGTCTGAAGATGACATGGGGGATGCGGCGAGCGACGTATCCGACTGATTCCCTGTTTCCCTGTCATTTATCCTGTAAAAACTTGGGCGTGGCCCTAGAATACTGTAAGAGCATTTTGAGAGGGGGAGCCCCTCATGTAAACAATAGCAGCTTTTATCCTTTCGCGCTAAATTGAGTTCGCGTTTTCGTGAGCTTTAGCATGCCGGGACAAGGGTGTCGTTATGGTTTTACCTTAGCTTTGGCAAGCCCAAACTGGCCCGAGGGATTGCAAGTTCTTGAGGAGCCCCTGATGCATCTGTCGCCGCGCCCGAGAGAGCCGTGTGACAAGTGAGCGACCGCCACGGCTCGACACGCGTGTGGTTCGTGTGCTTCATACTCAGCCCGGCTCGCGAGGGGCCCACGAGGGGGGAGCGATTGGCACGAACTCCAAAACGCGCATCAAATGAAAACTTGACTTCAACTTAAATCCAAATGCAGAAGGCAAGGTTACAGAAAAGAGATCCAAAGCAAATGGCCGCGTCCGGCGCCTAGTCTAGTCTTCGACGTCTTCTCACCAGCGCGGAGCTAAGTGCTGCCACTAGGCGTGGGAGGGAGCCCCCGAGGGCGGCTCTCCGGAGACTCCGTGGCGTGTACAGCCCCACTCATTATTACGTGAGAGTGTCACAGGCGGCGATCTTCATAGGCACCGGGCCTTGCTTCACAGGAACCGACCTTGCTTCATATCGCTAGGTGAGAGCCCCGCCTTGCGCCACCCTCTACCACCGCTGGGACGACCGAAAGCCTGGACGGCCCAGCGAGGGCAGAGGGGACGCCAACGGCGCCCTCAGCGACCACGGGTCCTCTACCGGGGGAAAGGTCGCGGTCTCCACCCCGGCAGAGGGCCTACCTCCGGGTGTTGCCTTGCTCCCCGTGACTCGAGGAGGGGCCTTACTCTTGCCCCCTTCCACGCAGCCCCCAGCGGGTTTCTCCTGTCGGGGCAAGCATCGCCATGCCGGAGCCACCGTTTGGCGCTGTAGCCTGGTTCATCCATGACTCGTTATTAGCATAAGTTTGCTCCTGAGGGATTAGTGGTACCATGTATCTGTCGTCGACGGCACGGTTGGCGGGGCTCTCCAACGGCTCTTGGAAGGCTTCAGCTCCCAATGCCTCCTCCTCCCATGAGCCGGAGTCGCCCTCCGGCGTGTACTCCTGGTCCATCATGCGGGGCACATAGGCTTCCGGGGCTATCACCCCAAACACCTCGCCGTAGTGCCCCACACTCCACGTCGCCTGCCCCAGCGCGGCGTCCTGGGGGTGATAGTGCGACGCCTCACTGGGGCCGTTGGGGGAAACGCTTGTGCCAATGCTCATCAGAGGCAGCGCGGGGGTAACAGGGCCCCCGGCGCTGCCGGCCACCCTGGTGATGGCAAAGCCCCCGGACGCTCCCGAGAGCGCGCGGCCACGGCCTGGCCCGTCGTGAGGTCCAGTAGCGGCTCGGGACGGGACCAGGTAGCAGAAAGGCAGTGCTCCTGATGCCGCCGCATCCAGCAGCTCAGCGACACGTTCCAGCAGTGCGTCGCGTCCGCTCTCCATTAGCCGGCACCGCAGCAACTCCCGCGCCACCATTAGCGTGGCCCGCATGTTCGCCTGCTCCCATCGGGTGTGTGGCGCTGTTGCTATGGCGTGGCTTGCAGCCCTTGCAGTGGCTCGTGCTTGTCGTGGAGTGGGGGTGGATGACGCCTAGCCGCGCCGCCCGCGCCCCGCAGCATTAGGCGGCGCTCGCGGCGCCTGGAGCGCGGGGTTGAGATATTCATGGGCAGGTGGCGCCGCCCGGGCTGGCCTGGCTGCCCATTGGTTGGAGTCGGCCCTTGGGTCGCCGGACATCGGGGTCACAGAGCGTCGACGGGTTGATTGGTGGGGAAGAGACTCCGGCGCTACCTGGCGCGCCAAATATCGGATCGGGGGTTCCGGCAGACCCTTGAGGTTCAAACACTGGGGTGCGCACAAAGGTTTTCTTCCTATCGATCCACGCCCTAGCTCTCTAAGATCTCGCAGACGAACACGACGAACTCTCGACACAAAAAGACACAAGATTTATACTGGTTCGGGCCACTGTTGTGGTGTAATACCCTACTCCAGTGTGGTGGTGGTGGATTGCCTCTTGGGCTAATGATGAACAGTACAAGATGAAGAACAGCCTCCTGAGGTCGAGGTGTTCTTGTGTTTGGTGAGTGTGAGGATCAAAATCAGCTGCCGACTTGTGATGGTGTCCATCCGATGCCCCTCGTGGTGGTGGCTAGTTCTACTTATATAGGCCCTGGTCCTCTCCCTTAATATGGAGCGGGAAGGGATGCCAACAATGGCCAATTCAAAAGGGGATAACTAGTACAAGCTATCCTGAGAAAAGGTGGTCTTCGCCTGCAAAAGGCTCTGGTGATGACGCCGTCTTTGGCTCCATGGTGACCTCCGTCTTGCCGTCCTTCTGGTCCTGGTCTTGTTGCACCAATATGGAAACCTTTGCTTGATGCCTCGGTACTCCGCGCCTGCGCTTGCCCCCTTAGCACCGAAGGGGAAACAAGGATGCTGCGCGCGCTGGCGTCCGCCTGGCCTCGATCGTCATGGCTCACGTCATGAGGGGCCTCGCGAGGTTTCCCTTGCCTTGATCTCTCCGCCCCTCGTGAGCCTGCCTGGCAAGGATGCTCTTGAGGAGGTCTTGTGTCGCCCGCCCCGCGAGGCTTGGCCCCTCGCGAGGGTCTTGAATGTCTTGTTGATGAAGATGGACCGTACGAACCTACCAGCCCAGCCATGCCGTGGGCCGCAGGCAGGCAAGTCTGGGGACCCCCGTTCCCAGAACGCCGACAGTGGCAATGAAACTGCGTCTTGGAACGTGGAACGCCAAGCAAATAAAAAAACGGTTTGATATAATAACCAGATGGTGACGTGATATCACATCACAGAAAAATTGTCAGCAGATTGGACTCGCAAAATATTGTTTGCTCTGTGGTGGTGTGTGGTATTTGTTTTGTAGAGCCAGATACGCTCGTTGTGTCCGAAGACTGTGTTGGAATGTTTGGAGAAGGAACCCGCCTTGCAATGTTGAAGCCAATTTACGCGCTGGATACCTCGTCATTGAAGCCTGGTTCAGGGGCTACTGAGGGAGTCCTTGATTAGGGGGTCCTCGGGCGTCCGGACTATGGTACGTAGGCTGGACTGATGTACAATGAAGATGCAAGACCGAAGACACCCACCCGTGTCCGGATGGGACTTTCCTTGGCGTGGAAGGCAAGCTTGGCATCCCAATATGAAGATTCCTTTCTCTATAACCGACTTTGTACAACCCTGGTCCCCTCCAATGTCTATATAAACCAGAGGGTTTAGTCTGTAGAGGCAGAGAACAATCATAATCAGATAGGCTAGACTTCTAGGGTTTTAGCCATTACGATCTCATGGTAGATCAACTCTTGTAACCCCCATACTCATCAATATTAATCTAGTAGGACGTAGGGTTTTACCTCCATCAAGAGGGCCCGAACCTGGGTAAACATTGTGTTCCCTGTCTCCTGTTACCATCGACCTCAGATGCACAGTTCGGGACCCCCTACCGAGATCCGCCGGTTTTGACACCGACACTACGCTCGTCAAGTTTAACCTGAGTATTCTACTTGTGCAAAACTGGCTTGCACCCGTTGTATGTGAACGTAGAGCTTATCACACCCGATCATCACGTGGTGTCTCGGCACGACGAACTGTAGCAACGGTGCATACTCAAGGAGAACACTTATACCTTGAAATTTAGTGAGAGATCATCTTATAATGCTACCGCCATACTAAGCAAAATAAGATGCATAAAGGATAAACATCACATGCAATCAAATAAGTGATATGATATGACCATCATCATCTTGTGCCTTTTGATCTCCATCTCCAAAGCACCATCATGATCACCATAGTCACCGGCTTGAAACCTTATCTCCATCGAAGTATCGTTGTCGTCTCGCCAACTATTGCTTCTATGACTATCGTTACCGCTTAGTGATAAAGTAAAGCAATTACATGGCGATTGCATTTTATACAATAAAGCGACAACCATATAGCTCCTGCCAGTTGCCGATAACTGTGTTACAAAACATGATCATCTCATACAACAATTTATATAATCACGTCTTGACCATATCACATCACAACATGCCCTGCAAAAACAAGTTAGACGTCCTCTACTTTGTTGTTGCAAGTTTTACGTGGATGCTACGGGCTTCTAGAAAGAACCGTTCTTACCTACGCATCTAAACCACAACGTAGTATAGTGATTGCTTTTTGATCTTCAGAAAGAACCCTGTTCATTGAAACCAATTCAACTAAAGTTGGAGAACAGACACCCACTAGCCACCTGTGTGCGAAGCACGTCAGTAGAACCAGTCTCGCGTAAGCGTACGCGTAATGTCGGTCTGAGCCGCTTCATCCAACAATACAGCTGAATCAAGAATCAACTGACGGCAAGCAATATGTATATTCCCACGCCCACAACTCCTTTGTGTTCTACTCGTGCATATAACATCTACGCATAGACCTGGCTCGGATGCCACTGTTGGGGAACGCAGTAATTTCAAAAAAATTCCTACGCGCATACAAGATCCATCTAGGTGATGTATAGCAACGAGAAGGGAAGAGTATGTCTACGTACCCTCGTAGACTGAAAGCGGAAGCGTTATGAAACGCGGTTGATGTAGTCGAACGTCTTCGCGATCCAACCGATCAAGTACCCAACGCACGGCACCTCCGCGATCTGCACACATTCAGCTCGGTGACGTCCCTTCGTACTCTTGATCCAGTTGAGGCCGAGGGAGAGTTTCATCAGAACGACGGCGTGATGACAGTGATGTTGAAGTTACCGACGCAGGGCTTCGCCTAAGCACTACAACGATATGAGCGAGATGGAATTCTGCGGAGGGGGCACCGCACATGGCTAAACAATCAACTTGTGTGTCTATGGGGTGCCCCCCTCCCCCGTATATAAAGGAGGGGAGGGTCGGCCCTCTCTATGGCGCGCCCAAGGGGGAGTCCTACTCCAAGTAGGAGTAGGTTTCCCCCCTTTCCCTAGTTGGAGTAGGAGAAGAAGGAAGAGGGAGAAGGAGAGGAGGAAAGGGGGGCCGGCCCCCCTCCCAATTCGGATTGGGCTTGGGGGGCACCCCCACCTTGGCCGCCTCATCCTCTCTCCCACTAAGGCCCAATAAGGCCCATTGACTCCCCGGGGGGTTCCGGTAACCTCCTGGTACTCCAAAAAATGCCCGAACTCATCCGGAACCATTTCGATGTCCAAACATAGCCTTCCAATATATTGATCTTTATGTCTTGACCATTTTGAGACTCCTCGTCATGTCCGTGATCACATCCGGGACTCCGAACTACCTTCGGTACATCAAAACACATATACTCATAATATCAATCGTCATCGAACGTTAAGCGTGCGGACCCTACGGGTTCGAGAACTATGTAGACATGACCGAGACTCACTTCCGGCCAATAATCAATAGCGGAACCTGGATGCTCATATTGGTTCCTACATATTCTATGAAGATCTTTATCGGTCAAACCGCATAACAACATACGTTGTTCCCTTTGTCATCGGTATGTTACTTGCCCGAGATTCGATCGTCGGTATCTCAATACCTAGTTCAATCTCGTTACCGGCAAGTCTCTTTACTCGTTCCGTAATGCATCATCCCGCAACTAACTCATTAGTCACATTGCTTGCAAGGCTTATTGTGATGTGCATTACCGAGAGGGCCCAGAGATACCTCTCCGATACATGGAGTGACAAATCCTAATCTTGATCTATGCCAACTCAACAAACACCATCGGAGACACCTGTAGAGCATCTTTATAGTCACCCAGTTACGTTGTGACGTTTGATAGCACACTAAGTGTTCCTCCGGTATTCGGGAGTTGCATACTCTCATAGTCATAGGAACATGTATAAGTTATGGAGAAAGCAATAGCAATAAAGTAAACGGTCATAGTGCTAAGCTAACGGATGGGTCAAGTCAATCACATCATTCTCTAATGATGTGATCTCGTTCATCAAATGAAAACTCTTGTCAATGGCTAGGAAACTTAACCATCTTTGATTAACGAGCTAGTGAAGTAGAGGCATACTAGTGACACTCTGTTTGTCTATGTATTCACACATGTACTAAGTTTTCGGTTAATACAATTCTAGCATGAATAATAAACATTTATCATGATATAAGGAAATATAAATAACAACTTTATTATTGCCTTTAGGGCATATTTCCTTCGCGCCAACTGTCGTGGAAGCAAGTCTGACAGTAAGAACAGGGGGTACGTAGGGAAGGCAAGGTCCTAGCTATGGCGAGGTTGTGCATGCAAGGTTTACGAGTTCAGGCCCTTCTCGAAGGAAGTAATAGCCCTACGTCTCGGTGCCCAGAGGCTTGGTCGACTGGATATGCGTGAAAGTTACAGGGGGTGTGAACCCCTGTGCCTGAGGAGGGGGTAGCTTATATAGAGTGCGCCAGACCTCTCCAGCCCTCAGTTACACATGGTTCAATGTACATTAAGACAGGGCATTACTGGTAAGGCTAGCTATAAAGGACTATAAATGATCTTAAGACTATGGAGTGAACGCCTGACTGTTGCCATCCTGGGGTGGCTTTAGATCTCCTGTTCTCCGAGTGATTCTTTGTGTGGTCGAATGACTGCATCTTGGTCGAGTGGAATTGGGATATCCGAGTGGTATATCTGGTCGAGTGGAATGCACTCCAATGTGATTTCAGTCGGTATCTTCTGTTGTCTCTTGAATGTGCTTGACTTTAGGGCAGTGTCCTTGGGTAGGGCGTCTAGGACAGGCCTATGACCCTACCCTAGGTACATGTCCTCGTCACCCCACCCCCCCTCCTGTAGACATATCTTAATCGATCCTACAATTTCACACAACCGTAGATCCGCTCATCCTCTCTCTTTTGACCTATGATTTATGTGGTTTAAGCAAGTTTATATTTATTTTTTTCCTTTGATCTTTTACTCTTGGAGGTTGGTGAATCCTAGGCGGTAGGTGTTGTCAATGAGGAATCATTTTGTGATTTACCCCAAAAGTTTGTGAAGGTTTGGAGGTTGTCTCTAGGTCTATCGATATATCACTAGTGTTTGAGAATCATCTCTGTGATGATATCTCAGATAGAAGAGGGTGAACATTCGGTGGTGAAGGTGCTTGAAGAGGAGTACTTGAGAGAATCAAATGCCTAGGACGCATAAAAGCTTTTAGCATTTGGAGAAGCAAGAGGCTTTCTTGGTATCCTATCTTCTCTCGATTGCATTCACTGGGAATGGAAGAATTGTCTTGTAGGTTTGCAAGGGCAATACCAATATTATATCGGAGAGCTTGCCATCATACTAGACGCAGTGGCATAACATGACTTGTGTATTTGACACTCTTTGGCATGGCAGGGTCTCACGGCGACTTACTAATCTCCATTGTTTGCAACACTATGTGGCAGGCAGGTTCCGGAGTGCAACTACATCGTCAATGGGGCACAACTACACCATGATGTACTACCTTGTTGATTGTATCTATCCTAAATGGGCGCGATTTTGAAGGCTATCTCTGAGCTCCAAGGTAAATATAAATAAATCCCTTCGCCCAAATGCAGGTGCTAGGAATGATCTGGAGAGGAAATTTTGAGTGCTTGGGGCATGTTGGCTTGTTGTTTGTGGACTTGCAAATATGTGGGCTCTTGAGATATTATGAGAGACATGACTGCATGTGTGGTCATGCATAACATAATTGTGGAGGATGAGGGTGAAGACATACGCAATGTTGATTTTGAGAAGCCTGGAGAACATGTCACCTCCCAGAATGAGATGCAGAACATGCTGCACAATTTTTTGGAGATGCGTCATTAACTTCGAGATCCAGGAGTGCATCAACTAAATAATCTGGTAGAGCATTTGTGGATTATCCATGATGTTGTTTGAATTTTATGCTACAAATAATTTGTATGTTTGAATTATGTATTTTTCAATTTGAACTTTTTATTTCTATGTTTAGCATATGTGTTTCTAGTGCTCATCAAGTTTGGTTGAAAAGGATAAAAATGATCAAAAAAAATGGCTGGACATACGGAGAGGGGAGAAATGGGGGCGCCTTGGACAGACTGTTTGTCGAGAACAAGGGCTCTATCACGGACATGTCCATGTACACACAGCGGCTGAATTTGACACTTGCCCTTGGAAATGCCCTTCCTTCAAGATCTTGGTGTGACGCATGGTCGAAGTTAGGATGTGAAACTGATGGAACAAGTTCCTAGCAGTTGTCAGTCGTTAGTGTAGCTGCCCTTTGTAGACTTCAGACCTTTCATCGTACTAGCACGATGCTCATGTGTTGTCATAGAATCATTGGCTTAGAGATGGTGAAATAATGTTAGTGTCCTTCATGTCCATTGCGTGATTTATGATTAAAAAAAAGCAAAAATACGGTGAGAGACATGCAGTGCCAAAGAATTTCAAATGGCCATAGTATGTTGGGAAGAGAACTAAAACCAAGATCAATTTTGAGTTGAAGTCGCATTTTTTGTCTTTGTTATTAGTACCTTTTAGAAAAAGTTGATCTCACATGGAAGTAGTGTGTTTGTTTGTTTATGATAGATCTCACATATAAGTAAAGTTCATTTATTTAAATGTCTCTTGCAAGGTTGCTAGTTCCACATATGAAGATGCATGTAGTTGTTTATTTGGAAAGGATGTTGGGAGCCATATGTTAATCCATCACCAACTCCAATCTTTATATAAGTAGGAAAGACGATAAAAATTGCTAATGTCCAGCATACGATTTGTCCATCTCTTGTTGTACCTGTACTTCCAGATGTGATTGTCTGATTTTTCTACTAGGATTTCCAGTATGCATTTATACACATGTGTCTGCATTCTGCAGTAAATGTATAATGTTAGCACTTCGCTCTTCTGATTTTCTTCAAAATGATTTTTTCCTATACACATGTGCTTTACTGTCCATCTACTTTTGTCTATGCGTGTGGCCGTCTAACATAACTCTGTATCTTCACCCAAACACCTGGGCTCCCATCCTTCGCATCTGACAAAAACAAAAAAAATGCAGTTTCAAAGAAAAAATTGCTATGAAATACTGTGAGAGCACTCCATTTTCATATCTTGATTCCACCAATTTTTATATATCCATGACTTATAAATTCCGTTCATAACCACCAGTTAGCAAACCTTATTGCTCCATATTTACCCCACATTTTACTGAAACTCCGCATGTAACATCTCATGTTTGGTGCCATGCAGCGAAGCCCTACCTCCAAGACATTTATGCAAAATGATGCAATTTGAAGGTAAAGATTATGTTGGACAAGATGTTTTTTTCCTCTTAGGAAGATTAGTGCCTCCTGCTGCTAGTAAAGATATCATTCAACTTTTTATTTATTCCTTTAATGTTGTATATCTGTACTACAGATTACAAGGAAAAGAATCCCCTCTCTATTCTGCCTATATGCCAGAATGCCTATCTGCAATCAGAAAGTCATCTTTTGCCTCATCCATTTCGTGGCTGACCACTTTTCCCCTTTCACAACAGCGCATCCGCTGTGAAGGCTGTTCGAGTCTGTGTTACCGTCGAATCCCTGAAACATACCAGTAAAATAAACAGGTGGTAGGGGGAAACCATCAGATCAACCAATTAATTGATCGTTTAAGAAATAGATTGCAAGATAACAAAGAAATACTCTGAAAGAAATACTCTGTATTGATCCACCCTTTTGATGTATGATTTGCTGGTACATGTCTAAAACTAGAGAGAGAATAACTCACCATGCTCCAAAAGAGCACAGCATCTCCTTTGTTTGGCTTCACACATAGTCCTCTGACCATCCTTCCTCCACAACTGCATTCACCACCATCTCCTGCCTGGAACAGAAGAGAGCACACAGCATGAGGGCACCCCTCCCACACCACAAATTGCATAAACCAGAAGACAGCCTGACAGATTATCACAAAGGGAAACGAGCTGCAAAATTCTCTAAAGAAGCCACATAAGAGCATCTCTAGCAGATCCTGTAAAAGACCTGGAACTGTAAAATAACCGTCGTTTCACAGTTTTGAGCGGAAAAAAAAGTCCAATCTAGATCCCGCAAAATGGCCTCGTCCCGTAAAAATTATACAGCTCCCCCTAGAAAAAAGCCCTCACACCCTAGATACCCAGGTTTGGAGGCAATTTTTACAGGGAACTGAAAACGAGAAACAGTTGGCGGAAGGGAACTTTCAGCTCCCGCGCCTTCCATCCTCGACACCGCCCGAGGTCGATTCCGGCCATCCCCGCCGCCGCCCCCGCCCTTCCTCATCTCATTCCCGACGAACCCCCGCTGGCCACGATCCGCACGTGGCCCCCGCCATCCAAACGGAGCCAGCCAAGATGCAGCGCCTCGCCGTGGCCGGCGAACACACAGCACGCGCCCGAAGAAGCTGCCATTGATGGTGTCGCCACGCGCCGTCGCGTGTGTGCTAGCTTAGCCACCGTTGCTGCGCGTGTGTGCTAGCTAGCCGCCGCGTTGCCGCGCGCTCATGCGTACTAGCTAGCCGTTGCTGGCCGTGAGTGCTAGCTAGCCACGAGGCTGGCCATGAGCCGTGGAGAGCTGCCGCACGAGGCTGGCTAGGAGCAGCTCGGCACCATTGCCATGGCCGTGGCTAGGACCCAATTGCAGCCTACGTCTTGTTTTCAGGGTGCTTTATGATATTTCAGGGACTATGTTGTAAATTTAACTGCTGACAAGTGGGCTCCACATCTGGTCCAAAACGAGTTTTATGGGATCTGTTCTGCCGGAACACATGCCATACTGTAAAAGCGTGTTACAGGATACCCTAAAATAATTTTGCAGTATGAGATTTTACGGGATCTGCTAGAGATGCTCTAATACAATCATTTATTGGAGAAATACTCATGAAGGAGAAATACTCATTTATTGGAGAAACACACGCCATACTATATCATGTGAATTATGTAAACAAAAAATGCATGGACATGCTACGAAAGGACGACTACCATTGCCACCGGTATTTCCTGAACATACCTGGAAAATAAAGAAGGCGTGCAATGGTAACCATAATAAAAGACATGTGTACAACGATTCAATTTTAAGGAGTTATGGCATCTCCCATGGACACTTATTTGGAATACCTGGGCTCCTCTGAAATATCAAAAATCTCCGTGTGCTTCACATTCCAAAAAAGGGTGTGGATGGTGGACCAGCTTGAGTGACGCGATATGCTATGAAAAACTGGCTTGGCTTGGTTGACTTTCGCACCAACACTTGGAGTAATGTCACGACGGTCAAAGATTGGTGGTTAGCTATCTCCTCGGAGAGAGGGCCACAAAGAAAAGCAATTCTTTCGGCCGCCAGGCTTGTCTCTGTTGAAGTATATGTGGATTGCCCAACCTTCTCCATCAGCTCGGACTTTCAGTTCTACTAGTTGGTGCATGAAACTTAATATGGTATCAGAGCCAAGAGGTTTTGGGTTCAACTCTTGGCTTTCGTAGTTTAAATAAATAAATTGCTTGTCCCTTTTCTGTACACGTTTAGGATTGCCCAACCTTCTCCATCAGTTAGGACTTTTGGTTCTACTGGTCGGTGTATGAAACTTAATAGTTTCATGGGAGATCTGGAATGAACATAATGTCAAGGTGTCCACCAACACTTGTCTATACCGATATTTGCTACTCAAACGATTAAGACCGAGGCATGGCTTTGGGTGAAAGCGGTGCAGAACACTTGGAGTCATTCATGCCAGGAGAGTAGGCTTTTGCGTGTCGCCACAGTTCTTTGTTGTAGCTCAAATGTCTACTACCTTGCAACACTCTTTCATTTTCATCATTTTCAAGGAAAAAAAGTGCTATCACCATATCGGTCTATATCAGTCAAAAAGCATATGACATAACAAGTTGGTATAAATTCAGCTGACCTGAGGAAAATGGGTTTCACCACCTTCAACTCCATCGGTCAAATACATCAACATTGTAGCAACACGCTGCCCCCCACGTTTGAGGTTGAACTGTAGATTGACCGTCCACAGTGTACATGTTGAAATAATTAGTTTGAAGTATGAAATGACTAACAATAATACTAGTAATATGTAACGACTAGTCTGGTGATGTCATAATAACATATATTTCAATATAAGAAGTTCGACTTACAGTATCAGAGAAGTAATCATGATGCGGCCTGTAATATTGGCTTGGTTCATACCTGTAGTTTAAACTTTAAAGTTAACTTCACAACAGTAGTTTCTCACAAGAAATTACAACAGTAGTCAAGTGAAAAGAACTTCAGAAAATTACAGTCGGAATTCAATCTAGTACCGCAATACTTGGATGAGTTCCCCATTTTCTACAGGTATCTGTGAGAATACAGAAATCCGCTTCTCTATTGCCTGGGGAGAACAAAACAAATGTTAGTAGAAGAAGAATGTAGTATTCAATGACTCTGCCTCAGATTCCAATTTAACTTCTGATAAAGGGATGCAATGTGGCATCAATAGTAGGAATACTTGACAAAGTAAAAGGAGGTCACCGTGACACTGCCAGTGATAGTCAAAAGCTGAATGTATCATTGCTAAGTAGTGCACTAATATACTGCACCTAGTATAGACTATAGTGCCATCATGACCATATAAACATGAATTTAGTAAGTACTCCCTCTGTAAAGAAATATAAGAGCGTTTAGATCACTACGGAAGGAGTAATGTTTAACTGATGTGTTTGATAAGTTCATGGAACCTTATATACTAGACAGTGTAAATCAACATTCAGATCCAATACATAAAGTAATAGTTCCACAAAAACCACATTTCAGATTCAGGCATACCTAGATAAACACTACATAATCTGCAATATCTGTCATGAACGATGGTATTATATATGTTCCATGTGCCACTGATCACATTTTTCGCATCCTGACATATTATAAAGCCTGGTTTTGGTTTTTGCATTTATATAAACATGTCAGCTTGACATAATGTCACCCATGGTAACATGATACTCTATTTCAATCCAGACAAAAGTTCTCAAATTTCCGCCTACGTCAAATCTTGGTCCCATTTTTACTAAGGATGCAATACCTTAGTTTCAACTTAAAGCTAGGACCGAGGATATAATCTCAATAACGCATCATCTTCTTATGGCCTAAGAGATAAAAGGGCAGGATACATAGTTAAATGCAGTTATACGATAACCTGGAGGTGGGCCATTCTAGATAATATTGTTTACAAAGATGAACAAACTTAGGGTAGAAATCTTATGTCATGTAACTTATGAAGAGAACAAGTCTCCTTATTAGTCATGCAGCAAACATATGTCTAGTAGTCTATAAGGTTCCATTAAGGACCCTTTTGTCTCGGCGCGTCACAAAATGACAACCAAGATAATACAACACATAGACAAAAAGTGAACTCATATTATGACACACAAACAGACATTCTTACAAAGTTATTTCTTGCAGAAATAACATAGCTGAAGGCATTAGTGAATGTATTGAAGGGGCCAAAAAGTATGGTAAGTAACCTAGGGTCGAAGTCAAGTAGTGTGAACGAACCTTAATGACTGGAAATTTTCGTTCTTCAGAGTTCACAAACATACCAGAACTTGTGCGAACATCACTCTTTACACCCTGTGGCACATAACAACTGCAGCATTATAAATCTAGAGAAGACAAGCTTTACGGTCTGAACTTGGTGTTATTATGCTCCCCCTAATTCCTATTTGTCCTCTCAGTCTGAGTGGTGAAGTGTATAAACTGGATACGGATTAAGAAAACAGAAACAATGCTGATCTGCTGATCAAATGGAAAAAAGTACTCGCTTTGGGAAGACTGATAATATATTATAACTTCAAAGCCAAACCACATACTTTTCCAGTTGCGACATCAACTACAGTAGAAATCTCGAGCCTTGGTCTAGCAATTTCTCTTAGATAATCACACTCCTGCAGAGATTAGACAAAAAAAAAAGGTCAAGCAATATTTTGTGCATTTTCCATTGTATTGGTCTGGAAAGCATGTCGCATAATGCCTTGGGGTTTAAACAAACTACCACCACAATAAATAAAAATCTTGAAATGAAATATTGTGGAGAAGACCGATTTAGCTTAAACCCAAGTATGACAACCAGAGAAAGGAACAAACCTCTGAACTAAGAAAGTTGTGGAAAACAATTATTCGGGGTTTCCAGCTGATAACTTCAGGCTTCACCTACATATTATAAACACAAATATTTGCTTAGTAAGAGGAAGAGAAGATGTACTCTGGACTTAACATTTTTAACATTTTGAGTATGAATTGAATGATTGCCAAAGAGGACAGCACAACGTAAAACCCATCACACATCATTGACCATATCAAGTGGAGATAGATGGTTACAACCTTACAAGGAAGCACAACATCAACATTTCAGAATATTCTAACCCTAGTCGAGAGCCAGGTGTTACAGGGTCCCAATTCCTACACCCCAAGCTATATGCTATTTATCCAAATATAAAATTACCATACACCAAGAGTGTCCATACAAGAAAGTTCTTCCAAAATTAAAACACGAGAGAGTTCAGTTTAAAGTAAAACAAGTGCATATCCGATTTCACAACTTACCAGTGTTATCCAATCATTTGCACCTGATCAAAATATAGATAAATCCCCAAAAGATTCATGAATGGTATTGAGAAATTAGAACTTTATACTACGGCATTTTTGTGCGACAGAAAAACACTTCAAGCAAAGCAAATCATGGTGTGATAACCAGAAGAAAGAATGTAACTTATGCTTCCAGACCCAAATGATGAATCAAACATCACTGCAACTTTTCAACAAATCCCGATGCAGAAAATTTATTAGAAAAAAAACCAAATCTAGTCACTTAGATAAAATAGAAAAAGGAACATACTCACATTGACAATGTGGAGTTCACAAATTTATTTCATATTTCTGGGGCGACATGATAGTTCACTGATGATGTCATTGAATATAATAATAGACGAATGGAGCTCAGCTATGGTAGTTTGCAAGAATAAAAGCCAAAATAGAAGTCTACGTACAAAGTTACAGAGAAGGCATACAGCCAAAGCCATCAATAATGGCAGAACTTACGTATCCAAGTCGAAGATCTGCTGCCTCTTGATCATTATCAAAATGCCCCGTATCTGCCATGCATAGCACCTAATGTTTGGTTAGACACACAAATACTAACCAAGAAGTACAGCCTATGCCTTTACTCGAGGGCTATATGAAACGAGATTTACTCAGAGACAACATTATACCCAAACTAATGAATACCAGGGTTTAACAGGTTCTGGTTCCACATTTAAATTTTTAAGGAAAAGGTATTTAAGAATGCAAAAATGACTGATCAAGACAAAACGGAATGCTACAGAAAATATATTTTTTCCGGAAAGGAATGTTAAACCTCGCAGCCTCTGTATCCACCGATGCACACAGCAATAACATATTTAAGTTGATGCAAGGCAACGTGGCCAAAGTCATCAACAGCAGAGTACATAAGATGGACAAGAATGGCAGGCTGTTCTTATAAAGGAATCAGGTACAAGGAAAGAAAACACATTTATACTGTTAAATGCAACTTCTAAGAGGATAGACATACGAGAGTGATCATCAAGCCGGCGGAAAAATGCTAACTGAAGCAGGGAACCTGCATTTGGAAAGAAAAAAAAAAGCAAGGATGAAACCAATATACAGTTTTTGAAGCAACACATCTAATAAATGAAAGTGTGAATCAAAGAGCCAGCATTTGTGGAGAAAAGAGCAACATGAGACTAAGATATGACCACTGAAGCAACAAGTGCAATCTTTATTTAATCTGAGAAAATCAAAGGGCATATCATATCCAATCATTACATTATCAGAGTATATACATGTAGTTCCAGACCCGGATCTGAAGAATAATCTGAGATACTATCAGAAAAGTGGCTGGACCACACTGAGCCAAACTAGACACCACGAAGATTTGGACATCATACCACGTGGTTATTGTCTTCTTAACAATATCTCTGAAGAAAGAGAGGATGTAACTTTGCTGGTTCAGCTGGTATTACTAGATGCCAAAACCAACCAAATTCATGAGCAGAGCAATGTTTGACTCAGAGTGCTGGGCATGCATGTGGAAGCAAACAGGCACGAAGCTAATTACGGCCTCACAAATGCCAGGATGCTCCACGCTTCCGCAGCAAGTTCATTTCCCTCCAAGTGATCTTGGAGCAGTCAAATCGACTCCGATCCAGAAGGTGCGGCCTCAATGAAGCCACCGGCACTGTCCATTTATTTCATTTTTGGCAATCCCCCATTAGAGCCAGAAGGCGTAAAATTTAGCGTCGGCTAGCAGCCTAGCCGCATGCAGTCAGTTCGCCCCATTCAACACCCGAAACTCCTCATCGGGACATTTCGCGTCATCAACCAAACCATGAGCGCGAAATCTCCAAGCGTCGAGATTCCAGGTCCGAAGGAGAAAAAGGAACACGGCAGTAGCATATGGCCCGACCCAGATCAAGGCACGGCGAGGCGAGAGGGGAAGCTGAGCAAGGGGGCAAGCGGGGAGGGGAGGGCGCGCACCTAGGACCATGCCGAGGGCGACGAAGGTGAGCAGCGGCAGGAGGCGGCGCGCCCGCGACCGCGTGGCCATCCCCGATCTGTCGCAGGAGGCGAAGGAGGGAAAGCAAATCTAAATCGCCCGGCCGCCTGCGCCGATGGTGCTGGGTCTTTTTTTGCCGACTGAGGAATTCCGGCGGATTGGGTGGGTTTTGAGGCAAGCTACTGCTAGTCAGGTCGGCGCGACGACCACGTTGGAATTGGTCAACCATCCGCTGCTCGGCTCGGGCGGATGTTCTGTCAAAAAGTCAAAAGCCGGCCAACCCCGTGACTCCACGTACTCTACGTCGGACACGTTGCCGTCTCTGCCACTGTGCTGTTTCTTTTGACAGCCAACACGGCACGACATGGCGAGGGCGGGAACAGCGCGCGAGTCGACGCCGCGATGGACGACGGAGACGATGTGATGCACCTGCGGCCGACCAAGGGTTGCATCAGCTCGGCGACGGCGTTCTGGTGGAGGGGCCGTGGCCGTGGAGGTGGCAGACATCTCCCTGACGACGCCGAGGGTGCATGGTGGAGCGGCGTTCGCCGGGTACGTCAGGTCAGGGGGCGGCGCACTCGGCACTCGCTTCTTCCTCCAGCACCACCACGCCAACACAAGGCCTAGGCAGCCGCTCGACCTGCGTGGTGGCTTGGAAATTTACAGTGTACCACTGTTTCACGGGAGAATATCGTAGGAAAACCATCATGCTGATCAAGACCTGTGAAAAGTGTTCATAATCATCATGTAACCTAATGCACTTCATGGCATGATCTCACATATAGTTGCAAGGCCAAAAACTCATCTAGATTATGACCTTGCAGTACTCTAATCTACACCCCGACGGCCGACCTATCGCCCGTGCCGTCAACGTCACCGTGTGGAGGCTCGGTCTCCCGTGCATGAGGCTCAATTTCCTGGAGATTGAATCTCGGCTAGATGCGTAGCTCGTCGGGCCGCCGGTGACAATCGAGTCGAGCCCGACCAATTCGACTACCCGCATTGTTGTTGACAAGCGGGACAACATCAGAGAGAGCGACGAGGAGGCAATGGCAGCGTTTACTAGGGCACATCCTAGCATGTGCAAGCTGAGACGAAGTTCTACTGGAAGAGGGACGGCGAGCAGTCGAAGCGCAAGGATGACGACGAGGCAAGGCCTTTGTCACCACAGGCCTAGAAGAATACGAACGCAGGAGCCTCCTGTGCTCGATTCTGACGGTGACAGTGATGGGTCCGATGATATCAAGTAGGAGAATATGTAGTGTTTGTAGTTTGCTTGTCATAGGTTAAGTTGGTAGTTTAAGTCGCATGTCGTGTTTGAACTATGTTTGTAGTTTGCATGTTTTAACTGTTGGGGAACGCAGTATTTCAAAAAAATTCCTACGATCATGCAAGATCTATCTAGGAGATGCATAGCAACGAGAGGGGAAGAGTATGTCTATGTACCCTCGTAGACCGAAAGCGGAAGCGTTAGGAAACGCGGTTGATGTAGTCGAACGTCTTCACAATCCAACCGGTCAAGTACCGAACGCACGACACCTCCGCGATCTGCACACGTTCAGCTCGGTGACGTCCCTCGTACTCTTGATCCAGTTGAAACCGAGGGAGAGTTTCGTCAGCACGACGGCGTGATGACGGTGATGATGAAGTTACCGACGTAGGGCTTCGCCTAAGCACTACAACGATATGACCAAGGTGGAAATCTGTGGAGGGGGCATCACACACGGCTAAACAATCAACTTGTGTGTATATGGGGTGCCCCCCTCCCCCGTATATAAAGGAGTGGAGGAGGGGAGGGCCGGCCCTCATAGGGCGCGCCCAAGGAGGGGAGTCCTACTCCCAGTAGGAGTAGGTTTCCCCCCTTCCTAGTAGGAGTAGGAGAAGAAGGAAGAGGGAGAGAGAGGGAAGGAAAGGGGGGCCGGCCCCCACCCAATTCGGATTGGGCTTGGGGGGTGCGCCCTCCACCTTGGCCGCCTCCTCCTCTCGCCCACTAAGGCCCAATAAGGCCCATTGACTCCCCGGGGGGTTCCGGTAACCTCCCGGTACTCCGGAAAATGCCCGAACTCATCCGAAATCATTCCGATGTCCAAACATAGCCTTCCAATATATCGATCTTTATGTCTCGACCATTTTGAGACTCCTCGTCATGTCCGTGATCACATCCGGGACTCCGAACTACCTTCGGTACATCAAAACACATAAACTCATAATATCGATCGTCATCGAACGTTAAGCGTGCGGACCCTACGGGTTCGAGAACTATGTAGACATGAACGAGACTCACTTCCAGTCAATAACCAATAGCGGAACTTGGATGCTCATATTTAGGTTTAACACCAATCCCGATGGTAGAGGGAGCGTGCGATGTTTGATCACATCAACCTTGGAAACACTTCCAACACATATCGTCATCTCACCTTTAGCTAGTCTCCGCAGCCTTTTATTTCGAGTTACTAACACTTAGCAACCGAACCGGTATTTTTTACCCTGGTGCTACTAGGAGTACTAGTAAAGTACACAATAATATAACGTATATTCAAAATACCTCTGTCGACCTTGCCAGCCTTCTCATCTACCAAGTATCTAGGGTAGTTCTGCTTCAGTGACCGTTCCCCTCATTACAGAAGCACTTAGTCTCGGGTTTGGGTTCAACCTTGGGTTTCTTCACTAGAGCAGCAACTGATTTGCCATTTCATGAAGTATCCCTTCTTTCCCTTGCCCTTCTTGAAACTAGTGGTTTAACCATCAACAATTGATGCTCCTACTTGATTTCTACTTTCGCGGTGTCAAACATCGCGAGTTGCTCAAGGATCATCATGTCTATCCCTGATATGTTATAGTTCATCACGAAGCTCTAATAGCTTGGTGGCAGTGACTATGGAGAACCATCACTATCTCATCTGGAAGATTAACTCCCACTCGATTCAAGCGATTGTAGTACTTAGACAATCTGAGCACATGCTCAACGATTGAACTTTTCGCCCTTAGTTTGCAGGCTTAAGAAACTTGTCAGAGGTCTCAAACCTCTTGACGTGGGCACTAGTCTGAAATCCCAATTTCAGTCTTTGGAACATCTCATATGTTCTACGACGTTTCAAAAGCGTCTTTGGTGCCACAATTCTAAACTGTTAGCATTACGCACTGAACTATCACGTAGTCATCAAAACGTGTACGTCAGATGTTTCCCAACATCTACAGACGACGCTCGAGGTTCAGCACACCGAGCGGTGCATTAAGGACATAAGCCTTCTGCGCAGCAATGAGGATAATCCTCAGTTGACAGACCCAGTCCGCATAATTTCTACTATCAACTTTCAACTAAATTTTCTTTAGGAACATATCTTAAACAGTAGAGCTAAAGTGTAAGCTACGACATAATTTGCAAAGACCTTCTGACTATGTTCATGATAATTAAGTTCATCTTATTATTTAATGAACTCCCACTTAGATAGACATCCCTCTAGTCATCTAAGTGATACATGATCCGAGTCAACTAGGCCGTGTCCGATCATCACGTGAGACGGACTAGTCATCATCGGTGAACATCTTCATGTTGATCGTATCTACTATACGACTCATGTTCGACCTTTCAATCTCTTGTGTTCCGAGGCCATGTCTGTACATGCTAGGCTCGTCAAGTCAACCTAAGTGTTTCGCATGTGTAAATCTGGCTTACACCCGTTGTATGCGAACGTTAGAATCTATCACACCCGATCATCACATGGTGCTTCAAAACAATGAACCTTCGCAACGGCGCACAGTTAGGGGGAACACTTTCTTGAAATTTTAGCGAGGGATCATCTTATTTATGCTACCGTCGTTCTAAGCAAATAAGATGTAAACATGACAAACATCACATGAAAATCATAAAGTGACATGATATCGCCAATATCATCTTGCGCCTTTTAATCTCCATCTTCGAGGCGTGGCATGATCACCTTCGTCACCGGCATGACACCATGATCTCCATCATCATGATCTCCATCATCGTGTCTTCATGAAGTTGTCTCGCCAACTATTACTTCTACTACTATGGCTAACTGTTAGCAATAAAGTAAAGTAATTACATGGCGTTTTTCATTGACACGCAGGTCATACAATAAATTAAGACAACTCCTATGGCTCCTGCCGGTTGTCATACTAATCGACATGCAAGTCGTGATTCCTATTACAAGAACATGATCAATCTCATACATCACATATATATATATATATATATAATTCGTCACATCCTTTTGGCCATATCACATCACATAGCATACCCTGCAAAAACAAGTTAGACGCCCTCTTATTGTTGTTGCATGTTTTACGTGGCTGCTATGGGTTTCTAGCAAGAACGTTTCTTACCTACGCAAAACCACAACGGTGATATGCCAATTGCTATTTACCCTTCATAAGGACCCTTTTCATCGAATCCGATCTGATTAAAGTGGGAGAGACAGACACCCGCCAGCCACCTTATGCATCAAGTGCATGTCAGTCGGTGGAACCAGTCTCACATAAGCGTACGTGTAAGGTCGGTCCGGGCCGCTTCATCCCACAATGCCTCCGGATCAAGATAAGACTAGTAACGGTAAGCAAATTGAACAAATCATCACCCACAACTGCTTTGTGTTCTACTCGTGCATAGAATCTAGGCATAGACCTAGCTCATGATGTCACTGTTGGGGAATGTAGAAATAATTCAAAATTTTCCTACGTGTCACCAAGATCAATCTAGGAGATGCTAGCAACGAGAGAGAGGGAGTGCATCTTCATACCCTTGAAGATCGCTAAGCGGAAGCATTATAAGAACGCGGTTGATGGAGTCGTACTCGCGGCGATTCAAATCGCGGAATATCCGATCTAGCGCCGAACGGACGGCGCCTCCACGTTCAACACACATACAGCCTGGGGACGTCTCCTCCTTCTTGATCCAGCAAGAGGAGAGGAGAAGTTGAGGGAGAACTCCGGCAGCACGACGGCGTGGTGGTGGAGTTTGTGGTATTCCTGCAGGGCTTCGCCAAGCTCTACGGAGGAGAAGGATGTAACGCCCCAAGACCGGAGCTTCAGATGCCTTCTAGGGTTTCCGGGTTTCGTTGTGTGTTTTGTTTGGTCCGTTGCATTTCATCTTTGCATCATGTGCATTGCATCATGTCATCATGCAACCCGTTTTAGAACTCACTAAATAAATTGCATGGATCTTCGGTCCATTTAAACCAAGGGAATTCACATGGTGATTCTCTTTATAACATATCCTCCCGATATTAGGGAGCTATATCAAATCTTCCATTTTCAGAATCACCTATAACACACTTGCAATTTATCACATGCCCTTTTCCGCTTCAAGTTTGGTCCCCAAACTTTTCCTGTAATTTCTTTCGTCACTTCCCCGAGCTCCACCTAAATTCTCAACATTTCTGGTGCACTTCAAAACCCTAGCCCTAATTCAAACCATTTGATTACACTCAAATGAGTTTGAATTCATATCTTCGGATCTTGCCACTTCTAATTTTCTCGGACCATGCACATTTTTAAGAGTACGGGAAAATTGTCCTCGTACCCAGATTCCGCCCCTACCGTCTCTTTCTTTTCCTTCTCTTTCTCTGTTTTTGTTTTAAAAAGGAAAAGAGTGAGAGAGGAGGAAAGCCAGCCCAGCAGGGCCTCCCTCCCTCACGTGCCGGCCCAAGGCCAGGCCCAATCAGCAGCCCAGCCGCACCCCACTCCTTTTCTAACCCTAGCCCGATCCCCTCGTCATCTCCCTCTCCCTCGTTTCTCTCCCCTGCTGCTGCCAGGAAGCCCGATTCCCTCGATCCCATCTTCCCCTCGATTCCTCTCCTACCTCGCGCCTCTGCTTCTCCTCGCGTCGCCCGGAGTGCTCTTGCGCCGCCACCGCAGCTCTGCTTGACACCGGCGACCAGGGGTGCCGCCACCAGTTCTCTGCCCTCGCGCGCAAGCTCAGCCTTGACCCGCCGAGCGCCTCTTCCACCTGCACCTCGTCGCGCCTCCCTCTGCTGCCACTCTAGCTGCTTGCCTCGTGCCTCTGCGCCGCCGTCTCGCCATGGCACCAGGACCGGCCTCCCGCGCACACATAGAGGGACGGGGCCCTTGCCTTCGTCCCCGGCCGGCCTCTCCTTCCTCTGTCCCGTTCGCCTCCTCCCTCAACCATGCCGGCCACCGGAGTCGTTGCCGGCTGCTGCCCTCCGTCGCACCATCCATCCGTCCATCTCCCTGTGCCACGCCTCGACAACACGGAGGCCCGAGCTTCGGCTGGGAGTAGCCGCAGCTACGTGGCGCCCCGCCACCAAGCAGTCGTGCATCAACGACCATCTCTCCTCCACCATCAGTGCCCGGCGACTCCGTTCTGTGCCTTGCTGCTGCTGCTGCAGGCCATGAGCTCTCCGGCTACCGCAGGAACCCCATGGTCAAGACCACCTCCACGAGGAACGCAAGACGCATCCTTCGTGCACCCCCGCTTGTGGCTGTTAACGTCAAGACAATCTCGGTTTTCGCCAAGCACCACCACCGGCAAGTACAACTACACCACGTTGATACAAGTCCCACTACCGTCGCCTCCGGAAGCCTCGGATCCGTCAAGTCCCTCGACGACAAGTGCATGACTATGAGGATTGTACCAAGTACCCCTTTCGAGTTGACGGGATCGGCAAGTGTGAAACACCAAGTACCACGACGACCATCGACATGTACCCCTACACCACACGGAAACGCCGAGTACCCCTCATGTCGGCAAGACCCGCAAGTCGGACCCCGAACGATCGATGACTCGTGGACCGTGTACAACTACCATCGCCCCGAGGACGTTGGATTCGTTAAGTACCTCACCAAAAACGAAACATATACCGCTACCATCGCAAGAATCGAGACCGACAAGTCCGAAGATGCAAGTACCACTCCGAACCATGTACGACGACCGTCGCCGAAGACCCGTGTAACGCAAATGTCAAGTTCAACTACCATCGCGTGAACCGCTACTTCCCACGACGACCCCGTGAACAACTACTTCCCCTTCGACACGTGTACCCCTACCGTCGAACTCGATCCGTTTCGATAATGCACGCTTCGAAGGTATAACCCCGAGACGACCGTCCGAGAACAAATGCTTGTGTGGTATGAGATGCATGTTTGGATGTTGTATCCTCCCACGAACGTTAGTTGTTTCCCCTGCTTGACACCGTCGTCGACATGTGGGAACCCGCTATCCGGGAGCACCCCACCATCCTTGCATGACACGCTCCCGTCACACTTCCTTTGCACCGATATCTCCATGAGCTACCGGAACCGTTATGTTGCCGTGGCATCATTTTCGGAATTGTTGCCATGGCACCCCCTTCATTTCCTCCACGATGACAAATGCCTCATATCTTATCATGTCAACATTTTCTTAAAATTGCATAAACTTGAACATGTCATCCGCATCATGTTAACAACATTAAGATGTTTAAAATTGTTGTTTGCTTTAAATTGCTAATGCACATGAGGATATACCGGAATTGTTGTTGTTGTTTCCGGCCTCATTTAAAATGCCTAGCTGTGTATTTTCACTCATGTTTCACCTCTTGCCATGTTAACCAACCTTTAATATTGTTGAGTACCTAACCGGGAGTGAACTAAATAATTGATGTGGTGTTCCGTCAATATGCAACTCGTTGCATATTGAGCTCCACTTAATTTGTAGGATTGCTTGTGCACTTTGCCATGCCATGCCACATTAATCCGGACATGCATCATATTTGGTTGTGCATCATGTCATGTCTATGTGGTGGTTGTTTACTATGTTGTGCTTCTTTCCGGTGTTGCTTCTTCGGGTTGGTTCCGATAACGTCGCGTTTGTGAGGAACCGTTCGACTACGTCCGTTTGTCTTCTTCATGGACTCGTTCTTCTTCCTTGCGGGATTTCAGGCAAGATGACCATACCCTCGAAATCACTTCTATCTTTGCTTGCTAGATGCTCGCTCTTTTGCTATGCCTATGCTGCGATACCTACCACTTGCTATATCATGCCTCCCATATTGTTAAGCCAAGCCTCTAACCCACCTCGTCCTAGCAAACCGTTGTTTGGCTATGTTACCGCTTTGCTCAGCCCCTCTTATAGCGTTGTTAGTTGCAGGTGAAGATTGGAGTTTGTTCCTTGTTGGAACATGGATATTTTGTTGGGATATCACAATATCTCTTATTTAATTAATGCATCTATATACTTGGTAAAGGGTGGAAGGCTCGGCCTTATGCCTGGTGTTTTGTTCCACTCGTGCCGCCCTAGTTTCCGTCATATCGGTGTTATGTTCCCGGATTTTGCGTTCCTTACGCTGTTGGGTTATAATGGGAACCCCTTGACAGTTCGCCTTGAATAAAACTCCTCCAGCAATGCCCAACCTTGGTTTTACCATTTGCCACCTAGACTTTTCTTTCCCTTGGGTTCTGCAGACTCAAGGGTCATCATTATTTTAACCCTCCCCCGGGCCAGTGCTCCTCTGAGTGTTGGTCTAACCTGTCAGCCGCCGGTGGCCACCCGGGGCAACTCTCGGCTGGCCTACCGGAAGTTTGGAGAATCTGAGTGTGCCCTGAGAATGAGATATGTGCAACTCCTATTGGGATTTGTCAGCACATTCAGGCGGTGTTGCTGGACTTGTTTTACCATTGTCGAGGATGTCTTGTAACCTGGATGCCGAGCCTGATCGGATTGTCTTGGAATAAGGAATATCCTTCGTTGACCGTGAGAGCTTGTGATGGGCTAAGTTGGGACACCCCTGTAGGGTTTTGAACTTTCGAAAGCCGTGCCCGCGGTTATGGGCAGATGGGAATTTGTTAATGTCCGGTTGTAGAAAACCTGAAGTTGACCTTAATTAATATACATCAACCGCGTGTGTTACCGTGATGGTCTCTTCTCGGCGGAGTCCGGGAAGTGAACACGGTGTTGGAGTTATGTTTGACGTAGGTTGTTTTAGGATCACTTCTTGATCATAGTTATTCGACCGTGCTTTCGCCTTCTCGTCTCGCTCTCATTCGCGTTTGTTAGCCACCATATATGCTAGTCGCTTGCTGCAGCTCCACCTCATACCTTTTACCCTACATATAAGCTTAAATAGTCTTGATCACGAGGGTGTGAGATTGCTGAGTCCCCGTGACTCACAGATACTTCCAAAACCAGTTTGCAGGTGCCGATGATACCGTGCAGGTGACGCAACCAAGCTCAAGGAGGAGCTCGATGAAGATCTTGTCCTTTGTGTTGTTTCGTTCTAGTTGATTAGTAGTGGAGCCCAGTTGGGGTCGATCGGGGATCTGTGTAGCATTTGGGGTAGTCTTCTTTTATTTTGGTTCCGTAGTCGGACCTTGATTGTATCTGGATGATGTAATGCTTTATTCATGTATTTGGGTGAAGTGGCGATTGTAAGCCAACTATGTATCTTTTCCCTTATTGTATTACATGGGTTGTTTGCTAAGATTACCTCACTTGCGACATTGCTTTCAATGCGGTTATGCCTCTAAGTCGTGCTTCGACACGTAGGAGATATAGCCGCATCGAGGGCGTTACAAGTTGGTAATCAGAGCCTTCCCCGACTTATGAGCCCACTGCTTGATCGAATCGGTGGCGTTGTTGAGTCTAGAAAAATGTTTTGAGTCTTATAGGATTATATATATTGGAGAGTAGGATTCTTTTTACTCCTCAGTCCCTTCGTCGCTCTGGTGAGGCCTCCTGACGTAGAGTTTTGACTCTTCTCTTCTCAAATTTCATGAATTTTTTTAGGATCACGCGGGTATCTTGGAATCATTCCGATGGTTTTGTGACGAGAACATTGTTCTTGGCGCCTCCTGACATTTAGGGGTTGTGGCAATGTCCCGGGGAGTTGAGCTCCAAGGTGTTGTCGTCACAATTTTATCGTTGCAGTTCTGGAATACCTGAGTTTCGCCGACATCGAAAATCTCTTTTATGCAGTTGTTGGTGAGATAACCACGACGCCACCCAGTACTGGGGCGGGAGTTCGGGAGTATTGCCATAACTCGTATAACGGATGCTTTTCGAAGGTTGAGGTAGATGATTTCCGAAGGTTTCTTGGTTATGTGTTGAAGGATGGATACAGCTGGATGTAGGATTTTCTAGTGTTTGGGTGAGATATTATGCTTCCCCTGTATCCCCAACACCTGATTGCATAACCGGAAAATTTTGGGAGTTTATAAGTGGGAATTCAAGTAGCTCTTAGGATATCTTTCCGACGGATGTATGATATGAGATTGGGGTTCGATGTCTAGTGGTCCGCCTATCCACGGTTGGTTTTATAGTGGTCTCGTTGTGTCTTAAAGAGTCCTTGGCTATGCCGACTCGGGGACGCTTCGTATGTCATGTGCACTGCCTTGTACATGATGGTGCTGTACGATCGAGCCCGTGTAGGCCCCACCACGAAAACTTTGGACGAAATCTCTATCATATGTTTGTTCTGGCTTATTCCGCAAGCCAATCCTTTGTTTTGTTTTGAGTTGTGGTATTCGAGTTGCTTCGAAGTCAAGTGTTGATTCCATACCTTTCCTAAATGGTGTTCTTATACTCCGATGTGAATACTAATCCTTCTCGATCATCGAGTCTGTCATGTCAATCCTTTTCAACCGGTGTGTCTCTCTTCAAGTGGATCCGATCACTTCAACATTCACAAGATCAATTATCAGTTCTTCTCAACGGTGTTTGTTTCATCCGTCTCCAAGTTGCCTTTGTTTTCCCGCCCACCCACCCTTTTTCTTCAAGGACTCAGATTTCTTAATCAACTATCTTGTTATTGATGAGAAGTCTCTCCATTCTTTTCCGTCAATATTCGTATCCGGTGATTCTCAGGAAGATTCTAACGGAGCTTCAAGTTCGTCACTCTTCACTCTTTTTTTTCTTCGGTGGATTCAATTCAAGATTTTGGTGTTTCTTTATCCTTTCCATGTTTCTAATGCTTTCTCATGCCGGTGCACCTCGTAACCATCCACTTCTCGCTATTCAATTGTTTCGGAGTGCTCAAGATATCTCGAAGATTCGTGTTTCCACTCTGCTTTCGTTCAAACTCTTTCGAGGATATTATCTCATTCTAGCCATTTAATTCAACCGGTGCATTCCCTCTTTTAAATCGTTCTACGGTGTTTCTTTTGAGTGGGCCCTAACCCACAGGTCTTTTTCCAGGATCTTACCTGACTCTTCTTATTTTCCCAGAGCTATCCAAATTTCTTTTTGAAGTGTGACGTAAGAATGAATTTTCATCAGTCATAGGGTTTCTCCAAGATCTTTCAAATTCTTTTCATCGTTGGCTCAACCTCTTCGTTTTGATTCTTCCGGAGTGCCTAAATAAGTCATGATGGTATTTCTCGTCATCATTCTCAGTTTGGAAGACCGAAGAAGATTCTTCTTTCAACCTTGCTCCATTCTCTTCAAGATTCGTTGTTCAAGATTGTTGCCATCCTCTCATAATTGTTTTCAATTGTCAGAATTTTTTCTCACCCATCCGGAGTAATTCAGGAGTCTTTTCAGTTTGATTCTCCGAAGGCCATCATTTCGGGATTATCCATTCTCAGCTTTCAGCTATCATTCTCCAATTTTACCGGTGCTTCGTTCAAGTGATCTCTAATCGGCTCGTGATCTCTTCGTTCTCATGTATCTAAATCCTCTCAAGCATCTTCGTTCATTTTATAATTCTTCCCGGTGTTTCTTTATCTTCTCTTCGTTCATTTTCAATTCTTACGGTGGTTTGATCAAGATTCTTCTTCCTTCGTTATCATATCAATTCATTCGTTCTTTCAAATCCTACCGGTGGATCATTGAAGGCCTCTTCAAGTTTGTGGAATATCTATCTTAATCCTTTCTAAGAGAGTAAGTAGTATGCCAAATCCATTGTTTGTCATCAATTTAATTGGTGAAGGATACGCATAACATAATTCTTACTCTTGTTTCACTCAAGTGATTAATTCCTTATTCCGGAGGTTCATCAAATTCTCGATTCAAGTTGTCCATCTTTCTTTTCCGGAGCTCAAAGTTATTTCAATTATCATTCCAAAGATCCATCAAATCATTGCAAGGATTCACCTTGTGTTTTCGACCTCTCTTTACTTTCGTTTGATCATTCTTTTCTTACCGGAGATCATCATGGAGGTTCTACATGATGGTTCATAAAGGATTTAATTCGTTCTCCAAGTTTTTCATCGAGATTCTTTTCTAAGAAGCTCAAGCTTTCTTCATATTGTAATCCGGAGTGCAATTCTTTCTATCGTATCATTGGAGGTGGTATTATGTCATTCTTGATAATTTGAGTTCATGTTTCATGATTCACATGTTGTTAAGAATGAGATATCTTAAATCCATCAACCTCTTCATTGGAGTTATCTTGTGTCATGTTTCACCTAAAGCTTTCCCTAAGGATTGTTGCTATTAATGGTGATAATATATTGTCCAAGTGCTTCATCTATCCTCCCGGTGTTATAGTTTCTCCTCTCCTTGTTCATATCAATCCGATCTATCATTTTCCATTAGTGGCAGGTTGTCACCTCATAATTTTGAGATGTATTCCATATCAAGCTTACTCTTTTCGTTGTTGGTTTTCCAACAATTCCATTCTAGCTTTTGTTGTAAGCGTGCTCCCTCAAGATCTTGTTTCCCTTTGTTCATTCCATTCCATTCTTAACTTTGTTCCGGAGGCTTTGTGATGTTGCTCTCTTTAACCCATCTTTTCGTTTTGTCAGGATCGTGTTCTTTTCTTGGTTTATCTATTTAACCGGAGTGTTGTGTCCTCTGCTCAAGTTCTTTTCTCATTATAGAGCTTTGCACCTCTTTTCAACCGGAGTACAGTCAGAGATCTTTCTTACCCCTTGTTCCATTCATTCAATAGTCCCAGAGGCAATACGTTGTGTTTTCATCAAGTATCTTCTCATCTTATCAAGTTCTTATTCAATTCCTTTTTCTTTTCAATCGGAGTGCTGCCCGAAGTTGTTCTTCCTTCTTCCTTGTTTTTCTAACGGAGTGTTTTCAACTTCGTTCATCTCCGTTGTATTCTTTTCTCGAAACAATTTTAACCTTTTCAAGGTTCTTTGGTTTCACTCCTTTGTCAAATAAGCAACTTATTTTACCTCTTCTCTTTCTCTTCCGTTTTCCCTCCGGTGTCATTCTAGATCTCGGGACGAGATCCTCTCGTAGTGGTGGAGTGTTGTAACGCCCCAAGACCGGAGCTTCAGATGCCTTCCAGGGTTTCCGGGTTTCGTTGTGTGTTTTTTTTGGTCCGTTGCATTTCATCTTTGCATCATGTGCATTGCATCATGTCATCATGCAACCCGTTTTAAAACTCACTAAATAAATTGCATGGATCTTCGGTCCATTTAAACCGAGGGAATTCACATGGTGATTCTCTTTATAACATATCCTCCCGATATTAGGGAGCTATATCAAATCTTCCATTTTTGGAATCACCTATAAAACACTTGCAATTTATCACATGCCCTTTTCCGCTTCAAGTTTGGTCCCCAAACTTTTCCTGTAATTTCTTTCGTCACTTCCCCGAGCTCCACCTAAATTCTCAACATTTCTGGTGCACTTCAAAACCCTAGCCCTAGTTCAAACCATTTGATTAAACTCAAATGAGTTTGAATTCATATCTTCGGATCTTGCCACTTCTAATTTTCTCGGACCATGCACATTTTTAAGAGTCCGGGAAAATTGTCCTCGTACCCAGATTCCGCCCCTACCGTCTCTTTATTTTCCTTCTCTTTCTCTGTTTTTGTTTTAAAAAGGAAAAGAGTGAGAGACGAGGAAAGCCAGCCCAGCGGGGCCTCCCTCCCTCATGCGCCGGCCCAAGGCCAAGCCTAATCAGCAGCCCAGCCGCACCCCACTCCTTTTCTAACCCTAGCCCGATCCCCTCATCATCTCCCTCTCCCTCGTTTCTCTCCCCTGCCACCGCCAGGAAGCCCGATTCCCTCGATCCCATCTCCCCCTCGATTCCTCTCTTACCTCGCGCCTTTGCTTCTCCTCGCGTCGCCCGGAGTGCTCTCGCGCCGCCACCGCGGCTCTGCTGGACACCGGCGACCAGGGGCGCCGCCACCAGTTCTCTACCCTCGCGCGCAAGCTCAGCCTTGACCCACCGAGCGCCTCTTCCACCTGCACCTCGTCGCGCCTCCCTCTGCTACCACTCTAGCTGCTTGCCTCGTGCCTCTGCGCCGCCGTCTCGCCATGGCACCCGGACCAGCCTCCCGCGCACACATAGAGGAACGGGGCCCTTGCCTTCGTCCCCGGCCGGCCTCTCCTTCCTCCGTCCCGTTCGCCTCCTCCCTCAACCACGCCGGCCACCGGAGCCGTTGCCGGCTGCTGCCCTCCGTCGCGCCATCCATCCGTCCATCTTCCTGTGCCGCGCCTCGACAACACGGAGGCCCGAGCTTCGGCTGGGAGCAGCCGCAGCTACGTGGCGCCCCGCCACCAAGCAGTCGTGCATCAACGACCATCTCTCCTCCACCATCAATGCCCGGCGACTCCGTTCCGTGCCTTGCTGCTGCTGCAGGCCATGAGCTCTCCGGCTACCGCAGGAACCCCATGGTCAAGACCACCTCCACGAGGAACGCAAGACGCATCCTTCGTGCACCCCCGCTTGTGGCTGTTAACGTCAAGACAATCTCGGTTTTCGCCAAGCACCACCACCGGCAAGTACAACTACACCACGTTGATACAAGTCCCACTACCGTCACCTCCGGAAGCCTCGGATCCGTCAAGTCCCTCGACGACAAGTGCATGACTATGCGGATTGTACCAAGTACCCCTTTCGAGTTGACGGGATCGGCAAGTGTGAAACACCAAGTACCACGACGACCATCGACATGTACCCCTACACCACACGGAAACGTCGAGTACCCCTCATGTCGGCAAGACCCGCAAGTCGGACCCCGAACGATCGATGACTCGTGGACCGTGTACAACTACCATCGCCCCGAGGACGTTGGATTCGTTAAGTACCTCACCAAAAACGAAACATATACCGCTACCATCGCAAGAATCGAGACCGACAAGTCCGAAGATGCAAGTACCACTCCGAACCATGTACGACGACCGTCGCCGAAGACTCGTGTAACGCAAATTTCAAGTTCAACTACCATCGCGTGAACCGCTACTTCCCACGACGACCCCGTGAACAACTACTTCCCCTTCGACACGTGTACCCCTACCGCCGAACTCGATCCGTTTCGATAATGCACGCTTCGAAGGTATAACCCCGAGACGACCGTCCGAGAACAAATGCTTGTGTGGTATGAGATGCATGTTTGGATGTTGTATCCTCCCGTGAACGTTAATTGTTTCCCCTGCTTGACACCGTCGTCGACATGTGGGAACCCGCTATCCGGGAGCACCCCACCATCCTTGCATGACACGCTCCCGTCACACTTCCTTTGCACCAATATCTCCATGAGCTACCGGAACCGTTATGTTGCCGTGGCATCATTTTCGGAATTGTTGCCATGGCACCCCCTTCATTTCCTCCACGATGACAAATGCCTCATATCTTATCATGTCAACATTTTCTTAAAATTGCATAAACTTGAACATGTCATCCGCATCATGTTAACAACATTAAGATGTTTAAAATTGTTGTTTGCTTTAAATTGCTAATGCACATGAGGATATACCGGAATTGTTGTTGTTGTTTCCGGCCTCATTTAAAATGCCTAGCTGTGTATTTTCACTCATGTTTCACCTCTTGCCATGTTAACCAACCTTTAATATTGTTGAGTACCTAACCGGGAGTGAACTAAATAATTGATGTGGTGTTCCGTCAATATGCAACTCGTTGCATATTGAGCTCCACTTAATTTGTAGGATTGCTTGTGCACTTTGCCATGCCATGCCACATTAATCCGGACATGCATCATATTTGGTTGTGCATCATGTCATGTCTATGTGGTGGTTGTTTACTATGTTGTGCTTCTTTCCGGTGTTGCTTCTTCGGGTTGGTTCCGATAACGTCGCGTTTGTGAGGAACCGTTCGACTACGTCCGTTTGTCTTCTTCATGGACTCGTTCTTCTTCCTTGCGGGATTTCAGGCAAGATGACCATACCCTCGAAATCACTTCTATCTTTGCTTGCTAGATGCTCGCTCTTTTGCTATGCCTATGCTGCGATACCTACCACTTGCTATATCATGCCTCCCATATTGTTAAGCCAAGCCTCTAACCCACCTCGTCCTAGCAAACCGTTGTTTGGCTATGTTACCGCTTTGCTCAGCCCCTCTTATAGCGTTGTTAGTTGCAGGTGAAGATTGGAGTTTGTTCCTTGTTGGAACATGGATATTTTGTTAGGATATCACAATATCTCTTATTTAATTAATGCATCTATATACTTGGTAAAGGGTGGAAGGCTCGGCCTTATGCCTGCTATTTTGTTCCACTCTTGCCGCCCTAGTTTCCGTCATATCGGTGTTATGTTCCCGGATTTTGCGTTCCTTACGCGGTTGGGTTATAATGGGAACCCCTTGACAGTTCGCCTTGAATAAAACTCCTCCAGCAATGCCCAACCTTGGTTTTACCATTTGCCACCTAGCCTTTTCTTTCCCTTGGGTTCTGCAGACTCAAGGGTCATCATTATTTTAACCCCCCCTGGCCAGTGCTCCTCTGAGTGTTGGTCCAACCTGTCAGCCGCCGGTGGCCACCAGGGGCAACTCTGGGCTGGCCTACCAGAAGTTTGGACAATCTGAGTGTGCCCTGAGAACGAGATATGTGAAGCTCCTATCGGGATTTGTCGGCACGTTCGGGCGGTGTTGCTGGACTTGTTTTACCATTGTCGAGGATGTCTTGTAACCTGGATGCCGAGCCTGATCGGATTGTCTTGGGAGAAGGAATATCCTTCGTTGACTGTGAGAGCGTGTGATGGGCTAAGTAGGGACACCCCTGCAGGGTTTTGAACTTTCTAAAGTCGTGCCCGCGGTTATGGGCAGATGGGAATTTGTTAATGTCCGGTTGTAGAAAACCTGAAGTTGACCTTAATTAAAATACATCAACCGCGTGTGTTACCGTGATGGTCTCTTCTCGGCAGAGTCCGAGAAGTGAACACGGTGTTGGAGTTATGTTTGACATCGGTTATTTTAGGATCACTTCTTGATCATAGTTATTCGACCGTGCTTTCGCCTTCTCGTCTCGCTCTCATTCGCGTTTGTTAGCCACCATATATGCTAGTCGCTTGCTGCAGCTCCACCTCATACCTTTTACCCTACATATAAGCTTAAATAGTCTTGATCGCGAGGGTGTGAGATTGCTGAGTCCCCGTGACTCACAGATACTTCCAAAACCAGTTTGCAGGTGCCGATGATACCGTGCAGGTGACGCAACCAAGCTTAAGGAGGAGCTCGATGAAGATCTTGTCCTTTGTGTTGTTTCGTTCTAGTTGATCAATAGTGGAGCCCAGTTGGGGTCGATCGGGGATTTGTGTAGCATTTGGGGTAGTCTTCTTTTATTTTGGTTCCGTAGTCGGACCTTGATTGTATCTGGATGATGTAATGCTTTATTCATGTATTTGGGTGAAGTGGCGATTGTAAGCCAACTATGTATCTTTTCCCTTATTGTATTACATGGGTTGTTTGCTAAGATTACCTCACTTGCGACATTGCTTTCAATGCGGTTATGCATCTAAGTCATGCTTCGACACGTAGGAGATATAGCTGCATCGAGGGCGTTACAAAGGAGGAGTTGGAGGAGGGAGGGGCTGCGCAAGGGAAGGAGTGCGGCTACCCTCTCTCTCCCTCACTATATATAGGGGGAGGGGGTGGAGGAGGCGCCCTAGGGTTCCCTAGGGGGGGGGGGCGGCAGCCACAGGGAAACCCTAGATGGGTTTGGGCGCCCCCACCCCTAGGAAACTTGCCTCCCAAGCCGGGAGGGGTGGCTGCCCTAGGGGAGGCGCTCCCACCTCTCCAAGTTACGTGAGATGGGGTGGGAGGGGCGCTCAGCCCCTTAGTGGGCTGATGTGCCCCATCCCCTTGGCCAATAAGGCCCCCCAACGCTTATCGGGGCCTCCGAAACCCCTTTCGGACACGCTGGTCGTCACCCGATACCCCCGGAACAACTCCGGACTCCAATACACTTCATCCGATATATCGATCTTCACCTCCGGACCATTCCGGAACTCCTCGTCACGTCCGGGGTCTCATCCGGGACTCCAAACAACCTTCGGTAACCACATACTATTTCCCATAACAACTCTAGCGTCACCGAACTTGAAGTGTGTAGACCCTACGGGTCCGGGAACCATGCAGACATGACCGAGACATCTCTCCAGCCAATAACCAATAGCGGGATCTAGATACCCATATTGGCTCCCACATGTTCCACGATGATCTCATCGGATGAACTACGATGCCGGGGATTCAATCAATCCCGTATACAATTCCCTTTGTCTATCGGTATGTTATTTGCCCGAGATTCGATCATCGGTATCCCCATACCTCGTTCAATCTCGTTACCAGCAAGTCTCTTTACTCGTTCCGTAACACATGATCCCATGGCTAACTGATTAGTCACATTGAGCTCATTATGATGATGCATTACCGAGTGGGCCCAGAGATACCTCTCCGTCACACGGAGTGACAAATCCAAGTCTCGATTCATGCCAACTCAACAGACACTTTTGGAGATACCCATGGTGTGCCTTTATAGCCACCCAGTTATGTTGTGATGTTTGGCACACCCAAAGCATTCCTACGGTATCCGGGAGTTGCACAATCTCATGGTCTAAGGAAATGATACTTGACATTAGAAAAGCTTTCAGACGAACTATATGATCTTGTGCTATGCTTAGGATTGGGTCTTGTCCATCACATCATTCTCCTAATGATGTGATCCCGTTATCAACGACATCCAATGTCCATGGTCAGGAAACCATAACCATCTATTGATCAACGAGCTAGTCAACTAGAGGCTTACTAGGGACATGTTGTGGTCTATGTATTCACACATGTATTACGGTTTCCAGTTAATACAATTATAGCATGAACAATAGACAATTATCATGAACAAGGAATACAACAATAACCATTTTATTATTGCCTCTAGGGCATATTTCCAACACTTATAGCAAGACTTCTCCCATGTCCTCAGGAACAAGCGTAATTGCTCACAAATCATATTCATGTTCATAATCAGAGGGGTATTAATATGCATATAGGATCTGAACATATGATCTTCCACCAAGTAAACCAACTAGCATCAACTACAAGGAGTAATCAACACTACTAGCAACCCACAGGTACCAATCTGAGGTTTTGGGACAAAGATTGGATACAAGAGATTAACTAGGGTTTGAGATGAGATGGTGCTGGTGAAGATGTTGATGGAGATTGACCCCCTCCCAATGAGAGGATCGATGGTGATGATTTCCCCCTCCCGAAGGGATGTTTCCCCGGCAGAACAGCTCCGCCGGAGCCCTAGATTGGTTCCGCCAAGGTTCCGCCTCGTGGCGGCGGAGTTTCGTCCCGAGAGCTTGCTTATGATTTTTTCCAGGGTGAAAGACTTCATGTAGCCAAATATGGGCACCGGAAGCCTGCCAGGGGGCTCACGAGACAGGGGGGCGCGCCCCCACCCTCGTGGATGGTGGGTGGCCCCCCTCTGGTGCTTCCTTCGCCCAATATTTTTTATATATTCTAAAAATGACTCCCGTGGAGTTTCAGGACTTTTGGAGTTGTGTAGAATAGGTCTCTAATATTTGCTCCTTTTCCGGCCCAGAATTCCAGCTGCCGGCATTCTCCCTCTTCGTGCGAACCTTGTAAAATAAGAGAGAATATGCATAAGTATTGTGACATAATATGTAATAACATCCCATAATGCAATAAATATCGATGTAAAAGCATGATGCAAAATGAACGTATCAACTCCCCCAAGCTTAGACCTCGCTTGTCCTCAAGCGGAAGCCGATATCGAAAAATATGTCCACATGTTTAGAGATAGAGGTGTCGATAAAATAAAATACGAACATGAGGGCATCATGATCACAAGATTGTATAAAGCTTATTTCACCACACTAATAAAATCATACATATTTAGAGATCAATTTGTATTGCTTGCAACAATGACAACTTACTTGAAGGATCTTACTCAATCCATAGGTAGGTATGGTGGACTCTCATGGAAAAAACTTGGTTTGAGGATATTTGGAAGCACAAGTAGTATCTCTACTTGGTGCAAAGAATTCGGCTAGCATGAGGGGGAAAGGCAAGCTTAACATGTTGGATGATCCATGACAATATAATTTATTTCGGATGTAAGAAAACATAACCCATTACGTTGTCTTCCTTGTCCAACGTCAACTTTTTAGCATGTCATATTTTAATAAGTGCTCACAATCATAAAAGATGTCCAAGATAGTATATTTATATGTGAAAACCTATCTTTCTTTATTACTTCCTATTAATTGCAACGATGACCAAAACTATGTTTGTCAACTCTCAACAACTTTTATTCATCATACTCTTTATATGTGAAGTCATTACTATCCATAAGATCAATATGATCTCTTTATTTCCTTTTATTCTTACTTTTATTCCCTCAAGATCATAGCAAGATAACCAAGCCCTTGACTCAAAACTAATCTTTATTATATATAGCTCACGGACTCGATTACATAGAAGGATCATAAAGCAAAAGTCAAAACTAAATCATACTAAAACTTTGTTCTACTAGATCAAGATATTACCAAAAGGATCGAACTAGAAAAACGGTAAAGATAAAAGTGTGATGGTGATACGATACCGGGGCACTCCCCAAGCTTGGCAGTTGCCAAGGGGAGTGCCCATACCCGTGTATTTATGTCTCTTTTGGTGGTAGTGATGATGCAGTTGTTGATGATGTAGGCTTGTCGTCCAACATCGAGCGTAGGAGGTGCTCCAACTTATGAATAATGCCCTTGAGTGTGGTGATATGCTCTTGCAACAGAATATTTTCACGAGTTAGATACTTGTTCTGCACCCGAACTATTTCAATCATCTTGAAAGCTCCAATTTCAGTAGGGGTAAGAAGATTGTAATGAGGTTGAAGGATGTCTTCTTCTTCTACTGCCGGAGCTTGATCCTCCGTGGCCTTCTTGATCCTATCATCCCTGTTGATCTCCCTTGGTCCTTCTCTCTTCAGCTCTATCTTCATTAGCCAAGCATCATTGCCCTCATTGTTGGAGGAGGGGGATGACATGATGCCTGGCCTCTGGCAGAAAACAGCTCGAAACAAAAACATAGGATGATTGCATGGTACGGTGGTCAAAACCTTTGGGAGATTATATAATTAATTTTTACTGACCAAAAGAAGTATCGTGCAAGAAAACAGAGCCTGGAGGGCACACGAGATGCCCATGAGGCAGGGGGGCGCGCCCAAGGGGGTAGGGTGCGCCTCCACCCTCGTGGACGCCTCGTGTCCTTTCCGGACTGCTTCTTATTTTCCTATTTTCTTAAATATTCCAAAACGGAGAAAAAATGCTATTAGAATTGTTTTGGAGCCGGTCTACTTACCGTACCACATACCTCTTCCTTTTCGAAGGCTGAAACATTCTGTAAGGTGTCCCTTATATACTCCTCCGGGGTTACGGTTTCAATAACATTAGTTTCAACATTTCTAGGATTACCTGAGATATAATGTTTGATTCTTTGACTGTTCACCACCCTCAAATTTGTGCCTTCGAAGTTGTTGATTTTTATGGCACCGGAACGATAGACCTCCTCGATAACGTAAGGACCTTCCCATCTAGAGAGGAGTTTTCCTGCAAAAAATCTTAAACGAGAGTTGTATAACAATACATAATCACCTACATTAAACTCACGCTTTTGTATCCTTTTGTCATGCCATCTTTTAACCTTTTCTTTAAATAGTTTGGCATTCTCATAGGCCTGGGTTCTCCACTCATCAAGTGAGCTAATGTCAAATAGTCTCTTCTCACCAGCAAGTTTGAAGTCATAGTTGAGCTCTTTAATGGCCCAATATGCCTTATGTTCTAGTTCGAGAGGTAAGTGACATGCTTTTCCATAAACCATTTTATATGGAGACATACCCGCAGGATTTTTGTATGCAGTTCTATAGGCCCATAATGCATCATCAAGTTTCTTGGACCAATTCTTTCTAGATCTATTAACAGTCTTTTGCAGAATTAATTTAAGCTCTCTATTACTTAGTTCTACTTGACCACTGGACTGTGGATGATATGGAGATGCAATTCTATGATTAACATCATACTTAGCAAGCATTTTACAAAAAGCACCATGAATAAAATGTGAACCACCTTCAGTCATTAAGTATCTAGGGACTCCAAACCTTGGAAAAATAACTTCTTTAAGCATCTTAATAGAGGTGTTATGATCAGCACTACTAGTTGGAATAGCTTCTACCCACTTAGTAACGTAATCAATAGAAACTAAAATATGTGTATACCCATTAGAGGAAGGAAACAGTCCCATATAATCAAAGCCCCAAACATCAAATGGTTCAATAACAAGTGAATAATTCATAGGCATTTCTTGACGTCTACTAATATTACCAATTCTTTGACATTCATCACAAGACAAGACAAACTTATGGGCATCTTTGAAAAGAGTGGGTATCAGGACCCCGATTCTAAGCCACACTAATCTAGCATGTAACACATCATATCACTTTGCGGCCTCACACATGGTATTCCCACGGATGTCGCCTTACCTAGCCCGGGACCGTTTGCGCCTTTTGGCTCACGTATATGATAGTGTCGCTAGCATCCATATGACAGAGAACCCGGGCCGACATGACTAGTCGTGAACCCAAAGTGGCACTATCTTACAGGGACAGGCATACATGAACCAGCATCGAACGTGTCGGTCATTAGCGTGTGAGTCCGGGCTATAGCAACTGGGCTAACAAGACTCTGGGAACCGAGGCTGTAGCAGGCTAGCAGGACTCCGGAAGTCACCGCGTGACATTTCCCCGAAGGGACAGACACAGGAACGAAGTGGATCACATGCCGGCCAGTCTAAGTGTTCCGGAGCAGTAGTAACTGGGCTAGCAGGACTCCGGTAAACCGGGCTGTAGCAGACGACCATGGCTCAGTGGAAGCACTAGACTACATTTCCCCATAAGAGAGGCTACCAAGGATAGACAACTAGGTTGTCGGATCCCACACATACCAAGCATTTCAAATCATACACACAATATGCTCGATATGTGCAAATACAACATGGCATCACAACAAAACTCTACAACTCAAGTACTTTATTTAGAAGGCTCCAGAGAGCCATACATAATATGTTCATACAGGTAGGGGTCACACGAACCAACACTTAAGTCATACAAACATACAAGCACATGCGGAAGCAAACTTGTCTGAGTACAGACAACTAGAAAGCAAGAAGGCTTGACGAAGCCTGTCTATCTACAAGGCCCTTCACGGCTCAGGATCACCACCTGGGTGGCAAGTCACTTGTCAACGTCGAGATCTACATAGAACCCATCGGAGGGGGCGGTGTTCTCTTCTGCAACAGTAATTAAGCAAACATGAGTACAAAGGTACTCAGCAAGACTTACATCAGATCCTACATACATGCACATTATCAACAAAGGGTAGTGGAGTTTATTGCAGCAAGCCAGCTTTGACTCTTGGCTAAACTATCCTACGAGACACCAACTTGTAAATGTTTTGCGCACACGAGTCCACTACTCACCACAACAATACACTACCGCGGATCCTCCTCCGTCATCCTATGGAAGGGCCATCCACGGCACTCACACTTGTCTTGAGGCTTTTAGGAGTATCCATTTACTTGTCTATGAACTGTATAGGCAACCAAGTAGTCCTTTACCGCGGACGCGGCTATTCGAATAGATGATGTTAACCCTGCAGGGGTGTACTTCTTCATACATGTTTCCACCACTTAGCGTCTGCACACGACATGTGCTCGGCACACTTCAAGCGAAAGCCGACGTGGGTGTAGACCATGACCTAACTAACCACACAAGTCTCTAGTCCAGGTTTAACACCTATTCGGGTTCCATCCGCGAGGGGATCCGGCCGGGGTTTCGCTCACAGCCCCAAACGATGTGTACAGGGTTTCGAGACACCAAACGGGCGCCCGGCATACCCGGCCACGGTGTATCTACCGCATCATAGCCCACCCCTAGGGTCAGCGCTACGCACGGCCTCCAACACATATCCTACAAACACCAGAAACTAGTTGCAACTACTGGACAGAAGACAGGGGCGGTTAATAAGTCGAGCGGGTCATATTTCAGGGCCCAATGCATGGTAGTAGCTGAATCTTAAATCACACATACAGATCTCAGTGCTTAAGGACGGTTCCAATGAAACAACCCGCCATGTACTCCTACATGGCCTCTCATCGATACCTTTACCAAATCGTGTTCAACACATCACTCACATTACCGACATAATCATTTCACTCTAGCCCATCACCCAGATGAACCAGACCTGACACGACTCTAAGCATAGCAGGCATATCAAGGTAGGAAAAAAAGACATGGCTCAATCAACTCCTACACATGCTAGTGGGTTTCATCTAGTTACTGTGGCAATGACAGGTCATGCAGAGAAAATGGGTTCAACTAGCGCAGCACACAATAGTTTGAAACGTTGTTGTCTTAGATGCAGTAAATGAGAGCAAGAGCGAGAACATGGGATTATATCGATATGAGCAATGGGGTTGCTTGCCTGGCAGATCGGCAGACTCGTATTGTCCTTCGCTTGGGTACTCACGGCAATCCTCCGGGACAGAACCTACCGTAGAGAGCACCGATAACACAATCGATATCAAACAATATGCAACAATATGATGCATGCATGTGACATGGCAAAATGAGTGTGTTGGACTAATGCATCTACAACCAGATGGGTTTGAGCCATTTTGAACCAAAGATTCAAAGTTCACACTCATTTGTGATTTTAAATAGTGCTTTATCATGTTTTTCACTAAACATCAAGTTAACTTTTTTAAACATGCATGAAACCAGTACAGGTGGATAGATTGGATTTTTCTGATCATTTTTCATATATAACTCTTTGCATTTGGAGTTACAGATTAATTTCTATGATTTTTTGAAGTTAGCACTATTTTTTGGAATTTCCTGAATAAGAATAAATCCGGAAAAGAGTTACTGCATCAGCATTGCGTCAGCACTGTGTCAGCAAGTCAACTGGGGCGTCCAGGTCAAACCTGACCAGTGGGACCCACTGGTCAGTGTCTCTGTTAGTTAACTAACTAATTAGGATTAGTTTAACTACTAACCTAGGTTAATTAGCAGGGCGGGGCCCCACCAGTCATTGACCCAGGGGAGGTCACCCCCTGGTCAAATCGGGGCTAACCACCAGCGTTTAGCCACCGGCGAGGCCAGACGCAGCGGGCAGTGCGGGTTGCACACTCCGGCGACCAAATCGGCGGTAGAGTGCTCCTACGCGTAGCTGGGAGTGAGGCGCGTTGATTGGTGGTGGTGGTGGAGCTCGGGGTCGCCGGAAACGACGTCGGCGATGAGCTTGGCGGCTGCCGGAGCTCCGGCGAGCTCGGGCTCATTGCTAGGTGGCACGGCGAGATGCGTGGAGTGGTGCTGCGGCCTCCTGGGAATGCGGTGAGTGCGGTGGCATGCTCAATTTTGAGCCAGCGTGGCTAGGCCACGACGGCGACGTGCAGAGGCGGCGGCGGGTGCGGGTGAGCTTGGTGCGGTCGCTGTGGTGCACGGTAGAGCGAATAGAGAGGGGAGGGAGAGTCAGGAGCTCATGGTGGTCACGTCAAGCTAGACGGCGAGGTTGGGGACGAGATGGTGCAGGCGTGATGGCGAAAGGGATCTCCGGCGATGACGAGGTCGGGCGAGGTCGTTGCGGTGGCTCCGGGGAGAAAGAGCGCTCGGGGCTCGGTCTTCTCGATGGAGAGGAGGGCGGCGGAGCTTCTGGACACGGCGAGACAGCAAGGAGGCGACAGTGGCTGCGGTTTTCACGTCGACGCGAGCGTGACAACATCGGCCATGGTGGGGGAGAGCGAGAGAGAGGAGCAGGGGGGAGTGAGGTGTCGGGGCGGCAACGTGGAGGCCGTCGAGGCGTCTAGCCGCTGAAGCGGCAAGCAGCTGGCGCCGTGGCGAGCTCTCGCGGCCGGCGCCACCTCCTGCCTGCCTGCTTGGCGGGGAAGAAGCAGCTGGTTGGCACGGGCCAGCACATTGCTGGGCCGCCTGGTGGGCCTACCAGGTAGGTTGGCCAGGTAAGCCTTTTTATTTTATTTTTTGTTTTGTTTTATTTCTGCAAGTTTGTGGCATTTCTAAAAATAGCTAGACTCCTTCAAAAATCACCAAACTACTCATGGCCACTGTTTGGAATAAGTCCAACATGGACATTTCAGTTTAGGATTATTTGAACATTTAAAATATTTACTAGCATTTAAATGCCCAAATTCAAATAACTAATGATTTAAGCCAGTGACCTTAGGATGACCTAGAAATTTGAGCACCATTTTTGTCAGAGGTTTAAGACCAAGACAAAGATGATGAACATTTTAGAAGGGCATTTCAGGTTCATTGAAAATATTTTTAGTAAACCCTAGTTGGTTTCAGGGGGTGATGGGGGTTCTGTCATCCCCATTTCCAAGTTTCTGATAAAGTTAAACATGATGCAAGCACTCTATGCATGAACTAGCTAGGGTGTGACAGTAAGCCAATAAAAACCGGATTGGAATACCTTATGTGCAGTTCTATCTCCAGTGTGGTGTCCTCCATAAGCCTCGGAGTGACACTTGCGTAGGATCTGTTCCTGTTCATGCTCAGGTACACAACGTCTAATAACACCATCTACTCCTTCTTTATAAAGTTGTGGGTCATCCCATAAGTAATGTCTTAAATCATAGAAAAACTTTTTTTGCTGGTATGTGAAACTAGGTGGTATAAATTTAGCAACATTGTAATTAGCATAATCAGCATACCAAGGAGAAGTACGAGAAGCATTTATGACAGCTAATTGTTCATCGAGAAAGCTATCATCTATAGGTAGTGGGTCATCAAGAACATTCTCTAACCTAGACGAGTTGTCTGCAACGGGGTTCTCAGCTCCCTTTCTATCAATAATATGCAAATCAAATTCTTGTAGTAGGAGAACCCATCTAATAAGTCTAGGTTTAGCATCTTTCTTTTCCATAAGATATTTAATAGCAGCATGATCGGTGTGAACAGTTACTTTAGAATCAACAATATAAGGTCTGAACTTATCACAAGCAAATACAACTGCTAAGAATTCTTTTTCAGTAGTAGCATAATTTCTTTAGGCACTGTCTAGAGTTTTACTAGCATATTGGATAACATTTAATTTCTTATCAACTCTTTGTCCTAAAACAGCACCTACAGCATAATCACTAGCATCACACATAATTTCAAAGGGTAAATTCCAATCAGGTGGCTAAACAATGGGTGCAGAAATCAAAGCTTTCATAAGTACTTCAAATGCTTCTACACAATCATCATCAAAGACAAAAGGAACATCTTTCTGTAAGAGATTAGTCAGAGGCCTGGAAATTTTTTGAGAAGTCTTTAATGAACCTCTTATAAAAACCAGCATAACCAAGGAAACTTCTTATACCTTTAATGTCCTTAGGACACGACATCTTTTCAATAGCATCAACTTTAGCTTTATCAACTTCAATACCTCTTTCAGAAATTTTATGCCCCAAGACAATACCTTCATTAACCATAAAGTGGCACTTCTCCCAATTCAAGACAAGATTAGTTTCTTCACATCTCTGCAAAACTCGATCAAGGTTGCTTAAGGAATCATCAAAAGAAGTTTCATATACAGAAAAATCATCCATGAATACCTCAACAATCTTTTCACAAAAGTCAGAGAATATAGCAGTCATGCTTATTTGAAAGGTAGCAAGTGCATTACATAAACCAAAAGGCATACATCTATAAGCAAAGGTACCAAAAGGGCAAGTAAAAGTGGTCTTTTCCTGATCCTCTTTTGACAGAGGTATTTTAGAGAAACCAGAATAACCATCTAGAAAGCAAAAATGTGTATGTTTGGATAATCTTTCTAGCATTTGATCAATGAAAGGTAGAGGGTAATGATCCTTTTTAGTAGCTTTATTTAATTTGTGGAAATCAATTACCATTCTATAACCTGTAACAATTCTTTGTGGGATCAATTCATATTTATCATTAGGAACAACAGTAATACCTCCCTTCTTAGCGACACAATGGACATTACTTACCCACTGACTATCAGCAACGGGATAAATTATACTTGCCTCCAGAAGCTTTAGTATTTCTTTACTTACCACTTCTTTCATCTTAGGATTTAACCGTCATTGGTGATCAACAACCGTTTTAGCATCTTTTTCCAATTCTATGTTGTGCTGGCATAGAGTGGGACTAGTGCCCTTAAGATCATCAAGAGTATATCCAATAGCAACATGGTGCTTCTTTAGAGTTGTCAATAATTTCTCTTCTTCCTGCTCTGAAAGATTAGCACTAATAATAATAGTATATATCTTCTTTTCATCAATATAAGCATATTTAAGAGTATCAGGCAATGGTTAAACTCAAACACGGGATCACCCTTGGGTGGAGGGGGATCCCCTAGAATTTCGACAGGCAAGTTGTGTTTAAAAATAGGTCCCTATTTAAAGAATACTTCATCTACTTCCCTTCTTCCATTCATAAACATATCATTTTCATGGTCTAGCAAATATTGTTCTAAAGGATCATTAGGAAGCACGGCAATAGAAGCAAAGACCAATAATTTCATCTCTACTGGGCAATTCTTTATCATGGGGTTGTCTGCGAAATTTAGCAATATTAAAATCATGAGACATTGATGACCCACAAGTATAGGGGATCTATCGTAGTCCTTTCGATAAGTAAGTGTGTCAAACCCAACGAGGAGCAGAAGGAAATGATAAGAAATTTTTAGTAAGGTATTCTCTACAAGCACTGAAATTATCGGTAACACATAGTTTTGTGATAAGGTAATTTGTAATGGGTAACAAGTAATAAAAGTAAATAAGGTGCAGCAAGATGGCCCAATCCTTTTTGTCGCAAAGGAAAAGCCTGGACAAACTCTTATATAAAGGAAAGCGCTCTCGGGGACACATGGGAATATCGTCAAGCTAGTTTTCATCACGCTCATATGATTCACGTTCAGTACTTTGATAATTTGATATGTGGGTGGGTCGGTGCTTGGGTACTGCCCTTCCTTGGACAAGCATCCTACTTATGATTAACCCCTCTTGCAAGCATCCGCAACTACAAAAGAAGTATTAAGGTAAACCTAACCATAGCATGAAACATATGGATCCAAATCAGCCCCTTACGAAGCAACACATAAACTAGGGTTTAAGTTTCTGTCACTCTAGCAACCCATCATCTACTTATTACTTCCCAATACCTTCCCCTAGGCCCAAACAATGGTGAAGTTTCATGTAGTCGACGTTCACATGACACCACTAGAGGATAGACAACATACATCTCATCAAAATATCGAACGAATACCAAATTCGCAGGACTAGTTATAGCAAGACTTCTCCCATGTCCTCAGGAACAAAGGTAACTACTCACAAAGCATATTCATGTTCATAATCAGAGGGGTATTAATATGCATAAAGGACCCGAACATATGATCTTCCACCAAATAAACCAACTAGCATCAACTACAAGGAGTAATCAACACTACTAGCAACCCACAGGTACCAATCTGAGGTTTTGGAACAAAGATTGGATACAAGAGATGAACTAGGGTTTGAGAGGAGATGGTGTTGGTGAATATGTTGATGGAGATTGAACCCCTCCCAATGAGAGGATTGATGGTGATGACGATGGTGATGATTTCCCCCTCCCGGAGGGATGTTTCCCCAGCAGAACAGCTCCGCCGGAGCCCTAGATTGGTTCCGCCAAGGTTCCGGCTCGTGGCGGCAGAGTTTCGTCCCGTGAGCTTGCTTATGATTTTTTCCAGGGCGAAAGACTTCATAATGCCAAAGATCGGCATCGGAGGCCTGCCATGGGGCCCACGAGGCAGGGGGGCGCGCCCAGGGGTACGGCACGCCCCCACCCTCGTGGATGGTGGGTGGCCCCCCTCTGGTGCTTCCTTCGCCCAATATTTTTTATATATTCTAAAACTGACTTCCGTGAAGTTAGGACTTTTGGGGTTGTGCAGAATAGGTCTCTAATATTTGCTCCTTTTCCAGCCCAGAATTCCAGCTGTCGGCATTCTCCCTCTTCGTGTAAACCTTGTGAAATAAGAGAGAATAGGCATAAGTATTGTGACATAATGTGTAATAACAGCCCATAATGCAATAAATATCGATACAAAAGCATGATGCAAAATGGGCGTATCAACTCCCCCAAGCTTAGACCTCGCTTGCCCTCAAGCGGAAGCCGATATCGAAAAATATGTCCACATGTTTAGAGATAGAGGTGTCAATAAAATGAAATACGGATGTGAGGGCATCATGATCATTCTTATAACAGCAACACACACACACACACACATTTATCATAACTTCATTGAAAACTAACAAACTACAATCTCAGTCATTGAAGCAATTGCAATTTATCATAACATCGGGAAGAGTCAATATAAGAGCTTTTCAGCAAGTCCACATACTCAACTATCATTTAGTCTTTCACAATTGCTAACACTCACGCAATACTTATGGGTATGAAGTTTTAATCAACACAGAGAAAGATAGGGGCTTATAGTTTTGCCTCCCAACCTTTTACCTCAAGGGTAATGTAAACAATAATAGTTCATGAAAACTCACATCCAATTAGCTATATATATATCAGGATCTTTCCAATACACAGTGCTTGCCAAAGGATAAAATGTAAAAAGGAAAGGTGAAGATCACCATGACTCTTGTATAAGGTATAGGACAAAAGTAAAAGATAGGCCCTTCGCAGAGGGAAGCAGAGGTTGTCATGTGCTTTTATGGTTGGATGCACAATATCTTAATGCGAAAGAACATCACTTTATATTGCCACTTGTGATATGGACCTTTATTATGCAGTCCGTCGCTTTTATTTCTTCCACATCACAAGATCGTATAAAGCTTATTTTCTCCACACTAATAAATCATACATATTTAGAGAGCAATTATTATTGCTTGCAACAATGACAACTTACTTGAAGGATCTTACTCAATCCATAGGTAGATATGGTGGACTCTCATGGCAAAACTGGTTTTAAGGATATTTGGAAGCACAAGTAGTATCTCTACTTGGTGCAAGGAATTTGGCTAGCATGAGAGGGAAAGGCAAGCTCAACATGTTGGATGATCCATGACAATATAATTTATTTCGGATGTAAGAAAGCATAACCCATTACATTGTCTTCCTTGTCCAACATCAAGTTTTTAGCATGTCATATTTTAATGAGTGCTCACAATCATAAAAGATGTCCAAGATAGTATACTTATATGTGAAAACCTCTCTTTCTTTATTACCAAGGAAAATTTTAATGTCCTTAGGACATGGCATGACCAAGGAAAATTCTTATACCTTTAATGTCCTTAGGACATGGCATCTTTTCAATAGCATCAACTTTGGCTTTATCAACTTCAATACCTCTTTCAAAAAAATTATGCCCCAAAACAATGCCTTCATTAACCATAAAGTGGCACTTCTCCCAATTCAAGACAAGATTTGTTTCTTCACATCTCTGTAAAACTCGATCAAGGTTGCTTAAGCAATTATCAAAAGAAGTTCCATATATGGAAAAATCATCCATGAAAACCTCAACAATCTTTTCACAAAAGTCAGATAATATAGCGGTCATACATCTTTGAAAGGTAGCAGGTGCATTACATAAACCAAAAGGCATACATCTATAAGCAAAGGTACCGAAAGGGCAAGTAAAAGTGGTCTTTTCTTGATCCTCTTTTGACACAGGTATTTTAGAGAAATCGGAATAACCATCTAGAAAGCAAAAATGTGTATGTTTGGATAATCTTTCTAGCATTTTATCAATAAAAGGTAAAGGGTAATGATCATTTTTAGTAGCTTTATTTAGTTTGTGGAAATCAATTATCATTCTATAACCTGTAACAATTCTTTGTGGGACCAATTCATCTTTATCATTAGGAACAACAGTAATACCTCCCTTCTTAGGGACACAATGGACAAGACTTACCCACTGACTATCAGCAATGGGATAAATTACACCTGCCTCCAGAAGCTTTAGTATTTCTTTTCTTACCACTTCTTTCATTTTAGGATTTAGCCGTCGTTGGTGATCAACAACCGGTTTAGCATCCTTTTCCAATTTTATTTTGTGCTGGCATAGAGTAGGACTAATGCCCTTAAGATCATCAAGAGTATATCCAATAGCAGCATAGTGCTTCTTAAGAGTTTTCAATAATTTCTCTTCTTCCTGCTCTGAAAGGTTAGCACTATTAATAACAGGATATATCTTCTTTTCATCAAGATAAGCATATTTAAGAGTATCAGGTAATGGTTTAAGCTCAAACACTGGATAACCCTTGGGTGGAGGAGGATCCCCTAAGATTTCAACGGGCAAATTGTGTTTCAAAATAGGTCCATGTTTAAAGAATACTTCATCTATTTCCCTTCTTTCATTCATAAACATATCATTTTCATGGTCTATCAAATATTGTCCTAAAGGATCATTAGGAGGCATGGCAATAGAAGCAAGACCAATAATTTCATCTCTACTAGGAAATTCTCTATCATGGGGTTGTCTACGAAATTTAGCAAAGTTAAATTCATGAGACATATATCCTAAACCAGCATAAACAATATCCTTTTTGCAGTCTATCTTAGCATTAACAGTATTCAAGAAGGATCTACAAAATATAATGGGACAAAAGGCATCTTGTGGGGAACCAAGAACAAGAAAATCAGTAGGATATTTAACTTCCCCACACAAGACTTCAACATCTCTAACAATCCCAACAGGTGAAATAGTATCTCTATTGGCAAGCTTAATTGTAACATCTATCTCTTCTATCTCAGCAGGTGCAATATCATGCATAATTTCTTTGTATAAGGAATGAGGTATTGGACTTGCACTAGCACCCATATCACATAAGCCATGATAGCAATGATCTCCTATTTTAACGGAAATAATAGGCATGCCTACAACAGGTCTATGTTTATTTTTAGTATCGGGTCTAGCAATTCTAGCAGCTTCATCACAAAAGTAAATAACATGCCCATCAATATTATCGGCCAAGAGATCTTTAACCATAGCAATACTAGGTTCAACTTTAATTTGCTCAGAGCGTGTAGGTGTTCTAGTATTACTCTTACGAACCACAGTTGAAGCTTTAGCATGATCCTTTACTCTAGTAGGGAAAGGTGGTTTCTTAATATAAGCGGTAGGAACAATAGGATCAACATTATAAGTGATAGTCTTTTCTTCAACTTTAATAGGTTCAACTACTTTTACTTCAATGGGAGGATTATATTTAAACCACTTCTCCTTAGGGAGATCAACATGAGTAGCAAAGGATTCACAAAAAGAAGCTACTATCTCATAGTCAAGTCCATATTTTGTGCTAAATTCACGGAAAGCATTTGTATCCATAAAAGATTTAACACAATCAAACTTAGGTGTTATACCTGACTCCTTACCTTCGTCGAGTTCCCAATCTTTAGAGTTGCATTTAATTCTTTCCAATAAATCCCATTTGAATTCAATAGTCTTCATCATAAAAGAACCAGTACAAGAAGTATCGAGCATGGAGCGATTATTGAGAGAGAGCCAAGCATAAAAAATTTGAATAATAATTTCTCTTGAGAGCTCATGATTGGGGTATGAATATAACATTGACTTAAGCCTCCCCCAAGCTTGAGCGATGCTTTCTCCTTCGCGAGGCCAAAAATTATATGTATAATTACGATCACAATGAACAACATGCATAGGACAAAACTTCTGATGAAATTCCAGTTTCAATCGGTTGTAGTTCCATGATACCATATCATCACATGGCCTAAACCATGTCAATGCCTTACCCTTCAAAGATAAAGGGAAGACCTTCTTCTTGATAGCATCCTCGGGTATACCTGCAAGCTTAAATAATCCACAAACTTCATCCACATAGATTAGGTGCAAATCGGGATGCAATGTTCCATCTCCTGTAAAAGGATTAGCCAACAGTTTCTCTATCATACCCGAAGGAATTTCAAAGTAAACATTTTCAGTAGGTTCATTAGGTTGAGGATCAACTCTTTGCTCTACTGTTCGGGGTGAAGATACCCCGAACAAGCCCCTCAAAGGATTATGTTCCATAGTAACAAGTGACAGTAAATTTCAGCACACTACATATTTTTTTCTTACCAAATTCCACCTAGCAAAGGCGCTTCACTCCCCGGCAACGGGGCCAGAAAAGAGTCTTGATGACCCACAAGTATAGGGGATGTATCATAGTCCTTTCGATAAGTAAGAGTGTCGAACCCAACGAGGAGCGGAAGGAAATGATAAGCAGTTTTCAGTAAGGTATTCTCTGCAAGCACTGAAATTGTTGGTAACAGATAGTTTTGTGATAAGATAATTTGTAACGGGTAACAAGTAATAAAAGTAAATAAGGTGCAACAAGATGGCCCAATCCTTTTTGTAGCAAAGGACAAGCCTGGACAAACTCTTATATAAAGGAAAGCGCTCTCGGGGACACATGGGAATATCGTCAAGCTAGTTTTCATCATGCTCATATGATTCACGTTCAGTACTTTGATAATTTGATATGTGGGTGGACCGGTGCTTGGGAACTGCCCTTCATTGGACAAGCATCCCACTTATGATTAACCCCTCTTGCAAGCATCCACAACTACAAAAGAAGTATTAAGGTAAACCTAACCATAGCATGAAACATATGGATCCAAATCAGCCCCTTACGAAGCAACGCATAAACTAGGGTTTAAACTTCTGTCACTCTAGCAACCCATCATCTACTTATTACTTCCCAATGCCTTCCCCTATGCCCAAACAATGGTGAAGTGTCATGTAGTCAATGTTCACATGACACCACTACAGGAGAGACAACCTACATCTCATCAAAATATCGAAAGAATACCAAATTCACATGACTACTTATAGCAAGACTTCTCCCATGTCCTCAAGAATAAAGGTAACTACTCACAAAGCATATTCATGTTCATAATCAGAGGGGTATTAATATGCATAAAGGATCTGAACATATGATCTTCCACCAAATAAACCAACAAGCATCAACTACAAGGAGTAATCAACACTAGCTACTAGCAACCCACAGGTACCAATCTGAGGTTTTGGGACAAAGATTGGATACACGAGATGAACTAGGGTTTGAGAGGAGATGGTGCTGGTGAAGATGTTGATGGAGATTGAACCCCTCCCCATGAGAGGGTCGATGGTGATGATTTCCCCCTCCCGGAGGGATGTTTCCCCGGCAGAATAGCTCCGTCGGAGCCCTAGATTGGTTCCGACAAGGTTCCGCCTCGTGGCGGCGGAGTTTCGTCCCGTGAGCTTGCTTATGATTTTTTTTCCAGGGTGAAAGACTTCATATAGACAAAGATGGGCACCAGAGGCCTGCCAGGGGGCCCACGAGGCAGGGGGCGTACCTAGGGGGGTAGGCCGCGCCCCCCACCCTCGTGGATGGTGGGTGGCCCCCCTCTGGTGCTTCCTTCGCCCAATATTTTTTATATATTCTAAAACCGACTTCCGTGAAGTTTCAGGACTTTTGGAGTTGTGCAGAATAAGTCTCTAATATTTGCTCCTTTTTCTAGCCCAGAATTCCAGCTGTCGACATTCTCCCTCTTCGTGTAAACCTTGTAAAATAAGAGAGAATAGGCATAAGTATTGTGACATAATGTGTAATAACAGCCCATAATGCAATAAATATCGATATAAAAGCATGATGCAAAATGGACGTATCAGACATATCCCCTAAACCAACAGAAACAATATCCTTTTGCAGTCTATCTTAGCATTAACAATATTCAAGAAGGGTCTACCAAATATAATGGGACAAAAGTCATCTTGTGGGGAACCAAGAACAAGAAAATCAGCAGGATATTTAACTTTCCCACACAAGACTTCAACACCTCTAACAATCCCAATCGGTGAAATAGTATCTCTACTGGCATGCTTAATTGTAACATCAATACCTTCTAACTCAGCAGGTGCAATATCATGCATAATTTCTTCATATAAAGAATGAGGTATTGCACTCGCACTAGCACCCATATCACATAAGCCATGATAGCAATGATCTCCTATTTCAACAGAAATAATAGGCATGCCTACAACAGGTTTATGTTTATTTTTAGAATCGGGTCTAGCAATTCTAGCAGCTTCATCACAAAACTAAATAACATGCCCATCAATATTATCGGACAAGAGATCTTTAACCATAGCAATACTAGATTCAACTTTAATTTGCTCAGAGCGTGTAGGTGTTCTAGTATTACTCTTACGAACCACAGTTGAAGCTTTAGCATGATCCTTTACTCTAGTAGGGAAAGGTGGTTTCTTAATATAAGCGGTAGGAACAATAGGATCAACATTATAAGTGATAGTCTTTTCTTCAACTTTAATAGGTTCAACTACTTTTACTTCAATGGGAGGATTATATATAACCCACTTCTCCTTAGGGAGATCAACATGAGTAGCAAAGGATTCACAAAAAGAAGCTACTATCTCAGAGTCAAGTCCATATTTAGTGCTAAATTCACGAAAAGCATCGGTATCCATAAAAGATTTAACACAATCAAACTTACGTGCTATACCTGACTCCTTACCTTCGTTGAGTTCCCAATCTTCAGAGTTGCATTTAATTCTTTCAAATAAATCCCATTTGAATTCAATAGTCTTCATCACAAAGGAACCAGTACAAGAAGTATCGAGCATGGAGCGATTATTGAGAGAACGCCAAGCATAAAAAATTTGAATAATAATTTCTCTTGAGAACTCATGATTGGGGCATGAATATAGCATTGACTTAGGCCTCCCCAAGCTTGAGTGATGCTTTCTCCTTTGCGAGGCCAAAAATTATATATATATATATATATATATAATTACGATCACGATGAACAAGATGCATAGGATAAAACTTCTGATGAAATTCCAATTTCAATCAGTTATAGTTCCATGATCCAATATCATCACATAGCCTAAACCATGTCAATGCCTTTACCTTCGAAGATAAAGGGAAGACCTTCTTCTTGATAACATCCTCAGGCATACTTGCAAGCTTAAATAATCCACAAACTTCATCCACATAGATTAGGTACCAATCGGGATGCAGTGTTCCATCTCCTGTAAAAGGATTAGCTAGCCGTTTCTCTATCATACCCGAAGGAATTTCAAAGTAAACATTTTCAGTAGGTTGAGGATCAACTCTTTGCTCTACTGGTCAGGGTGAAGATACCCCGAACAAGCCCCTCAAAGGATTACTTTCCATAGTAACAAGTGACAGTAAATTTCAGCACACTATATAAATTTTTCCTTACAAAATTCCACCTACCAAAGGTGCTTCACTCCCTGGCAACGACACCAGAAAAGAGTCTTGATGACCCACAAGTATAGGGGATCTATCATAGTCCCTTCGATAAGTAAGAGTGTCGAACCCAACAAGGAGCAGAAGGAAATGATAAGCAGTTTTCAGTAAGGTATTCTCTGCAAGCACTGAAATTATCGGTAACAGATAGTTTTGTGATAAGGTAATTTGTAATGGGTAACAAGTAATAAAAGTAAATAAGGTGAAGCAAGATGGACCAATCCTTTTTGTAGCAAAGGACAAGCCTGGAAAAACTCTTATATAAAGGAAAGCGCTCCCGAGGACACATGGGAATTATCGTCAAGCTAATTTTCGTCACGCTCATATGATTCGCGTTCGTTACTTTGATAATTTGATATATGGGTGGATCGGTGCTTGGGTATTGCCCTTCCTTGGACAAGCATCCCACTTATGATTAACCCCTCTTGCAAGAATCCGCAACTACAAAAGAAGTATTAAGGTAAACCTAACCATAACATGAAACATATGGATCCAAATCAGCCCCTTACGAAGCAACGCATAAACTAGGGTTTAAGCTTCTGTCACTCTAGCAACCCATCATCTACTCATTACTTCCCAATTCCTTCCCCTAGGCCCAAACAATGGTGAAGTGTCATGTAGTCGACATTCACATGGCACCACTAGAGGAATGACAACATACATCTCATCAAAATATCGAACGAATACCAAATTCACATGACTACTTATAGCAAGACTTCTCCCATGTCCTCAGGAACAAGCATAACTACTCACAAATAATATTCATGTTCATAATCAGAGGGGTATTAATATACATATAGGATCTGAACATACGATCTTCCACCAAGTAAACCAACTAGCATCAACTACAAGGAGTAATCAACACTACTAGTAACCCACAGGTACCAATCTGAGGTTTTGGGACAAAGATTGGATACAAGAGATGAACTAGGGTTTGAGATGAGATGGTGCTGGTGGAGATGTTGATGGAGATTGATCCCCTCCCGATGAGAGGATCGATGGTGATGACAATGGTGATGATTTCCCTCTCCCGGAGGGATGTTTCCCCGGCAGAACAGCTCCGCCGGAGCCCTAGATTGGTTCCACCAAGGTTCCGCCTCGTGGCGGCGGAGTTTCGTCCCGAGAGCTTGCTTATGATTTTTTTTCCAAGGAGAAAGACTTCATGTAGCCAAAGATGGGCACCGGAAGCCTACCAGGGGGCCCACGAGATAGGGGGCGCGCCCAGGGGGTAGGGCATGCCCCCCACCCTCATGGATGGTGGGTGGCCCCCCTCTGGTGCTTCCTTGACCCAATAATTTTTATATATTCTAAAAATGACTCCCATGGAGTTTCAGGACTTTTGGAGTTGTGCAGAATAGGTCTCTAATATTTGCTCCTTTTCCAGCCCAGAATTCTAGCTGCCGGCATTCTCCCTCTTCATGCAAACCTTGTAAAATAAGAGAGAAAAGGCATAAGTATTGTGACATAATGTGTAATAACATCCCATAATGCAATAAATATCGATATAAAAGCATGATGCAAAATGGACGTATCAGTCTCCCACTTGCACTAGAGTCAATAATCTAGTTCACATCGCCATGTGATTTAACACCAATTGTTCACATCTTTATGTGATTAGTTCACATCTCCATGTGACTAATACCCAAAGGGTTTACTAGAGTCAATAATCTAGTTCACATCGCTATGTGATTAACACCCAAAGAGTGATCATCTTTTGCTTGTGAGAGAAGTTTAGTCAACGGGTCTGCCACATTCAGAGCCGTATGTATTTTGCAAATTTTCTATGTCTACAATGCTCTGCATGGAGTTAATCTAGCTAATCGCTCCCACTTTCAATATGTATCTAGATCGAGACTTAGAGTCATCCAGATCAGTGTCAAAGCTTGCATCGACATAACTCCTTCGGCGAACTCTTTGTCACCTCCATAACCGAGAAACATTTCCTTATTCCACTAAGGATAATTTTAACCGTTGTACAGTGATCCACTCCTGGATCACTATTGTACCCTCTTGCCAAACTCATGGTGAGGTACACAATAGGTCTGGTACACATCATAGCATACTTTATAGAACTTATGACTGAGGCATAGGGAATGAATTTTCATTCTCTTTCTATTTTCTGCCGTTGTCGGGTTTTGAGCCTTTACTCAACTTCACACCTTGCAACACATGCAAGAACTCCTTCTTTGACTGTTCCATTTTGAACTACTTCAAAATCTTGTCAAGGTATGTACTCATTGAAAAATTTATCAAGCGTCTTGATCTATCTATATAGATCTTGATGCCCAATATGTAAGCAGCTTCACCGAGGTCTTTCATTGAAAAACTCCTTTCAAACACTCCTTTACGCTTTCCAAAAAATTCTACATTATTTACGATCAACAATATGTCATTCACATATACTCCCTCCGTTCGGAAATACTTGTCTTAGAAATGGTTGTATCTAGAACTAAAACAAGTCTAGATACAACCATTTGTAGGACAAGTATTTCCGGACGGAGGGAGTACTTATCAGAAATGTTGTAGTGCTCCCACTCACTTTCTTGTAAATACATGCTTCACCGCAAGTCTGTATAAAACTATATGCTTTGATCAACTTATCAAAGCGTATATTCCAACTCCGAGATGCTTGCACCAGTCCATAGATGGATCGCTGGAGCTTGCATATTTTTTTAGTACCTTTAGGATTGACAAAACCTTTTGGTTGCATCATATACAGCTCTTCTTTAATAAATCCATTAAGGAATGCAGTTTTGTTTATCCATTTGCCAGATTTCATAAAATGCGGCAATTGCTAACATGATTCAGACAGACTTAAGCATAGATACGAGTGAGAAATTCTCATCGTAGTCAACACCTTGAACTTGTCGAAAACCTTTTTGCGACAATTCTAGCTTTGTAGATAGTAACACTACTATCAGCGTTCGTCTTCCTCTTGAAGATCCATTTAATCTCAACGGCTCGCCGATCATTGGGCAAGTCAATCAAAGTCCATACTTTGTTCTCATACATGGATCCCATCTCAGATTTCATGGCCTCAAGCCATTTCGCGGAATCTGGGCTCATCATCGCTTCCTCATAGTTCGTAGGCTCGTCATGGTCAAGTAACATGACCTCTAGAACAGGATTACCGTACCACTCTGGTGCGGATATCACTCTGGTTTACCTATGAGGTTTCGGTAGTAACTTGATCTGAAGTTACATGATCATCATCATTAGCTTCCTCACTAATTGGTGTAGTAGTCACAAGAACAGAATTTCTGTGATGAACTACTTTCCAGTAAGGAAGCAGGTACAGTTACCTCATCAAGTTCTACTTTCCTCCCACTCACTTCTTTCGACAGAAACTCCTTCTCTAGAAAGGATCCATCCTCAGCAATGAATATCTTGCCTTCGGATCTGTGATAGAAGGTGTACCCAATATTTTCTTTTGGGTATCCTATGAAGACGCACTTCTCCGATTTGGGTTTGAGCTTATCAGGTTGAAACTTTTTCACATAAGCATTGCAACCTCAAACTTTAAGAAACGATAGCTTAGGTTTCTTGCCAAACCATAGTTCATACGGTGTCGTCTCAACGGATTTAGATGGTGCCCTATTTAACGTGAATGTAGTTATCTCTAATGCATAACCCCAAAACGATAGTGGTAAATCGGTAAGAGACATCATAGATCGCACCATATCTAATAAAGTACGGTTACGATGTTCGGACACATGTAGCGACCCGACCCAAATGGGTCAAGTCTCTGTGCTTAAGTGTCATCCCTGGATCAGTATGCTGACACACACAGTACTCGAAGGATTTATAACAGAGGTAAATCACATGTATAAAGTAACGTAAATACTATTACCTCAATCCATATAGCGGAAGCAACAAGGTTGTGGATTCCCATCAACACCAACGGCAAAGTTGAGTGTAGAAATCGTAACCCTAACGTATCACTTACTCGTCGTAAGATAATCCTGCAACATGAGACGTTGCAGCCCGAAACGGGTCAGTACATTGAATGTACTGGCAAATTCACACCATAGAGAAAATGATGAACAATGGCTATCCCTATATGCATATATGGCTGGTGGAAAAGCTCTATGGTTATAAGGTTTTTGCGTAAAGCCAATTTTTCCCTACTGCAAAGGAATAAATTTATTTAACTATCATGGTGGTTGTTGAACATTGAGAATGGTTGACAGCATTCTCAATCCCAATTAAGTAACATCATTAAACCCAACAATATTCATTTAAAGTAACGTGATGAGATCAACAGGATAATCCAAGAACTAGATACTCAAAATGTCCATAACCGGGGACATGGCTAACCATGATTAGTTTGTACACTCTGCAGAGGTTTGCGCACTTTTCCCCACAAGACTCGATCGCCTCCGTTGGATTTCTCGCACTACATGGTGTTTGAGAAACGGATGACCGAGACATAGTCTTTCAGAAGCGCTAGCACCTTACGATCGGGTAGACCGGTACACCTACATCCCCTACATCTGCTAGTCTACCACTGTAAGAGTTCACACAACTTAGTCAACTATGCCAGAGCCCATAATGGCTTGTGGCTGCACACGGAAGTTTCTAGCATGAAAGATCTTATGATCCCTTTGAGCCTGGGTGGCCGTCCAAAATAAAACATGCAAGTCCTGATAGACATCAGGTGCCTCAATCCACCCAGATGTGTGTTTAAGTTGCCACCTTAGATAAACCATTAAAATTTACAACTCACATCTGTCATGGATATCACTCACCCAATCCACGTCTACTAGCATAGCATGGCATAATAAGCAAACGTAGAAGTAACTCCCAAAGGTTTGATAAATAACAGGTAATAGGTACTACCTCATCTACTTCCCATCCCACAGTTTAATTAGATCCTAATCATGCAATGTGAGAGGATTGATCTAATGCAATAAAACATGGGTTGTAGAAAAGGTATGATCAAAGTGTGAACTTGCCTGCAATGTTGATGAAGATGATTCGCACTCGAAACTCTTGATAGATCTACTCGTCACACTCCGGTTAATCTATCGTAAGCAAGCAATAGTAATCACACATAAGCAATCACTCAAAAGATCAGAAAGAACGAAGAAGTCGATTCGGAAACATCAAAACCAAGCAAATAACTCTTGCAGCATAAAACAATTTCTAACAGTACCAAAATTATGTGAATTTGGCCTTATTAGAATGTTTTGGTCAAGAGCTTCGATTTGCAAAAAGAATCAACTCAAACGGAGCTACGAAACTCATGTTATGATCAAACGAAGTTTGAATTCAAATATGATCTAATTCAAATTTTAAACTTTTCAAAAACATGTTTAATTTGTTTATCCGGATAGAGGGGATCGTAACGAAGACGTGGGCGTTGGTTTCGTTGGATTTGGACTAACGAGTAAAAAGTAATGATCGTTTGAAGTTCAGGGACTAAATTGTAAAGAAAATCCTCACAGATAAGTCCCTGGCCGGAAATAACAGAAAAAGAAAAGGACTAAAAGGCGAACGCTCGCTTATAAGATCAAAACAGTGGACGTTCGCTGTTTAATAAAACCAAAAAAACAGATCTAGTCTAGGGTTTTTTTTAAAAAAAACCGAACTTAAAATAAAACCGGATCGGACCGGGCGGGTTTTACCGGTCCACGGCGGGTCAACGGCAACGGCGACGGCGGCGGTTTCCGGCGAGGCGAGGCGAGGCGACGGCGAGCGGCCACGGCGGCGCGCGGGCAAGGCGAGCGGCGCGAGCAGCAGCAATGCGCGGCGCGGCAGCGGGGAGCGGTGGCGCGGGCGGCGCGCGGTGCAGCAGTAGCGGGCGGCGGCGCGGCGAGGCGCTGCGGCGGCGGTGACGAGAAGCAAGCAGCAGCAGAGGCGGCAGATGCGGGGAGAGGAGAGAGAGGGAGGGGCTTCGGGGGCCCGCCTTTTAAAGGCACGAGGCCGAGGCCTTCCTTGGGCGAGGGGGCGCCCGGCGGCGTGCGGAAGCCGGACTCCGGCGAGTCCTGCTGAGGCACGCGAGGAGGAAGGCGGCGGCACGCTGGCTGGGCTGGGCCGTGGCCTATTGGGCCGGCCCAGTTCGGCGGCGGAGGAGAGAAGAAGTTTTTTTTTTAACATATTCTCACACAACCAAAAAATAAAAAGGACAAAACAAAATAAAAATATTATATAGGCATATAATATATCAAAATTTTCAGAAAAAGATTTCCAACAACATGGGCATTTTTCTAGCACCCAATTAAATACACCCAAATTCTAATAATTCAAAGAGTGCTCCTGGTCTATTAAAATCCAACAAAAATCATTTTTAAAAATCCAAAATGATTTCAAATTAATTTTTCTCCAATTTTCTAATGTAGGGAATCATGTTACCCTAATTTCCATATATTTTATTTTTGGAGGAAAATAATTTGAATAAAACTCGGATAAATCCAAATTGAAAATAAATTCAAAAGAACTTTGAATTTAATTCTTTGAAACTCCCAACTCATATTTCATATAATTTGAAGAAGTCATTTTATCTTCTCTTGTGAAAATCATTGAGTTGCATAAAGTTTCTGAATCGGAAATATTTTCAAATGAAATTCAAATATTTTCAACACCCCTTGTCATTTAAATAAATGGAAGAAGTCATGTCATCTTCTCTCCGGGGTTTTGTGTTTGAAAAGAATTTGAATTCATGGAGATCAGAAAGCAAATATGAAAGTTTGGGAAAGTCCTTTTATTCCCTCTCATTTAACTTTCAAAAAGGATTCGAATTTCACTCAATTTCGAGAAATCAATCAAACAATCAATCAATTCTATCTATCTATTATAACATTCCAAAATTTAGAATTTTGGGATGTTACAAACCTACCACCCTTAAAATGATTCTCATCCTCGAGATTCGGAGAGGCTAGCAAGAAATAGGTTAGGGTTTGGGGGTCTTCTCAAAATCCATCGATCATCAAAGGGGTCTGGGGTGCTACCACCCTTAGAAGCATGGTTACTTGTTCCATCAAAACTCATATACTCCATCCTTATTCTTGACAGTGTCGGTCTTCTCAGATCCTCGAGAAAATTTCCTTCTCTGAGCTCTTCTGGTAGTGGCATAACCTTACCACAATTTTTCTATCCTTTCATCTTGGTAAGGTTCTTCCGAGATTGGGTCTTCTTAGCTGACGGGTCTGGCGCCAATACTAATCAACTATCGACATCTCATGGTGGTCAACAATTTATGGTTTCTCCTGCAGGAAATGGGTCTGGTTGATCCTCACCGTATAACCTACGGTTGGCAAAAGCTGCCTTGTACAAGGGAAAAATACCTATACCATTCTAAGGCTTAAACAAGGTTTTGATCGTCGTCTCTCCACTATAGGTAAGTCACTCAGATTTACCATTCCATATAGCAAGGCGAACAATAAGAGTAAGTCGGTATGGTGATCAATCCATCCCGCACCCAAGTCATTACCTTGTATATGGTTTAGCGAATCTCGCATTCTAACACTCAGTCATCCTCACAAGCATTGCAGAATTTCTCTTGTCGACGAACCAAGTTTGAATAAATCCATAGATTCTGCAAGCCAAACAACCATCTAACGTTCCTTCACAACTCTCGGGTTTTGCATAACTCCTATAAGATCATCTGTCGATGAAATCGTAACTTCTTTCAGGGTTTTTCCTTCAGCAAGAATGTGCTTGCTTCTTGGCAGGTCCTGGGGCCTGTGGGTTATGGCCCATCTCGTCACTTGTAATCCTTGAACTTATCATTGGGCAACTTATCATTATTCCATCTTCCAACTTCCTAGTATTCTTAAATCCATCCAATTGTACTGTCTTCCTTCCTTCTATTGGCACCAAACTAAGACATGATTACTCAGACTCATCATGGAGTTTCCATTGATCCATATTTCCAACATCATACCTCCTTTATATCCAATAGTAATTTATATCTTCATCCTCGTGGAATATCCCACATACCAAGATAAAACTTATACTTGTGGAGTCCATTCCACTTCGTGGAACCTCATTATCCTTTCCAGGGTCAAGCGTCCTTACAGGGGAATATTGGCCATCTCTGCATGGCACTTCTTCAACTGGGAAACGTGAAACACATCTTGAACTCCTGACAGTCCTTCGGATAACTCCAACTTGTAGGCCACTTCTCTCATACGCTCCAAAACTCGGTATGGTCCTACAAATCTCGGGGCTAACTTTACCTTAACTCCAATTCGTTTAACTCCTCGCAGAGGGAACACATGAAGACATGCTCTATCTCCAATTTCATAGACTACCTCCTTGAGTTTTTGAGTCTACATAACTCTTCTGCCTGGACTGAGCTACCTTCAGTCTATCTCGAATCAACTTAACACTCTCTTCCGACTCCTTTGATCACCTTTGGTCCAAACAACTGTCGGTCTCCAACTTCATCCCACATACTCTTGGGGCATCACACATATCGAGACAAAACTCATATTCATTTTGTCCGAAATCCATTACAGGGTACCACCACCCTTAAAATGCACAATTCTTCCATAGACCATATTTCTCTTATTCTCAAAAATGGTCAAAATCCTTCTTCATAGAGTAACAACTCATAAAATCCAAATCTTTTACCAACGATGCTAACTTTATTGATTCTCCAATGATTTCAATCTTTCGCTTTTCCATTACATGTCTCTACTCAACACCTCAATATAAAAGAAATGTTCTCACTTCTACTACTCCATTTCTTTTGTTGCAAACTCAACTATCTAGCACAAGTCTCCTTCTCCTTGGGGCATTCTCTAGCAAAGTGCCCTGCTACATTACAACTAAAACACATTACTTCTGACAAGTATCGAGGTTTCCTTTTGGGCAACTGTTGAGGTAGTGTCCTGACTCCTTGCACTTGTAACAGGTGATATGACTCAGGTCCTTCCTGGAACCCAATCTGCTTCTCTTCCTGGACCTTTCCATTCCAATCAGGGCTTCTATTTCTTGTGGGTCATATTCTACTTCCTCTGTCGAGAATTCTACTAGATCCCCATTCATACAATTCTGGGAGATGTGTCCTTCTTCTCCACATGAATAGCAAGACTTGGTGCAGGGTTTAATTGGTTCCCCTTTGGGTGTGTCCTCCACCTCGTCCTTCATCACAGGTTCTTCTAAACTTTCCATAAGGGCTCCTTTCATTGCTTCTTTCTTCTGCTGGATGGTTCATTGTACCATGGGGTAAATGTGACACTGAGTAGAATAGTGGGTAGTATCTTCACACAAGAAACAAGTAATCTGCCTAGTTGGGCATTCTTCAGCTGGGTGACTTCCTTCACAATTAGGGCATTCATCCCTGTGTTCTTTATGGTTGTGTCCTATTTCTCCACAAAGCTTGCATGCACAAGGTTTCTTTATATCCTTTCCATAAGGTTTCAACTTCAGGGACACAAACCGAGACTTTGGCAAAGTCAACTTAAATTCTTTCCAAGTGGTTACTCCTTGCCATCCATTCATGGTTTGGTATATCTTCCATCAAGTAGCAGCACCTCTTTCAAAGCACTAAAGAGCATGCTGGGTCATATCATTTCCAACTATAGGGTTATTCTCCATGTGATCCTCCATGTTCTGAATCCATCGGTCTGTCTCCAACTGACTCATCGGTCCAGGAAATACAAGCTCATCTCCATTCATCCTCTATTGGGTCCATGGGTTTTGGGGTGTGATAAGAGGGATAGAGAGGGATACACACAATACAAACAATGGTTTTGAAAAGACAGATTTTATTTGTGGCCGTCGGGAAAACATCAAACAATTGACAGCTCACAAACGTCGCATCTAACGTAGGTATAAAACAGGGGTTTGGTCTGCTAAGGTCATCGTCGCCAAACTCTTCAAGTCTTGTTCATGCCTCCAATGGCTTCTTCCGATCATGCTTGTCTTCTCAAGTTCTTTTGCCAGATCATCTCTGTTGACGTGAAATCTCTCGTGACATCCTTTAATATTCTGGAGTTGTATTTCAAACTTCTAGGTTTCAACATCCTTGGCATGAACCATGGTCATACTGTCCTTCAGTTCCTGACAATTCTCCGGTATCTCGAGGTTGTAGCTCCTCCAGCTTGGCTACTTTCGCTTCTTGGACCTAAGTTCTTCACGAAATGCTCCTTGTCAAAATACGGCTTCTTGTAGCTCCATCTTAACTTCTTGATGTACTGCTCCAGATCCTGGTGATACACCAGCTAGGGCTAAAACTTCATCTTACTAATAGGTGCTCTATCATCCTTCTACCATTCAATCCTTCCATGCATATGCATGCTTAACTCCGCACGGTGACAATAGCATAAGCGGGCGATAACCTCATGGATAGCCGTGTTTCTGCTCTTGTCATTTCCATGAGCTATCTCTCCATAGTTTATATCTCCTGCATTGGGGTTTCCTTGACAAAACTTTGAGTTCTATGATCCATGTTCCGGTCTTTCTCCAACACACCTTGATCTCGGGTATTGACAACTTCCATAATCTGTCAAGTTCCATAAGGGTAGCCTTCCTAGGTCATACAAATCTGGGAATTCTTCAGAGCTTCCAATTCTCCTAGTCTTCAGAGTCTTCAACAGCTGTAGTTTCCATTATCATAATGTATGGTAAAATCCTCTTCATTCCGAATGGTCTTACTTGTCTGATATCCTGTACTTCTTGGAGTGGTCTCATCAGTCGAATCTTCGTGTGGTCAAAAGGGGAAAGGGGTATGGTCTCACTAAAGGGAATTTTGAATAAGCTCAGAAGAGAAGAGAGGTAAAAGATCCTTTTGAAGAGTAAAGTTTTAGAGAAAAATCTTTGCTATGGGCTTGCCAGTTTCTAGGGTCACGTCCTACAGTCAACATGTGCTCTGATACCATCTTGTAGCGACCCGACCCGAATGGGTCAAGTCTCTGTGCTTAAGTGTCATCCCTGGATCGGTATGCTGACACACACAGTACTCGAAGGATTTATAACAGAGGTAAATCACATGTATAAAGTAACGTAAATACTATTACCTCAATCCATATAGCGGAACAACAAGGTTGTGCACCAATGGCAAAGTTGAGTGTAGAAATCGTAACCCTAACGTATCACTTACTCGTCGTAAGATAATCCTGCAACATGAGACGTTGCAGCCCGAAACGGGTCAGTACATTGAATGTACTAGCAAATTCACACCATAGAGAAAATGATGAACAATGGCTATCCCTATATGCATATATGGCTGGTGGAAAAGCTCTATGGTTATAAGGTTTTTGCGTAAAGCCAATTTTTCCCTACTGCAAAGGAATAAATTTATTTAACTATCATGGTGGTTGTTGAACATTGAGAATGGTTGACAGCATTCTCAATCCCAATTAAGTAACATCATTAAACCCAACAATATTCATTTAAAGTAACGTGATGAGATCAACAGGATAATCCAAGAACTAGATACTCAAAATGTCCATAACCGGGGACACGGCTAACCATGATTAGTTTGTACACTCTGCAGAGGTTTGCGCACTTTTCCCCACAAGACTCGATCGCCTCCGTTGGATTTCTCGCACTACATGGTGTTTGAGAAACGGATGACCGAGACATAGTCTTTCAGAAGCGCTAGCACCTTACGATCGGGTAGACCGGTACACCTACATCCCCTACATCTGCTAGTCTACCACTGTAAGAGTTCACACAACTTAGTCAACTATGCCAGAGCCCATAATGGCTTGTGGCTGCACACGGAAGTTTCTAGCATGAAAGATCTTATGATCCCTTTGAGCCTGGGTGGCGGTCCAAAATAAAACAGGCAAGTCCTGATAGACATCAGGTGCCTCAATCCACCTAGATGTGTGTTTAAGTTGCCACCTTAGATAAACCATTAAAATTTACAACTCACATCTGTCATGGATATCACTCACCCAATCCACGTCTACTAGCATAGCATGGCATAATAAGCAAACGTAGAAGTAACTCCCAAAGGTTTGATAAATAACAGGTAATAGGTACTACCTCATCTACTTCCCATCCCACAGTTTAATTAGATCCTAATCATGCAATGTGAGAGGATTGATCTAATGCAATAAAACATGGGTTGTAGAAAAGGTATGATCAAAGTGTGAACTTGCCTGCAATGTTGATGAAGATGATTCGCACTCGAAACTCTTGATAGATCTACTCATCACACTCCGGTCAATCTATCGTAAGCAAGCAATAGTAACCACACATAAGCAATCACTCAAAAGATCAGAAAGAACGAAGAAGTCGATTCGGAAACACCAAAACCAAGAAAATAACTCTTGCAGCATAAAACAATTTCTAACAGTACCAAAATTATGTGAATTTGGCCTTATTAGAATGTTTTGGTCAAGAGCTTTGATTTGCAAAAAGAATCAACTCAAACGGAGCTACGAAACTCATGTTATGATCAAACAAAGTTTGAATTCAAATCTGATCTAATTCAAATTTTAAACTTTTCAAAAAACATGTTTAAGTTGTTTATCCGGATAGAGGGGATCGTAACGAAGACGTGGGCATTGGTTTCGTTGGATTTGGACTAACGAGTAAAAGTAATGATCGTTTGAAGTTCAGGGACTAAATTGTAAAGAAAAACCTCACAGATAAGTCCCTGGCCGGAAATAACAGAAAAAGAAAAGGACTAAAAGGCGAACGCTCGCTTATAAGATCAAAACAGTGGACGTTCGCTGTTTAATAAAACCAAAAAAAACAGATCTAGTCTAGGGTTTTTTTTTAAAAACGAACTTAAAATAAAACCGGATCGGACCGGGCGGGTTTTATCGGTCCACGGCGGGTCAACGGCAACGGCAACGGTGGCGGTTTCCGGCGAGGCGAGGCGAGGCGACGGCGAGCGGCCACGGCGGCGCGTGGGCAAGGCGAGCGGCGAGAGCAGCAGCAATGCGCGGCGCGGCAGCGGGGAGCGGTGGCGCGGGCGGCGCGCAGTGCAGCAGTAGCGGGCGGCGGCGCGGCGAGGCGCTGCGGCGGCGGTGACGAGAAGCAAGCAGCGGCAGATGCGGGTAGAGGAGAGAGAGGGAGGGGCGTCGGGGGCCCGCCTTTTAAAGGCACGAGGCCGAGGCCTTCCTTGGGCGAGGGGGCGCCCGGCGGCGTGCCGGAGCCGGACTCCAGCGAGTCCTGCTGAGGCACGCGAGGAGGAAGGCGGCGGCGCGCTGGCTGGGCTGGGCCGTGGCCTATTGGGCCGGCCCAGTTCGGCGGCGGAGGAGAGAAGAAGTTTTTTTTTAAACATATTCTCACACAACCAAAAAATAAAAAGGACAAAACAAAATAAAAATATTATATAGGCATATAATATATCAAAATTTTCAGAAAAAGATTTCCAACAACATGGACATTTTTCTAGCACCCAATTAAATACACCCAAATTCTAATAATTCAAAGAGTGCTCCTGGTCTATTAAAATCCAACAAAAATCATTTTTAAAAATCCAAAATGATTTCAAATTAATTTTTCTCCAATTTTCTAATGTAGGGAATCATGTTACCCTAATTTCCATATATTTTATTTTTGGAGGAAAATAATTTGAATAAAACTCAGATAAATCCAAATTGAAAATAAATTCAAAAGAACTTTGAATTTAATTCTTTGAAACTCCCAACTCATATTTCATATAATTTGAAGAAGTCATTTTATCTTCTCTCGTGAAAATCATTGAGTTGCATAAAGTTTCTGAATCGGAAATATTTTCAAATGAAATTCAAATATTTTCAACACCCCTTGTCATTTAAATAAATGGAAGAAGTCATGTCATCTTCTCTCCGGGGTTTTGTGTTTGAAAAGAATTTGAATTCATGGAGATCAGAAAGCAAATATGAAAGTTTGGGAAAGTCCTTTTATTCCCTCTCATTTAACTTTCAAAAAGGATTCGAATTTCACTCAATTTCACGAAATCAATCAAACAATCAATCAAATCTATCTATTTATTATAACATTCCAAAATTTAGAATTTTGGGATGTTACAACACACCATTACACTGTGGTGTTCCAGGTGGCGTGAGTAGTGAAACTAGTTCACATTGTTCTAACTGAAGGCCAAACTCGTAACTCAAATATTTTACTTCTGCGATCATATTGTAGAATTTTTTATTTTTGTTATGATGATTCTCCACTTCACTCTAAAATTCTTTGAACTTTTCAAATGTTTCAGACTTGTGTTTCATCAAGTAGATATACTTATATCTGCTCAAATCATCTGTGAAGATCAGAAAATAATGATACCTGTCGTGAGCCTCAATATTCATCGGACCACATACATCAGTAAGTATGATTTCCAACAAATCTGTTGCTCGCTCCATTGTTCCGGAGAACGGAGTCTTAGTCATCTTGCCCATGAGACATGGTTCGCAAGCATCAACTGATTCATAATCAAGTGATTCCAAAAGCCCATCAACATGGATTTTCTTCATGCGCTTTACACCAATATGACCTAAACGGCAGTGCCACAAATAAGTTGCACTATTATTATTAAGTTTGCATCTTTTGGCTTCAATATTATGAAAATGTGTATCACCACGATCGAGATCCAACAAACCATTTTCATTGGGTGTATGACCATTGAAGGTTTCATTCATGTAAACAGAACAATAATTATTCTCTAACTTACATGAATAACCGTATTGCAATAAACATGGTCCAATCATATTTATGCTCAACGCAAACAATGAATAACTTTTATTTTAGGTTTAACACTAATCCCGAAAGTATAGGGAGTGTGCGATGATGATCATATCAATCTTGGAACCATTTCCAATACACATCGTCACTTCACCCTTAACTAGTCTCTGTTCATTCTGCAACTCCCGTTTCAAGTTACTATTCTTAGCAACTGAACTAGTATCAAATACTGAGGGGTTGCTATAAACACTAGTAAAGTACACATCAATAACATGTATATCAAATATACCTATGTTTACTTTGCCATCCTTCTTATCCGCCAATTACTTGGGGTAGTTCCGCTTCCAGTGACCAGTCCCTTTGTAGTAGAAGCACTTAGTCTCAGGCTTAGGACCAGACTTGGGCTTCTTCACTTGAGCAGCAACTTACTTGCCGTTCTTCTTGAAGTTCCCCTTCTTCCCTTTGCCCCTTTCTTGAAACTAGTGGTCTTGTCAACCATCAACTCTTGATGTTTTTCTTGATTTCTACCTTCGTCGATTTCAGCATCACGAAGAGCTTGGGAATCGTTTTAGTTATGCCTTGCATATTATAGTTCATCACGAAGTTCTACTAACTTAGTGATGGTGACTAGAGAATTCTGTCAATCACTATCTTATCTGGAAGATTAACTCCCACTTGATTCAAGTGATTGTAGTACCCAGACAATCTGAGCACATGCTCACTGCTTGAGCTATTCTCCTCCATCTTTTAGCTATAGAACTTGTTGAAGACTTCATATCTCTCAACTCGGGTATTTGCTTGAAATATTATCTTCAACTCCTGAAACATCTCATATGGTCCATGACATTCAAAACGTCTTTGAAGTCCCGATTCTAAGCCGTTAAGCACGGCGCACTAAACTATCAAGTAGTCATCATATTGAGCTAGCCAAATGTTCATAACATCTGCATCTGCTCCTGCAATAGGTTTGTCACCTAGTGGTGCATCAAGGACATAATTCTTCTGTGCAGCAATGAGGATAAACCTCAGATCACGGATCCAATCCGCATCATTGCTACTAACATCTTTCAACTTAGTTTTCTCTAGGAACATATCAAAAATAAAACAGGGGAGCTAAACGCGAGCTATTGATCTACAACATAGATATGTTAATACTACCAGGACTAAGTTCATGATAAATTTAAGTTCAATTAATCATATTACTTAAGAACTCCCACTTAGATAGACATCCCTCTAATCCTCTAAGTGATCACGTGATCCATATCAACTAAACCATGTCCGATCATCACGTGAGATGGAGTAGTTTCAATGGTGAACATCACTATGTTGATCATATCTACTATATGATTCATGCTCGACCTTTCGGTCTCAGTGTTCCGGGGCCATATCTGCATATGCTAGGCTCGTCAAGTTTAACCTGAGTATTCAGCGTGTGCAAAAACTGGCTTGCACCCACTGTAGATGGACGTAGAGCTTATCACACCCGATCATCACGTGGTGTCTGGGCACGACAAACTTTGGCAACAGTGCATACTCAGGGAGAACACTTTTATCTTGAAATTTAGTGAGAGATCATCTTATAAAGCTACCGTCTAACTAAGCAAAATAAGATGTATAAAAGATATACATCACATGCAATCAAAATATATGTGACATGATATGGCCATCATCATCTTGTGCCTTTGATCTCCATCTCCAAAGCATCGTCATGATTTCCATCATCACCGGCATGACACCATGATCTCCATCATCTTGATCTATATCAATGTGTCGTCACATGGTCGTCTCGCCAACTATTGCTCTTGCAACTATTGCTATCGCATAGCGATAAAGTAAAGTAATTATTTGGCTCTTGCATCTTATGCAATAAAGAGACAACCATAAGGCTTCTGCCAGTTGCCGATAACTTCAACAAAACATGATTATCTTATACAACAACTTATATCTCATCATGTCTTGACCATATCACATCACAACATGCCCTACAAAAGCAAGTTAGACGTCCTCTACTTTGTTGTTGCAAGTTTTACGTGGCTGCTACGGGCTGAGCAAGAACCGTTCTTACCTACGCATCAAAACCACAATGATAGTTTGTCAAGTTAGTGTTGTTTTAACCTTCTCAAGGACCGGGCGTAGCCACACTCGGTTCAACTAAAGTTGGAGAAACTGACACCCGCTAGTCACATGTGTGCATAGCACGACGGTAAAACCAGTCTCGCGTAAGTGTACGCATAATGTCGGTCCGGGCCGCTTCATCCAACAATACCGCCGAACCAAAGTGTGACATGCTGGTAAGCAGTATGACTTATATCGCCCACAACTCACTTGTGTTCTACTCGTGCATATTACATCAACGCATAAAACCTGGCTCGGATGCCACTGTTGGGGAACGTAGTAATTTCAAAAAAATTCCTATGCACATGCAAAATCATGGTGATGCACAACAATGAGAGGGGAGAGTGTTGTCCACGTACCCTCGTAGACCGAAAGCGGAAGCATTAGCACAACGTGGTTGATGTAGTCGTACGTCTTCATGATCCGACCGATCAAGTACCAAACGCACGGCACCTCCGAGTTAAGCACACGTTCAGCCCGATGACGTCCCTCGAACTCCGATCCAGCCGAATGTTGAGGGAGAGTTTCGTCAGCACGACGGCGTGGTGACGATGTTGATGTTCTACCAACGCAGGGCTTCGCCTAAGCACCGCTACAGTATTATTGAGGTGGACTATGGTGGAGGGGGGCACCGCACACGGCTAAAAGATCAAACAGATCAATTGTTGTGTCTATGGGGTGCCCCCCTCCTCCGTATATAAAGGGGGAGGAGTAGGGGGCCGGCCAAGAGGAGGAGGCGCGCCCAAGGGGGGGCAATCCTACTCCAAGTAGGTTTTGCCCCCCTTTCCTATTCCAACTAGGAGAAGGGGGAAGGAGGAGGTGGGGAGAAGGAAGGAGAAGGGGGGCCGCGCACCCTTTCCTTTCCCAATTCGGATTGGGGAAGGGGGGCCGCGCGCCACCTCCTGCTGCCTCTCCTCTCCCACCACTTTGGGCCCATGAGGCCCAATAACCCCCCGGGGGGTTCCGGTAACCCCCCGGTACTCCGGTATATATCTGATAACCCCCAGAACCATTTCGGTGTCCGAATATAGTCGTCCAATATATCAATCTTCATGTCTCGACCATTTCGAGACTCCTCGTCATGTCCGTGATCACATCCGGGACTCCGAACAACCTTCGGTACATCAAAACTCATAAACTCATAATATAACCGTCATCGAAACGTTAAGCGTTCGGACCCTACAGGTTCGAGAACTATGTAGACATGACCGAGACACGTCTCCGGTCAATAACCAATAGCGGAACCTGGATGCTCATATTGGCTCCCACATATTCTACGAAGATTATTGGTCAGACCGCATAACAACATACGTTGTTCCCTTTGTCATCGGTATGTTACTTGCCTGAGATTCGATCGTCGGTATCTCAATACCTAGTTCAATCTCGTTACCGGCAAGTCTCTTTACTTGTTCCGTAATACATCATCCCGCAACTAACTCATTAGTTGCAATGCTTGCAAGGCTTAAGTGATGTGCATTACCGAGAGGGCCCAGAGATACCTCTCCGACAATCGGAGTGACAAATCCTAATCTCGAAATACGCCAACCCAACAAGTACCTTCGGAGACACCTGTAGAGCACCTTTATAATCACCCAGTTACGTTGTGACGTTTGGTGGCACACAAAGTGTTCCTCCGGTAAATGGGAGTTGCATAATCTCATAGTCATAGGAACATGTATAAGTCATGAAGAAAGCAATAGCAACAAACTAAACGATCAAGTGCTAAGCTAACGGAATGGGTCAAGTCAATCACATCATTCTCCTAATGATGTGATCCCGTTAATCAAATGACAACTCATGTCTATGGTTAGGAAACATAACCATCTTTGATCAATGAGCTAGTCAAGTAGAGGCATACTAGTGACACTTTGTTTGTCTATGTATTCACACATGTATTATGTTTCCGGTTAATACAATTCTAGCATGAATAATAAACATTTATCATGATATAAGGAAATAAATAATAACTTTATTATTGCCTCTAGGGCATATTTCCTTCACCAGTCTCGCGTAAGCGTACGCGTATGTCGGTCTAAGCCGCTTCATCCAACAATACCGCTGAATCAAGAATCAACTAGTGACGGCAACAAATATGTATATACTCACGCCCACAACTCCTTTGTGTTCTACTCGTGCATATAACATCTACGCATAGACCTAGCTCTGATATCACTGTTAGGGAACGCAGTATTTCAAAAAAAATCCTACGATCACGCAAGATCTATCTAGGAGATGCATAGCAACGAAAGGGGAAGAGTATGTCTACGTACCCTCATAGACCGAAAGCGGAAGCATTATGAAACACGGTTGATGTAGTCGAACGTCTTCGCGATCCAACCGAACACACGGCACCTCCGCGATCTGCACACGTTCATCCCGGTGACGTCCCTCGTACTCTTGATCCAGTTGAGGCTGAGGGAGAGTTTCTTCAGCACGACGGCGTGATGACGGTGATGATGAAGACCAACGCAGGGCTTCGCCTAAGCACTACAACGATATGACTGAGGTGGAAATCTGTGGAGGGGGGCACCGTACACGGCTAAACAATCAACTTGTGTGTATATGGGGTGCCCTCCTCCCCTGTATATAAAGGAGTGGAGGAGGGGAGGGCCGGCCCTCATAGGGCGCGCCCAAGGGGGGAGTCTGCTACCTCTTGAGCATGCGTTGGCTTTCCCTTGAAGAGGAAAGGGTGATGCAGCAAAGTAGAGTAAGTATTTCCCTCAGTTTTTGAGAACCAAGGTATCAATCCAGTAGGAGACTACACGCAAGTCCCTCGTACCTGCACAAACAATCAAGAACCTTGCAACCAACGCGATAAAGGGGTTGTCAGTCCCTTCACGACCACTTGCAAAAGTGAGATCTGATAAAGATAATAAGATAAATATTTTTGGTATTTTTGTTGTATAAATAGAAAAGTAAAGATTGCAAAATAAACGCGACAGAAATAACTAGTTGACGGGAAAATAATATAATGGAGAATAGACCCAGGGGCCATAGGTTTCACTAGTGGCTTCTCTCAAGATAGCATAATCTACGGTGGGTGAACAAATTACTGTCGAGCAATTGATAGAAAATCGCATAGTTATGAGAATATCTAGGCATGATCATGTATATAGGCATCACGTCCGTGACAAGTAGACTGAAACAATTCTGCATCTACTACTATTACTCCACACATCGACCGCTATCCAACATGCATCTAGAGTATTAAGTTCATAAGAACAGAGTAACGCATTAGGCAAGATGACATGATGTAGAGGGATAAACTCAAGCAATATGATATAAACCCGATATTTTTATCCTCGATGGCAACAATACAATACGTGCCTTGCTACCCCTGCTGTCACTGGGAAAGGACACCGCAAGATTGACCCAAAGCTAAGCACTTCTCCCATTGCAAGAAAGATCAATCTAGTAGGCCAAACCAAACTGATAATTCGAAGAGACTTGCAAAGATATTTAAATCATGCATAAAAGAATTCAGAGAAGAACCAAATATTGTTCATAGATAATCTTGATCATAAACCCACAATTCATCGGATCTCGACAAACACACCGCAAAAAGAATTACATCGAATAGATCTCCAAGAGAATCGAGGAGAACTTTGTATTGAGATCCAAAGAGAGAGAAGAAGCCATCTAGCTAATAACTATGGACCCGAAGGTCTGTGGTAAACTACTCACACATCATCGGAGAGGCTATGGTGTTGATGTAGAAGCCCTCTGTGATCGATTCCCCCTACGACGGAGTGCCGAAAAAGGCCCCAAGATGGGATCTCATGGGTACAGAAGGTTGCGGCGGTGGAAATAGGGTTTCGTGGTGCTCCTAGATGTTTTTAGGGTATATGAGTATATATAGGTGAAAGAAGTAGGTCGGTGGAGCTGCGAGGGGCCCACGAGGGTGGGGGCGCACCCTTCTACCTCTTGGCCGCCTCGCTGCTTCCTTGACGTCCACTCCAAGTCTCCTGGATCACGTTTGTTCCAAAAATGATCCTCGCGAAGGTTTTATTCCGTTTGGATTCCGTTTGGTATTCCTTTTCTGCGAAACACTGAAATAGGCAAAAAACAGCAATTTGCACTAGGCCTTCGGTTAATAGGTTAGTCCCAAAAATAATATAAAAGTGCATAATAAAGCCCATTAAACATCCAAACCAGATAATATAATAGCATAGAACAATCAAAAATTATAGATACGTTGGAGACGTATCAGAGTCCTACTCCCAGTAGGAGTAGGTTTCTCCCCTTCCTAGTAGGTGTAGGAGAAGAAGGAAGAGGGAGAGAGAGGGAAGGAAAAGGGGGGCCGGCCCCCACCCAATTCGGATTGGGCTTGGGGGCGCGCCCTCCACCTTGGCCGCCTCCTCCTCTCTCCCACTAAGGCCCAATAAGGCCCATTGACTCCCCGGGGGGTTCCGGTAACCTCCCAGTACTCCAGAAAATGCCCGAACTCATCCGGCACCATTTCGATGTCCAAACATAGCCTTCCAATATATCGATATTTATGTCTCGACCATTTCGAGACTCCTCGTCATGTCCGTGATCACATCCGGGACTCCGAACTACCTTCGATACATCAAAACACATAAACTCATAATACCGATCGTCATCGAACGTTAAGCGTGCGGACCCTACGGGTTCGAGAACTATGTAGACATGACCGAGACTCACTTCTAGTCAATAACCAATAGTGGAACCTGGATACTCATATTGGTTCCTACATATTCTACGAAGATCTTTATCGGTCAAACCGCATAACAACATACGTTGTTCCCTTTGTCATCAGTATGTTACTTGCCCGAGATTCGATCGTCGGTATCTCAATACCTAGTTCAATCTCATTACCGGCAAGTCTCTTTACTCGTTCTGTAATGCATCATCCCGTGACTAGCTCATTAGTCACATTGCTCGCAAGGATCATAGTGATGTGCATTACCGAGAGGGCCCAGAGATACCTCTCCGACAATCAGAGTGACAAATCCTAATCTCAACCTATGCCAACTCAACAAACACCATCGGAGACAGCTGTAGAGCATCTTTATAATCACCCAGTTACGTTGTGGCGTTTGATAGCACACAAGGCATTCCTCTGGTATTCGAGAGTTGCATAATCTCATATTCAGAGGAACTTTATAAGTCATGATGAAAGCAATAGCAATAAAACTAAATGATCATTTATGCTAAGCTAATAGATGGGTCTTGTCCATCACATCATTCTCTAATGATGTGATCCCGTTCATCAAATGACAACACATGTCTATGGTCAGGAAACTTAACCATCTTTGATTAACGAGCTAGTCAAGTAGAGGCATACTAGGGACACTCTGTTTTGTCTATGTATTCACACATGTACTAAGTTTTCGGTTAATACAATTCTAGCATGAATAATAAACATTTATCATGATATAAGGAAATATAAATAACAACTTTATTATTGCCTCTAGGGCATATTTCCTTCATAAACTTCAGTCGAACTATGTTTGAAATATGAAATATGGTCAAAGTAGTTCAAATGTTTGTTCAAAAAATGGTTTTGTTTATATGGGTGCCCTATTATAGGACACCTGTTGGATATGGAGCTTCCTCGTGTCAAAAAAAACTGTCTCACACCCAATTTTTTTTACAACACCATGTTTTCACGCCCAAAAATAGGGCAACTATTGGAGATGCTCTAAATATACGATGCTCCATAGCGTTGGAGCCCTGGGAGTTGATTGAGGGCATCAATTGTATGGTGGGACCATGATGGTCAGTGGGATGGTTCGCGTGAATTGTTGTGTCGCGATGCCTAGGCTATTTCTTCCCTGATGAGCCCCTGTGGTAAGTGGGAGATCAACATGTGGGTCACCTTTTTCGGTGAAAGGGAGAGGTGGTCTTCTACTGGTCCACCTTGTGTGCGGTGTGCCATCTGCAGGGGCTTTTGCTCAGTACATGTCCTTTAGACGCCCTGGGAAGCCTCTGGACCGAGGGGCGGTAATTTAGGGAAGGGTTACAATGGTCGGTGGGTACCGTTTGGTGGTGGGGTGCTGGGGACGGCACACATTCATGCTACCATTGGAGGGCTCTTGCCTCTGCATGCGGTGTTTCTGTTAGAGGAGATGTGCCCTTGTGAAAGTGTGTCGTGTTTCTTAATCATGTTTTAGTTATGATGATGATGTATGATTAGAGGGACTAATACCTTCCTGAAGTAATTATCAGATGTTAATTCCTCTACACTGATAAAGGATGGAAGAAAGGCAGGCTCCAATCCAAAGAGGGAAAAGTTGTTGGCTAGATTACAAAAAATCGGAGGTTTGTTTCGGTTTATCTTTTTGAGTCAATAGAAAAGCCGCATCATTAAGAGGGGCTGAGATAATGTTTCTAGTTAGGAGATCATAACAAGTTCAGTTCAATTCATACACTCACTCAAACATCCAACTACACATCAAATTCATCATTGCCACTAAGTTTCATCAAATATACATCCTTCTAGTGCCCCTGGATCTCCAGGGTCCAATGGTTTCCTCTCTGGAGAAACGGATCTCTTCGGGGTCCCATGCCTCGGATGTCCGCTGTTCCGTGCCCTGGATCTCCGGGGTTCCTATGGCTCCCTCTCTGGAAACTCCGGGATCTTTGAGCTATCCATGGCATCTTCACTGGATGTGCTAGACCTCCGGGGTGTGAGACCCTGGATATCCGTGATATCTGTTGGCTCGCCCTCTTGATGGGATGGATCTCCGGGGTCTCATGGCCTGGATCTCAGGGGAGCCCGGATCTCCAATGCTTCCCCCAAACTCCAGGGTACACCGAGTGGCCCAATAATTGTAAGATTTGAGAGGGGATATAAAAGCCACTCCTTCCACCTCCAACCTAATCCTTCCACCTTGAGTTGCCCGCCCTTGTCTGAACTCGAAAAAGCTCATCCTCCATTGATTCCTCCACCCAAACACTCACAAATCTCGAGGATTCAAAGAAGATCAATCGATCTACACTTTCACCGAAACACTCGTCTTTCATGGCGGGTGGCCACAAGTGGCTCCAAGGTATGGTGCACGACTTTAGGTACAAAAATACACAATAAAATTCCCCTACAAGCACTGTGTCCATATGCTTTCACAAAAATATAACCCAAGGGACAATTTGTACATGATTATTCTTTTTGTCAACATGTATTTTTACCACACCTTTATGTAGCACTACAGCACACAAGCTTATTCAACACACTAGTTGTATACCAACAACGAAGCATACACACATACATACCACAGCTTATTTTACATACCGGCATTCGCAACAATGGGAGTCCAACTCTGGTCAATACTCCAAAAACACAACTATGATTACCCTCCTGTGCCTGTTTGGAATCATGAACTCCTGTAGTCCCACTGAAGAAAAATGGCTACGCAGCTTTCAAGGATGACAATGGAGGGGTCTCAGAATACTTCCAAGTACTCGCCATTTCAGAGTACCGCTCACCCTGGACATCACCGGCAGCGGCATAGGACTCGAGTTCGGCCATCTCCTCTGGTGTGAGCCTCACAAATAGTGCTCCCACATTCTGGTTGAAATTCTCGATTTTTGTTGTGCCAGGTATGGGACAAACATCGCTCCCCTGATGATGAACCCAGGCCAATGCAAGTTGTGATGGTGTGCACCCTTTTCTTGTTGCCATTGCGTTAACACGCTCAAATATCAGGGTATTCTTCTCAAGATTTTCTGGCTGGAATCTGGGCATATGCTGCAAAAGTATGAAGTTTTCAGTGAAATGGACAACTTGCCGTGGAAGTCCCATTCCCCTTTTGTGACAAGAAACTGAAAAGGCGTTTAAATTAAGAAAAGGTATGTGTATGATCAATGCAAAGAAAAAAATCCATCAAGCATAAACACAAATATGTTTGATTGATGAAGAGTTAGAAGCTAACTTAAAAAGCAGGATTAACCTGCACCAAAAATAGCAAAGTCTACATAGCAGTCGTTGGAATTCACCTTGCGGTAGTCCTGATCTGATAGCGAGTCGATCAGTTTTGCTCCACCAGAGAAAAATCCTCTACCAAGTGGGCTGTAAGGTACGATTCCGATTCCAAGTTCTCTTGAATTGACACAACAAAATAAATTTAGACCATGTAGTCCCTGATTTCAACAAGCAGAAGATAGCAATTTTTGTTCATTACCTGCAAGTTGGAATTATGTCTTCTTCCACATCTCTAGACCATAATGACCACTCCAGCTGAACTGCAGTAATAGGATGGACAGCATGAGCCCTTCTGATTGTTGATGCAGATGCTTCAGATAGTCCGATGTATTTTATCTTTCCTTCTTCGACTAGCTTCTTGAGTTCGCCAATCTAGCAAGGTGGAAACTCAGATTTAAGATGTAAAATAAAAAACATGTCTCAAATTGTGCAACTGGGGTTCTCAACATTCCGCCAATCTAGCAAGCTCACGTTGTATATGACAGTAACATAAAAAGGGATAGTTCACGTCCACGTTCAAATGTACATGTCTAAAATGGTGCAAGTTCACGGCTGCTAAAGGTATCATTACTTACAGTGGATAGATCAAATTCTTGTGACTAAAAAAGAAAGAAATGTCATGAGAATAGCAGCATTTAACCACGTTTCTGTCCTATTATTTTTTATTAATTATTATGAATCGTTTGGGTGAAGTTCAGTCGATGTGGCATTTGGAATTTAGGTTTGGATACTCAAAAGAAATGATGGAGTGTAGTACTATTTTGAACTTTTAAAGATCGGCAAACTTATTCTTTGAAAAGAAAAGTAAGATTAGATCATCAGTGAGATGAACTTTGGGGAAAGTTTAATCCTGTCTTTCAGCTAAACATTTTGAGTTTGCTGATCTTAAAAATGAGAGGAGACAGGTGATCACTCATGTGAGTTGTTTCTGAATTAGTGCATATTTTGTTAACCATTCAACAGACTTGTGAGGCCGGGGTTTATCCTTCTTTTCGGGAAAAGGAAAAAAACTACTCCCTCCTTCTAAATATAAGTATTTTTTTAGAGATTTCAATATGGACCACATACAAATGTATATAGACGTATTTTAGAGTGTAGATTCACCCATTTTGCTCCGTACGTACTTCATATTGGAATCTCTAAAAAGACTTATATTTATGAACAGAGGGAGTAATTGTTTAGCTAGTATGTGGACCTGGGTCCAGCATCACCTTTTCGTTGTAGCTAACAAAATAGATAAGTGGGGGTGTGACACTCACCGTGACCTCGATGGGCACATTTTTGTCGATGCGGTGCTGGTAGTAGAGATCAATACAGTCGACACCCAGCCGCTTGAGGCTGCCCTCGCAAGCCGCGCGCACGTACGCTGGATCCCCCCGGATGTTCCACTTGTTGTCTGCGAACGAGATGCCGAACTTGGTGGCCAGATCCACCTTCTCCCTCATGTCGCCTTGCAACGCCTGCGAGGAGCATTACATCGAACACCTTGAGTGCACGTCCGTGAATCAGAGTCCGACTAATTAGTCTAGCTTCTAGGAATCTAGGACCAACCTTGCCGAGCAGCATCTCGTTGGTGTGCGGCCCGTACATGTCGGAGGTGTCGAGAAAGGTGACTCCGGCGGCGACGGCGTGACGGATGAGCGCGACCATGTCGGGCTCGGGCTTGGGCGCGCCGTAGAAGGCGGACATGCCCATGCAGCCGAGGCCCTGCGCCGAGACCTCCATTCCCTGGGAGCCCAGCTTCACGCGGGGAACCGCCGCAGGAGCGGTTGCCATGTCTCCGGCAAGATGCTGCTCTCAGGCGTGGCCGGGTCGATCGGCGGCCACCGTGGTTTGGTGTTCGTGTGGATTGTCGTGGAGGAGCTCGTAGCCTCGTACCTTTATGTAGTGTCAGTGCCATGTGAGGCTGGCGGGAAGGGTAGCGTCACCCCATATGTCACGTGAGTTGACGAGCGTGGAGTTTCCGTTCAGAAGGGAGCCGTTCCCAACAGGGTAGCGTCATCCCATATGTAAACGGGGCGTCTTGCTACAGAATGAAGTAGACCTCATCACGTGCCACGTCTTTTTTTTCCCGGGTTCTCCTGGCACGTCCTTCGTCGTACAAATCCTAGTTGTTTATTCTTCGGGGACGAAATCGTCCTACAAATTCATATTCATGGCCACAAAAATTACGTTAAGTCGTGGTAAAAAATAACAGCTTGACTGGGAATAGCAAAAGTCCGGCGCGGCAAAGCGCGCCTACCCATCTACTCCACACGTCCACAAGTCCTAAACAACCGAGACCGATCAAGCATCCTAGTGTTTTTGGCTGCATTTATTTATTGACACCGCCTTCACCGAAGAAGAGAATAGAATCGCCATCGCCGTTGTTGATGAAGAGAGGTTGCATAATACGTTCCACCACACTAGAAGTGGTCGAGGGAGGGGGTGAGGGGTTGATGCACGCAATCAAACACATCCAGGGTGATTCTCCGGTCAAGATGATAAACGTAAACAAGAAGTACTCTCTCCGTAAAAAAAAATATAAGTAGTGATCTAAGAGCAACTTTAATGGGGTGATCCATTTCGTCCGCCCGTGTCCGCGGGTCGGGGCGGACAAAACTGAAGGCCCAATGCGCCGATCCAAACTCAAATCGTGTCCACCTGGCGTCTGCGCCGACCCATTTCCAGCCCAAAATTGCGCCTGAAATGCGTCGGCGCGGACGCGCCGCGCGTCTCCTCACCGTCTGCCGCGTCCCCACCTGTAGGCCACCCAACTGCCACCAGTCGTCTTATTTATGACACACCGACAGCGGGCCCACGCGTCAGCCAGTGGAAGCGTCCTTTTTTAACCACGCGTGCGGCGGGGGCCAGCCTTATCCACTTCTCCTGTCCACATCTGCCCCCCCCCCCCCCCCCACGCTTCCTCGCCGGCGACCGCAAACCCTAGCGCGCTCATGGGCCTCTTCGGCAGCAGCAATGGCAAGGGCAAGGGCATCCCCGACGCCTCGTCCTCCCGTGCTCCCCCTCCCCCTCCTCCTCCGGCGGCGCTGCGTTTCCGCCCTGGTCGCCGACGCATGCACATCCCGGTGCACCAAGCGTGGTCGCTGTGGGAGTACGGGCAGCTGCTGCCGTACCCCGATGTCACGCTTCCGCACCATTGGCATCTGGATCCGCAACGGATCCCGGTGCTGGCGGTTCCGCGAAGCCAGCGGGCGCACGACGGCGAGGTGCGTAGGCGCCGCGCGCAGCTCACGCTGGAGCAGCGTCGGCTGCCAGAGTACGCCACCGACTCTCCCAACTGGGAGGCGTGGTTCGCCCTCGAACACGAGGAACAACATCGCTCGGGTCCCACCGCCGTTCCCGTCGCCGCCCCCGCAGGTAGAGCCGAAGGACATGGAGGCGGAGGTGGAGTACCAAGCCGCCCTCGAGGAGGCCCTGCACACGCGCTGGAGGCTAGCCGCCTCGAGGAGGACGCGCACTGGGATGGGATGGAGCAAGCTCTTGCCCTGTCGGCGATGGGGGACTCCGTCCACACCCCGCTCTTCGTGCCGCCACCGCCACCGTCGCTGCCCAAGCCGGAGCCGACGCGGAAGCGCTCCCCGCCTCCACCCACTTGGCCGGAGGAGGCCTGCTCATGGACGGGCCGGTACCACGAGTGGGTGAGCGCGCCTCCTGTCCACTTCGCCGCGACGCCGGAGCAGGAGGCGGCGCTGGAAGGAGCACCGGCTCTGCCAGGAGCAGGCCGACGGCGAGGAACAGATGCGCTACGAGGTCATGCTCCAACGTGACGCGGAGGCGCTCCGACTCGAGGAGGAGGAGGAGGAGGAGGAGGGGCGCGTGCGGCTGGCCGCAATGCCGCCGCCCCAGCAGACGCCGGAGGAGGCTGCCCTGACAGCGTACCAGGCGGCGTTCGGGTGGACTGGCCCTGCTCAGGTCTTCATCGACCTCATCGACGACGACGGCGTCGACGACAAGGGCAAGGGCAAGGCCGACAACGTCTAGGGCAGCGTGCGGGGCGGCAGCAGGCGGGCGCAGACTTTTTTAATGTTTAATTAGATCTAAATAGACTTTGGCCGGAGTTTGACCGGCCACTTATGTTTAATTATGTTTATTTCGTGCAACCTTTTTGTTTATTTCCACGCCAGCACATTTGGATCGGCCTTCTCGTTGGACGGTCAAGCCGACCCATTTTAAAATACAGACGTGCACATCCGCCTGGCCGATCCAAACGGACAAAGCGCGTACCCGTTTGAATCGCCCTGTTAGAGTTGCTCTAAACGCTCTTATATTTCCTTACGGACGAAGTACTTTTACAGTGCTCCAGAACCAAGCTAAAACAAGCATCGAGGCTACCAGCATAAAGGCAGTCTTCGGTCCTATCTTCCAAACTGGATTGTTTGGGCATGTAAAGGCTGAACTATCTATGGTAACCACTGTTGGTCTCTGCACCACTGCACATACTCTACCAACGGTTTCATTACATAATTTAAACAGGATTATTCATTCTGCCGACATATTAATATCACACATCACTTGTATTTTGTTGGTCAATACAATACAGAAGCCTTGGTAGCAATGACATTTATTAAGCAGGAGCAAATCGGTAACCAAGCATAACATACACACATCGCAGCTCAGTTCATATACATGCATCTGCAGAAATGGAAAACGAAGTCCTGGGTTCAACTCTACCCTGCTTTTACCTTCTCATCAAAAGTAAACAGTGTAGTTGTTGAAGAGATGAAACTGTCTACTCAGCTTTCCAAGATGACAATGGAGGGGTCTCAGACTCCTTCCAAGTACTAGCCATTGGAGGGTACCTGTCACCCTGAACATCACCTGCAGCCGCGTAAGACTCGAGTTCAGCCATTTCCTCTGGTGTGAGCTTCACAGCTAATGCTCCCACATTTTGGTTGAAATTTTCAATTTTTGTTGTCCCAGGGATGGGGCAAACATCGCTTCCCTGATGGTGAACCCAAGCCAAGGCAAGTTGTGATGGTGTGCATCCTTTCCTTGTGGCCATCGCATCAACACGCTCAAATATCTGGGCATTCTTCTCGAGACTCTCTGGTTGAAATCTAGGTAAATTCTGTAGAAGTATAAAGTTATCAGTAAAAGATCAAACTGGTAGTACAAGTTCTACCTCAGTTTTGTAGGAGAAATGGACAAGTCTTGTATGTACACTCATGCCAGTTCACAAAAAACTGTGATTTTAGACAATGATATGGTCCTCGCAGCATTTTTATTATAATATACTTTGTTACCAGTAGCTTTACAAGTTCAAATGCTAGTTGACAAAAATTGTTGAATTTTTATTATAATATACTTTGTGGAAGATGACAGATAGGGAGGCAGAAGTGCTAAGAAGCAGGGAACAAAAGAGCAATCATCGGAGTGACAGAGTACAAGAGCGGACACACTGTAATACCATGTAGTAGACTACTAACACTTGCCACACACCATTGCATTTCATTGATCACGAATAACTAGAGTAAATTGCTTACATGAGGTAACCTTAAAGAGAGTAGATAATAGACCGTGATGGTAGAGTACCATGCATACATGCAGGACATGCCACACAAACCAGGTGCAGGTCTAACACATATATCCAATCCAAATACATTTGGTCAATGTACCCTTGCAAATGCATGCAATTGTGAATCAATGCAAGCATGGTAATTGCTGTGGTACCTTTGCAAAGAGGTGAAACAGAGTCAATTTATCATTGGTACTCCCTCCGTCCGGAAATACTTGTCCTCGAAATGGTTGTATCTAGACTTATTTTAGTTATAGATACATCCATTTTATCCATTTCGAGGACAAGTATTTCCGGACGGAGGGAGTACCCAATATTTTGAGGGATACCTAAACTACCCCCAAGGTGGAAAATGATGAAATAAGGCACAAAATGTTGAAATATATTGTCCACCATTCGCCATCAGTTCAGACTTTGTATGAACTGGTTGGTGCATGAATTAGATATGGTATCAGAGCCAAGAGGTCGCAAGTTCAAGACCCGACAAACACATTTTTGAATAAAAATAATTGCAGCCTACATTGATGCCATATCTAAGGCTAGGAGCAGCCTAGACGTGAAGGGGGGGTGGAAACAAAATGCTCACCCTTCTGCATTAGTTCGGACTTTTGGATGAACTCCTTGTGCATGAGATCAATACAAAACACAGCGACAAGATTTACTATTCATCTAATAATATACACCCAAGAATTTATTTTCAAAAATTTCAACACAGAAGTGCTCCATTTGAACTTATTAGGGTGATACACTGACCCTATTTGACATCTTTGCAATGGCACCATAGGAATTACCGTGTTTGAAGTGATACATTAATAATTACCTTTGTAGTGGTACATCAACAATTTATCGAATAAGATATCAGTACCACAAATTTTGGAGTTTGACTAGACATATGTCCAAAACAACTACTTTTTGCAAGGCAATGCTTTAAAAAAGTTTCCATAGGATCAAGGGAATGAGGATCATTCCCATCATGCATAAGCATAATATTTGGATCATTGCACATTTAGAAATCTGATGACAATGAAGAACTAAGTTGCAGCCACAATGTCATGGGAAGTCACCTTGCGGAAGTCCTGGTCTGATAGTGAGTCAACCAATTTTGCTCCTTTAGAGAAGAATCCTCTACCAAGTGGGCTGTAAGCAACAATTCCAATTCCAAGTTCTCTGAAATTTACAAGTAAAATGATTATGATAAATAAAGCGCCCGACTTTTCAACAAACAAAATGCCCTGGATCCCTGGTTTTTGTATAATACTCCCTCCGTCCGAAAATACTTGTCATCAAAATGGATAAGAAGGGGTGTATCTATAACTAAAATACGTCTAGATACATCCCCTTTTATTTATTTTGGTGACAAGTATTTCCGGACGGAGGGAGTACCTGCAAGTTGGAATTATGTCTTCTTCGACATCTCTTGACCACAGTGACCACTCCATCTGAACTGCAGTGATAGGATGAACAGCATGAGCCCTCCTGATTGTTGATGCAGATGCTTCAGATAATCCGATGTATTTTATTTTTCCTTCTTCGACAAGCTTCTTGAGTTCTCCAACCTAATAAGGTGGAAGTAAATTTAGTTGGCAACATAAAAAAACAAAGGCATGGCTTACATCATATAACAACATAATAAATGGACAAGGATGAGAACAAAAGGACCAGTCCGACAGTTGTGTGTACAGATAAAGGACAGCCATAAGACACCAACCATCCGGTGAACCAGCCTCCGCCAACCATCTCTCTATTCTAAGAAATTTTACTTCTCTCACTTGCAGTCTTCACCTCCACTTGTATGTACGTATTCATAACATTAACCACAACAAATATAAAAACCACTCCAAAAACACAAACGGGAGCACGACTTCCTCCTTCACTAACGGAGCGGTGGAGGACGACGGCCCCCGAGACCGTGGGCGGCGGCGCCACGATCCGGAGCTCACTCCATCGGATCCACCGGTCGGAACCAAGAACCAGCCACTGCCGGACTTGCTCATTGCGGTGTGTGGAGGAGAGGAGAGGAGAGGACAGGTGAGGTGGCGGTGTGATGAGAGGAGAGGAGATGGGGTTGGTCGGCACACCAGCCTGCTTAAATAGCAGGGGCAGGCAGACCGATGCCACTTCAATGCGACGCAGCGGCCGAAGTAGGTTTCTCGGTTGCCACGTCGATGTGAACGCCGGCGCATTCAACCCTTTGGTCTGTTAGAATAAGTTGTGTAGAGGTAGGAGAGTAGTTTTAAACTTGTAATCTTCTCTCTTATCTCTTCTTCTGTTTTCTCTTTCTGTAACCGATTGAGTCGATCCTGATCTCTCTCTCGATCGATCTCTACCTTGTAAGCCACGGCATGTCTCTTATATATACAATGCGGCCCAGACGAAGGGTTCTACGCTTCCTCAATTACTTTACATGGTAACAGAGCCTCTTCCTCGATAGATCAGGAAAGATCGCATCTAGCTACCTCTTCGACCGAGCGAGATGTCCACCACCTCCGCCGCCATGACGGCCAGCACCGTTGGTGCGCTCACCACCTCATCATCCTCCGCCTTTGCCTCCTCCTCCACCTCCACCAACACCTCTCTCCTCGGATCACCACCCCACGAGAAGCTCACGAGGGGTAACTTCCTGCTTTGGAAGGCCATCGTGCTGCCCCAGATCAAGGGCGCACAGATGGAGCACCACCTCGACGCGCAGAGCCCGCCACCGCCGGCCATGCTCACCATCACCAAGGACGGCAAGGACGAACAGGTCCTCAACCCCGCATGATCCCTCTGGTACGCGCAGCAACAGCAGTTCCAAGGATTCTTGATGGGATCCCTATCCCGCGAGATCCTGGCACAGGTCGCAACGCTCTCGACGCCGGCCGAAGTATGGCATGCCATCCACGCCATGTTTGCTGCCCAAAGCCAAGCTCAAGCAATCAACACCCGCATCGAGCTCACGAATCTTCAAAAAGGTAACATGACAATGGCTGAATATCTTGGAAAAATAAAGAGCCTTACAGATGAAGTAGCTTGCACCGCCGCCGTGCTCTCCGATCCGGAGATCGTGTCCAAGATTCTTGCCGGCCTCGACATGGACTGCAACCCTGTGGTCTCGGCTCTTGCTGCACGGGTGGAGCCCATCACGGTTCAGGAGCTGTATAGCCAGCTCTTGAGCTTCGACGCTCGTCTCAGTCTCCTCCACGGCACCAACGTTCGACAGTCCTCCGCCAACTCTGCCTCCCGTGGCCGTGGCCGTGGGCGCGGTCACCAGGGGCAACGAGGCGGCGGGCGCGGGCGCGGCAACAGCGACTACACCAACAACAGCGGCAGCAGCGGCTACAACAACAGGGCAGGGGGTGGTGGCTTCAACGCCAACAACAGTCGCCGTCCCCCTTCCTCCCGTGCGAAACCTCGCTGCCAGCTCTGCAAGAAGGCGGGCCATGAAGTTATGGACTGCTGGCATCGGTACGATGAGAACTTTGTTCCTGATTCCCGTCACGTTGCTGCAGCCATGCGTGAACAAGGAGGAGAAGGGGTTTGGTATGTTGACTCTGGTGCAACGGACCATGTCACAAGCGAACTAGAGCAACTCGCCCTCCGTGAACAGTATCATGGCAACGATCAAATTCACACTGCAAGCGGTGGAGGTATGGATATTCAACACATTGGTCAAGCTTTTATTAATTCCCCTACGCTTAAACATGATCTAATCCTAAAAGATGTTCTTCATGTTCCTCAAGCCGACAAAAATCTTGCATCCATGTCTCGTTTAGCCAATGATAATAACATCTTCTTTGAAACTCACCCTCGTTACTTTTTCATAAAGGATCGGGCAACGAGGGAACTCCTCCATCACGGTAGATGCATTGGAGGTCTCTACCCCATCACATCCGGAGCACTTAGTCACAAGCGTCGTCAAGTCCACTCCGCCATCAAGCCCTCCTTGGCCAGGTGGCATCAAAGATTAGGGCATCCGTCATCGATCATAGTTCAACAAGTAGTCAATAAAGGCAATCTCTGATTGTCCCATAGTTCAGTTAATGAGTCTGTTTGTGAAGCTTGTCAATGTGCCAAGAGTCACCAACTCCCTTATCCCAAGTCGAATAGTGTATCTCATGCTCCTTTAGAACTTATATTCAGTGATGTATGGGGTCATGCCAGAGATTCTTTTGGAAGAAAAAAAATATTATGTCAGTTTCATTGATGACTATAGCAAGTTTACTTGGATTTATTTGCTCAAGTACAAATCTGAAGTTTTCTCTGTGTTTCAAGAGTTCCAAAAACTTGTTGAACGTCACTTTGATCGGAAAATTTTGACAGTCCAAAGTGACTGGGGAGGGGAGTATGAAAAACTCAACTCTTTCTTCCGTAGCATAGGCATTGAACATCATGTATCTTGCCCTCATGCTCACCAACAAAACGGCTCCGCTGAGCGGAAACATCGCCACATTGTTGAAGTTGGTCTCTCACTTCTTGCTCATGCATCTATGCCTCTCAAGTATTGGGATGAAGCATTCATCACTGCCACCTATCTTATAAATCGCCTCCCTAGTAAAGTCATTGCCAACACCACTCCATTGGAGCGTTTGTATCATCAAAAACCTGACTACAATTCTATTAAAATATTTGGGTGTGCTTGCTATCCCAACCTACGTCCATACAATCGCCATAAACTCGAATTTCGTTCTACTCAATGTGTGTTTATTGGCTATAGTAATCTTCATAAAGGTTACAAATGCTTAGAAGTTGCAACCGGGCGCATCTATATTTCTCGCGACGTTGTTTTTGATGAGACCCTTTTTCCGTTCGCCAAACTTCATCCTAACGCCGGAGCCCTTCTCCGTGCTGAAATAGCACTCCTTTCCGATCACGGGGGTGAATTAAATAAAACTGACTGTGTGCAAAATTCCATCGAAAATAGTGGTTCTGATGATGTTTGTGCAGAATTGGGCCATGATTTTATGTGTGCAGGAAAAGACAGGAACGGCACAGAGCACGAGGCGGATTCACCTGGCAGCAGCAGCGCGCGATCCAACGCTGATCTGCGTGCCAGTCCTGCCTCTGCCGTCGAGCGATCCGACGCAGATTGGCATGCAGCCAATCAGGTGGACGCCAGCGTGGGTTCCCCCGCTCCCGAGACGGTTGTGGCCGACAGCCCGCTCCTGGTGGACCCCGACAGCGGGGCCAGCCCACGCACGGAAGAAACCGCGTCCCCACGTGGTGCACGCGGTACCGAGCCAGCCGCCGACAGCGCTGTCAGCGGGGCGCCTGCGGGGTCAGGATCGCCCTTGGATCACGCGCCTGGATTCTCTGCAGATCCTGCGCGGCTATCCTTCTTGGATCAGGAGCCAGGATCTTCTGTGCCTGACTCTACAACATCTCCTGCGCCTGGATCTTCTGTGCCTACAGCATCTACAGTACCAGAACCTCCTCGTCGGCATACTCGATCACAGTCAGGTATTATTAAAGAAAAAGAATATACCGATGGTACGGTCAGGTATGACAGAGTAAGGCGTGCTTTTCTCAGTCACATTGGTGAACCAACTCATTTGCATGATGCCCTTACACACAAAGAATGGAAAGAAGCTATGGATCATGAATATGATGCACTCATGAAAAATAAAACATGGCATTTGGTACCACCAAGGCAGGGTCACAATGTCATAGATTGTAAATGGGTATACAAGATAAAGAGAAAATCTGATGGAAGCATAGACAGATACAAGGCTAGACTAGTTGCCAAAGGTTTCAAACAGAGATTTGGTATTGATTATGAAGATACTTTTAGTCCTGTTGTTAAGTCAGCTACTATTCGACTTGTACTGTCTATTGCTGTTTCCAGAGGTTGGAGCCTACGCCAGCTAGATGTTCAGAACGCGTTTCTTCATGGTGTTCTTGAGGAAAAAGTGTTCATGCGGCAACCACCGGGATATGAGGACCGAAGTACACCACACTATGTATGTAAATTGGATAAAGCTTTGTATGGTTTGAAACAGGCCCCGAGAGCTTGGTACTCAAGGTTGAATATGCAGCTACAACAACTTGGGTTTACACCATCTAAAGCAGATACCTCATTGTTCTTTTATCATAGAGATAAGATCACTATATTTGTGCTTGTCTATGTTGATGATATAATTGTTGCTAGTTCAAGTGCACATGCTACCACTTGTTTGCTTAAAGATTTGAAGTTGGAATTTGCTCTCAAGGACTTAGGTGATCTTCATTATTTTCTTGGCATAGAAGTTAATCAGATAAAGGATGGTATACTTCTTACACAAGAAAAATACACCAATGATATACTCAAGAGAGTGGGATTGGACGAATGTAAACCTGTAAGTACACCAATTTCAACTTCAGAGAAACTTACAGTTGAAAGTGGAGAGGCACTTGGACCGGAAGATGCAACAAAATATAGAAGTGTTGTTGGTGCTTTACAATATTTGACTCTTACTCGTCCTGATATTTCTTATTCTATCAATAAGGTATGTCAATATTTATATGCACCTAGAACAACTCACTGGACTGCAGTAAAAAGGATTTTAAGGTACCTCAAATATTCAGAAGGTCTTGGACTTCAGATTACAAAATCATTGTCTCTACTTGTTACTGCATATTCTGATGCAGACTGGGCAGGATGTGCTGATGACAGGAGGTCCACAGGTGGTTTTGCTGTGTTTCTGGGAACAAATCTTGTGTCATGGAGTGCAAGAAAACAGGCTACTGTCTCTAGGTCAAGTACAGAAGCTGAGTATAAAGCACTAGCTAATGCTACAGCTGAGGTAATGTGGATACAGACTTTGCTATATGAACTTGGAATCAAAGCTCCACAGGCAGCGAGGTTATGGTGTGATAATATTGGTGCCACTTATCTCTCAGCTAATCCTGTTTTTCATGCACGGACCAAACACATTGAAGTTGATTTTCACTTTGTCAGAGAAAGAGTAGCTCGAAAGCTACTTGATATTCGTTTTATACCAACTGGTGATCAACTTGCTGATGGCTTCACAAAACCTCTCACTACAAGAAGGTTGAACGGGTTCAAGAACAATCTTAACCTTGGAAAAGTTCATTCGGTTCAGATTGAGGGGGAATCTTAGAATAAGTTGTGTAGAGGTAGGAGAGTAGTTTTAAACTTGTAATCTTCTCTCTTATCTCTTCTTCTGTTTTCTCTTTCTGTAACCGATTGAGTCGATCCTGATCTCTCTCTCGATCGATCTCTACCTTGTAGCCACGGCATGTCTCTTATATATACAATGCGGCCCAGACGAAGGGTTCTACGCTTCCTCAATTACTTTACATGGTCACGTCCGTCTGCCCATCAATTCGGGTAGGCGGCCGTCCAGTCGCATCAGCTCTGCATCCACGCTAAGCGGCATGAATGTGTGGCGAGGTTTCTAGAGCAGAAGGTGCGGGAAGGGTTTTGGGCAGGGCCGTGTAGTCGGACGCAAACGTAGCACGAGTCCAAACGCCCGCAAACCTTCCCTGGGTTTGGTACCGGTTTGTGGGATTTTGGACGAGACCTTTTACAGTGCATCAAACTAATGTGAGCCGTCCATTTTCAGTGATTCAATGGACTAAATCCACCAATACAACTAGAAAAAATCAATAGTATATTTTGTTCAAGGGGTAAAACTGGAAGACTTACAAAATAGATACCAAAACTCTACACGTATTGGGAAATCCGTGTTTTTTCTTCTCCTGCTCTGACGAGACTGCAGGGACCGGTTCGGCCAAATATTTTCCAGCGGACATGAGATGCAACAGAGACGATTGTACATAGTCGATGGATCCATGCCGGAGGTCTTTTTGGCCGAGGAAATTGTTAGGAAATATGCAACTTGTATTCCCATGAGGCCATAGGCCGATATATATACATGTACAGGTGTGGAACATATGCAGGAAACCCCTTATACAACGGGATAAATACAAAGGGGTACATGACTTATATTATAACTCTAACACCCCCCCTCAAACTCATGGTGGATGAACAACACTGAGTTTGGAGAGATAAAAGCCATGTTGTGCTCTAGTCTAGGCCTTCGTCAGGAAATCCGCCAACTGTAACTCAGAAGGCACATACTGAAGAGCAATAACCTGATCCTGCACACCAGCGCGCACATAGAAAGCATCAACACCAATATGCTTGGTGAGCTCATGCTTCACAGGATCGCGCGCAATGCTAATAGCACCTGTACTGTCAGATAAGAGCAGAGTCGGTGTAGTGACAGAAACACCAAAATCCTGAAGTAACCACCGTAACCAAGTCACCTCTGCCGTCAAAAGAGCCATTGCTCGCAACTCAGCCTCGGCACTCGAACGGGAGACTGCAATCTGTTTCTTCGTCTTCCAGGCAATGAGAGAACCACCAAGAAAAACACAGTAAGCAGAAAGTGAACGGCGATCTGAGGGATCACTAGCCCACGTAGCATCCGAATAGGCCTGAAGCTGTAAAAAACTGGAGCGAGGAAAGAATAGACGGTGAGATATCGAAGAACACGAAGGAGATGACTATAGTGAACCGATGTGGGAGCAGAGACGAACTGACTCAGAATATGAACCGGATAAGAGATGTCTGGACGAGTGACAGCTAGATAGACAATACTGCCAACAAGATGACGATAACGCGTCGGGTCAGGGAGAGGATCACCATCAGTAGCACGGAGGTGAAGATTGAGCTCCATAGGAGTCTCAACAATGCGCTCGTCAGTAAGAGCAGCACGAGCAAGAAGATCCTGGATATACTTTTCCTGGGATATAGAAAAGCCATCAGAGGTAGAAGAGACTTCAATCCCAAGAAAGTAGCGAAGAGGTCCAAGATCAGACATAAGAAACTGCTCACTAAGACGAGCCTTTACAAAGGCAATATACTCAGGGTCGTCGCCAGTGATGATCATGTCATCAACATAGAGAAGAAGAAGAGTCCGACCACGAGTGGAAATGTGGACAAACAACGCTGGATCATGATCACTCGCTGAAAAACCAGCGGCAGTCACCACAGAGGCAAAACGCTCAAACCAGGCACGAGGGGCTTGCTTAAGGCCATAGAGAGAGCGACGAAGACGACAGACCATGCCATCAGGAATAGAATACCCAGGTGGGGGCTGCATGTATACCTCCTCACGCAGCTCACCATTAAGAAAGGCATTCTTAACATCAAGCTGAGAAACAGACCAATGACGAATAGAGGCCACAGCGAGAAGTGTGCGGATAGTGGTCATATGGGCCACAGGAGCAAATGTCTCATCGTAATCACGACCATGCTCCTGCTGAAAACCACGAGCCACAAGACGAGCTTTGTAACGCTCAAGAGAACCATCAGAGCGAGTCTTAACCTTGTAGACCCACTTACAAGTGATGGGACGAACACCGGGAGGAAGAGAAACAAGATCCCACGTGCCGGTACGCTCAAGAGCAGCAAGCTCCTCTGCCATCGCAAACTGCCATTCAGGATGAACAAGAGCATCGCGATAAGACGTAGGCTCGAGTATAGCTGAAAGAGCATATCGACTAGGAGAATAGCGGTCAGGGGGAGGGCGAGGCCGAGCCCGAAGACCATAAGGCGGCTGGGATGAGGAGGACGACGCACCAGAAGTAGATGGCACGTCAGTGGATTTATCTAGAACACGTGGACGACGAGTATAATGAAAAGGAAAGGAGGGAAGAGGTGGAATCACTGGAGGTGGAGACGGGGAATGTAGCGAGGACGAAGGTGGAGAAGGGGAAGGTATCGGTGATGAAGGTGGAGATGGGAAATGTGGCGGTGATGAAGATGGAGAAGAATCTGTAGGAGAGGATGGCGTCGGATCTGCAACAGCAGGACGAGGAATAGGCATACTGGGCACAGAGGGAGGTGTGTCAGGAAAAGTGAGGAAAGAGATATCCTCCACTGAATAGGTTGAGGAAGATGGACGCGGGTAGAAAGGACGAGACTCATCAAAAGTTACATCCCGAGAAATACGCATCCGACGACCGATAGGATCCCAACAACGATAGCCCTTATGCTCATCACGATAGCCTAAGAAGACACTCAACAGACTGAGCGGACAGTTTGGTGCGTTCACGAGGGGCTAGAAGAACATAGCAAACACAACCAAACAAACGAAGCGCCGAGTAATCAGGAGAACGATCAAAGAGACGCTCGAAAGGAACGCCACCCTGCAAAGCAGTGGAAGGCTGAAGGTTGATGAGATAGGTGGAAGTGGAAACAGCCTCGGCCCAAAAATGAGGTGGAAGAGAGGCGGCGATCATCAACGCACGAGCCGTCTCAAGAAGGTGACGATGCTTGCGCTCAGCCACGCCATTCTGAGCATGAGCACCAGGACAAGAGAACTGAGCAAGAGTACCTTGCTCGGCAAGAACTCCACGCAACATCTTGGAGATATACTCTCCAGCAGAGTCAGCACGGAACACACGAATAGGCGTAGAGAACTGAGTGTGGACCATGGCAGCAAAATGCTTATAGATAGATAAGACCTCACTACGAGAAGACATAAAATATATCCATGTGTGCCGAGAGAAATCATCTATGAAGATAATATAGTAGCGATGACCTCCCTTCGAGGAAAAGGGAGCTGGACCCCAGACATCAGAGTGAACAAGGTCAAAAGGACGCTGAGACACAGTGTCGCTGTGAGGACAAGGTAACTGGACCTGTTTACCAAGCCGACAGCCCTGACAGTCTAAAGACACACCGCCGGAGACGGATCCAAGAAGACCACGTCGAACTAAGGATGAGAGACGAGAGCCACATAGGTGACCAAGGCGATGATGCCACTGCTGAAAAGAGCTGGTAGACAAGGCAACAGAGGAGGAGAGACTGGCGGCAGCAGCAGCGGACGGAAGGTGAAGCCAGTCAAGCTCCCAGAGACCCTGAGAGTCACGACGTCGAGGACCGGCACCAAGGAGAGTACCAGTATGGCGGTCCAGAACGGAACAAGAGTCAAAGTCGAGAATGACACGACAACCAGAGTCAACAATTTGTCCACCAGAAATGAGCTGCATGGTAAGTCGGGGAACATGAGCAACATCAGGAACATGAAAAGAAGAAGTGCTAAGAATGCCTCGGCCAATAACCGGGAGAGAGGTACCATCAGCAGTAAGAACATGAACAGGAGAATCGAGAGGTCGAGTAGAGGACAGAGTGGATGAATCATGAGTCATATGAAAAGATGCTCCAGTATCAAGAATCCACGGAGATGTACCTGCTTGTGTAGAAGGTGGTCTCACAATGCCAGAAGAGTCAGCAGCAGAACCAGCAGAACCTGTCGATGGAGAACCGGAGGATGGAGCTAGCAGGCATCGAACTCGCACAATCTCCTGCTCGGTCAGGGGCGCAACTGAAGAGGTCGACGTAGATGCGCCCGACAATAGAGAGTCTGAGGCAACCAGCAGGGCGCGAAGTCGCGCAATCTCCTCCTCAGTGAAGTACACAGCTGAAGTAGTCGACGCAGTAGCACCGGGAGCACCGGGAGAGAAGCGGCCACCACCACCTGTGGAAGCCGCTAGATGTGGCGGTGTAGCATGACCAGTAGTATCCACACAGGCCGGTGGAGGAGACGAGGCCGTATGTAGACAAGCGCCAATCGTCAATGGAAGACGCCTGTGCGAGGCGGAGTCGACGGAACCATATGCACCAGCACTACCAGTGAAAGTCGCGAGAGGAGTCGACGTAGAGCGACGGTCACCATGTGCAGAGGTCGGGAGAAGAGTCGCGGAGGAGTGACCAACACAACAGGCGGAAGATGCCGTAGCGGACGACGTCACAGGCTGACGAGCACCAAGCACCGAGGAAAAGCGCATATGCGAGACAGGATCAGTGTAGGGTACGCTTTCCAAAATCAGCGGACAGTGTGGAGAGGAAATTGTACCCGACGACATGATGCTTCCTTTTTTTTCTTCTTTTTTTTTCTTCTTTTTTTTCTTTTTTTTTATCGGAAGGCAACCAGTCAAACAGCCAACACAGCGGCCGAGCAAATCAGATCGGAATCAGTAGGCGGCGGCGGAGCAGAATCAAGTGGGGGAGGCTAGTGCACCACGTCACGGGCCTTCACGGGAGGAAGATGGTGCAGCAGCCGCATGTGAACAAGCACACATTGGGATGAGACTTGTACATGCACACGTCAGGTTCAGGCGGGCCGTCACAGGCCAACAGCGAGCGGCCGGATTAGTCTGCCCGACCTTGCAGACCACGTGGCGGCTGTGGCATCCAGAAGAAGCAGCGCCCCAGCGTGTGCTGAGGAAGCCGGCGGGCGTGGATGCTTCAGGCCGGGGCGGCGGATCAGGACCTGGCGTGGATGGATGGGTAAGATTCCACCGGAGCAGAATAGGAGAGGAAGCAGCAGCGGCCATCCGGAGAGAAGGAAACGGAAACGGCCGTGCACGACGGGATCGAGCACGAGTTGCGGCGTGCGAAAAAAAAACCCTAGGGCTCTAATACCATGTTAGGAAATATGCAACTTGTATTCCCATGAGGCCATAGGCCGATATATATACATGTACAGGTGTGGAACATACGCAGGAAACCCCTTATACAATGGGATAAATACAAAGGGGTACATGACTTATATTATAACTCTAACAGAAATCACCATATACAATACATTGATTGATCGTGTCATGATGTACTAGTACGCGTATGTGATCAGCCGATTGTTTTCCGGCGATCAAGCCGGTGGCCGCGACCGATGCACACAAGCGACGCACGCACAAGCAGCGGCCGCACCTCCGAGAGGGAGCTGCAGCAACGACGGCGCTGCTGATCAGGACGCCGTAGTGGCGGCTCCGTGGCCTCCTGATTGATTTGATGCCCGATCACAGACATAGCTCCCACTTGAAGGTCATGGCTCTGATCGATTGTTGAACATGCACCATTGATGACCGGCGATGGCAACGACGAGGTCACATGAGGATGGCCACCGTGAGCGATTTTACAAATTAGGAAACTTTTTTTTTGACAAAACTACCCCGCTAATTAACGGCTGAGATGATTCAATACTACTTGGTACCAGAGGTAGTATGATGTGCCGTAAAAAATCTCTTTTGGACGTCCGAAGGCGTCCACGGTGTTTAAGGGACACCATTGGATGGCAAAATATCCAGACAAGCCAGTCCGAACGTTTAGGGGAGGTTTGGTGATGAGCGTTGGAGTTGCCCAAAAGGACATAAGACACCAACCGTCCGGTGAACCAGCCTCCACCAACCCACTCTCTGTTCTAAGAAATTTGAGTTCTCTCATCACCAGCAGTCCCCACTCTCGTATTCATCACAACTATAACCACAGCAAATATAAAAATCACTCCAAAAAAAAACCAAAAAAATAGTTGGGGACATGAAACTCACCGTGACCTCGATAGGCACCCTGGTGTCGACGCGGTGCTGGTAGTAAAGGTCAATGCAGCTGACGCCGAGCCGCTCGAGGCTGCCCTCGCACGCCGCCCGCACGTAGGCCGGATCCCCGCGAACCTCCCGCTTGCCGTCGGCGAACGAGATGCCGAACTTGGTGGCCAGCTCTACCCTCTCCCTCACGCCCCCCAGCAGCGCCTGTCACGAGCAGAGCATTACATCGAGCGCCTTTAGTGCGCGTCCATAAATCAAAGATCTGAGCATGATTGCAGCACATAACCGACCTTGCCGAGGAGGATCTCGTTGGTGTGCGGCCCGTAGATGTCGGAGGAGTCGAGCAGGGTGACGCCGGCGGCGACGGCGTGGTGGATGAGCCCGACCATGTCGGGCTCGGGCTTGGGCGGGCCGTAGAAGGCGGACATGCCCATGCAGCCGAGGCCCTGCGCCGAGACCTCCATACCCTGGGAGCCCAGCTTCAAGCGCGGCACCACCGTGACAGGAGCGGTCGCCATGGTCGTCAAGGTAGTGCTCCCCGCTGGTCTTGGATGTTGCCGGCAGGTTTTGGTCTGGCTCTGACGTAAATGGGGAGCAGCTAGGTGTTCTCGAAACTTTTTATTGTTCGTGCGAGTGTATGAGATGTTCTGACTTCTGAGGTTGGTGGAATGGCGGCATCAGTGTGGGACAGCCAGAGAGGTAGTTTTTCACCTCCAGCTTACCGTCTCATTCCTTCACCGTGCAAACTGGCCATATATTAACGGTAATGTTATCTGGCAGATGGTTGGGGGTGGCAAGCTTACGCACTTTCCTGATGGTTTTAGTTGTGATGTGAGATTAAACGGTGACAATTTTAGAAGGAAAACGCTCTTCTCTGAAGAAAGAAACTGTCACCCCTCGTATAACTAAAACTGCCATCTAAACATTCGCTAATGTCAACCTCTCCCGGTGAATGTTCCCCAGTTAAGAGAGTCATATACTAAATATTACTTCCTCAGTTTCAAAATAAATGACCAAACTTTATACTAACTTTATACTAAAGTTAGTATATAATTAAGTCATCTATTTTAGAACGGAGGGAGTACCTATCATTAAAAAGACTTTACAAAAAATAGAAATTACATCTAAGTCTGTAGGGTGTTGAAGTCTTTAGTCTGTCTTAGCAGAGCAAATTTGTTGAAACTCATGAACTTTTTTTTTGAGAAACTTTCAATCTATTCATCTTCAATTATGGCAGTACAAATAACAACAAAGGTAATAAAAATTACAAGCATGTCCGTGGACCACCTAATGACGACTACAAGCATTGGAGCAAGCCAAAGACGTGCCGCCGTCATCGCCCCTCCCTCACCGAAGCTGGGCAAACCTTATTGTAGTAGACAGACGGGAAGTCGTCGTGCTAAAGACCCAAAAGACCAGCGCACCAGAGTAGCAACCATCGCGATAAAGAAAGTCATAAATTAGAAGAATCAATCATGTAAACACCTAAACGAAGATGAACGAAGACCGGATCCAAATAGATCCACCGAAGACCAGCACCGATCGAATCCCGCAAGATCCGACGGAGACAAACCTCCACACGCCCTCCGACGATGCTAGACGCATCATCGGGACAGGGATAGAACGTGGGAGACATTATTCCTACCAAGGGACACAATCCCAATCAAGATGTTGAATCTAACAAGAACGAGAACGGGTCCCTCCCGCCGGCAGGGGGCGAGATCCTCCACGCCGCCATGGCCTAGAGACCATCGGAGATGGGAGGGACCGGCGGCGGCGCCGACAGGAGGAGAAGAACTTTTCTTGTGGAGGAGAAAAAAGAAACCACTTTTCTGAAACTCATGAACTTATAGAAACAATAGTCAAGAATTCAGTCAATAACTTAATATAGATCAAACGAGGCTAGTCGTCATGATCTACATATCAAATTGCTGCCTAGATTAGAAAAAACACTAGAGAGGGCATGTAGAACCCTCCAAGTCCGGCACGCAACTAGAGAACAAGGGCCATCTAGTCGTTCCTTATATAGTATAATTAATTTCTGAGGAGTACAACCTATTTGGAAGGTTTGGATACCCCCTTGAGGACACATTCTTTCTCTGGTTATTAGCTCACAACAAGGTACAAAAGATAACTTGAAGAAAAGGCATGTTGCTAAAAATACGGTCCATTTAGCATTTAGCTTTTGACTGTATGGTTGCCTCTAATGTTAGGCCATTTATCTCTAGTTTCAGTGAAGTTTCAATAGGTCTTTGAATCTGTTGCCATGTTTTGGAGTGCCAATAAAAAAGCACCTAGTTCTAACTTTGTCACTGTTGGTATGGAGTATCTGAAAACATAGGAATAGCATGTTTTTTACAATGTCTTGTGGATGGACATCAAACGGATTTGTTGAAGAATCCTGAAAAGCGAAAATGGTTAGAACATGGGTGATTTTTTGCCCTCCGGAAGAAAGAACAAATGGAGTGTTCCTGCTCTCACTTGACAATTATGCTGAGAGCACCCCTGCCTCTACAAGGTGGTTGAGAAAGGTCAATATCATGCCCCAGTTAGATGAACTGGGGAGTTCTCTCTCATGTGGATGACCATTCATTGTTTCACATCTTAGGAGATGGAGATGAACCTAATTAACCACCAAGAAGCGAGAAGATCTCATAGAAGCATGCCTTCCTGGGCCCAGCATCAATCATTGAATCTGATTGTTGGTCACCACTTCTCGTGGCGACGGACAAGGAGCTGAGAGAGCTTCCTGTTTTGTTCTCTCTCCTCGCGTCGACGTCGTTCTTTGCAATATATAGTACTCCCTTCATTAACAAATATAAAACGTTCTAATTTTTTTCTGATTCGAATGTATATAAATGCATTTTAGTGTATTTGTTCATTCATTTCAGTTTGTATGTAGCTTCATTAACAAATATAAAACGTCTTATATTACAGAGGAAGTAGGATTTTAGCTTCCCTACACTTTGAATCTTTTGCGTGCTTGCAAGCAATGCTCTGCCTTTTGCTTTAGCTCTCTGTTATTTACCGTTTTGCTAAACCTGAACATCCGTAGCATGTTGTGCACGGTTTCGCTCGTAGTAAACATGAACAGGAAAGTGACACCCTGATTTTCTAAAAAAACAAGCACGGAAATGATAAAATCCCTGAATGTTCAGGATGGCAAATCAAACATCTTTGTGCAAACTTTAGTTGACGTGAGGATGACGAATTTAGTTGAGAAGCACGGTAATTTCCTAACAAAAATTGTTATGCATCCTTCACTTATATAAATTGTCACAAAATATGTTTGTTTTGTTATTCTCAAATCCAAACATTCAGGACTTATCTGCTCCCAAAAATTAACAAAATAATAAGACAATCGGGATCGAGTAGCTAGCACTGTCATGTGTCTGTCAATCGGTCTAGCCTAACTCGTATGATGTTTATTTGATTTTATATATATCTTGCACACCTTTTTGTAGTGGGTCAAACTAAAACTTTAATTAATTTGAAACAAAGAGTAGAAGCGAATACTCCCTTTGTTCCAAAATTTACATCCGTCTTTAGACAAATCTAAGACAAGAATTTAGAATTTTGGGACAGAGGGAGTATAATGCAAACCGAATAATAAGGATTTTTTTAAGAAGGATTACATTAGCTGGCATTATTATCATAACTATCCGCCTTCGTTGTTCATTTGACTGCACTCAGTGTACAGAATGCAACAAATCAAGAATGCTCGTGATGATCGGACGACAAATATCACCCAAAAAATAAAAACTAATGTATTGCATGGTAGTGATGATAACCAAATCCAGGTTACCAGATGCAGGCAAAGTTTATTTCACCAGCCTCTGTCAAACCATACAGAGACATGCTTGAGCGATGTTCAACAAATCGTACCGACAAAACTGGATTCACTGAATCCTCCAACGACAGAAAAAAAATAATGAAACCATCGTATTGGTAATCCACCAATAACCGCCCAATCATATACACTCTACACCGGACCTTCCTAGGCTATAAGACAACTTGGGGACGCGCCCCACCCACAGGGCTCATTTAACAAATTTCATCAACCAAACGGAGCCGGAGCTCTGGACCAAAACAGCATCATAACAAGTGTGTAGTATCATCCGTAGGGCTCGCACCGCCCATAAACAAATAGACCGAGGCTGCAAGAGATTATCCCACGATGGTAATGTTGTCTGACTTCTTCTATTCCAAGAATTGTGTGCCTCAGGCCTCCAAAAACAAGTAGACCAAGGCTGCAAAAACCCATTGCCTGCGATCACCAAATCACAGGCACTGGCCTGCAACAAAACTCAAGACAAACAACCATTGCTATAATTCATTCATCACTGTGCATTTGCTTTCTCCAACTTCTCTTTCTCAATTTCAACTTTTCTTTCCTCAGCATGCTGAGCAACGCCATTAGCCAGTGCCTGGTAGTGAAAATCCAGTGTCTGCATAAGGCTCTGGAACCTGGCTGGGTCGGATGCTTGTACAGCTGGACAAAATAATTATTGCCTTGTCAACAACTTTTGGGCACAAATAAATACTGCAAAAGAATATACAGTGGGAAATATTCTCTACCTTGGATGGTTCCAACAAAGAAGATAAATGGATCAACCTCATCTATCGGGGTCTGCAGCTCCTCGTCATCACTAAAATCATCATCAGAATCATCATCATCATCATCCTCATCATGGAGCTGAAAACCTCTTGCCTGAATTACCACAAGGGTGTAAAGAGTGATCACAGGGTGCTATAAAAACGCAAAGAAAATTATACCCAAAATACTGATGTGACATCGTTGCTACAGTATCTTTTCACTTGTTCTTTGCAGACAACATTGTTAACAAAAGGAGACTGAGGAGTTCTTTCCAGTGCAGCTAACAGCACATGAACTGTGTCCGTGTGTACACAGGGAGGCAAAAGGCTCATCAAGCTGCTAACAGGCCTATGAAACAAGGGCAGGTGATTTTATGAAGCCACAAGTGAAGTGTGCGCTTTACTTATCATCTTTCCCTAGAGTACTAGTATTGAAGATATAAATTTCTTGTTGGAGATGTGCTATTCATGCAGATTAAGGCCCCAGCTCCAGGTACCATTCGCCCCTGCCTACCAGAGGGGAGATCTTCTGTGAACCTCAGGAGTCCAAAGCAAGGTGAAGTTACCTGCCAATGCTACCCAACTTCCCAACATACATATATTTGAAGCAGCCCTTTCATCGCAGACCTCTCTTTCAGTGTTTCTAGAGCCAATAACATTGTTTTTAGGACTTATCTACTAATCGCTGCCAGAATCAAGCATATTCTATTCTGTATGCTTTTATCAGGAGCTGGTTGGCTGGAAAATTGGGATCTGGAACTCTACCAAGCAGTCTACGAATTTATGTAATGATAATGACTTCCTCTTGGCAATTCTCTGATGCTCATATTTGAAGGTAATAAGCACCTTCACCAGAGATTGCGTTAGCTCTATTAACCATTCCATCATGACAAGCACTTGTAGATAAAATTCACATGGTGGGCATATAAAATAAAAATTAAACCATGCCAATAGGATCTCCTAATGCGAATTTTACTCGAGACAAGATATGAAAACAAACCTGCACTAGCTTCTGTATATTAAGACTATTTACTTCATCCTGATCTTCATCATCAACCCCCATCTCCCCATCATCCTCATCCTCCTCATTCTCTTCTTCATCAGCATCAAATTCATCCACATCATCATCAGCAGCATCATTTTGCCTCTTAGATTCTGGTATATTAAGGCAAAAGATTAAGATTTAACTGAAGAAGAAATTTAAGCATTTCACTAATACACTACATATATAATAAGTTCTATAACAGCAAGAGGCAAAATAAAGTTGGAAGTCTTAGTATGTTATTTCCTTTTTTTTCTTGCATAAATATGCAGTGGGAGTCTCTCCTACTTTCTCTGACAGAATACAAGGAAACTCTTGATTTGCAAAAGTGCGAAACAATATATGAAAGTGCTTAATCAACCCGGTGCCTGAAATCTCAGGAATATATGGTAGTTTTTCAAGGGCTAGCGCTTTATATCATACAATAAATAAGAGATGCACCTGCAACTTGCTCCTTGTATGCAACAAGCAGCTCCAGTGTTGCCTTGAAAATGCGTTCTAGAGCCTCTGCTGGAATATGATTAGCTGGAAGTCCAATAAGTGAAGTCAATCCTAAGCAGCAGACTTTCTTGTCATGCTCTCTGAAAATAAAGCAAAGCACCATTTGTCGAGTCAGTACAGCAAATAAACACAAAGGAATAATTTTACAGGCGAGCTAATTAAACTTACCTCTTGAAGTTCACCCTCTTGCCACTTTTTTTCACTTGTTGTAACATGACAAACCAAAGATTGAAAATTTCTGTCGCAACTCCAAGTTTGTGCAACATTGCAAGTGTCAACGAAGGATTGTAGTAGAATACGTTAGCTATCTGCAGTAGGCATGGAGAGTGTGATAAGTAACTTTGCTGACTCAACATGAGTACATGGCTGTCAAGAGGGCCAACCCACGCAATCAGTAGTATCAATTCTAGACACAGAAATCAGAAGGAACACACGGTCTGCCTACTATGACATGAGGTTGCTTCATACAATATGAAATACACAAATGTGCTCATTTAAGATACATGAAATTATATAGTGATTTTACTTTGAGCAATAGCTACGGACCTATGGCACTGTAGGCCTAGAAAACCATATGTGCTTTACCTTCACAGGAAAAAATAACATTTTACAAACAAGAACAAGGCATTATATATCTTGCTGCATTCTGAATATACCCCACATGTCAGAAATTATCTTCAGGAAAAAAGGCATGCAAAAATGAACCCCATGAACATGTAAAACGGTTGCTCCATATGAATCTAAAGTTTGAAACGACTGATCATAATATATAAAAATATATATGATAATGATTTTGGTTTATATAATTTCTTACAGAGAACAGTACGTACCCAGCATAAAGCAGTTGGACAGTCTATCACATAGTTCAATAAACTGAGGTTAGTATTGCTGATTAGTTACTGTAAATCATGGCAAACAAGGTACTCCCTCCTTCCATCTATATAGGGCCTAATGCATTTTTCGAGGCTAACTTTGACCAAATGTTAGAGCAATAATATATGACATGCAACTTACTACACAAAGCACATCGTCAAATTCGTATGTGAAAGGAGCTTTCAATGACATAATTTTCACATTATGCATGTCATGTACTATTAATCTTGTCAATAGTCAAACGCGGTCTTGAAAAACGCATTAGGCCCTATACAAATTACAGAAGCCCTGTTTGGAATCAACTTATTTTGAAAAAAATGTATTAAAAAATTGCAAAAAAAAAGGTTGCATCTATGGAGTGGCAGAGCTCACATGTATTAGCAAAGCCCAAGGTGAGTTTACCAACTAACCGATCTAAAAATAATTTGAATAAGATTGCATTCATGCATATATATAATTACCTGAATGTATTTGGCTATCTAGCTTTATAGTTTGTGGTAAGCAGTTAAAGTATTTAGGAGCATTTTTTTATTGAACTCTTTGAACTCACCGGTCTACAAATAATTAACACAAGATTGCATGCATCCATGCACACAATTAAAATGCCACAGTTTATAAGAGTAGTCCTTATATCCAAATGGCTCAGATTATTTAAAACTCTAATTTTCCAGAAACAATGGTGTTTCAAGAGAGCGCCAATATATTATGTATCCAAACGGGGTCTTAATAGTTCACTTTGGAAAAGTGACCAAAAGAAGGGAGGTAAATGTAGGCCAACAGTTAACAGCTCAGGGTTACCAAACCAGGCTGCGGAATACATTTTAAGTTGATCATTTATGTTTAACACTACACTTAGATATCGTCTATTTTTTAAGTACTACTCAAAGTCCACTCTACACTGACAGACAATGTTACTTATACACAACTGATACAGAAAAGCTAAAAACAGCAAAACCAAATAATGCATACTATGATAGAGATCTTTAGCTGGTCAGCATGTTTTGGAACAGATAAAGGGAAATATGCACATTTCATACCACTTGCACAAGGAGAGATTTCAGATAAGGCTTCTCTGCTCGACGGAGCCTATCAATCGTAAGCCTGAGATACGGCTCAACCCAATGATCAACTTGCCCTTTGCAGTTTTGGAAAAACACTTCAATGAGCTTGGGTGCCGGCACAATATCTGAATCTTCCATATTTTGGTCTGTCATAACCTAGAGAAATGTTGATATGCCACTGTAAGAGCAGAACTACTTACACATTCAGAACAAATTAAAGCTAAAAATGAATCAAATCTACACTCACAGATGACAGTCCTTTCCATAAGCTTTGTTGATAATCAGGATCTTTGCAGGTAACAAAATGTTCAGTGCCACGAGAAATGTAATTGTCTAGTGGGACAAGAATATCTGCACGGCAACAAAAGTATTTAACAATGAGCTGCTGTAAAAAAATAATGTATGTCTATCAAAATTAATCCAACTAGTAGGAGATTGGCTATCAGGTCAGTTTGCTAACAAGTAGCCTAGCAGATAAGCACTTTATAATAACAGCCCACAGACCAGACCAGATACTGTACCAATTATGTCAAATGGAGCAAGAAAAGGCACAACATGCCTGCTGTTTATATATCTAAAAAAGAGAAACAACACGCCGATGAATTAGCGTTTTACCCAAAAGATATCAGATACCAGGATGCTAAATTACTGTTTTGGACATCATGATGCTGGTTTTGGACTTGTTTGGATGTTGCGTTGTCTTTCGGATATTATTATGATTTCTAAAAAATACCATAGTACCATAGAACTTTGAGATCTTTACACGCAAAAGAAAATCACTCTTACATCCCATATTAATTGACGCTCAAACGGATGTATCTAGCACTGAAACACATCTAGATACATCCGTTTGAGTGTCAATTAGTATGGGACGGAGGTAACGGAGGTAGTACTTATAAACATGTTCATCCCAGATAACATGTCTTTCTAAAGCAAACTACGGATGTCACTTGACTTTTGATCATCACCGAGCAATATTGTAACAGATGTGTACATGGTGGAAAAACTGTGGAGCATCCGTACTTGGTAGGGGAACTGCAATGGTATCCAATACCTCATCGGACACAGAAAGGTGCAGATACATCACCAGTGACATATCTGGCTGGATAAACATCAAGAATAGACAGTATGTACCAGGGATACTTCATGGACACGCTGTCCAACAAGACAAAAAGGTTCAACCCTTGGTGGGTGTCCCTCGCATGCAAACACTCGCATGAGAACTTCCTGTACCCACTGGGACATGCCCATGGCGACCAGGCGACCACCACCAGCCAGCAGCAAGAATCTTCCCACCCCAACATCAAGTGCTTATATGAAAAGAGCAAGCAGCTATGTTCATGTTGTTCTTCAAAGTTACTATTGTTTTTTGGTTTCCTGATTCCAAGGAAAACTCATCACTGAGAAATTATTTGGACACAACTAATCGATGAGCATGACAAAATCACATGCAAACTAGTCAGCTAATTAAGACACAGAGCAAAACAAATACAACTTGCAAACATAAAGGAAATGGAAAAATAATATAATAAGTAGCATGGTATCCAAATAACCAAATGAAGACACCACACACAAAGATAGCGAAGTCCCTTCGTTCCCAAATACTTAGCACCGTTAACGAGACAGGAAAACTATGTTTTGGATGAAATATGACCATAGTACTTTCAGTTATATCTCAAGTTCCCTTCTCGGCCCACTTTCGGGTGTTTGGTAGAGTGTATGAAGGGTGCATGAGTCCACACTAGCTCAACACAAATACACTATGAGCATGCATGAGGAGAGCATGCATGAAGAGGGATGTTGAGATGAGCATGCACGAAGAGGGAACAACTATGCTGAGATGAGAATGCAACCAAACACACCCTTAAAAAGGTGGCAAAGTGAGGGGTGCGAGTGGAGATAATCAAGGTGATCTAGGAAAGTGCCAGTGATTTGGAAAGACCTTTTTCCTCAGAAGTGATAATTATTTGGACGCAGAAAGCGTAACAGACAAAAAGCAAGAATTCAGTTTCCAGCATATAACAAATTTAACAGCAACATGTTCAAAACTAGACTTACTCTCAAAGAAATCAATGGCCCAATCATTAAGAGCCTCCATCATCAATGGCCACAAGCTCCACATGTCCAAAGAAATTGTTGGTGAGTAAAAGGTCAGATAGGACACTATTTCTAGAACCTCTTCATAAACATCTGCAAAACAGAGTCGAATGCATCAGCACAAATTGAAGGAAGAAAAAACAAAGTTTATAAAATCAAAACTGATATTAACACAAAAAAACTTCATCTCCCATAAACCGCTAATAATTATCAAGTTCTTACATCTTTCCTAGCAAATTTAGGGGAGGGAGTGTAGAGATAACTGTAAATACCTACAAGCTTCTAATGAGCTGAAAGGTTTTATCACTGTCATCAAAAGGAAAGTCTAAAGAAAGAGAAGACTACCACAATTCAGAAACCAATTATGTGTCATCAAAAGGAAAGTCTAAAGAAAGAGAAGACTACCACAATTCAGAAACCAATTACGTCTAAGTTCGCTTTAACTACATCTATCCAAGCTTCTAATGAGCTGAAAGGTTTTATCACAGTCATCAAAAGGAAAGTTTAAAGAAAGAGAAGACTACCACAATTCAGAAACCAATTATGTCTAAGTTCGCTTTAACTACATCTAGAGGAATCGATATCCTGAACAACCAAGATTAGTTCCAGTAAGGGACTGACAAAACTGATGTGTAAACAACCAGTTGAGACTATAAATATCCTTGAAATGTAACACACTCTGTTGTTATAATTAGACAACAAAATACCTTGACCATCCGAAGTCAACATCCTGCGCAAAATAGGCAACAAAGTGGGCTCTATTTGGATAAAAAGATGGGGAAGACTGCTAATGGACTCAAGGATTGTGCTTAAAGCACGTAAGCAACCAACAGCAGCCAAAGCACCAGAGTCCTCTACTTCATCATCAGCTTCTGAACTAGCCATGCATCTCCAGAAGGCAGCAGCCTATAAAATTAGTAAGCATGAAGTTTCAGGAAGGTAGATTCAGTGCAGCATGTGACCATATATTGAGTTAAACTTAAATCAAGGGCCAACATACCAAACTCTGGCACAAGCCAAGGGCATATGGTGCCATCTCTTCACCAAATCTATCAACAATTGTCTCGAGAGTGAAAACAAGATCCTCATTCTCAACTTCACCCATAAGCTTAAAAAATTCTGCAAATAAATAACAATCAAACCACAACAAAATCACCATTCCTACCAAGGTTGAATAAAGTAGTTCTTACCATCAAGAAGCTGTGGAAGGATAGGACGGATCTCATCCAGATCTGTAGAATGGGACAGAAATTGTAAGGAACAAACAGAGCAAAGTTGATAACTGACTAGGTATCAAGAAGCTCACCTTTGCATGCTTCAACGAAAGAACGGAGAGCAAAGACTGAATCGACCCTGACAGGAAGTTCTGGATCACGCAAACCAGAGATTACACAATGCATAGCTTTGCGAAAATTGTCCTGGTCTGAGAAGGTGATGTGCGCATACTGCCCTGCCACCCATGCTGCCTATTGTCCATATGATATATTAGTCTGATGTCACATAGAAGTAGCGAGTACATCAAGGAAAACTAGGGAAGGTGAGCATAACCATAGAAATAAAGAAAAATAAGAACTTTAATACTACTCCCTCCGTCCCATAATGTAATACATTTTTTTACACTACACTAGTGTAAAGAAACGTCTTAAATTATGGGACAGAGGGAGTAATTATTAAACAAATAAACTTGGATTATAACAGAGCATATAAAGTGTTCTGTTAAAATAAAATTGAATAAAGGGTTCCCTAAGGATAGCAATTAATTAAAATATGACAAGTGGTCACAATGTGCAGTCAACTTTTGAGATTGTGGTCAGCAGCTCATCTTCTCGTGGACTAATACTAGACTTGATGGCATACTGGTTATGTTGCTGGCACCTAATATCAGATAATCTAAGGTGGTAACCCAGGTGCTGAGAGTAACACTTGGATCCAAGGTAGTTACAGTGCTCTCTCAGCTCAAGACATTATTAGCATCTGTCACTTTGAACTGCATCTGGACAAATTCCCTTTCGGATACAAGAGAAGACGCCATTTTCTGGCGCTTATCTCCAAAACTTCAGTAGTCCGGCCAAGTCAGAGTATAAGGATTCCTTCTCTGAACAAATTAACTTCCATTGTCCTCATTTATTTTGTTAAGATAATGTAGCGCTCAAGAGTTGATTCTTTGGATTGAGCTGCAACACCATTGCTTGGCTACAGGTTACCTTGCGCACTGTCAGCTCCCAACCATGATTTCTGTCCTCTACGCACAAGAGCCAGAGACGATACAGCACTTCTTTGTGTGTTGCTCCTGGATCTGGCAGCTTTCAATCAGGACGACTGCATGCAGCTTGGAATATTCAGTTTGGAAGAAAGAGCCAGTTTTTTCAGGTCTATCAGCATGATCTGAGAACGGTGGACAATGCTATCAAAACAGAAGTAGAGCGTTGGAGGGCAAGCTTCACATTAGGCTGTGAGAGCTACTGAGATTAGCATTTTGTTTCATGTTGAAAAGTTGTGTGTCGTTGTTCCCTAGTGAATTGCTGGCTCATGGCTAGACCATCCAGAACCTAAAGCATGCCCTTCAGCCCTTCTCCTTAATGACAACTTGTTGCAGGAATACATCCCCTGTTCCTAAATATAAGACGTTTTTGTGGTAGTGGATAGAATATTCACAAGACACAATTAATTGTGTTTGGTTTTAAGATGAAAATTCCCAGCACCCTTTCTTAAACTATTATACAGGCTGTTACAAAGAGGAATAGTGGACAGAGGTATCTTGGAAAAGTACAAGTGAACATGGTAACTTTTGGACCTGAGGTGGGGGAAATTTCTGGGACAAATAAACATATTTCTAACTTTCTAATTAAAAAGGTAGAACGCTTCAATGCACAGGCTTCAACAAATTGTACACATGATCTGAATGTTTAAATGATAATAAGGAACAAAAGGTAGAACTGCTGGCCAAGTTGGAGCATACTACCTTCGCACGCAAGTGCCCAACATGACTACTGAACTCTGGAAAGACATGCTGAACTAACATTCGCTCTAGCTCAGCCTTGTACGGATCAGTTTGTTTCAGCCTATCACATAATGTCCCAATGGCAAGAAGGGCACCATCTTTTTGGCGATAGGGCTTCACTTCAATTGATGCCTCATTATACCTACCAAGTTATTCTTGAATTAGGTAGCTCATAAAGGTTGAGGATCACAGCACAAATCACAAAAACGATGCATACCTCATGAATATCTCCACAATAAATTGGATGAACTTTTGTAGGTTGCCTTTTCCCCGTTTTCTTACCAATTCGCTGACAAAATCCATAGCAGCTGTTCGAGGACTATACAAATCTTCAATTATATCTGTATGCAAAAAAATGGCATCATGAGTAAACAGATGAACACTGAAAACAGTGCATGTTACCTTACATCATTGAGAGGAATTTGATCATGCAATTTTACCATAGCCTTTCCGAACATACTCATGTGGATCTTCATCCCATAACATTTGGTCATTGTCATTGAAGCACATTAGTGGAAATATTATCTCAAAAAGAATTATGTCGATTTGTGGTTGCATCAGCTGGTACATGCTGTTCTTTGTGAGACTGCAAGAACAAGTAACCCATTACAGTTAGTCATCGCACATTTAATGATCACCAGGTACACATATTTTGCGTGGTAGATCCAACATGCATATGAGGAGATATCAGTAAGCTACAGATAAATATGCCAAACAAGAAATTTTCAACATACAGCTAGTAAATGTCAAACACAAAACTACTACGTTCAAAAAGGAAGAACATAAATCTAACAGTGGTTATTAAAGATACATTCTGCTAGGCAAATTATACACTCACAGGAAAGATGGAAGATGAAAGAGAATTTGTAACATTAGTAATCTCAGTAGAGCAAGTTGTGTTGCTGAAATTATCTAACAGGCATAGAGAGACATGCACAGCAAGCTCATGACTAGTGGGACATGCAGAAACCAGAAATTATGGAAGGTGGCAATCTGAACATTATGAAAGCTGGTTTGTCCTTTGGAAGTACATAATGCTGCTGCATAAAAAGTCTCCCACGAACCTGTTGGTGAGATATTGAAGGATAAGATTGATAACCCTATCAGGCAAATAGCCACCAGTGCGAATTGCATTGAGCAACTGTAGATGGCATCCCAGAATTTTTCCAGCATAGTTCTTTTGAAACATTTGAGCAAAAGCTTTACTCTCTGGTTTATGAACCTTCATATCAGCAAACCTGTCAATGACAAATGAGTAACCAAGTAAAAAATAATGATTTACGAAAAACAAACCAACTTCTTTCAATACTGACCGACTGTATAAACGGTTCAAGATATGGGTAATCCATTTCTTGACTTTCCACCAGCCCCAAGCTTTCCTAGCGTCAGGATCAGATGGTTGCCCTTCCAATGGAACTGGCCTTTCCAACAAGTTTAAGAATAGAACAATCCATGCATTGAAGATGTTTGGTTCAAACAGTTGCTTTGGAATTTCTAGCTGCAGAAAGCACATGACACGAGCATAAGCGTACATGAAAAGGGGGGGGGGTGTAAATTAATAAGTTAATAAGACCATGAACGTACATAAATTGAGGACCAGAATATTTTGCAGATCAGCTTGATCAAGTCAGCAACTTCAATTGGAGGATTCACAATCTGGACAAGTGTGCTGAATATATTCAACAAACGAGGAAAACACTCCTCAACAATTTGATACAAAGGTATCCTTTCCTCCTCTGATTTGAACCTAAACCATGAGGCATATAAATAGGATAAGTGTGCCAACTCATATAGAAGTAAAACAAAAGCATTGTGCTGCAATGTCATCAAGACCAACAGCAAAATTTCAGTAAAGATTTATGATAGATGGAAAAGGTGGTATGTATGCTCACTCATATTTCCGGGATAGGATCCTTAGCACATAAAGTGCTCCGAAAATTTGATCCTGTGATTCCATGTTATGTGTAACCCAATGTAGAAGACTAGGCCACTGCTCAGGGTAATCCGCAAGGATCAAGGTCTTGATACTTTCTCCAAGCTGTGCTCTAAAGATATTCATGAAAGATGTGTCAATTATCCATATGTTTATCATCAACAAATGCCAAATGTTATGCTTCCGCCATTAAGAAAACTTATATAAGACAAGAATATGTGAACCGGTATGGCTAGCCAAAAAAAATTACCATGTGGCCACATTACAACTTGAGAAAGTACTTTGCATAATGCTTCTCTACAAATGGAGGTTTAATACAGAGAAAAAAAGGGAACAGATGCATTCAAGAACTAACAACAAGCCAGCGTCTATTATTACCCATAATGTGTTTCATGAAGGCAAAGTCAATATTTTTTTACTACATATTGCTTCTATTAGAAACAAAATGGAGCTTCAAGCAGCATAAAGAAAAACATAAAAGCTTCATTTTTAATTGCAATTAGCTGGAAGATGAAGTATAAGTAGGCCGAAACTAAAATTGGTCGACATTATTTTCCCTCCATTGGAGCTCTATGGTGAAGGCGGAGTCACCCGTTCGAGGCAACCGGTGATGACGATGACGCTTGCGACTCCTCGGCAAATGTCTTTCTTCTTTGCACCTTCAGGTTTCATGTCGGTGGCCAGATTGGCCGGTGGTGCCCAGGTCATATGGGTTGGGTTGTATCGGTTTTAGCTCGGTTTTCCGTCAATTAACCGGGCAATTCTCTTCTTCTTAATCAACAAAAATGGCAAGTCTTTTGCCTCGTTTCAAAAAAAAAAATACACTATTGAAAACTACAGGCACTAGAATTCAGTTTATCTGGTAAAAAACTGACAATATAACAAAATAACCAAAAACAATGAGCAGTACAATTGTAGCAAGCAGCTATGACAGTAAAACGTTACTACTTGTTAAGGAAAGGACAGGTGGATTGCGGCAAAGTTATTTTTACCTTAGCAGTGGAGGCAATTGAGTAACAAAGCCCAGTATATTCTCACGAACCATAGACTTGTCACCTTCTGGAATTTTACGTGTTTCATCTACAGAAAGGAAGAAAAATTGTCAAGTTACCAAAATGAAGGGAACAATGCCCAGGTATTACCCTCCACGTACCAGGATCAATAGGTGACCAGGCTTTTGAAACAAAGTTCTTGAAGTGAATGCTTGCGACCTGTCTCACAGCCATATCACAACTTCCATCGATGATGATCTGTAACAATCTCACCAGATGTTGTTGCGTATACTGAAGCTGCAGGAATCGCAGGAACTTCAGTACAAGGGTCCGAAATGAAATAACATATGCATATAGCATTGCAACATGTATAGAACAAAAAAGACAGGAAACACTGAATAAGAATGAACAATACAAAACAAAATGGCCAGCTTAGTTAGAGCATTCTGCATTATTCCTTTGGGTATGTTAACAAGTAATGCACTGTAGTTAATCCATTTCTCATTCTTGGAAAAGGGGTAGCTATTCATCAATCACAAACAAATGCAAATTAAGTTTCTAAGAAAAATAAGAACATGGCAATATGAGCTGCTTTGCAATTTTCTGGGTACATGGTAACTTTCTATTTCAAAATACTAAATCTTCCACGAGTGTTGGTTTTGGCTCAAATTCTGTTAGCGCATATTGTAGTATTGAAATTCACTATTATACAATAAAAGAACAAAAACAAGTTTGAACTTCAGAAAACACAGCAGCAGTCGCTTCATATATGATTAATAACTATAGGCAAACACACTTACAATAGGTTATTAAGGCGACCGGGTAGATTTGTCTGTTCTGTATACAGATCAGCTCAAATACAATTTCAACACTGATGGTCTTACACTCAGTGCGCTCTCATGAACAATAATTTCAATTACATAATATGTAAACAAGCGCTGTCCAAAATGCAGTGCACTCGAGAGCGTCATTACAACAAACATAACGATATACCAAACAGCTCCTTCTATGCACAGAAGTTGGCTAAGAAACTCTCTTTACAGACAGTTCGTCCAAGTGGACGTGTGCGGATAGCTAAAAGAAAGGATATTATCACTCTGCTCCAACAAATTTACAATCTTGTGAAAAGATTTGACTGCATCCTTACAAAGCATATAATATTATGACATTAAAAAGGAAGGGAGCAAACAAGCACCTCTGTGATGTACAAATGTTCATCGTTAAATAAGTGCTCTGTGTGCGGAGTACATGATTATATGCCACTAAAAGATTTAAATTTTATATGCTGTCTTATAGTTTCAGGTGTAATGGCAGCCTGCTTGATTGAACAGGTTGCTAAGCCTACCAACTCTGAGGTGTTCATGAGCTGGAAGTCAATAATGCCACTCGCATGAGCTAATAACACTGAGCATAGCTCCACAACAAAGTCGAACTAGATGACAACGGACAGCAAGCATCAAACCGGTCCAGAAGTGAAGCTCATACAGATAACCGGTTCAAACTGATCCAATTCAGCAACCTAGCTCCAGATCACGGAAAACATAGCAACAGCAATCAACTCGACACGGAACAGAGAAGATGCGTTGACGTGACTGGTTCGATTGAGCAGGATTCCACGGCAAAACGCACCAGCGGAGGAGGCGCGAGGCAGTGATCCGACGAACCCCTACCCCCAATCCAACCCCTTCCGCCACGGTAGGAACCCCAGGCTCCCGATAGTGGCGTCAACGATGCAAGCAACGGAGCGAGAGGCTAGAGCGGCATCAAGGCGGCAGTGGAGGGGCTAACCTGCTCGAGGCTGGCCTCAGCAGCTTTGCGCTCCTCGGGGGCGTGGCTGAGCGCCGCGCGCAGCACCAGGGTCAGGTTGGACAGATCCATCGCGGCGGGCCGGCCGAGCTCGAGCACCGACGGCGGCGGCGGGAGGGGCGAGGCCGCAACCCCGAGCTAGGGTTCTCGATGGGCGACGCGGGGTGGTGGAGAGGGAGGGGGCGGGGGTGGGGGTGGCGAGTGGGGAGAGTCGGGGTCGCCTCCTCCCACTTCAGGAGGGCCTCGCGGTCGCGGAGACCTGGGGAGTTGAGAAGCGTGCGTGCGTGCGCGCCGCACCGTGCCGTGCGTGCTCGAGGCAGAGAAAGGAGGGGTGGATCAGTGGAAGTGGTGGTGGGTATTTAAATCTAGGGTTTGGTCGAGGGGTTTTGCTCGGCCGAGCCCGAGCAAGAAGCAAGCCCGGCCTGCTGCGCGTGTGCCGCTGCTACGACCACCCCCACCGGCCGGCAGCAGCAACTTTTCTGGGGGCAAAGGCCCTCGTCCGAACCCGAGGCCCAGTATTAAGGGTGAAATTTTGGATCCGATTTATATACTCCTAGATGGATAAATGTTCATACCATATCAATATTTCGCATTCTTTTGGATTCAGATGTCATTTATAGGAGCATTGCACGTGTTGCGCCCTAGTGTCGTCACGTGTCCCACTTTGTTGAAGTGGTTTTTTTGGACGAATTATTTTTGTAATTTTCTCGCTAAGTTAAGCACGAACCCATTTTGAAAGAAAAAATTATCTTACATTTTTTTGTCACGACAATATCCTTGGTGTCTCTTTTGCATGGAAGACACATGGTCTTTGCCGTTTTCCCCTGGTCCACACGTTGCGTTGGCTCGTTGTAGCAAAGGGGGAAACACCATGGAACCCCCCCCCCCTCGACTCAGAACGTCACAAACTGTGTCGTTTTCTCCTGATAAGTCATCCAGTCGCGCAGGCCTAGCCCACCACATCTTCCCTATTCTCCCTATCTTTTTGTGGTGGCCGAGCGCACTAACAAAGAAGGGTTCTTTCTCGCCCCCTTCCCTCTCCCCTCGCCAAATATTCAAGATCTACTCATTCCGCACTCAAAATCATGGATCTAAGGGCCCCGGGCATCCTTGAGGTATTCTCCCCCCCCCCCCCCTTCTCTCATTTTTTCGGTTGAATCATCTTCTTATTATGCATTAATATTCAATATTGAGTGGTGTTAGATGAGTAGATGATTTCTTCATCTTTGGAATTTTTTTGTAGTTGGTAGACAATTTTAGAAGATTAGTGGGTACTAGATGATGTGTTCTTGAATATGTAGGCCATATTATTTCATATTGGTGCCTGTACAGGCTATTCATATGTTGCCATAGGAACCCGCATGAAGAGAGATGATGAACTCTTCAGAGTTCATTTATGGGAGCATTGCACATGTTGCGCCCTAGTGCCGTAACGTGTCGCACTTCGTTGTAGTGGGTTTTTTCGCGCGAAATTACTGTTCTGACTTTTTGGCTAAGTTAAGCACGAATTCACCCTGTTTGAAAAAAGTGTATCTGACCTTTTTTAGTGACGCCAACATCCCGCGTCCCGTTTGCATGGGAGACATCGTGGTCCCTGGTGTTTCCTCCTGGTCCACACATCATAGACCTCGACTTTTACCCTCGACCCAAAACGCCACGGACCATGGTGTTTTCTCCTGATAAGTCATCCAGCCGCGCAGGCCCAACCCACTCCATCTCCCCTATCCTCTAGCGGCGATTGAGCTAGCGCACGAACAGAGAGGGTTCTCTCTCGCCCCTTCCCTCTCCCCTCACCAAATCCTCAAGATATACTCATTCCACCACTCAAATTCGTGGATCTGAGGCCCCTAAGCATCCTCAAGGTACTCTTGCCCCTTCCCTCCAATTTATTTCGATTGAATCCTCTTCTTTTTTATTATGGTGTTAGATGAGTAGATGGTTTGTTCATTTTAGGGGGGAAATGTAGTTGGTAGATTATTTTAGATGATTGATAGGTACTAGATAATGCGTTGTTGAATTTGTAGGCCATATTAATTTGGATTGGTGCCTATATAGGCTATCCGTATGTTGTCATATGAACCCACATGAAAAGATATGATGAACATCTAATGGTTGTATATGGTATGGTTTGTTTGAGATCTTGGTTTGGTTATAGATGATTAATATTTGCATATGTTGTCCCATGGGATATTGTCGAGAGAGATGATGAAGAGATGATGGTTGTATGTGATATTGTTTGTGTTGATAATCTTGCTTGGTTTATAAATGATGTGTGTGTATGTGCTAGCAATTTGGTTTTTTTGCTTGCAAGCAAGTTCATTATGTTCAGATGATGTGTGTATGTGGTATGAAAATATATGATGTGTGGGTATGTGTCGGGGTCTAGGATCTGTGTCCAAGAAACTTCTCCAACAACTAGGGTTCGAACTCTAGGGGGGTTTGCTTGGCGACCTAAGACATTGCGACGACTACGACTGGACTGCCACGGGCACGCTGGCTCTCATCAGGCACGAAGGGGATGTGCGAGCTACCCAGGTTCGGGCCACCGTGCTGGTGTAAATACCCTACTCCTGCCTATGTTGGGTTGCTCTGTAATGGAGAGCTTGTGGCTCGAGGTACACGAGAGGTTGGGAGAATGGCTCGATCCCCTTACATGGAGGCGGCGCTGCCCCCTTTGTAGTGCCTTGGTCCCCTTCCCCGGAAATATGAGCGGGAAAGGGTGGCCATAGGGCGGCAATTCAAAGGGGGGCAGGGGCCTATGCCTATCCTCACTAAAGGCAGTTTTCGCCTGGTAAAGTAGTCTTCATGACACATTGGTGGGCTCGGCGATGACCTCTGCCCTGGCGTGCTGATCCGTCCTAATCTTCTTTCACCAGAGAGGAAATGCTTTGGGAATTGCTTTGGGGGAGACAGCGGACGCTGCTCCCTTGTCACCAGAATGGAAATTGGGCTTGGTCATGCCCCACCGTCCTTATCCTGACAGCGGGCATCCATGTGATGGGCGTGGAGCCCCGCTGCCGGCGCCGTACGACCTGCCTCATGAGGCGACCTCGTGAGGGGAGCCTCGCGAGGTAGCCCGGTGCTTGGCAGCCTCGGCAGGGCTCTGCCCCGCAGCAAGGGGCCTCGCGAGGCACACCCCCCGCGAGGCATCTTCTTGCAGAGCGGCCGGAGTAGGGCCACCTGTCATGGGCCGGCCCAGGTGCCGCCCTTTTGGCCAGAGGAAGATGGGTCGTGGTACCGTGGTTCCCACTGGGCGACAGTAGCCCCCGGGCCTGCGGCGTGCATGTTCACCCATTAGGAGCGAAATGGCACGGGGCCCGTTGAGCTGTCGGGCCCAGAGGGCGACGCGTGGCGGCTTTTACGGGGCGGGACGCCCCCACTTCCCAGGAGCCTTGGTAATCGCCGACCTGGGGATAAGCCTGGGCGCGTAGGGCGCAAGCACATCATTACTTTGTTGGGGAATGCAGTATTTCAAAAAAAATCCTACGATCACGCAAGATCTATCTAGGGATGCATAGCAACGAGAGATGAACTTTATTTTGCCATGCTGTTTTGAGAAGACATGATTGCTTAGTTAGTATGCTTGAAGTATTATTATTTTTATGTCAATATTAAACTTTTGTCTTGAATCTTTTGGATCTGAACATTCATGCCACAATAAAGAAAATTACATTGAGAATTATGCTAGGTAGCATTCCACATCAAAAATCATGTTTTTCTCATTTACCTACTCAAGGACGAGCAGGAATTAAGTTTGGAGATGCTTGATACGTTAATCTATAATTTTTTATTGTTCCATGCTATTATATTATCTATTTTGGATGTTAATGGGCTTATTTATACACTTTTATATTATTTTTGGGACTAACCTACTAACCCAAGGCCCAGTGCAAATTGCTGTTTTTTTTGCCTATTTCAGTGTTTCGCAGAAAAGGAATATCAAACGGAATCCAAACAGAATGAAACCTTCGGGAGAGTTTTTTTTGGAACAAACGTGATCCAGGGGACTTGGGGTGGACGTCAAGAAATCAACGAGGAGGCCACGTGGCAGGGAGGCGCGCCTGCCCCTGGGCGCGCCCCCACCCTCGTGGGACCCTCGTGGCTCCACCGACCTACTTCTTCCTCCTATATATATCCATATACCCTGAAAACATCCAGGAGCACCACGAAACCCTATTTCCACCGCCGCAACCTTCTGTATCCAAGAGATCCCATCTTGGGACCTTTTCCGGAGCTCCGCCGGAGTGGGGATCGATCACGGAGGGCTTCTACATCAACACCATAGCCTCTCCGATGATGTGTGAGTAGTTTACCACGGACCTTCGGGTCCATAGTTATTAGCTAGATGGTTTCTTCTCTCTCTTTGAATCTCAATACAAAGTTCTCCTTGATTCTCTTGGAGATCTATTCGATGTAACTCTTTTTGCGGTGTGTTTGTCGAGATCCGATGAATTGTGTGTTTATGATCAAGTTTATCTATGAACAATATTTGATTCTTCTCTGAAATCTTTTATGTATGATTGGTTATCTTTGCAAGTCTCTTCGAATTATCAGTTTGGTTTGGCCTACTAGATTGATCTTTCTTGCAATGGGAGAAGTGCTTGGTTTTGGGTTCAATCTTGCGGTGTCCTTTCCCAGTGACAGCAGGGGCAACAAGGCATGTATTGTATTGTTGCCATCGAGGATAAAAAGATGGGGTTTATATCATATTTCTTGAGTTTATCCCTCTACATCATGTCATCTTGCCTAATGCGTTACTCTGTTCTTATGAACTTAATACTCTAGATGCATGCTGGATAGCGGCCGATGTGTGGAGTAATAGTAGTAGATGCAGAATCATTTCGGTCTACTTGTCGCGGACGTGATGCCTATATACATGATCATGCCTAGATATTCTCATAAGTATGCACTTTTCTATCAATTGCTCGACAGTAATTTGTTCACCCACCGTAATGCTTATGCTATCTTGAGAGAAGCCACTAGTGAAACCTATGGCCCCCGGGTCTATTCTCCATTATATTAATCTCCCGTCAACTAGCTATTTCTGGTGTTGTTTATTTTGCAATATTTACTTTCAATCTATATCATAGAAATACCAAAAATATTTATCTTATTATTATTATCTCTATCAGACCTCACTCTCGTAAGTGTTCATGAAGGGATTGACAACCCCTTTATCACGTTGGTTGCAAGGTTCTTATTTGTTTGTGTAGGTACGAGAGACTTGCGTGTAGTCTCCTACTGGATTGATACCTTGGTTCTCAAAAACTGAGGGAAATACTTATGCTACTTTGCTGCATCACCCTTTCCTCTTCAAGGGAAAACCAACGCAGTGCTCAAGAGATAGCAAGAAGGGTTTTTGGCGCCGTTGCCGGGGAGATCTACATCAAGTCAAGACATACCAAGTACCTATCATAAACTCTTATCCCTCGCATTACATTATTTGCCATTTGCCTCTCGTTTTCCTCTCCCCCACTTCACCCTTGCCGTTTTATTCGCCCTCTTTTTCCGTTCCCCTTCTCTTTTGCAGTTCGTCTCTTTTCACTTGCCTCTTGTGTCGCCGTGTGTCGTCATGGCTAGTCCCTTATCTGCCCCTTTGTCTCCCGAGTTTGAAGTTCTTCACTTCAAACAATGACAAGGAGAAAATTTAAAAGATGCTTGGTTTAGGATGATGGAATCTTACCGTAACTTCACCCTAGAGGTGAATTTTAGGATTTTACTTCACAATTTTTATGTTGGGCTGAATATGTCGCATAGACAACTCTTGGATTGCGTTTCCAAAGGGAATTTTATCGAAATTGATCATAGTATTGCTCATGAAATCATAGAGGGGATAGTGGGAGAACTACCTCAACAAAAGGGGTCACATCATACCCAGGAAGACACAAGTTTTTGAAAAGATTTGCGAAGTTACGAAAATTTTACAAAAGTCTCTTGAACCTCTTAAGAGTGTTAGCCGAAACCTTCACCGCATGAATATGTTGATTACCCTTTGCAATAAGCGCTTGGATTCTTTAGATATAAAAAATTCCGAATATAAAGGGAAACGTAAAGAATCTCCCGGATTTGAGCATGACTTCGCTAAAAAATTAAAACCAAAGATGATAATACATAGATATATTCTTGCTTTTATGCCTAGCTAGGGGCGTTAAATGATAGCGCTTGTTGGGAGGCAATCCAATTTTATTTCTTGCTTTTGGGTTCTCTTTAGTAATAAATAATTCATCTAGACTTTGTTTAGATGTGGTTTTATGCTTTTAATTAGTGTTTGTGCCAAGTAGAACCTTTGGGAAGACTTGGGGAAAGTCTTTGTGATCTTGCTATAAAAAACAGAAACTTTAGTGCTCACGAGATTTGCTGCCATTTTTACTGGAGAATGCGATTAGGTTGATTCTTTTTGCAGATGATTAATAGATAAATTCCTCACGTCCAGAAATTTATTTTAGAATTTTTGGGGTTACAGAAGTATTTGAAACCTACAGATTACTACAGACTGTTATGTTTTTAACAGATTCTGTTTCTCGCGTGTTGTTTGCTTATTTTGATGAAACTATGGCTAGTATCGGAGATTATGAACCATAGAGAAGTTGGAATGCATTAGGTTTAATACCAATATAAATAAAGAATGAGTTCATTACAGTATGTTAAGTGGTGGTTTATTCTCTTATACTAACGGAGCTCATGAGATTTTCTATTTAAGTATTTTGTTGTGAAGTTTTTAAGTTTTGGGTAAAGATTTGATGGATTATGGAACAAGGAGTGGCAAGAGCCTAAGCTTGGGGATGCCCAAGGAACCCCAAGTTAAAATTCAAGGACAACCAAAAGCCTAATCTTGGGGATGCCCCGGAAGGCATCCCCTCTTACGTCTTCTTCTATCGGTAACTTTACTTGGGGCTGTATTTTATTCATTACATGATATGTGTTTTTCTTGGAGCGTATTGTATGATTTGAGTCTTTGATTTTTAGTTTACCACAATAATCCTTGCTGTACACACCTTTTGGGACAGACACACATGAATTGGAATTTATTAGAATACTCTATGTGCCTCACTTATATCTTTTGAGCTAGATAATTTTGCTCTAGTGCTTCACTTATATCTTTTAGAGCACGGTGGTGGTTTTATTTTATAGAAATTATTGATCTCTCATGCTTCACTTATATTATTTTGAGAGTCCTTTAGAACAGCATGGTAATTTGCTTTGGCTATGAAATTAGTCCTAATATGATAGGCATCCAAGATGGGTATAATAAAAAACTATCATAGAAAGTGCATTGAATAATATGAGAAGTTTGATACTTGATAATTGTTTTGAGATATAAAGATGGTGATATTAGAGTGTGCTAGTTGAGTAGTTGTGAATTTGAGAAATACTTGTGTTGAAGATTGCAAGTCCCGTAGCATGCACGTATGGTAACCGTTGTGTAATAAATTTGAAACATGAGGTGTTCTTTGATTGTCTTCCTTATGAGTGGCGGTCGGGGACGAGCGATGGTCTTTTCCTACCAATCTATCCCCCTAGGAGCATGTGCGTAGTGCTTGGTTTTTGATGACTTGTAGATTTTTTCAATAAGTATGTGAGTTCTTTAGGACTAATGTTGAGTCCATGGATTATACGCACTCTCAGCCTTCCATCATTGCTAGCCTCTTCGGTACCGTGCATTGCCCTTTCTCACCTTGAGAGTTGGTGCAAACTTCGCCGGTGCATCCAAACCCCGTGATATGATACACTCTATCACACATAAACCTCCTTATATCTTCCTCAAAACAGCCACCATACCTACCTATTATGGCATTTCCATAGCCATTCCGAGATATATTGCCATGCAACTTTCCACCGTTTCATTCATGACACGCTTCATCATTGTCATATTGCTTTGCATGATCATGTAGTTGACATCGTATTTGTGGCAAAGCCATCATGCATAATTTATCATACATGTCACTCTTGGTTCATTGCCCTTCCCGGTACACCGCCGGAGGCATTCATATAGAGTCATATTTTGTTCTACTATCGAGTTGTAATCATTGAGTTGTAAATAAATAGAAGTGTGATGATCATCATTAATAGAGCATTGTCCAAAAAAGGCCAAATAAAAAAAGTCCCAAAAAAAGAAATAAAAAGGGGCAATACTACTATCCTTTTTTCCACACTTGTGCTTCAAAGTAGCACCATGATCTTTATGATAGAGAGTCTCTTATTTTGTCACTTTCATATACTAGTGGGAATTTTTTATTATAGAACTTGGCTTGTATACTCCAACAATGGGCTTCCTCGAATGCCCTAGGTCTTCATGAGCAAGCAAGTTGGATGCACACCCACTTAGTTTCTTTTGTTGAGCTTTCATACATTTATAGCTCTAGTGCATCCGTTGCATGGCAATCCCTACTCCTTGCATTGACATCAATTGATGGGCATCTCCCTAGCCCGTTGATTAGCCGTGTCGATGTGAGACTTTCTCCTTTTTGTCTTCTCCACATAACCCCCTATCATTATTCTATTCCACCCATAGTGCTATATCCATGGCTCACGCTCATGTATTGCGTGAAAGTTGAAAAAAGTTTGAGATTACTAAAGTATGAAACAATTGCTTGGCTTGTCACCGGGGTTGTGCAAGATGAGAGCATTCTTGTGTGACGAAAATGGAGCATGACCAAACTATATGATTTTGTAGGGATGAACTTTCATTTGCCATGTTGTTTTGAGAAGACATGATTGCTTAGTTAGTATGCTTGAAATATTATTATTTTTATGTCAATATTAAACTTTTGTCTTGAGTCTTTCAGATCTGAAGATTCATGCCACAATAAAGAAAATTACATTGAGAATTATGCTAGGTAGCATTCCACATCAAAAATTCTGTTTTTATCATTTACCTACTCGAGGACGAGCGAGAATTAAGCTTGGGGATGCTTGATACGTCTCCAACGTATATATAATCTTTCATTGTTCCATGCTATTATATTATCTGTTTTGGATGTTAATGAGCTTATTTATACACTTTTATATTATTTTTGGGACTAACCTACTAACCCAAGGCCCAGTGCAAATTGCTGTTTTTTTGCCTATTTCAGTGTTTCGCAGAAAAGGAATATCAAACGGAATCCAAACGGAATAAAACCTTTGGGAGAGTTGTTTTTGGAACAAACGTGATCCATGGGACTTGGAGTGGACGTCAAGAAATCAACGAGGAGGCCATGAGGCAGGGAGGCGCGCCTGCCCCCTAGGCACGCCCCCACCCTCGTGGGCCCCTCGTGGCTCCACCGACCTACTTCCAGGAGCACCACGAAACCCTATTTCCACCGCCGCAACCTTCTGTACCCAAGAGATCCCATCTTGGGGCCTTTTCCGAAGCTCCGCCGGAGGGGGAATCGATCACGGAGGGCTTCTACATCAACGCCATAGCCTCCCCAATGATGTGTGACTAGTTTACTTGAGACCTTCGGGTCCATAGTTATTAGCTAGATGGCTTCTTCTCTCTCTCTTTGGATCTCAATACAATGTTCTCCTCGATCTTCTTGGAGATCTATTTGATGTAACTCTTTTTGCGGTGTGTTTGTCGAGATCCGATGAATTGTGGGTTTATGATCAAGTTTATCTATGAACAATATTTGATTCTTCTCTGAAATCTTTTATGTATGATTGGTTATCTTTGCAAGTCTCTTCGAATTATTAGTTTGGTTTGGCCTACTAGATTGATCTTTCTTGCAATGGGAGAAGTGCTTAGCTTTGGGTTCAATCTTGCGGTGTCCTTTCCCAGTGACAGCAGGGGAAGCAAGACACGTATTGTATTGTTGCCATCGAGGATGAAAAGATGGGGTTTATATCACATTGCTTGAGTTTATCCCTCTACATCATGTCATCTTGCCTAATGCGTCACTCTGATCTTATGAACTTAATACTCTAGATGCATGCTGGATAGCGGTCGACGTGTGGAGTAATAGTAGTAGATGCAAAATCGTTTCGGTCTACTTGTCGCGGACGTGATGCCTATATACATGATCATGCCTAGATATTCTCGTAGTTATGCACTTTTATATCAATTGCTCGACAGTAGTTTGTTCACCCACCGTAATACTTATGCTATCTTGAGAGAAGCCACTAGTGAAACCTATGGCCCCCGGGTCTATTCTCCATTATATTAATCTCCCGTCAACTAGCTATTTCTGGTGCCGTTTATTTTGCAATATTTACTTTCAATCTATATCATAAAAATACCAAAAATATGTATCTTATTATTATTATCTCTATCAGATCTCACTCTCGTAAGTGACCGTGAAGGGATGACAACCCCTTTATCGCGTTGGTTGCGAGGTTCTTATTTGTTTGTGTAGGTACGAGGGACTTGCGTGTAGTCTCCTAATGTTTATACCTTGGTTCTCAAAAACTGAGGGAAATACTTACGCTACTTTGCTGCATCACCCTTTCCTCTTCAAGGGAAAACCAACGCAGTGCTGAAGAGGTAGCAAGACACCTGTAGGGCATCTTTATAATCACCCAATTACGTTGTGGTGTTTGATAGCACACCAAGTGTTTCTCCGGTATTCGGGAGTTGCATAATATCATAGTCATAGGAACATGTATAAGCTATGGAGAAAGCAATAGCAATAAACTAAACGATCATAATGTTGGGGAACATAGTAATTTCAAAGATTTCCTACGCACACGCAAGATCATGGTGATGCATAGCAACGAGAGGAAAGAGTATCGTCCACGTACCCTCGTAGACCGTAAGCGGAAGCGTTATGAGAACGTGGTTGATGTAGTTGAACGTCTTCACGATCCGACCGATCCAAGTACCGAACGCACGACACCTCCGAGTTCAGCACATGTTCAGCTCGATGACGCCCCATGAACTCTGATCCAGCAGAGCTTCACGGGAGAGTTCCGTCAACACGACGACGTGTTGACAGTGATGATGTTGCTACCGAAGCAGGGCTTCGCCTAAGCACCGCTACAATATGATCGAGGTGGATTATGGTGGAGGGGTGCACTGTCGTGGTTCTAAGTCTGACAGTAATGTAGGGGGGTAGGTATGGAGAGGCGAGATCTTAGCTATGGAGTAGTTGTAAGCACACGAGGTTTACGAGTTCAGGCCCTTCTCGGAGGAAGTAATAGTCCTATGTCTCGGAGCCCGGAGGCGGTCGACCGGATTATGTGTGTATGAATTACAGGGGTGCGAACCCTTTACACTGAGGAGGGGGGTGGCTTATATAGAGTTCGCCAGACCCCTCTGGCTCTCAGTTATGCAGGGTTTTAAGTACAGTAAGGTCGGGCGTTACTGATAACATCCCTAATAAGTGCTATGACGACCATAAAAGCTACTTAATGCCCGACCGTTAGCGTGTGGAGTGACTTTAGGTCTCCTGGCCGTCGAGTGGTCGCTTCTTGGTCGAGTGTCTTCGAGTCTGTCGAGTGGAACACCTCCAAGTCGATTGAAAGGTGATTTCTTCTAGAGATGTCCTTGGGTAGGGCAGTTAGGACAGGTCCATGACCCTACCCTAGGTACATAGCTTCATCATTAGCCCCCGAATGGATCGAGGTTTGAGTGGGGAAGGAGTTGAGAACTTCTCCGACTCATTTTTCATGCCATGAGCATATCTTGTTTCGGATCAATGAACATGAGTGATGACAACAACTTCCTTTTCAGTCGCCTTGATCCATTCTTAATTTTTGTCGAGTGAGTTTCTTTACTTGAAAAGCTCCGAGTGACAGTGTGGAGGAGATCTTCTGTCTGACAGGTTGTTCTGCTGCCCGCAGATTTCGCGGGATTCGAATTTTGGGAAGCGCGTGGGACGGGGGAGGCCGCAGTAATCGGATGGGATAGGGCGGAGCCGCCTTGATCTCCGCGCCACCTTTTTCGCCACATATCGCGCGCGCGATTGTTACGGAATTTTACAGGATCGTCCGGGCCTACCAGTCAGCCACTCGGAAGCGACCTCATATAAGGCGTCGGACCGGGGTTTCTTGAACAGTGCGTTCTCATTTCCTCTTCTCCTCTTCAGGCTTCTTCGTCGCGCTCGCTCTCGCCCCAGTGCCGCCGCTCCGTACGCGTCTCGCCGGCGACGATGGGGAAGGAGAAGACAGTGGCTCTGGAGCGGGCGAAGAAGGCGACGGGAAAGGCGGAGGGGAAGGCGACCAGTCGGGGTGGATCTTCCTCACGAGCCGGCCTGCTGAAGGGCTGGATCCAGGGCGACCGGATCCGCTCGGCGATCCGCCAAGAAGACCTCGACGAGCTAGCCGACGGAGGACTGATCCCCCATGGATCGGCGCGGCTTCCGGGGAAGGACTCCGAGCCGCAACCTTGGGAGGGTGAGCGCGTTCTCCTTGCCACTCACGTCGACCGTGGATTTTCCTTGCCTCCTCACCCTTTCTTTTGGGGATTTCTGAATTCTTTGGGGCACAACTCCACCACTTCACTCCCAACACAATCGTGTATCTCACTGCTTTTGTGTCTTTGTGCGAGAATTTCTTGGGTTGTCGGCCTCACTGGGGTCTTTTCAAGCACATTTTCACCTGTCGTTCTCAGACGGTGAAAAAGGCCAATCCGAGTGACGAGAGAACACAAGTGATTCAGATGTGCGGGGGTCTTGGTGTTCAGATGAGAGGGAAAAGTTCCTTTCCGGCCATGATTCTTCCCGACTCGCTCCGTGGATGGCAGTCGACCTGGTTTTACTGCAAAGACCAGCCGACGCCAGGGAAGCCGACTGGCCTCCCTCCTTTTACCATGGACCGAGTGAGGAAACCCTCCTCTTTGAAGGTGATCCCGGAGGAGAGGGCGCAAGTTAAGGTGCTGGTCGATCGAGTGGTACAGCTTATCCGTGACGGGGTCACTAGTATGGATCTCTTGGAGGTTTTCCTTCGGCGGCGCATCCAGCCTCTTCAAGCTCGAGACCATCTGATGTGGATGTATTCGGGTCTTGACGACACCACTCAGATTCACCCGGAGGAGGTCGATGACGACACACTGGAGGGGTGGCTGTCGGGCATCACTGGAAACAAGGACAACCCCAGGGGAGCCAGGAGAGTTCCTCCATTTGACCAGTCCCATGAACCAGAAAAGGCCCGATTCTGAGCTTTTGATTATAATCTGAATTCACTCGCGCAGCTGTCTATACTGCGTCGACTGACTTTATTCTTCCTGCTTTCTTTCAGGCCCTTATCGAAATGTATTCAATGCCCAATGGAGAGCAAGAGCAAGACCTGGAAGGAGAGGCGAGCGGCGGCGACAGTGGCGAATGGCATTCTGACGGAGAAGGGGACGAAGAAAGCGACGACCCAAGTGACGAAGAAGAAGTCGAGTCGCCTCCTCGCAGGGAGAGGCGATCCAAGCTTGACCAAGAACGATCGAGCGCCCGTGAAAAGGCGATTGCTCAGACGGGTCAGTCTTCAAAGCGTCCTCGGACCTCTTCACCAACCCCAACTGAAAAAGCGTCAAAGCATCCCAAAGTTGTAGAGCAGAAACCTCGGAAGGCGTTGCCGAAGATTAAGATTGACATCCCCGTCGCTTCTGCGTGAGTGTCTCCCTTTGTATTCACTTGATGCTCCGTGCTGTTTATTTTTTCTTGATTTAACCAGACAAACTTTGGAACTGGCAGCGCTGCTACTTCCGGGACCTCAGCTTACAGGGATGAGGATGAGGTAATGGAGGATGCAGTCACTTCCAATCTGGGTATGATTTCTGTCATTCTGTCTTTATTTGGTCGACTCAACTGCAATGTGTACCATTGGGTGATGTGATTTTGACGATTGATCTTTGAACAGCTCCTAACATTATTGACCTCCCCGATGATGATGATGAAGAGCCTAAGAGGCCTTTGATGAGGAAAAATAGGAAAGCTCATGCAAGCAAGGTGCCACAGTCGACGCCGATGGCGGAACCAGTTGTTCAGGACGCTGGTGATGCCAACCGGGGTTCTGTTACCTTCGCCGTACCATTGTCGAGTGCCCTGCCTTCTTCGTCGACTGTTCAAGCTCCTGCCGACCCACCTTCAGTTTTTGCGATCCATCATGTCCCAGAGGACAAAGTGAATGCTGCCAAGGAAGCCATACGCCAGGCGGGCATTATGATGGAGAAGATGAAGGCGGTGCGGGACGCCAGTCAGGCCGCCTATGACGCCAGCTCGGCTCTCCAAAGCAATGTTCAGGTTAGTTGGTCACCGCTTGTTCTGTTAGGATATGCTACCTGAAGACTCTCTTTCCGAAAATCTTTGCATCTGTACACCCACTGGGTGCGTCGATTGAATTTTTGGACTAGTGGGGGCGCGCTGAGCGCACCCACTGGGTGTAGTCCCCGAGACTACGGTGGACTACTGGCAGTCGTCTGTAGTCTTTGTATTTTGATTCTTTCGCTCGATCTGGTCTGGCCGTGTCGAGTGTAAACCGAATGGGTGTTGCTGTCATTTTTGGTAGTTTCGCTCTTCCACTCGGTCTGGGCGAGTGGGATCAGAACCGGTGGGGGCACGCCAAGTGCACCCACTGGGTGTAGTCCCCGAGCCCGCGGTCGACTGCTAGCAGTCGACTGGGGTCTGAATAGCTTGTTGTCCACTTCTTTCTTGACGGCGCAATTGTTCTTTCTCTCTCTCTTTTTTTACTCCCTGCACTCGACTCCGGCGGGCCGGTCGAGTGGGATCCAAACCGGTGGGGGCACGCAAAGTGCACCCACTGGGTGTAGTCCCCGAGACTATGGTGGACTGCGGGCAGTTGACCGTAGTCTTAATTATTATCTTTGTCGTTTTCGCTGTAAAATAACTTCCCCTCCCTGACTGCAGAAATCTTGTGATCTTGGAGCTCGCTTTGCCGACTTGGAGAAACAGCAGATCCAGCTAAACCTTGACTTGGAATTGGCTCAGCAAAATCTGAAAAAAGCTCAAGACGAGGCCGCTGGTATGGAAGGTAACTGATTGCCGACTGAACTTCAATATACCTCTTTGGTCTCTTTTTTTATTCGATTATTTTTTTTGCAGAGAAAATGAAGTTGGCTCTGGACAAGAAGGACTCGGACCTCGCCGCCGCGCAAAAAGCAGCCCAGGACAAAACCGTTCTCGCAGACGAGAAGCTTGCTTCAGTCGGAACGCTTGAAGGAGAGGTGACTAGACTGACATCTTGTCTTAATGAAGCTAACCGTGAAGTGACCAGCCTGAAGAAGGATAAGGTCGCCCTGAACGAAAAGTTGGAGTCTGCGATCCGCAAGAGGAACGACACAGAAGCTTATCCGAGGACCCTTGCCAAGAAGCTTTATCTCGTGCTGGGAGGTATTTCTTTTAATCCGACTGTGTTAATGCTTGCCATCGGATTTTGTTTGGTTGATTGAACTGACTTTTGGCTGCAGAACTTTGTCAAGACTTTGATGAAGAAACTGGAAGGGTCGAGACGGGTCTGGACCCTATCGCTTCCCCGGTCTGCGATGAAACTGCGATGAACGTGCTCCGACTGGAGTCCTGTATCGCCAGCGCCACAAGCTACCACGCACGCCTGAAGGAGGTTGTCTCTCGAATCGACTCGACGCTTTGGCCGGGGGTGACACTTCAGAATGATCTGGAATCTCTGATGACTCGACTGAACGAGACCCCTGACCGAGTGCAAGAATGGAAGAAATCCTCCGCCCGGTGTGGTGCTGATGTGGCTCTATCTTTGGTTCGTGTCCACTGCAAGGAGGTGCGAGAAGATAAGCTAGCAGCAATCAAGGTCGCCAACACCCAGAGGCATGACTTCCGATCTTTTATGGAGACTTTTATTGCTGCAGCCACTCGGATCGCCGACGGCGTCGACCTGGACGAGTTCGTCGAGCCTGTCAATCCTCCTCCTGCAGAGTGAACAAACTTTTATGGCCCACTTTAAATTTGCCTCGAAATGCAGAGTGGTTTTTGTAACCGTTAAACTCTTTCGGGCTGAATGCCTGAGCACTTCGATCTGTGGTCTGGAACCTTTAGGATTTATCTGAACTTGGTTTATCGTTGAATATCTTCATGAATTCTCCGTCGAGTGGAACTCGTTCTTCACTCGAGACAACTTTTGTATTTGTGGCGCAGCTCCGAAGGAAAAGGTAGCAGTCGACCTGCATCTCTTCGTCCTTGCGGGTCGGGATGGAGCACATGTTGTATTTGTGGCGAAGCTCCGAAGGAGAAGGTGGCAGTCGACCTGCACCTCGTCGTCCTTGCGGATCGTGATGGAGCGCACATTGTATTTGTGGCGAAGCTCCGAAGGAGAAGGTGGCAGTCGACCTGCACCTCGTCATCCTTGCGGATCGGGATGGAGCGCACGTTGTATTTGTGGCGAAGCTCCAAAGGAGAAGGTGGCAGTCGACCTGCACCTCGTCGTCCTTGCGGATTGGGATGTGTTTCGTACTTAGGCGAGTACTGGACTGCAGCTAAGCCTCCGAGTGGGAGGGTCGTTCTCCACTCGGTAGGATTTTTCAAACTTAGGCGAGTACTAGACTGCAGCTAAGCCTCCGAGTGGGAGGGTCGCTCTTCACTCGGTAGGATTTTTCAAACTTAGGCGAGTACTGGACTGCAGCTAAGCCCCCGAGTGGGAGGGTCGCTCTCCACTTGGTAGGATTTTCAAACTTAGGCGAGTACTGGACTACAGCTAAGCCCTCGAGTGGGAGGGTCGCTCTCCACTCGGTAGGATTTTTCAAATACTTAGGCGAGTACTGGACTGCAGCTAAGCCCCCGAGTGGGAGGGTCGCTCTCCACTCGGTAGGATTTTCAAACTTAAGCGAGTACTGGACTGCAGCTAAGCCCCCGAGTAGGAGGGTCGCTCTCCACTCGGTAGGATTTTTCAAATACTTAGGCGAGTGCTGGACTGCAGCTAAGCCCCCGAGTGGGAGGCTGGCTCACCACTCGGTAGGATTTTCAAATACTTAGGCGAGTACTGGACTGCAGCTAAGCCCCCGAGTGGGAGGGTCGCTCTCCACTCGGTAGGATTTTTCAAATACTTAGGCGAGTACTGGACTGCAGCTAAGCCCCCGAGTGGGAGGCTGGCTCACCACTCGGTAGGATTTTCAAATACTTAGGCGAGCACTGGACTGCAGCTAAGCCCCCGAGTGGGAGCCTGGCTCACCACTCGGTAGGATTTTCAAATAATTAGGCGAAACGGGTTCGTAGCTAAGCCCCCGAGTGGGAGGGTCGCTCTCCACTCGGTAGGATTTTTCAAACACTTAGGCGAGTACTGGATTGCAGCTAAGCCCCCGAGTGGGAGGGTCGCTCTCCACTCGGTAGGATTTTTCAAACTTAGGCGAGTACTGGACTGCAGCTAAGCCCCCGAGTGGGAGGGTCGCTCTCCACTCGGTAGGATTTTTCAAACTTAGGTGAGTACTGGACTGCAGCTAAGCCCCCGAGTGGGAGGATCACTCTCCACTCGATAGGATTTTTCAAATACTTAGGCGAGTACTGGACTGCAGCTAAGCCCCCGAGTGGGAGGCTGGCTCACCACTCGGTAGGATTTTCAAATACTTAGGCGAGTACTAGACTGCAGCTAAGCCCCCGAGTGGGAGGTTGGCTCACCACTCGGTAGGATTTTCAAATACTTAGGCGAAACGGGTTCGCAGCTAAGCCCCCGAGTGGGAGGCTGGCTCACCACTCGGTAGGATTTTCAAACACTTAGGCGAAACGGGTTCGCAGCTAAGCCCCCGAGTGGGAGGCTGGCTCACCACCCGGTAGGAAATTATTTTTACAAACTTAGGCGAAACGGATTCGCAGCTAAGCCACCCACTGGGGGATTTCTCACGCAAACAAAAACAATAACAATCACTAGGAAAATTATAACGCTCTTGTCTTTGATAAATAAACTACATAAGTTTTTCTTATTACATCTCATCTGAGTGAGAATTCAAGTATAAAAGGGGCGGAGCAGCTCCGCATTCCAGGCTCGTGGCTCATCAATCTGGCGATCGACATTATAAAGGTGGTACGCTCCATTGTGGAGTACTCTGGTGACTATGAAGGGACCTTCCCAAGTAGGAGCGAGTTTGTGTGGTTTCTGTTGATCCACTTGGAGGACCAAGTCTCCTTCTTGGAAGGCTCGACTCTTCACATTTCTGGCATGGAATCGACGCAAGTCTTGCTGAAAGATGGTCGATCGGATCATGGCCATTTCTCTTTCTTCTTCCAGGAGGTCGACTGCGTCCTGCTGGGCTTGTTCTGCTTCATCTTCAGAGTAGAGCTCGACTCGGGGTGCGTTGTGAAGCAGGTCACTCGGCAAAACTGCTTCGGCTCCGTAGACTAGAAAGAATGGGGTTCTTCCAATCGATCGGTTCGGGGTTGTCCTCAATCCCCAAAGAACTGACGGAAGCTCGTCGACCCATGCACCTGCTGCGTGCTTGAGATCGCGCATCAGTCGGGGTTTCAGTCCTTTGAGAATTAAGCCGTTTGCTCTTTCCGCTTGTCCATTCGACTGGGGGTGAGCGACTGAAGCGTAGTCGACTCATGTGCCTTGAGAGGCGCAAAAGGCTCTGAATTTGTCAGAATCAAAGTTTGACCCATTGTCAGTGATGATGCTATGCGGAACTCCATATCTGAATATCAACTCTCTGATGAAACTGATAGCAGTGCAAGCATCAAGATTCTTGATAGGCTTAGCTTCAATCCATTTGGTGAACTTGTCGATTGCTACTAGCACATGAGTGAAGCCGCTCCTGCCCGTTCTCAGAGGTCCAACCATGTCCAGTCCCCAAACAGCGAAGGGCCAGACGAGTGGAATGGTTTTCAGGGCGGACGCGGGTTTGTGCGACATATGGGAGTAAAACTGACATCCTTCACATTTGTCGACTATCTCTTTCGCCATTTCATTCGCTCTTGGCCAGTAGAAACCCGCTCGGTATGCTTTAGCCACAATGGTCCGAGAGGACGCATGATGACCACAGGTCCCCGAGTGGATATCATCAAGGATTATCTGACCTTCTTCTGGTGTTATACACTTCTGACTGACTCCAGTCGCGCTTTCTCTATACAACTGTCCCTTTATGACTGTAAAGGCCTTGGATCGACGGACGATCTGTCGAGCCTCTTCTTCGTCCTCTGGGAGTTCTTTCCTTAGGATGTACGCAATGTACGGTACTGTCCAGTCGGGAGTGATGACCAAAACTTCCATGGTCAGGTCGACCACAGCTGGGACTTCAACTTTAATTGGATCCGTGGCACTTTTTGGCTGCGGGGCTTCTTCAGTGAAGGGATCCTCCTGAACTGATGGTGTGTGGATGTGTTCCAAAAACACATTGCTGGGAATGGCTTCTCTTTTGGAGCCTATTTTCGCCAAATCATCAGCTGCTTGATTTTTCAGTCGGGGTATGTGATGAAGTTCTAACCCCTTGATTTTCTTCTCCAGCTTTCTCACTGCATTGCAATAACCAGTCATTGCCGGACTTCTGACCTTCCACTCCTTCATCACTTGATTAACCACCAAATCTGAGTCGCCATAGACCATGAGGCGACGGACGCCGAGTGAAATGGCCATGCGCAACCCATATAAAAGTGCTCCATATTCTGCTTCGTTATTGGAGGAATCAAAGTGGATTTGAAGAACATATCTGAGCTTATCTCCTCAGGGGGAGACCAATACTACCCCGGCACCGAAACCATTCAGCATTTTGGAACCGTCAAAGAACATGGTCCAATTCTCCGAGTGAACCTGAGTCGGCAGTTGTTGCTCAATCCACTCGGCGACGAAATCTGCTATTGCTTGGGACTTGATAGCTTTCTTTGCCTCAAACTTGATATCTAGAGGAAGGAGTTCAATCGCCCATTTGCCACTCGACCAGTTGCATCTCTGTTGTGCAGGATCTCTGACAATGGAGCGTCGCTGACGACTGTAATGGAATGATCAGAGAAGTAGTGAGCAACCTTCTTTGTGGTCATATAAATCCCATATACAAGCTTCTGATAATGAGGATATCTTTGCTTCGACGGGGTCAAAACTTCAGAAATATAATATACTGGGCGCTGAACTTTGAAGGCTTTTCCTTCCTCTTCCCGCTCGACCGTAAGTACCGTACTGACGACTTGTCCCGTGGCTGCGATGTAAAGCAGCAAAGGCACTTTGCTGATTGGGGCAGCAAGCACCGGCTGGGTGGAGAGCAGAGCTTTGAGCTCTGCAAACGCTGCATCAGCTTCAGGACTCCACTCGAACTTGTCTGACTTCTTCATCAATCGGTAAAGAGGCAATGCCTTTTCATCGAGACGAGAGATGAATCGACTTAAAGAGGCCAAGCAACCAGTAAGCTTCTGGACGTCGTGCACTCGCATAGGACTTTTCATTCGGAGTATAGTACCGACTTTTTCTGGATTGGAGTCGATTCCCCGTTCGAAAACGAGAAAACCGAGTAACTTTCCGCCAGGAACTCCGAATGTGCACTTTGATGGACTAAGCTTGATATCATACCTCCTGAGGTTGGCAAAGGTTTCAGCAAGGTCAGTCAGCAGGTCGGAACCCTTCTGTGACTTGACCACAATATCATCCATGTATGCTTCCACATTCCGACTGATTTGAGTGAGCAAACACTTCTGAATCATCCTCATGAATGTGGCTCCGGCATTCTTGAGGCCGAATGGCATGGTAACATAATAGAAGCACCCGAATGGAGTGATGAAAGCTGTTTTGATCTCGTCAGGTCCATACAGACGGATCTGATGGTACCCGGAATAGGCGTCTAAAAAAGACAGTCGCTCACATCCCGCAGTCGAGTCGACTATCTGGTCGATGCGGGGGAGAGGAAAATGATCTTTCGGGCAGGCCCGATTGATATGTTTAAAGTCAATGCACGTGCGAAGTGACTTGTCCTTCTTGGGGACCATGACAACGTTGGCGAGCCACTCGGAGTGGTAAATCTCTCGGATGAACTCCGCTGCTAAGAGCCGAGCCACCTCCTCACCAATAGCCTTTCTCTTCTGGACGGTGGACCGTCGGAGATGTTCTTTGACAGGTTTCACTTTTGAGTCGACTCGTAGGCGGTGCTCAGCCAGCCCCCTGGGAACACCTGGCATGTCAGAAGGCTTCCATGCGAAGATGTCCCAGTTCTCACGGAGGAACTGGATGAGCGCTTCTTCCTATTTGGAGTTGACTGTTGTTGAGACATGAGTCAGAGCAGCACTGGGATCGGTCGGGTGAATGTGAACCGGCTTCGTTTCTCCAGACGACTGAAAAGCTGATTCTGTAGCGGGCTTCTTGGCTCGCAACAAATCACTCGGGTCTGCAGTCTTCTGGTACTCCTGCAGCTCCACCACTGCCATCTGAGCATCAGCGATCTTTGAGCCTTTCTGAAAACACTCTTCTGCTTTCTTCCGATTTCCCGTAACAGTGATCACACCTTTGGGACCAGGCATCTTCAATTTGAGATACACATAACATGGTCGAGCCATGAAGCGTGCATAAGCTGGCCTGCCCAAAATAGCGTGGTAAGCACTCTAGAAATCCACAACTTTGAACGTCAACTTTTCTTTACGGTAATTCTTGGAATCACCGAAAACCACATCAAGAGCAATCTGGCCGAGTGACTCAGCCTTCTTCCCAGGAATGACTCCATGGAAACTCATGTTGCCGGTACTTAGTCTGGACATTGGAATGCCCATCCCTTTCAACGTCTCAGCATACAGTATGTTCAAACCACTGCCACCATCCGTCAAGACTTTGGTCAGTCGAGTGCCTTCAACAACTGGGTCGACCACCAAAGCTTGCCTCCCAGGGGTGGCAATGTGCATTGGGTGATCGGACTGGTCGAATGTGATGGCAGTCTGAGACCACTTCAGATAACTGGGTGTCACCGGAGCAACCATATTCACCTCACGGTTGATAACTTTCAGTCGACTTTTTCTTTCAACATCAGCAAAAATCATCAGGGTGGAATTGACCTGGGGATATCCATCATCACTGTCTTCCTTGTCCTCAATTTTGTCCGTCTCCTTTTCCTTATCTTTGGGCTGTTTGCCCTGGAACTGCTGGATCAAGAGCCAACACTGTCAAGTGGTATGTTTCGGGTAAATGAAGTTACCCTCTTCGTCTTTCTTGGTGTGGATGTGATATGGAAAATCCAACACATCATTTCCGTCTTGGTCTTTAACTTTCTTGGGGTTCCAAGGCCCTTTGGGTTTCCCCTTAAACTTTCCTTGAGTTACAGCCAAGGCTTCCCCAGGAGCAGCTGGCTCGGCTTTCCGCTTCTGTTTCCGATTGGAATTTCCTCCTCTGATTTCTTGGGCGTCTGACTTGTGCTTGCCACTCCGGAGTCGATCCTCATCTTCACCATTAGTGTACTTGGTGGCAATCTCCATCATCCGATTCAGAGACATGTCTCCGGTTCGATCGAATTTTAGATTCAATTCTCTGTACTTGACGCCTTCTTTGAAGGCACAGACTGCTTGGTGATCAGGCACATTCTCTACCGTGTGATGTAACGTGATCCATCTCTGGATGTAATCCCTCAAAATTTCATTCGGCTTTTGCACGCAAGACCGCAGTTCCGTCAGCCCTGCTGGTCGCTTGCATGTTCCTTCAAATGTGGTGACAAACACTCGGGCGAGATCTTCCCAAGTGTAAATGCTGCTGGGTGCTAACTGATTCAGCCATGCTCTGGCCGAGCCCTCCAACATGAGAGGCAGGTGCTTCATGGCCAGTTCATCATTGCCACCGCCAATCTGGACAGCCACTCGGTAGTCTTCAAGCCAAGTATCAGGCTTGGACTCACCAGTGAACTTACTGACTCCAGTCGCCAACCTGAAGTTGGGAGGAATCACAGCGGCCCTGATGGCTCTACTAAAGCACTCTGACCCCGAAACATGTAGTCTGCTGCTGGTAGGTGCATCTCTGTCGTGACCTTCTCGGTGAGCTCTGTTCCTGTCGACCAAACCTTGAACGAGAATGGATCTCGCATCAAAGCCTGGTTCCCTGGTGTCGACTGGAATCCTTCGCCCAACACTATGAGGGCGCCTGTCATCCTGCTGTCAAGGCACATACGATCCACTCCTTGGGGGAGGGGTGGGCACTCGACGTCGATCATCATGATCGAATCGGTGATCATACTGCTCACAGTTCCCGTACTGATCACGCCAGTCCCCATGTCCCTCACGCCTCGGGGGCGATCTTGGGCTATGAGCCGACTTGACTGTGTCTGCAGCAATGGATCTCCTATGAATCCTGTTCCGCGACTGAGAAACAGCGGAATTCTGGTCTCCTGCTGCCCGGAGTAACGCTCTGATCTGCAGCAAGCCTCTGCCAGCCTCTGACTGGGAAGGCTGAATCGACTCTGCTATATGGGCTGCAGCTGCTAAATTCTGAATCGGAGTTCGATATACCTGCGGGGGTGGAAAGAGCTGACGTCGACTGGATTCTGGAACCCGTTGTCGCGCACGCTCATTGAGTGCTCGCTGGAGGTTCTCCAGTCGAGTGCGCTCAGCCAAGTTTGCTAGGCGCGCATCCTCCAAGGCACGAGCCTCGGGGGTTTCTCCAACGATAGGAGTGTGCAGTGCAGCCATATTCCGGCGACGAAGTTCTTCTCTCTGCAGCGACGTGAGAGGCTCGAGGAGATATTCCTCATGGGGATGCGACGGGTCGTCTCCACCTGCGCCTCCGTCGGTGCAGGGAAAACCGGGAGGACTGGGCGGTCCATCGACCATCAGAACCTCCACCGCCGGATCACTGCTATCGCACTCGGATGCGGTCTCTGCGGAGCCAGTCGAACAGGCTATAGAGGGATTCGTCGGGTTCGATCGCCGCGACTTGAGGGGTGGCCGACTGGCGTGCCACCGCGTGTCTCACCCACCGCTGAAGTCTCGACCGACCGGAGCGCTTGCGTTGGCGGGAAACAGGGAGGGAGGACAACACAGGGGCCGACCGATAATGGGTCGATGGTTGCCGCAAGAGGACGCCGTGGACGCACGCGCGTAAGTGCGTTGCCCCGCGGACAGGGAGTGCGTCCACGTCGAGCGGAGCCTCTTGAAGCCAAGCGGAGTCGTCGGCGATGAACGTGAGCGCGCCGAGACGGATCTCGCGGCCCTCCACCAAAACTCCGCCAGAAACCATGATGATTTGGATCGGAAAAGATCGCAACTCCTCCAACAGATCGCTAAAACACCTGCCCCACGGTGGGCGCCAACTGTCGTGGTTCTAAGTCTGACAGTAATGTAGGGGGGTAGGTATGGAGAGGCGAGATCTTAGCTATGGAGTAGTTGTAAGCACACGAGGTTTACGAGTTTAGGCCCTTCTCGGAGGAAGTAATAGCCCTACGTCTCGGAGCCCGGAGGCGGTCGACTGGATTATGTGTGTATGAATTACAGGGGTGCGAACCCTTTACACTGAGGAGGGGGGTGGCTTATATAGAGTTCACCAGACCCCTCCGGCTCTCAGTTATGCAGGGTTTTAAGTACATTAAGGTCGGGCGTTACTGATAACGTCCCTAATAAAGTGCTATGACGACCATAAAAGCTACTTAATGCCCGACCGTTAGCGTGCGGAGTGACTTTAGGTCTCCTGGCCGTCGAGTGGTCGCTTCTTGGTCGAGTGATTGCTTCTTGGTCGAGTGTCTTCGAGTCTGTCGAGTGGAACACCTCCAAGTCGATTGAAAGGTGATTTCTTCTAGAGATGTCCTTGGGTAGGGCAGTTAGGACAGGTCCATGACCCTACCCTAGGTACATAGCTTCATCAGGCACCGCACACGGCTAAGGGATCAATGATGAACTTGTGTGTCTAGAGGTGCCCCCCTGCCCCCGTATATAAAGGAGCAAGGGGGGAGGCCGGCTGGCCCTGTAAGGCGCGCCAGGAGAGGAGTCCTCCTCCTAGTAGGAGTAGGACTCCCCTTTCCTACTCCTACTAGGAGGAGGAAAGGAAGGGGAAAGGGGAGAAGGAAGGAGAGGGAGGAAAAGGAGGAAAGGGGGGCCGCCCCCTAGTCCAATTCGGTTTGGTCTAGGGGGGGGGCATGCACCCTTCCTCCTCTCTTCCACCACTTGGCCCATTGAGGCCCAATACTTCTTCCCGTATTCCCGTAACTCCGTGGTACTTTGAAAAATACCCAAATCACTCGGAACCTTTCCGATGTCCGAATATAGTCGTCCAATATATCGATCTTTACGTCTCGACCATTTCGAGACTCCTCGTCATGTCCCCAATCTCATCCGGGACTCCGAACTACCTTCGGTACATCAAATCACATAAACTCATAATACCGATCGACACCGAACGTTAAGCGTGCGGACCCTACGGGTTCGAGAACTATGTAGACATGACCGAGACACGTCTGCGGTCAATAACCAATAGCGGAACCTGGATGCTCATATTGGCTCCTATATATTCTACGAAGATCTTTATCGGTCAAACCGCATAACAACATACGTTGTTCCCTTTGTCATCGGAATGTTACTTGCCCGAGATTCGATCATCGGTATCTCAATACCTAGTTCAATCTCGTTACCGGCAAGTCTCTTTACTCGTTCCATAATACATCATCCCGCAATTAACTCATTAGTTACACTGCTTGCAAGGCTTATAGTGATGTGCATTACCGAGTGGGCCCAGAGATACCTCTCCGACAATCGAAGTGACAAATCCTAATCTCGAAATACGCCAACTCAACAAGTACCTTCGGAGACACCTGTAGAGCACCTTTATAATCACCCAGTTACGTTGTGACATTTGGTAGCACACAAAGTGTTCCTCCGGTAAACGGGAGTTGCATAATCTCATAGTCATAGGAACATGTATAAGTCATGAAGAAAGCAATAGCAACATACTAAACGATCAAGTGCTAAGCTAACGGAATGGGTCAAGTCAATCACATCATTCTCTAATGATGTGATCCCATTAATCAAATGACAACTCATGTCTATGGTTAGGAAACATAACCATCATTGATTCAACGAGCTAGTCAAGTAGAGGCATACTAGTGACACTTTGTTTGTCTATGTATTCACACATGTACTAAGTTTCTGGTTAATACAATTCTAGCATGAATAATAAACATTTATCATGATATAAGGAAATATAAATAACAACTTTATTATTGCCTCTAGGGCATATTTCCTTCACATAATGCTAAGCTAACGGATGGGTCAAGTCAATCACATCATTCTCTAATGATGTGATCCCGTTCATAAAATGACAACTCATGTCTATGCCTAGGAAACTTAACCATCTTTGATTAACGAGCTAGTCAAGTAGAGGCATACTAGTGACACTCTGTTTGTCTATGTATTCACACATGTACTAAGTTTCCGGTTAATACAATTCTAGCATGAATAATAAAAATTTATCGTGATATAAGGAAATATAAATAAAAACTTTATTATTGCCTCTAGGGCATATTTCCTCCAGTCTCCCACTTGCACTAGAGTCAATAATCTAGTTCACATCGCCATGTGATTTAACACCAATAGTTCACATCTCCATGTGACTAATACCCAAAGGGTTTACTAGAGTCAATAATCTAGTTCACATCGCTATTTGATTAACACCCAAAGAGTGATCATGTTTTTCTTGTGAGAGAAGTTTAGTCAACGGGCCTGCCACATTCAGAGCCGTATGTATTTTGCAAATTTTCTATGTCTACAATGCTCTGCATAGAGCTACTCTAGCTAATCGCTCCCACTTTCAATATGTATCTAGATCGAGACTTAGAGTCATCCAGATCGGTGTCAAAGCTTGCATCAATGTAACTCTTTACGATGAACTCTTTGTCACCTCCATAACCGAGAAACATTTCCTTATTCCACTAAGTATAATTTTGACCGTTGTTCAGTGATCCACTCCTGGATCACTATTGTACCCTCTTGCCAAACTCATGGTGAGTTACACAATAGGTCTGGTACACAACATAGCATACTTTATAGAACCTATGACTGAGGCATGGGGAATGACTTTTCATTCTCTTTCTATTTTTCTGTCGTGGTCGGGTTTTGAGTCTTTACTCAACTTCACACATTGCAACACAGGCAAGAACTCCTTCTTTGACTGTTCCATTTTGAACTACTTCAAAAACTTGTCAAGGTATGTACTCATTGAAAAAAATTATCAAGCGTCTTGATCTATCTCTATAGATCTCGATGCTCAATATGTAAGCAGCTTCACCAAGATCTTTCTCTGAAGAACTCCTTTCAAACACTCCTTTATGCTTTCCAGAAAATTCTATATTATTTCCGATCAACAATATGTCATTCATAATATATACTTATCAGAAATGATGTAGTGCTCCCACTCACTTTCTTGTAAATACAGGCTTCACCGCAAGTCTATATAAAACTATATGCTTTGATCAACTCATCAAAGCGTATATTCGAACTCCGAGATGTTTGCACCAGTCCATAGATGGATCACTGGAGCTTGTACACTTTGTTAGCACCTTTAGGATTGACAAAACCTTCTTGTTGTATCATATACAACTCTTCTTTAAGAAATCCATTAAGGAATGTAGTTTTGACATCCATTTGCTTGATTTCATAAAATGTGGCAATTGCTAACATGATTTGGACAAACTTAAGCATCGCTACGAGTGAGAAAATCTCATCGTAGTCAACACCTTGAACTTGTCAAAAACTTTTTGCGACAATTCGAGCTTTGTAGATAGTAACACTACTATCAGCGTCCGTCTTCCTCTTGAAGATCCATTTATTCTCAATGGCTTGCTGATCAACGGGCAAGTTCACCAAAGTCCACACTTTGTTCTCATACATGAATTTTATCTCAGATTTCATGGCCTCAAGCCATTTTGTGGAATCTGGGCTCATCATCGCTTCCTCATAGTTCGTAGGTTCGTCATGGTCAAGTAACATGACCTCCAAAACAGGATTACCGTACCACTCTGTTGCGAATCTTACTCTGGTTGACCTACGAGGTTCGGTAGTAACTTGATCAGAAGTTTCATGATCATTATCATTAGCTTCCTCACTAATTGGTGTAGGAATCACTTGAACTGATTTCGATGATGAACTACTTTCCAATAAGGGAGCAGGTACAGTTACCTCATCAAGTTCTACTTTCCTCCCACTCACTTCTTTCGAGAGAAACTCCTTCTCTAGAGAGGATCCACTCTTAGCAACAAAGATCTTGCCTTCGGATCTGTGATAGAAGGTGTACCCAACAGTTTCTTTTGGGTATCACATGAAGGTGCACTTCTCCGATTTGGGTTTGAGCTTATCAGGTTGAAACTTTTTCACATAAGCATCGCAACCCCAAACTTTAAGAAACGATAGCTTAGGTTTGTTGCTAAACCACAGTTCATACGGTGTCGTCTCAACGGATTTTAGACGGTGCCCTATTTAATGTGAATGCAGCTATCTCTAATGCATAACCCCAAAACGATAGTGGTAATTCGATAAGAGACATCATAGATTGCACCATGTCTAATAAAGTACGGCTATGCCGTTAGGACACACCATTACATTGTGGTGTTCCAGGTGGCGTGAGTTGCGATACTATTCCACATTGTTTCAAATGAAGACCAAACTCGTAACTCAAATATTTGTTTCAGCAATCAGATCGTAGAAACTTTATTTTCTTGTTACGATGATTTTCCACTTCACTCTGAAATTCTTTGAACTTTTCAAATGTTTCAGACTTATGTTTCATCAAGTAGATATACCCATATCTGCTCAAATCATGTGTGAAGGTCAGAAAATAACGATACCCGCCGCAAGCCTCGACACTCATTGGACCGCACACATCAGTATATATTATTTCCAACAAGTCTGTTACTCACTCCATTGTTCCGAAGAATGGAGTCTTAGTCATCTTGCCCATGAGGCATGGTTCGCAAGCATCAAGTGATTCCAAAAGTCCATCAACATGGAGTTTCTTCATGCGCTTTACACCAATATGACCTAAACGACAGTGCCACATATAAGTTGCACTATCATTATTAACTTTGCATCTTTTGGCTTCAATATTATGAATATGTGTATCACTACGATCGAGATCAATAAACCATTTATATTGAGTGTATGACCATAGAAGGTTTTATTCATGTAAATAGAACAACACTTATTCTTTGACTTAAGTAAATAACCTTATTGCAATAAACATGATCCAATCATATATATGCTCAACGCAAACACCAAATAACATTTATTTTAGGTTCAACACTAACCCCGAAGGTAAAGGGAGTGTAAGGTGGTGATCTTATCAACCTTGGAATCACTTCCAACTCAAATCATCACCTTGCCCTTAACTAGTCTCTGTTTATTTTGCAACTCCCGTTTCAAGTTACTACTCTTAGCAACTGAACCAGTATCAAATACTGAGGGGTTGCTATAAACACTAGTAAAGTACACACCAATAACATGTATATCAAATATACCTTTGTTCACTTTGCCATCCTTCTTATCGCCAAGTATCTAGGGCAGTTCCACTTCCAGTGACCATTTCCTTTATAGTAGAAGCACTCAGTTTCAGGCTTGGGCCTAGCTTTGGGCTTCTTCATGGGAGTGGCAACTTGCTTGCCATTTTTCTTGAAGTTCCCTTTCTTTCCCTTGCCCTTTTACTTGAAACTAGTGGTCTTGTCAACCATCAACACTTGATGCTTTTCTTGATTTCTACCTTCGCTGATTTCAACATCTCGAAGAGCTCGGGAATCGTTTCCGTCATCCCTTACATATTATAGTTCATCACGAAGTTCTAGTAACTTGGTGATAGTGACTAGAGAAGTCTGCCAATCACTATCTTATCTGGAAGATTAACTCCCACTTGATTCAAGCGATTGTAGTACTCGGACATTCTGAGCACATGATCACTGGTTGAGCTATTCTCCTCCATCTTATAGGCAAAATACTTGTCAGAGGTCTCATAGCTCTCGACTCGGGCATGGGTCTAAAATACAAATTTCAGCTCTTGGAACATCTTATATGCTCCGTGGCGTTCAAAACATTTTTGAAGTCCCGGTTCTAAGCCGTAAAGCATGGTGCACTAAACTATCAAGTAGTCATCATACCGAGCTTTGCCAAACGTTCATAACGTCTGCATCTGCTCCTGAAATAGGTCCGTCACCTAGCGGTGCATCAAGGGCATAATTCTTCTGTGCAGCAATGAGGATAATCCTCAGATCACGGACCTAGTCCGCATCATTGCTACTATCATCTTTCAACTTAGTTTTCTCTAGGAACATATAAAAAATAAACGAGGAAGCTATACGCTATCAATTGATCTACAACATAGATATGCAAATACTATCAGGGCTAAGTTCATGATAAATTAAAGTTCAATTAATCATATTACTTAAGAACTCCCACTTAGATAGACATCCCTCTAATCATCTAAGTGATCACGTGATCCATATCAACAAAACCCTGTCTGATCATCACGTGAGATGGAGTAGTTTTCAATGATGAACATCACTATGTAGATCGTATATACTATATGATTCGCGCTCGACCTTTTCGGTCTCAGTGTTCTGAGGCCATATCTGCATATGCTAGGCTCGTCAAGTTTAACCCGAGTATTCTGCTTGTGCAAAACTGGCTTGCGCCCGTTGTATGTAAACGTAGAGCTTATCACACCCGATCATCACCTAGTGTCTCGACACGATGAACTGTAGCAACGGTGCATACTCAGGGAGAACACTTATACCTTGAAATTTAGTGAGATATCATCTTATAATGCTACTGCCGTACTAAGCAAAATAAGACGCATAAAGGATAAACATCACATGCAATCAATATAAGTGATGTGATATGGCCATCATCATCTTGTGCCTTTTGATCTCCATCTCCAAGGCACCGTCATGATCACCATCATCACCGGCTTGACACTTTGATCTCCATCGTAGCATCATTGTCGTCTCGCCAACTATTGCTTCTACGACTATCGCTACCGCTTAGTGATAAAGTAAATCAATTGCATGGCGATTGCATTTCATACAATAAAGCGACAACCATATGGCTCCTGGCAGTTGCCGATAACTATGTTACAAAACATGATCATCTCATACAACAATTTATATAATCACATATTGACCATATCACATCACAACATGCCCCGCAAAAACAAGTTAGACGTCCTCTACTTTGTTGTTGCAAGTTTTACGTGGCTGCTACGGGCTTAGTAAGAATTGTTCTTACCCACGCATCAAAAACCACAACTCGGTATAGTGATTGCTTTTTGATCTTCAGAAAGAACCCTGTTCATTGAATCCGATTCAACTAAAGTTGGAGAAACTGACACCCGCCAGTCATCTGTGTGCAAAGCACGTCGGTAGAACTAGTCTCATGAACATGGTCATGTAATGTCGGTCTGGGCTGCTTCATCCAACAATACCGCCGAATCAAGAAACAACTAGTGACGACAAGCAATATGTATATACCCACATCCAGAACTCCTTTGTATTCTACTCGTGTATATAACATCTACGCATAGACGTGGCTCTGATGCCACTGTTGGGGAACGCTGTATTTCAAAAAAATTCCTACGATCACGTAAGATCTATCTAGGGATGCATAGCAATGAGAGGGAAGAGTATGCCTACGTACCCTCGTAGACCTAAAGTGGAAGCGTTAAGAAACACGGTTGATGTAGTCGAATGTCTTCGCGATCCAACCGATCAAGTATCGAACGCACGACACATCTGCGATCTGCACACGTTCAGCTCGGTGATGTCCCTCGTACTCTTGATCCAGTTGAGGCCGAGGGAGAGTTTCGTCAGCATGACGACATGTTGACGGTGATGATGAAGTTACTGGCGCAGGGCTTCGCCTAAGCACTACGACGATATGATCGAGGTGTGTATCTGCGGAGGGGGGCATTGCACACGGCTAAAACAATTGTCAACTTGTGTGTCTATGGGGTGCCCCCCTCCCCCGTATATAAAGGAGGGGAGGAAGGGGTCGGCCGGCCCTCATGGTGCGCCCTCAAGGGGGATTCCTACTCCTACTAGGAGTAGGTTTCCCCCCTTTCCTAGTCCTAATAGGAGGGGGAAGGAAGGGGAAGAGAAGAAGAAGGAAAGGGGGCCGTCCCCCATCCCAATTCGGATTGGGCTTTGGGGGGGGGGGCGCCCCCACCTCTTGGCCGCCTCCTCTCTCTTCCACTAAAGCCCATTGAGGGAGTCCTGGACTAAGGGGTCCTCGGGCGTCCGACCTATTGGATATGGGCCGGACTGATGGGCCATTTAGATACAAAGACTGAAGACTCTGCCCGTGTCCGGAATGGACTCTCCTTGGCGTGGAAGGCAAGCTTGGAGACCAAATATGAAGATTCCTTTCTCTGTAACTGACCTTGTGTAACCCTAGATCCCTCCTGTGTCTATATAAACCGGAGGGCTAGGTTCGTAGATAGTCATAATCATAGTCAGGCTAGACTTTTAGGGTTTTAGCCATTACGATCTCGTGGTAGATCAACTCTTGTAATATTCATATTCATCAAGATCAATCAAGCAAGAAGTAGGGTATTACCTCCATAGAGAGGGCCCGAACCTAGGTAAACATTGTGTCCCCCGTCTCCTGTTACCATCGATCCTAGACGCACAGTTCGGGACCCCCTACCCGAGATCCGCCGGTTTTGACACCGACATTGGTGCCTTCATTGAGAGTTCCACTGTGCCGTCGTCAAGAGGTTTGATGGCTCCTTCGATCACTTACAATGATGCTGTCCAAGGGGAAGTCTTCCTCCCCGGACAGATCTTCGTGTTCAGCGGCTTCGCACTGCGGGCCAACTCGCTTGGCCATCTGGAGCAGATCGAAAGCTACGCGCCTGGCCACCAGGTCAGATTTGGAAGATTGAACTATGTCGCAGATATCCGTGGGGACTTGATCTTCGATGGATTCGAGACCATGGCAGCCGCTCCCTGCCACCACGATGAACATGACGTAAATCTGTCATTGGTCCATACGCAGGAGATAGTACCTGTAGTTGCTCTAGCCATAGATTTTGAGCATATCGTGCCATCCGAAGACGGGAAGCTCAACCCCGCCGCGGAAGCCGCAGACTCAGCGGCATTGGAGCCGCACACAGACTTAACTTCAAGTGACATCTATGTCACCGAAGCTACAGACTCGTCTTAGGCTATAGGTTCCGAACCTTGTGCGTCCGCGTACGTCGAGCTTGATCGGTCATCGATCGTTGAATTCAACTCCGCGGACATCTTCCGACACTCGCCCTTGGGCGACATGTTAAACTCGTTAAGAGCACTATCCTTAGCGGGGGGCTCACAGCTGAACTATATCCGGTTTGAACTGGAGATTGATAATGGAGAATTTTGCTTCCCACCCACCGCCCACTTCATACACACTGTCGAAGACTTAACCGACACGCTCGACTACGTCTCTGAAGACATCGATGGTATGGATGACGATGCCGATGAGGAGCTGGGCCAAGACCTGCCGTTTACTGAACGCCTGGCGGCCACCTCTTCCTACGACGTGTACATGGTGGATACACCTAAAAGAACTAACGACGATGAGAAAGAAGATCCAGTTGAGGACGAACCTCCTGTGATACAACCAAAACGCCGGTGTCAGCGGTGCCGCTCCAAGTCGCATCATGGAATAGACGGCGATACTGGCACAGGGGAAAATAACACTCCGGAAGGTGCCGAAGACAACAAAGACCCCGTCGATGCAACTGATGTACAAAACGAACGGGAAGACGGGCAAGTTAGCCCTGATGGACAGGCCACGCATGAAGACTCGGAGAACAGTAATTATCTTCCGCTCTCCGAGGATGAGGCAAGCCTCGGCAGTGAGGATTTCATCATGCCTGAGGAACCTCAGGAGCAGGAGCGCCTTAAACGCCGGCTAATAGCCATCGCAAGGAGCCTGAAAAAGAAGCGGCAGTAGCTTCAAGCTGACCAAGATCTGCTCAACGACAGATGGACTGATGTCCTGGCAGCCGAAGAACACGGCCTCAAGCGCCCAGCCAAAAGCTACCCGAAGCGCAAATTACTGCCTCAGTTCGACGACGAGGCGCCGGAGCTCATACCATCATCGCGCAATGCGGCTGACCGACCACCATGTGGTTAGGATAAAGCGGCAACTCAAGCCGAACACCGCCTCATCATAAAGGCAGAGGCAAAACAACTCGAGGTCACACATATGACCTTCTATAAGACCTGGACAACAGAACATGACATACTAGATCGATCTACGGATCACGAGGACGTGCCCCGACATGCGACGATAGCTATCTAGACGGACATAACAAGCCTAGTCACTCCCGGGCCGAAAACCGCAGACTGACTCTGATGCGGAGCATCCCAAGGTCATCCCCATGGACCTACCATCGTCTCACCAAGTGCCTAGCGGACCCATGACACGAGCACGTGCAAGAGCTCTCGAAACCGAGGTGACATCTCTCCTCTCACAAGTTCACTTCGATGCACGTGAGACATGGCTACTACCTCAAACGGAGACATTATGCATACTGAGGTGTCAAGGAGTTAGCCATGAAGAAGCTAAGGAGCAAGGAGAATCAGAAGAGGAAGATGGACATGAAGAAGAAGAGATGCGGAAGAAGCTACAGGCTCCGGACGACCGACCAGGGCCGGACGTCCGACGATCCCTAGGCTCCGGACGTCCGACCCAGACCGGACGTCCGACACACCCACACCCGAGCCAAAACTACGGATTTCCGAAGCCACCCGGACGACCGATCCCGACCGGACGTCCGACCGAAGCACACCCGAGCCGAATCTACCGGACGACCGGTGACTCCCGGACGTCAGACGCCTGTGTGCTAATTTGTGTTGGGCCGCAGCCCATGTACCCCCACTTCGTCCCCTTTTTGCACTAAGACTATAAATAGACCTATTTTTCCTTCTAGCTAGGGTTAGCATTGGTTTAGCTCATATTAGAGATAGAGCATTGCTCATCCACATCGGATCTACTCCACGAGAGAGACCGCGGCCCCTCTTCGGAGAAGATCCCTTTGGATTCAAGACCTCCTTGCGGAGAAGAACCTCAAGACCTCCTCACGGAGAAGACCAGCTACCTTTGTATCATCCTTAGTTGTCCGTGGATCATGTGATCTCTTATTACTCGAGGATCTAGCATATGTGTGACTATTTCTTGTTGGTTTAGTGATTTTCTCGTGTTTCCCCTCGTGTTTTCCCTCGTGTTCTTCGTGTTCTTTGCGGGATTCGCTCCTTTCATGAAATATCGGCCAATTAGGGTTCTACCCTACATCATCTTGGTATCTAGAGCAACGTTGATCATGATTTCGGAGCCTCCCTGTTGTGTTTCTAGCCTAGTTTTTGTTCATTTTGTCCCTAATTCGAAAATTCCGCACAAAAATAGCACCAATTTTTTTTTGTGATTTGTTGGTGTGTTGAAATTTTGTTGGATTTGATCCATGGATTTGCTTTGCCTTGAGTGGATCTACCTTTTCCCCCTTGTCTCCACCCTTTCCATCCACAAAATCCTCCGGATTTAACCATTTTAGTCATCCCCATCACGAACCCTAGCTGTTCTTCCTGTGCCCGAAATTTCGCCCAGGCACCGGATGTCCGACCGTCTTCGGACGTCCGATGACCGGACGACCGGCCCATCCCAGACGTCCGACGTTCCCTGACGAAACTGAATTTTTTTCCGTTTTGTCACCACCACCGCCCCACAACATCCGCAATTCCACAATTCCACTTACACACTCCCACCACCATTACACCATCACCACTTCCGCATAGCACCACCATTCCTTACCCGTTTCGCACTACAACACGTGTTGCCACTTCGAGATTTGAGAATTTGAGTTGCGGTTTTGTGTCCTATTGTGTTTCGGCTATTTAGGTACGGTTCGACATCAACATCACCGCCGCTCATCCTCGCCACGGACGCGTCATCAACAACGACCACCTCGACTACATCTTGGTATTCGTGCCATCATTTTGACACAATACCGTAAGCAAGAAGCGGTAACCTCACCGTGGTATCGGACATATCATTCTTGCCATTACATTGATAGCCTTCATAGCCTTACTCCTTTGCGTCGCTTACCCATCAAGACTAGCTGTTGAGTATTGCCGGCAACGAGACTTGTGCACATTAGTGATCATACTTCCCATAGCATACATACACCATTGGTGCATATCTTGGTATCATCTCTTGTGTCACATGGTTGTCATCGCATACACAATTGCTATCTTGGTTCGTGAAGCATTGCATGAGAAAAGAGCTCAAACACCAAAGAGCCAAACAAGCTTTTAAGCAAAAGGGAAAGATAAGCAAAGAGCTTTTAAGCAAGAACCATAGCATCATACAACATTAAGATTGTCATACTAGATCATCTTGGATCATATCATAGAAACACCTTGCATAGAGCAGACTTGGGATAGAAGTTGTTGCATTTTTTCTAAGTAGGTTGTGCACAAGTCTTTGTATCCGCCTATTTGTGAAATCGTGCTAGCATCTCTCTAGAGTTGTGCAACAAGAGCATTTTTGTGGATCCCACATTTTGGCTCATCCTTGGTTGCATGACCCACTTATCTTTTTGCGTGTGTGTTTCCGTGTACCGTATATTGCTTGGTCTACTTGTTGCATTGCAAACTTGTGAATCTTTTCCAACATTATTGAAGCTCACTTACAATTGCATCAAATTTTGTGCCACCATCCTAACCAAGCTCCCACATAAGCTTTTACTTGTGTAGGTGTGAGAAACCGACAAGAATTGGTACCAATTGTGCTATTTCCTTGTCCACATTGGAGTGATCATTGGTCCACCTTCAACTTCGGTCAAGGTACATTTGGTATACGTTCTTCTCTTTCTCCCACTCCCATTTTTTTCTTGGAATGATGGATAGGCCAAGTACTTCTACCAACCCACTCTTCATCGAGCACGACGACGACATGAACTCCTACGTCACCAAAAGCCACCTCTTTGGTGCACAACGTGCTTTGCATCAAGAGCAACAAGCAATGAGTGAACGCATCGACAACCTCGCCGCCGACTTGCGACTCTCCGAGCAACGTACAAGGGACTACTTCGACCACAAGCTCGACGATCACAAGCAAGAGAACGGCGCAAGAATGGACGAGATTTGCGCTTTGTTGCTCAACCACTCTTCTTCCACTTCGTCCTCATCAAGACGGAGCCGCTCAAGTCGACACTCCGACTTCACCCTCTCCGGCTCAAGTACACCGACATCGAACACTCTTCGACGTGTCGCGCGCAACGATCGTCAAGCAAGCCTCAATCCTCTACGTGACACCGACTCTCAAGAGCACCAACAACGTCAAACCCAAGCGGCCTTTGCGCTAACACGAGAACGTCAACGACAATGCCAACATGAAGAGGAAGAGCAAGCGCGTCTACACCAAGATGCACAAGATGCCGAGGCACAACGCTAAGAACAACAACTCCGTGAAGCTCAAGCACTTGAGGCGCAACGTGCCCTCCAAGATTCAAGTCGAGCCGTACCAACTGAGGCCGACAAGTTCGTGAACATGAAGAAGCACTTCGCGAAGAAGCTCACGAACGACGATATCAAGCTCGTGTGCAACGTCAAGCTCGACAAGTTCCTCCACAAGCTCGCCAAGAACATCAAGTTCACCAAGCGCATGGCGACAATGGAAATCATCCACAACAAGACCAACATGAGGTCTACAACCCTCCTCGCCAAGAGCAAAACGAGCTTGACAATCATCAACAACATGGGCGTCATCATCCCCGACCCCAACACAATGAAGATCAACGCTAAGGCAAGCTAAAGTTCACCATGCCCAAGTTCAATGGAAGCAACGATCCCGAAGAGTACCTTTCATGGGCATTGAAGGTCGACAAAATTTTCCGTTTGCACAACTATGAAGAAGAGAAGAAGATCGCGATTGCATCCCTTGAGTTCCAAGACTATGTCCTCATTTGGTGGGAACAAGTCATCGAGCGTCGTGAGGCAAGAGGTGAACCACCCATCACTATGTGGGCACAAATGAAGGATGTCATGAGAGCACGCTCCGTGCCTACCTACTACAACCGCGAACTATTCAAGAAACTTCAACTACTCAAGCAAGGAACCAAGAGCGTTAAAGAGTACTACAAGGAAATGGAGATTGCCATGATGAGAGCCAATGTCACGGAAGATGATGAGCAAACAATGACATGTTTCTTGAATGGACTCAATCATCCTATCAAGAAGATCGCTGACTTCCAACCATACTCGAACCTCATCGAGCTCGTGCATCAAGCTACAAAAGCGGAACGTCAAGTGCAAGACGATTACAAGTATGCCAAGTTCTCATCCAAGTCATACGGCTTCTCCAACACCCAAGCTTCAACGACTCCAACACCGTTTACAAAGCCTTCTACAACCAACGTCGACAAGTCGAGTTCCAAGAAAACTTCAACTACTCCAAGTCATCCTACTACAAGCAACTTCAAGCCGAGAGCTTCATCATCATCAACCCCCACCGACGAGACTGTCAAGACAAGTTCCTTCAAATGCTTCACATGTGGAGGCCGAGGCCACAAGTCCTACAAGTGCACCAACAAGCGGACCATGATCCTCAACGACGACGGCACTTATGACTCAATGAGTGAAGGAGAAATGGAAGCCCTTGAGCAAGTGGCCACACACCGACAAGTGAATGAAGAAGACACAGAACAAGTCTTTTGCGATGAAGATTCAAGTCCCGCTCTAGTCGTCTCCAAGGTCTTGACTCTTCAACATCACCAAGAAGAAGACCAACGATGCCACATCTTTCATACCAAGGTCGGCATCAATGGAAGATCCGTCAAGGTCATCATCGATGGAGGGACTTGTCATGACCTCGCAAGTGAAGAACTTTGCTTCAAGCTCCAATTGCCCAAGATGAAGCATCCACATCCCTACAAAGTTCGATGGCTTAGCGACTCCGGCACTATCCAAGTCGAGCATCGAGTACAAGTCTCCTTCAAAATTGGTGCCTACGAAGACACTTTGGAGTGCGACGTTGTTCCAATGACCGTTTGCCACCTTCTTCTTGGACGCCCATGGCAATTTGATAGAGGTGTCATCCACAACGGCCGAACGAACCACTACATCTTCAAGATGAAAGGAAAGGAGTATGTACTTCGCCCCATGTCGCCAAGCCAAGTGATCGCCGACAAGCAAGCCACCCATCATGGATAGAATAGTGAGAGAGAGAGCCACCAAAAAGAGAGTGAGCACCACAAGCCCAAATCGAGTGCCTCCACGATGAGCGAAAAGAAGAACTTAGTCCTATTTGCCACAAAAAGTGAGATAAGAGGAGTGTGTGAGAACCCATCTAGTGTCCTACACTATGTCCTTTTGTGCAAGGATGACGCACCAAACGCTAACACCTCTCACGCTCTACCTTTAGTGTTGTCTTCTCTTTTGCAGGAATTTCAAGATGTTTTCCCCGATGAGCTACCTCCGGGACTACCTCCACTATGAGGCATCGAGCATCGCATCGAACTCATCCCCGAAGGCCTCTTCCGAACAAAGCTCCCTACTGTGTCAACCCCGAAGAAACCAAAGAAATACAAAGGCAAGCAAAGAATCTCATAGACCATGGACATGTGCATGAAAGTTTGAGCCCTTGTGCCGTCCCGGTCATTCTTGTGCCAAAATGAGACGGTACCTTTCACATGTGCTCCAATTGTAGACCTATCAATGCTATCACCATTCGCTATAGGTATCCCATTCCACGTCTTGATGATATGCTTGATGAACTTAGTGGTGCCACTATATTCTCCAAGATTGATCTTAAAAGTGGTTACTATCAAATCCGCATACATGAGGGTGATGAATGGAAAACTACTTTTAAAACCAAGTTTGGGTTGTATGAGTGGTTAGTCATGCCTATGGGTCTATCGGAAGCACCAGGTACTTTTATGCGTCTTATGAATCATGTCTTTCGCCCTTACATTGGTGTGTTTGTTGTGGTCTACTTCGATGATATCCTTGTTTATAGCAAATCTCTTCAAGATCATGTCACCCATGTTCGAACCGTTTTGCAAACTCTTCGAAAAGAGCGTCTCTATGCTAACATGGAAAAGTGCCTTTTCGGCGTTGATAAGCTCGTTTTCTTGGGTTTTGTTGTTTCCACTAAGGGTGTTCATGTTGATGACTCTAATATCAATGCTATTAAAACTTGGCCACAACCAACCAACTTGCATCAAGTGCGTAGCTTTCCTGGCCTTGCGGGTTTCTATCGTTGCTTTGTGAAAGATTTTAGCACCATTGCTTCTCCTTTGCATGCTTTGAGCAAGAAAAATGCGCCTTTTGTTTGGGGACCATCCCGAGATACCGCTTTCAATGAGCTTAAGAATTTGCTTACTCATGCTCCCGTGCTTGCATTACCCAACTTTGACAAACCCTTTGAGATTCATTGTGATGCTAGTGGTAATGGAATAGGAGGTGTGTTAACGCAAGAGAAGCGCTCCATAGCTTACTTTAGTGAGAAACTTTCCGGAGCGCAACTCAATTACCCCATCTATGACAAAGAGCTATATGCTTTAGTGCGAGTTTTGCATGAATGGGAACACTATCTTCGCCCTCATGAATTCATCATTCATACCGATCATGAAACGCTCAAGTACCTTAAGGGCCAAACCAAGTTGAACAAGCGTCATGCTAAATGGAGTGAATTCATTTAGTCTTTTCCTTATGTCATCAAGTACATCAAAGGTAAGGAAAACGTTGTGGCGGACGCTCTTTCCCGCATATGCATGCTTGTTACTCAACTTGAATTGGATGTTATTGGCTTTGAGCACATAAAAGACTTGTATGAGCATGATCCTACTTTTGCTACTCCTTATGCCAAATGTTCGACGCATACATCTTGGGAACGCTATTACATAAAAGATGGATATCTTATGAGAGCTAACAAGCTTTTCATCCCCGAGTCTTCTCTTCGTTTGTTGCTTTTGCAGGAATCTCATGGAGGAGGACTAATGGGACATTTTGGACGCAACAAGACTTTCACTACGCTCTCCAAGAACTACTATTGGCCCAAGATGTTTCGCGACGTCAACCGCTTCACCAACCGATGCTCTACATATCGCAAAGCTAAGTCTAAAGCTCAATCCCATGGCCTTTACACGCCTCTCCCAATTCCATATCAACCATGGGAAGACATTAGCATGGATTTTGTACGTGGATTTCCTAGGACTGGAAATGGAAAGGATTCGGTATTTGTCGTTGTGGATCGATTCTCTAAGATGGCACATTTCATTCCTTGCAACAAGATAGACGATGCTTCACATGTTGCCAATCTCTTTTGTAGGGAAATATTGCGTCTACATGGAGTGCCAAAGACGATCGTCTCGGACCGCGGCGTCAAGTTTCTAAGCTACTTTTGGAAGACCCTATGCACCAAGCTCGGAATCAAGCTACTCTTCTCCACGGCATATCATCCACAAACCGACGGCCAAACGGAGGTGACCAACCGCACACTCTCCGCTCTACTTCGCGTGCTCATCAAGAAGAACATCAAGCAACGGGAGGAGTGCCTACCTATCGCCGAGTTCGCCTACAACCGAGCAAGACACTCAAGAACCGACAAGTCCCCCTTCGAGGTCGTCTATGGATTCAACACATTGTCACCATTGGACATCCTTCCTCTACCACTACAAGAGCGCATCAATATGGACGCAAGTGCACGTGTGAACCATCTCAAGACGGTGCATGAAGATACAAGGCACACCATTGAGCGCCAAGTACAATGACTTGCGACCAAGCTCAACATCAACAAGCAACCCATGGTATTCGACATTGGTGATCTTGTGTGGCTACACCTTCGCAAAGACCGCTTCCCCACCGAACGCAAGTCCAAGCTTCTACCTCGAGCGGATGGACCCTTCGAGGTGCTTGCACGATACAACAACAATGCTTACAAGATCGACCTCCCGCGCGACAAGTACAATGTGAGCGACATCTTCAATGTCAAGGACCTCTCGCCCTACCATGGTGATGGAAGAATTTGATCCGAGGTCGGATCTTCCCCAAGGGAGGGGAGATGATGCGGAGCATCCCAAGGTCATCCCCATGGACCTACCATCGTCTCACCAAGTGCCTAGCAGACCCATGACACAAGAACATGCAAGAGCTCTCGAAACCAAGGTGACATCTCTCCTCTCACAAGTTCACTTCGATGCACATGAGACATGGCTACTACCTCAAACGGAGACATTAGGCATACTCAGGTGTCAAGGAGTTAGCCATGAAGAAGCTAAGGATCAAGGAGAATCAGAAGAGGAAGATGGACGTGAAGAAGAAGAGATGCAGAAGAAGCTACAGGCTCCGGACGACCGACCAGGGCCGGACGTCCGACGATCTCCAGGCTCCGGATGTCCGACCCAGACCGGATGTCCGACACACCCACACCCGAGCCAAAACTACGGATTTCCTAAGCCACCCAGACGACCGATCCCGACCGGACGTCCGATCGAAGCACACTCGAGCCAAATCTACGGACGTCCGACAAGCATCGGACGTCCGGACCCTCATGAGCCTCCAGACGACCGGTGACTCCTGGACGTCCGACACCTGTGTGCTGATTTGTGTTGGGCTGCAGCCCATGTACCCCCACTTTGTCCCCTTTTTGCACTAAGACTATAAATAGACTTCTTATTCCTTCTAGCTAGGGTTAGCATTGGTTTAGCTCATATTAGAGATAGAGCATTCCTCATACACATCGTATCTACTCCACGAGAGAGACCGCGGCCCCTCTTCGGAGAAGATCCCTTTGGATTCAAGACCTCCTTGCGGAGAAGAACCTCAAGACCTCCTCACGGAGAAGACTGACTACCCTTGTATCGTCCTTAGTTGTCCGTGGATCGTGTGATCTCTTATGTACTCGAGGATCTAGCATATGTGCGACTATTTCTTGTTGGTTTAGTGATTTTCTCGTGTTTCCTCTCGTGTTTCCCCTTGTGTTTTCCCTCGAGTTCTTCGTGTTCTTCGCGGGATCCGCTCCTTTCGTGAAAGATCGGCCGATCAGGGTTCTACCCTACATAAGACTCCATCGGAGCTATGTCATAATGTGGCCCAACATAGAGGCGCCGCACACCCTCTTTTCTTCACACACGAAGTAATGGAGCACGAATTCCCAGAAGGGTTTAAACCCATAAATATCGAATCATATGATGGAACAACTGATCCCGTGGTATGGATTGAGGATTTCCTTCTCCATATCCATATGGCCCACGGTGATGACCTTCATGCCATCAAATACCTCCCGTTAAAACTCAAAGGTCTAGCTCGGCACTGGTTGAACAGTCTGCCCGAAAATTCTATTGGCAGCTGGGAGGATTTGGAAGACGCCTTCTACGACAACTTCCAAGGCACATATGTCCGGCCACCAGACGCCGATGACTTAAGCCATATAGTTCAACAGTCAGGAGAATCAACCATGAAGCTCTAGACTAGGTTCTTAGTTAAAAAGAACCAAATCATCGACTGTCCGAACGCGAAAGCCCTAGCATCCTTCAAACACAGCGTACGGGACGGGTGGCTCGCCCGCCACATTGCTGAAGAAGAACCAAAATCCATGTCAGCCCTTACCACTCTGATGACCCGCTTTTGCGTGGGAGAAGACAACTGCCTCGCTCGTAGAAGCAACAACGCCAACGATTCGGGCACTTTCGAAGTCCAAAACGGCAATGGCAAACCTCGATGCAACAAACACAAACGTCGCAATGATAATGAAAGAACGCGCGACACAACGGTCAATGCTAGATTCAGCGCCCCCAAACCCGGTCAACGGAAAAAACCATTCAAGGCAAACAAAGACGAACCATCCACCTTACACAAGATATTGGATCGACCCTGCCTGATTTATGGCAACCCCGATAAACTAGCTAATCACACCAATAGAAGCTGTTGGGTCTTCAAGTAGGCCGGCAAGCTCAACGCCGGACACAAGGGGGAAAGACCGCCCAGTGATAGCGATGATGAAGAGATTCACCACCCAGATACCGGTAAAAACAGTGAACATGGTATACATGACACACGGCCCTACAGAGGAGCATGAGACGTACGCCCTCCGGACTGAGGATCATACTACGTTCCCTCCAGCCAGAGTACAAGTCGGCCTTATTAAACCACGTACCTTGTCGGCCATTAAGCCGTCTGTCTCCATTTAGCAGGACCGACCAATTATGGAGCTGGACTAGCAGTTCGGCCTTCGCCGTCCGCCTCATACACCTGCGAAATCCATAACGCGCATACATAACTATGCACTTAAAATACCATGGGCATCGGCGGAGGCACAATACGGACGGGCCTACAAGTACTTCTATAACCCCTTCCTTTTCAATTCTTTTCTGACCACTCTTCTTTTTTCATTATCCTTTATCATAGGTGACTCGTAGGCTGGTCATCTCACCGACTCCATCGGAGTTCCGGTTTGTACATTCATCCAAAAGTTACTCCCTTTAAGGAGCCCCTTCATTGAGGAAAGGCGGCACAGACGTGCGACAGGAGGTCCAAAACAACTTCTTTTAGACCGTACTCTCTATTTTGCGAGCCTGTAAAGTGCCTTCTACCTGAGTCGTCGACCCTTGGCATGTCAAATAGCGAGGTTCGTGGCGTTATTATATACGAAACAGTGATTGGCATGTTACTCAAGTTCTAGTAAATATAATCTATATCTCGTATTCACTTTTCGCTAAAAAAACTATATTTTGCTCCTTGTGTTATTTCACACGCCCCGCCAGGGGCTCGATATGGGAACAAACTAAATTGCCAATAAGTCTGAACAGCTTTATAGCATACTTCGGCGTCGCGAGTTTGGCCTTATATGCATCAACTCCGAATCATGTCTTGGGTCAATAGTTGGGTTGCCCGGCTCCTGTGCTTGCTACATTACGTTCCGCTCTATCGGCTAAGGTAGTAAAGGGAGAACTACTGTGATTGTGCCCTGGTTTACCCAGACGAGCAGCTCAATAGAGAAAACCAAAAACTGATTGTCATGATGCGGCGAGAGCTGGTCAACCACTCGACGACTTATCAGAATCTTTCGCGATTCCCTCTGTATTACACGAAGGACCTTTCTTTAGGTCATACATGTAAGCGCACCACATTGGGATAACAACGTACATACCAGGGTTTATATCATAGACCCACCATAAAACTCCTATGGCTAAGTGAAAGTGTTAACGCCCTATAGTCCGATTGCCTCGTTCACCGCATTGGCACCTCCTTCATGGACCAAGACGTTGGGTTAAGAGTGATCATGTGCTTTTCCGAACACCCCCATATTTTCCACATGGGGGCTGAAGCCGACGACTGGAAAACTTTCAGATTATGCGAAAACGGCCGCACAGGAGGAACCAAAAGCTTTCAAGCACAAATCATAATATTATCATCATATTGTCTTTTACAATTCAATACATTTCATTCAAATATTATATCTTTCGAGCACTGACCCTCTATCAAGCGGGCACCCTCTAAGATGTCCTCGAAATAGTGTTCGGGTGTGTGATGGTCCTTCCCTTGAGGGGACTCCTCGCTGCAACATCAGTGGCCTTCATCTTGGCCCAATATGTTTTGACATGGGCAAAGGCCATCCGTGCACCTTCAATGCACGTTGAACGCTTAACGGTGTCGATACGCGGCACCGCATCCACAAGCCGCTGCACCAAACCGAAGTAGCTATTCGGAATGGGCTCAGTAGGCCACAACCGGACTATGACGTCCTTCATGGCAGAACCAGATATCCTGTGGAGCTCGGCCCACTGGGCCATTTGCTCATTTAGTAACAACTAACGCTTTGGCGCGCCGAACTGTGACCAAAAAAGATTCTCCATGGCACACCCTTCCTGCACTTAGTAAAATTGTGCCGCGCCTGGAGAACGCCACATTTGGTTAAGCGGGGAATACTTCGGATCACCGAACTTCGTCTGTAATAAGAAAGGCTTAGCAGCCGCTATCTCCCCAACTTGCCGAATCTCTTCCCGAGCCGCTCTAGACTCAGATCGTGCTTCTTTCGCCTCTTGTAAGGCCTTGTTGAGATTGGTCTCTTTGGCCTTGTTATCCTTCTCGAGGAATTCACACTGGACGGCGGTCTCCTCCAGCTTGCGCGCCATGGTAGTAATTCTTTCCTCACACTGGCGCCGAACAGCCTGTTCGGTTTTTAACTCTTTAGTCGCCTTATGGGCAGCCAAATTACTTATCCAGGTTTGCTCCTTAGCAAGGGCAAGTTTAGCTCGAAGGGCCTCCACCGTAGCAGCACCATCTATAGTTATGCATGTCTCAGTATACAATTCCAGCTTCATGCTCATGTTATCATGCATAAATATACTAGCTGGCCCAAAAACATACCTCGCGCCTCGTCAAGACGCATGTTGATCAGTGTGATGTCATCATCTGCCTCATCAATCTTCCGCTGCAGATCCGCAACCTCTGCGGATCGGGCAGTTGCAGGGGAGGTAACAGCCTATGTTCCAAGTAGTCAGATTATTTCCTGGATAAATATTTTTGATCCTCTGATTGCCTCCCTTCAGAAGCCTATCAGAGTCTCAGGGGCTACTATCTATACACATGAGTATTTTGTGAATAAAACACAATTGAAAGCATTACATCACAAACCTCGAAACCTCTTAGCAGGCTCGTGAAGGCCTCATTCAATCCGCTTTTCGCGGATAGGACCTTTTCAACCACCATACCCATCAAGGTACGATGGTCTTCGAAGACGGACGCCTGTCACAGCATGTTCGTCAATATATCCGACGTTTCTGGATCTCCGGAAATAGCCATAGCAGCACGGCCCCCCTTCAAAGGGATCTGTTCATCTGCCCCTAGAATTGTCTCCGGCTGAAAGCCGGACAGTCCGGGGCCTTTATTGTTGGTCCTTGGACCCTGGGCTACCGAAGTATCATCTTCGGTTCGTGTTTTCATCACCCCTCGCATCACTTGCGGATCAGGAGAGACCCTCCAGGATGAAACCTCGAAGTCATCCACCTTATTGGGCGAGGAGACTGGTGGAGGCGTTTCACTTTCCATCATCTCTGGGAGAAGATCTCCCGAGGAAGATGATGGTTGAGAAAGATTATGCGCCGAGCTGCAAAAAACATACATTTTAGATGTTACCCTAGTCACAGGAGAGGAACGGGGTATGTGTAAAAACACCCTTGTTCGCTTACGATTTAGGCTTGGACTCACTGGAGGACTGCATGATAATGTCTTCCTTCAAGCCCGAGCCGCCCGACAGGGGCATCTTGCCTCGCTTGGGAGCCTTTTCCTCCCAATCTTCGGAGACGGCCCTTTTCTTACCATAGGGAGAATGAATGTTGACTTCTCCTTTACTTTTGTCTTCGGGCGATGGGATTTTCATCTCCCCGGACACAACGTCTATTATATCTTCGGGATGGAGGCCATCTTTGGTCCTCCCGCTCTCCGTCTTGTCCTCCTTCACATACATCTGGTATGGTGTCGGGGCCAGCATCCTTGTTAATACGGGATCCGCTGAGGCTTCAGGAAGGGGGGCCGAACACCTAATTAGTTCTGCTTTCTTTATCCAGCCCTGAAAGAAGATGGTTTGCTCAGTAACGTATTATGATATACTTAACTACAAAGTGTTCGGAAGACAAGTGCTTACTGGGGTATCCGGACGGTTGCAGTCAAGGCCGACGTCTTCAGTGGTGTCGGCCAATGTTTTCGTTTCCCAAAAAACATCTTCCACATCCCTTTGTGCATAGCGCCGAATAAGTGTTGGAGGGTTCATGGCCCTTCCGGATTAAACTCCCACATGTGGAGAGGCCTACGCGGGCACGACAGGATTCGGCGGATTAGCATTACTTGAATCACGTTGACAAGATCGATGTCCCTCTCGAGGAGGGTTCGGATGCGGCTCTGTAGAGTCCGCACTTCATCAACTGATCCCCAGTCCAGCCCCTTATTGACCCACGATGCAAGCTGTAACGGAGGGCCGGAACGGAATCCAGGTGTAGCTGCGCACTTGGTGCTACAGGGTTCCGTAACATAAAACCACTCTCGCTGCCATTGGTTGGAAGTTTCGGTGAAAGAGCCTTTAGCCAGGGAGTGTTGGTAATCTGGCTTATTACAACACCGCCGCACTCCACCTGTTCCTCGTCTACTACCTTTGGCTTCACACTAAAGGTCTTGAGCCATAAGTCGAAGTGTGGCGGGATTCAGAGGAAGGCCCCACACGTGATAATAAACGCCGAGACGTGAAGGAAAGAATCCAGAGCTAGATCGTGAAAATCTAGTCAGTAATAAAACATTAGCCCCTAGACAAAGGGGTGGAGAGCAAACCCTAGCCCTCGGAGGAAGTGAGAGATGAATACGACCCTCTCACCAGATCTGGGGATCGGAATAACCTGTCCTTGAGCAGGAAGCCTGTGGTGGATCTCCGCGGTCAGGTATCTGGCCACCCGAAGCTTTGCAATATCCTCCTCTACGATGGAGGAAGCCAACCATCGGCCTTGAGGGCTAGGTCCAGACATGATGGGGAAGCTTGAAGCAATGAAGTCGAACCTTGGGTGCTAGAACTCGAGGTTGGAAAGGTTGAGGAGAGGTTTGGCGTAAAAGGACGGCCCTTGGTTCGTTTATAAGGTAGAGGGTATTGAGCACCTCCTCCTAAGCCTGAAAACCTGCCTATTCCTAAGGAATCTTTCCAGTAGAACGGTTGGGTTACCCATGCTCGTATTAATGAGGATCCTGCAATAAGGGGACATGATCTCTGCTTCGACAGAACATGCCAATAAAAACCATGCCTCGAAATGTGGAACAGGAAACGGTTTGAAATAACGACCGGGCAAACGTGATGTCACGTTACAAAAGTTGTCAGCAGGTTGAACTCGTGAAATATTATGCTCTCCTCGGCTATGTGTGGGGTACTTGTGTTGCAGATCCGGACACGTTTTGTTTCATCCGAAGACTATTTTGGAGTATTCAAAAAGGGGAACCCGCCTTGTAATGCCGAAGACAATCTGCGCGTCGGACACCTCGTCATTGAAGCCTGGTTCAGGGGCTACTGAGGGAGTCCTGTACTAAGGGGTCCTCAGGCGTCCGACCTATTGGATATGGGCCGGACTGATGGGCCGTGAAGATACAAAGACTGAAGACTCTGCCCGTGTCCGGATGGGACTCTCCTTGGCATGGAAGGCAAGCTTGGCGACCAAATATGAAGATTCCTTTCTCTGTAATCGACCTTGTGTAACCCTAGATCCCTCCCATGTCTATATAAACTGGAGGTCTAGGTTCGTAGATAGATCCTCATAATCATAGTCAGGCTAGACTTTTAGGGTTTTAGCCATTACGATCTCGTGGTAGATCAACTCTTGTAATACTCATATTCATCAAGATCAATCAAGCAGGAAGTAGGGTATTACCTCCATAGAGAGGGCCTGAACCTGGGTAAACATTGTGTCCCCCATCTCCTGTTACCATCGATCCTAGACGCACAGTTCGGGACCCCCTACCCGAGATCCGCCGGTTTTGACAACGACACCCATGTAGGCCCATTAAGCCCTCGGGGGTTCCGGTAACCCCCCGGTACTCCGGTATATGCCCGAACTCATCCGAAACCATTCCAGTGTCCAAACATAACCTTCCAATATATCAATCTTCATGTATCAACCATTTAGAGACTCCTCGTCATGTCCGTGATCACATCCAGGACTTTGAACTACCTTTGGTACATCAAAACACATAAACTCATAATACCGATCGTCATCGAACGTTAAGCGTGCGGACCCTACGGGTTCAAGAACTATGTAGACATGACCAAGACTCTTCTCCGGTCAATAACCAATAGCGGAACCTGGATTCTCATATTGGTTCCTACATATTCTACAAAGATCTTTATCGGTCAAACCGCATAACAACATACGTTGTTCCCTTTGTCATCGTATGTTACTGGACCGAGATTCAATCGTCGGTATCATCATACCTAGTTCAATCTCATTACCGGAAAGTATCTTTACTCGTTCCATAATGCAACATCCCATAACTAACTCATTAGTCACATTGCTTGCAAGGCTTATAGTCATGTGCAATACCGAGAGGGCCCAGAGATACCTCTCCGACAATCGGAGTGACAAATCCTAATCTTGATCTATGCCAACTCAACAAACACCATCGGAGACACCTGTAGAGCATCTTTATAGTCACCCAGTTACGTTGTGACGTTTGATAGGACACTAAGTGTTCCTTGGGTATTCGGGAGTTAAATAATCTCATAGTCATAGGAACATGTATAAGTTATGGAGAAAGCAATAGCAATAAACTAAACAATCATAATGCTAAGCTAACGGATGGGTCAGGTCAATCACATCATTCTCTAATGATATGGTCCCGTTCATCAAATGACAACTCACGTCTATGGCTAGGAAACTTAACCATCTTTGATTAACGAGCTAGTCAAGTAGAGGCATACTAGTGACACTCTGTTTGTCTATGTATTCACACATGTACTAAGTTTCCGGTTAATACAATTCTAGCTTGAATAATAAACATTTATCATGATATAAGGAAATATAAATAACAACTTTATTATTGCCTCTAGGGCATATTTCCTTCATGCTCCTCGTCTCCATCTCGCCCTTCGTCCTGCGCGTGAGCAGGTTCCTTATTCCTCTTCCTCCAACTTACAATCCTCCTTGTCGCCAGGCCCCCGGCAAGAAGCCTGCGACTGTTGAGGCCTCCTCCAGCAAGGGCGCCCCGGCGACGGAGCCCGGTCTAGCCCTGCTACCGTCCACCATCACCAACAAGAACAGGTTGGCCAGGGCTGGCCCCCTATTGGCCTCCGCGCACCACGAGGGAGGCGCCACCAAGATCTAGCCAGGCTCGCACCCGCGGCGCCACCTCGGGTCCACAGTGGTCCCCGTCTTCTTCCACTCGCTCTTTGCCTAGTTGGTGCTGCCATTCTCTAACTTTCTCCTCACCATCCTTGAGCAGTACAAGATTCGTCTCCTACATCTCCATCGCAACTCCATCCTCGTCCTCTCTCTCTTCACATACTTCTATGAGGCTGATAACCCACAAGTATAGGGGATCGCAACAGTTTTTGAGGGTAGAGTATTCAACCCAAATTTATAGATTCGACACAAGGGGAGCCAAAGAATAGTTGAAGGTATTAGCAGCTGAGTTGTCAATTCAACCACACCTGGAGATTAATTATCTACAGCAAAGTGATCAGTAGCAAAATAGTTTGATAGTTTTGATAGTAGTGACAGTAGCAATAGTAACAGTAACAGTGATAGCAGTAATTTTGTAGCAAGCGTAACGGTGATGATAGCAGTAGTAACTTGGCAGAAACAATATTAAGATAAATTCGTAGGCATTGGATCGGTGACTTCTTGGATGATATTCATCATGAGACAGTTATAACCTAGGGCGATACGACACTAGCTCCAGTTCATCGATATAATGTAGGCATGTATTCTGTAAATAGTCATACGTGCTTTATTAAAAGAACTTGCATGACATCTTTTGTCCTACCCTCCCGTGCCAGCGGGGTCCATATTGGAAAATAAGGGATATTAAGGCCTCCTTTTAATAGAGAACCAGAACAAACCATTAACACATAATGAATACATGAATTCCTCAAACTACGGTCATCACTGGGAGTGGGTCCGGTTGTTGTCACTCCGGGGTTGCCGGATCATAACACGTGGTAGGTGACTATAACTTGCAAGATCAGATCTAGAACATGGATATAATGATGAATTCATAAACGATTCAGATCTGAAATCATGGCAGCCGGGCCCAAAGTGACAAGCATTAAGCATGGCAAAGTCATAGCGACATCAATCTAACAACATAGTGGATACTAGGGATCAAGCCCTAACAAAACTAACTCGATTACATGATGAATCTCATCCAACTCCTCACCGACCAGCGAGCCTATGAAGGAATTACTCACTCCCGGTGGGGAGCATCGTGGAATTAGTGATGGAGAAGGGTTGGTGATGACGAAGAACGAAGATCCCCCTCTCCGGAGCCCCAACCGGACTCCAGATCTGCCCTCCCGAGGAAGAACAGGGCTTGGTGGCGGCTCCGTCTTGTGGATCGTGATAATTCTTTCTCCCTGATTTTTTCTGGAAATATGTGAATTTATAGTATCAGGGGGTCATCAGCGGGGCCACCAGGTGGGTACAACCCACCTGGGCGCGCTAGGAGAGGGGGACGCACCTTGGTGGGTTGTGCCCACCCAGGGGCCCCTCTTTGGTGGGTCTTGGCTCCAGAAATTCTTATTATTGATATAAAAAATCCTTGCAAAGTTTCGTTCCATTCCGAGAACCTTTATTTCTGCACAAAAACAACACCATGGTAGTTCCGCTGAAAACAACGTCAGGCCGGGGTTAGTTTCATTCAAATCATGCAAATTAGAGTCCAAAACAAGAGGAAAAGCGTGAGAAAAAGTAGATACATTGGAGACGTATCAACTCCCCCAAGCTTAAACCTTTGCTTGTCCTCAAGCAATTCAGTTGGTAAACTAAAAGTGAGAAAGAAAAACTTTTACGAACTCTTTTGCTCATGTTTGCATAAATAAGCTTAAACAGTGATACGTCTCCAACGTATCTATAATTTTTTATTGTTCCGTGCTATTATATTATCTGTTTTGGATGTTTAATGGGCTTTAATATACATTTTTATATTATTTTTAGGACTAACCTACTAACCAAAGGCCCAGTGCAAATTGCTGTTTTTTTTGCCTATTTCAGTGTTTCGTAGAAAAGGAATATCAAACAGAATCCAACCGGAATGAAACCTTCGGGAGAGTTATTTTTGGAACAAACATGATCCAGGAGACTTGGAGTGGACGTCAAGAAATAAGTGAGGAGGCCACGAGGCAGGAGGGCGCGCCCAGGGGGGTAGGCGTGCCCCCACCCTCGTGGGCCCCTCGCAGCTCCACCGACGTACTTCTTCCTCCTATATATACCCATATACCCCGAAAACATCCAGGAGCACCACAAAACCCTATTTCCACCGCCGTAACCTTCTGTACCCGTGAGATCCCATCTTGGGGCCATTTCTGGCGCTCCGCCGGACGGGGAATTGATCACGGAGGGCTTCTACATCAACACCGTAGCCTCTCCGATGATGTGTGAGTAGTTTACCACAGACCTTCGGGTCCATAGTTATTAGCTAGATGGTTTATTCTCTCTCTTTGGATCTCAATACAAAGTTCTCCTCGATACTCTTGGAGATCTATTCGATGTAATTCTTTTTGCGGTTTGTTTGTCAAGATAATTGTGGGTTTATGATCAAGATTATCTATGAACAATATTTGATTCTTCTCTGAAATCTTTTATGCATGATTTAATATCTTTGCAAGTCTCTTCGAATTATCAGTTTGGTTTGGCCTACTAGATTGATCTTTCTTGCAATATGAGAAGTGCTTAGCTTTGGGTTCAATCTTGCAGTGTCCTTTCCTAGTGACAGCAGGGGCAACAAGGCAAATATTGTATTGTTGCCATCAAGGATAAAAAGATGGGGTTTATATCATATTGCTTGAGTTTATCCCTCCACATCATGTCATCTTGCCTAATGCGTTACTCTGTTCTTATGAACCTAATACTCTAGATGCATGCTGGATAGCGGTCGATGTGTGGAGTAATAGTAGTAGATGCAGAATCGTTTCGGTCCACTTGTCGCGGACGTGATGCCTATATACATGATCATGCATAGATATTTTCATAACTATGCGCTTTTCTATCAATTGCTCGACAGTAATTTGTTCACCCACCATAGAATTTGCTATCTTGAGAGAAGCCACTAGTGAAACCTATGGCCCCCGGGTCTATTCTCCATTATATTATTCTCCCGTCAATAAGCTATTTCTATCGGCGTTTATTTGCAATCTTTATTTTCCAATCTATATAATAAAAATACCAAAAAGATGTATCTTATCATCTCTATCAGATCTCACTTTCGTAAGTGACCGTGAAGGGATTAACAACCCCTTTATCGCGTTGGTTGCGAGGTTCTTGTTTGTTTGTGCAGGTACTAGGGACTTGCATGTTACCTCCTACTGGATTGATACCTTGGTTCTCAAAACTGAGACAAATACTTACGCTACTGTGTTGCATCACCCTTTCCTCTTCAAGGGAAAACCAAAGCAAGCTCAAGAGGTAGCAAGAAGGATTTCTGGCGCTGTTGCCGGGGAGGTTTACACCAAGTCAAGACATACCAAGTACCCATCACAAAGTCTTATCCCTCGCATTACATTATTTGCCATTTTCCTCTCGTTTTCCTCTCCCCCACTTCACCCTTGCCGTTTTATTCGCCCTTTTTTTCCATTCGCCTCTTTTTGCTTGCTTCTTGTTTGCTTGTGTGTCGGATTGGTTGTTACGATGTCTCTGCCAAAAAGTATTGATCTTCACCATAGAAGGTTGGAAGAAATTGAAAACAACGTTAGAAGTTTTATGTCCTTGCAATTTGAGCATAATAATTTCTTCATAAATGAGCTTAAAGAGCAAAAAGGTTTTATGGAGTACATGAATAAAGAGCTCGATGATATGTCTAAGGAATTTTATGGTTTGAAATCTTAGTTTGTTCATCTTGAAAAATTAATAGCCCAAATTTCGGATAAGCAGGCCACCTTAGTTAATAAGATGGCCGCCAAACCGGAAGAGTTAGACGATAATAAGGATGAAGATCTAAAAGTGATTGATGTGTCTCCTATTAAATCTTTGTTTTGCAATATGAATCTTAATAATGATGGGACTAGAGATGAGTCAACTTTAGCTAAAAGGCGTCCCAATGATTCGGAGTTCTTAGTGGGATTGAAGAGGTCAAAACTTTTCATATCAATGAACCCACTATTTTGGATTTCAAGGGATTTAATTATGATAATTGCTCTTTGATAGATTGTATTTCCTTGTTGCAATCCGTGCTAAATTCTCCTCATGCTTATAGTCAAAATAAAGCTTTTACCAAACATATCGTTGATGCTTTAATGCAATCTTATGAAGAAAAGCTTGAATTAGAAGTTTATATCCCTAGAAAACTTTATGATGAGTGGGAACCTACTATTAAAATTAAAATTAAAGATCATGGATGCTATGCTTTATGTGATTTGGGTGCTAGTGTTTCCATGATTCCAAAAACTTTGTGTGATGTGTTAGGTTTCCGTGAATTTGATGATTGTTCTTTAAATTTGCATCTTGCAGATTCCACTATTAAGAAACCTATGGGAAGGATTAATGATGTTCTTATTGTTGCAAATAGGAATTATGTGCCCGTAGATTTCATTGTTCTTGATATAGATTGCAATCCTACTTGTCCTATTATTCTTGGTAGACCTTTTCTTCGAACGATTGGTGCACTTATTGATATGAAAGAAGGAAATGTTATATTCCAATTTCCGTTAAGGAAAAGCATGGAACACTTTCCTAGGAAGAAAATTAAATTACCTTATGAATCTATTATGAGAGCCACTTATGGATTGCATACCAAAGATGACAATACCTAGATCTATTCTTGTTTTTATGCCTAGCTAGGGGCGTTAAACGATAACGCTTGTTGGGAGGCAACCCAATTTTATTTTTGTTTCTTGTTTTTTGTTCCTGTTTAGTAATAAATAATTCATATAGCTTCTTTTTAGATGTGGTTTTATGTTTTTAATTAGTGTTTGGGCCAAGTAGAACCTTTGGGAAGACTTGGGGGAAGTCTTTGCGATCTTGCTGTAAAAAACAGAAACTTTAGCGCTCACGAGATTTGCTGCCATGTTTTACTGGAGATTGAGATTAGGTTGATTATTTTTTCAGATGATTGATAGAAAAATTCCTCACGTCCACCAATTTATTTCAGAATTTTTGGGGTTACATAATTATTCGAACCCTACAGATTACTACAGACTGTTCTGTTTTTGACAGATTTTGGTTTTTGTGTGTTGTTTGCTTATTTTGATGAATCTATGGCTAGTATCGGGGGTATGTACCATAGAGAAGTTGGAATACAGTAGGTTCAACACCAATACAAATAAAGAATGAGTTCATTACAGTACCTTAAGTGGTGGTTTGTTTTCTTATACTAACAGAGCTCATGAGATTTTCTGTTGAGTTTTGTGTTGTGAAGTTTTCATGTTTTGGGTAAAGATTTGATGGATTTTGGAATAAGGAGTGGCAAGAGACTAAGCTTGGGGATTCCCAAGGCACCCCAAGGTAAAATTTAAGGACAACCAAAAGCCTAAGCTTGGGGATGCCCCGGTAGGAACCCCCTCTTTCGTCTTCGTCCATCGGTAACTTTACTTGATGCTATATTTTTATTCACCACATGATATGTGTTTTTCTTGGAGCGTCTTGTATGATTTGAGTCTTTGTTTTTTAGTTTACCACAATCATCCTTGCTGTACACACCTTTTGGAGAGACACACATGAATCGGAATTTATTAGAATACTCTATGTGCTTCACTTATATCTTTTGAGCTAGATAATTTTGCTCTAGTGCTTCACTTATATCTTTAAGAGCACGATGGTGGTTTTATTTTATAGAGATTATTGATATCTCATGCTTCATTTATATTATTTTGAGCATGGTAATTTGCTTTGGCTATAAATTTAGTCCTAATATGATAGGCATCCAAGATGGGTATAATAAAAACTTTCATAAAAAGTGCATTGAATACTATGAGAAGTTTGATACTTGATGATTCTTTCGAGATATGAAGATGGTGATATTAGAGTCATGCTAGTTGAGTAGTTGTGAATTTGAGAAATACTTGTTCTAAAGTTTGTGATTCCCGTAGCATGCACGTATGGTGAACCGTTATGTGATGAAGTCAGAGCATGATTTATTTATTGATTGTCTTCCTTATGAGTGGCGGTCGGGGACGAGTGATCGTCTTTTCCTACCAATCTATCCCCCTAGGAGCATGCGCATAGTACTTTGTTTCGATAACTAATAGATTTGTTGCAATAAGTATGTGAGTTCTTTATGACTAATGTTGAGTCCATGGATTATACGCACTATCACCCTTCCACCATTGCTAGGCTCTCTAGTACCACGCAACTTTCGCCGGTACCATAAACCCACCATATACCTTCCTCAAAATAGCCACCATACCTACCTATTATGGCATTTCCATAGCCATTCCGAGATATATTGCCATGCAACTTTCCACCGTTCTGTTTGTTATGACACGTTTCACCATTGTCATATTGCTTTGCATGATCATGTAGTTGACATCGTATTTGTGGCAAAGCCACCTTTATAATTCTTTCATACATGTCACTCATGAGTCATTGCACATCCCGGTACACCGCCGGAGGCATTCACATAGAGTCATATTTTGTTCTAAGTATCGAGTTGTAATTCTTGAGTTGTAAGTAAATAAAAGTGTGATGATCATCATTATTAGAGCATTGTCTCATATGAGGAAAGGATGATGGAGACTATGATTCCCCCACAAGTCAGGATGAGACTCCGGACGAAAAAAAAGAAAAAAAAGAATGAGAGAAAAAGAGAGAAGGGACAATGTTACTATCCTTTTACCACACTTGTGCTTCAAAGTAGCACCATGATCTTCATGATAGAGAGTCTCCTATGTTGTCACTTTCATATACTAGTGGGAATTTTACATTATAGAACTTGGCTTGTATATTCCAATGATGGGCTTCCTCAAAATGCCCTAGGTCTTTGTGAACAAGCAAGTTGGATGCACACCCACTTAGTTTCTTTTGTTGAGCTTTCATACACTTATAGCTCCAGTGCATCCGTTGCATGGCAATACCTACTCACTCACATTGATATCTATTGATGGGCATCTCCATAGCCCGTTGATACGCCTAGTTAATGTGAGACTATCTTCTCCTTTTTGTCTTCTCCACAACCACCATTCTATTCCACCTATAGTGCTATATCTAGGGCTCACACTCATGTATTGTGTGAAGATTGAAAAAGTTTGAGAACATCAAAAGTATGAAATAATTGCTTGGCTTGTCATCGGGGTTGTGCATGATTTAAATACTTTGTGTGATGAAGATAGAGCATAGCCAAACTATATGATTTTGTAGGGATAACTTTCTTTGGCCATGTTATTTTGAGAAGACATGATTGCTTTGTTAGTATGCTTGAAGTATTATTATTTTTATGTTAGTATTAAACTTTTGTCTTGAATCTTTCGGATCTGAACATTCATGCCACAATAAAGAAAATTACATTGAGAATTATGCTAGGTAGCATTCCACATCAAAAATTCTGTTTTTATCATTTACCTACTCGAGGACGAGCATGAATTAAGCTTGGGGATGCTTGATACGTCTCCAACATATCTATAATTTTTGATTGTTCCATGCTATTATATTATCTATTTTGGATGTTTAATGGGATTCAATATACTTTTTATATTATTTTTGGGACTAACCTACTAACCAAAGGCCCACTACAAATTGCTGTTTTTTGCCCATTTCAGTATTTCGCAGAAAAGGAATATCAAACGGAATGAAACCTTCGGGAGAGTTATTTCTGGAACAAGCGTGATCCAAGAGACTTGGAGTGGACGTCAAGAAAGAAGCGAGGAGGCCACGAGGCAGGAGGGCGCGCCTAGGGGGGTAGGCGCGCCCCCACCCTCGTAGGCCCCTCGCAGCTCCATCGACATACTTCTTCCTCCTATATATACCCATATACCCCGAAAACATCCTGGAGCACCACGAAACCCTATTTCCACCGCCGCAACCTTCTGTACCCATGAGATCCCATCTTGGGGCCTTCTCCGGCGCTCCGCTGGAGGGGGAATTGATCGCGGAGGGCTTCTACATCAACACCATAGCCTCTCCAATGATGTGTGAGTAGTTTACCACAGACCTTCGGGTCCGTAGTTATTAGCTAGATGGCTTCTTCTCTCTCTTTGAATCTCAATACAAAGTTCTCTCCAATTCTCTTGGAGATCTATTCGATGTAATTCTTTTTGCGGTGTGTTTGTCGAGATAATTGTGGGTTTATGACCAAGATTATCTATGAACAATATTTGATTCTTCTCTGAAATCTTTTATGCATGATTTAATATCTTTGCAAGTCTCTTCGAATTATCAGTTTGGTTTGGCCTACTAGATTGATCTTTCTTGCAATGGGAGAAGTGCTTAGCTTTGGGTTCAATCTTGTGGTGTCCTTTCCCAGTGACAGCAAGAGCAGCAAGGCACATATTGTATTGTTGCCATCGAGGATAAAAAGATGGGGTTTATATCATATTGCTTGAGTTTATCCCTCTACATCATGCCATCTTGCCTAATGCGTTACTCTGTTCTTATGAACTTAATACTCTAGATGCATGATGGATAGTGGTCGATGTGTGGAGTAATAGTAGTAGATGCAGAATCGTTTCGGTCTACTTGTCACGAACGTGATGCCTATATACATGATCATGCCTAGATATTCTCATAACTATGCGCTTTTCTATCAATTGCTCGACATTAATTTGTTCACCCACCGTAGAATTTGCTATCTTGAGAGAAGCCACTAGTGAAACCTATGGCCCCCGGGTCTATTCTCCATTATATTATTCTCCCATCAACAAGCTATTTCTATTGCCGTTTATTTGCAATCTTTATTTTCCAATTTATATAATAAAAATACCAAAAATATGTATCTTATCATCTCTATCAGATCTCACTTTCGTGAGTGACCGTGAAGGGATTGACAACCCCTTTATCGCGTTGGTTGCGAGGTTCTTGTTTGTTTGTGCAGGTACTAGGGACTTGTGTGTTACCTCCTACTAGATTGATACCTTGGTTCTCAAAACTGAGGGAAATACTTACGCTACTGTGCTGCATCACCCTTTCCTCTTCAAGGGAAAACCAACGCAAGCTCAAGAGGTAGCAAACAACACCCAGGTTTTCAGCCAACATTATAACTAACCATGTCAGCAATAACTCTTAAAGATTATAATGAATCATATCAATGACATAATCAGCTAGCGAGCAATAATAAGATATCTCAAATGGCAACACGTTGTCAAAACAACCATGATATAATATGACAATAATGGTATCTCGCTAGAACTTTCTGAGACCGCAAAACATAAATGCAGAGCACCTTCAAAGTTCAAGTAGCGACTAAACATTGTAATTCATGGTAGAAAAGATCGAGTCATGATGCACCCAACATTAGCTACACACAATGCATAAATCATGACAGCTGTGCTCTGCTCAGTTTCTGGCGCTTGTTTTTTAGAAGGTGATGACACAACATAAAAGTAAATAGAAAGTCCCTTCATAGAGGGAATCAGTGATTTGCAGAGGTGCCAGAGCTCAGTTTTTAAAATAGAGATAAATGATATTTTGAGACATGCACCCTTCTTATTCACTTCATGACCATCATTTATCAACATCTTCCGTGCTAAGCACGCTAGTGGCGGTTCCCAAGCGGTAAAAGTAAAGGTTTTAACTCCATTGGGAGTTTTTGTTTGATTATTTAAGAGATGAACTCTTTTTGTATTTTTGCAGTTTGGGACCGGGCATCCCTATTACCGCCCATTTTCTCCCGCGATGGCGAGTGAATAAACACTCGACCTAAGAATAACCTGCTTAGCACGGAAGATATCGACCACCTTGTGTCGTTCCATGAACGATCCAGGCACACAAAACAAATATTTTTTAGAAGTTTTTAGAGGTGGCACATGCAAATTTACTTAGGACGGCAGGGTAATACCGTATATAGGTAGGTATGGTGGACTCATCTGGAATAACTTTGGGTTCAAGGTTTTTGATGTACAAGCAGAATTCCCACTTAGTACAGGCGAAGACTAGCAATTAAGATGGAGAAGCGACCAACTAGAGAGCAACAACGATCAAGGTTTTTGATGTACAAGCAGAATTCCCACTTAGTACAGGCGAAGACTAGCAATTAAGATGGAGAAGCGACCAACTAGAGAGCAACAACGATCATAACCATGCATTATGCATAAGTAACATTGGACACTAGCATGAGTAGGATATGAACACCATGAACATAAACATTATAGAGGCTATGTTGGTTTTGATTCAACTACATGCATGAACATGTACCAAGTCAAGCCACTTGAACATTCAGAGGAGGATACCATATCATCATACTACATCACAATCATTTTAACGCTATGTTGATATCCAAGATAAATCATTATTAACTCCTAGCTACTTATGCATGGCATGATAAACTATAATCTTTAATTGTCATTGCAAACATGTTTAATCATAACGGGCTGAATCATGGACACTAGGTTAAACATATTTACATAGACAAGACAAGTTGAGTTCATACCAGTTTCTCTTTGCCACAACCAGTTCATCGAATGTCGTCATTATTACCTTTCACTTCCATGACCGAATGATATGAAAATAATAATAGTGCAAGAGTGCCATAGACTAAGCTGAAATCTGCAAACATTTTATTCAACAGGAGAAGACAAGGTAAAATGGGCTCTTTATTAGTTCAACAATTATTCATATGAGAGCCACTCAACATTTTCATCGTGGTCTTCTCCTTGGTGCAACTCGAATATAAGGAAAAGAAATTCAGAGAAACACACTAAAATATTTTTGGAGCTTTTGGTTTTCTTTAGCAAGCAAATAAAGGAAAAACAGAAAACGAGAAAAACTATTTACACGGAAAGCTCCCAACAAGCAAAAGAAGAACAAGGAAATCTTTTTGGATTTTCTTTTTAGTACTACTACTAAGCATGCATAGAAAGTAAAATAACTACAACTAACTTTTTTGTTTTTTCTAAAGTTTTTCAAACACATAAGAAGAAAGCAAGAAAATAAATCTAAGCATGGATGACACAATGAAAAAGTGTGAACACCGACAAATGGAATAAGTGAACATGAATGTGAAATCGGTGGAAACACGTACTCCCCCGAGCTTAGGATTTTAGCCTAACTTGGTAGTCAATCAGTAGCCTGGAGGGTAGTAGTTGGTGTGGTAGCTCATGGAGGCTCTCGGTGCGGATGCCTCAGCATGCCGTGCCGCCACCACTACTGCGTTATGAGCTCGGGCCTCGCTCTCAAGGACAAATTATCTTTCCTTGTTGTGGTAATCAAAGAGAGCAGGCGCATGCAAATATGTGTCCACAACATGTGATTGGTTAAACAACAAATTATAAGTGAAGTTATCAGCCCTTCCCTTGAGAATTTTATGATCTTTCAAGGCATCAAAATCTAAATACCGAGTGGGCAAGATAGGATCAAAGGGAAAAGGTGAGACACCCAACCCTCATGCTAGGCGTGTGGCATAAATTCCACCATAGAACCAGCCACTTTTAGCATTGTGCTGAAGTCTGCGTGCAACAATCGCTCCAAGGTTATAATTCCTTTCACCAGTGAGAGCAGTGTGAAGGAGGCTCAAGTCTGGCGCCCAAATAAACTCAGCCTTCCTTGCCTACTATGCATTTCCCGTTAAATAATGCAAAATACTGAATTGCGGGAAAGTGAATGCTCTTTATTCCTCCTTGTCTCACTCCCCTATTTTCACTATAGCACAGGCTAGTCAAGAAAGACTCACACTCAACCATTGGTGGCTCATCAAGCGAACCCCAAAATGGAAGTTTGCAATGGTAAGTAAAATTCTCCAGTGGGATAGTATAAGGATTATCATAAAGCATAAACGACACCCTAGACTCATGTGGAAAATATTTAAATCCTTTAACAAATGATTCAGTGAGAAGTTGGTGTTGTACACACTTATCTGATAGGTAGGGACTGAGGCCGGCATTGTGAACATATTGCTCAAATTCCTCCTTAATTCCCACACGCACCATATATTCATCGCTAGGCCATAAACATGTCTTGGTGGCGGCATCCCGTGTGGAACTTTCACTTGGTTCAACATAAGATCGACGGGCGGAACTGTCACTAGAAGATGCCCCCGAGGATCGTCTCCTCGAAGAACTCCTTCCAAATAGGTTCATCATGTCCGCGCACAATTTTCTAAAAATAAAAATTTTGGAGTGACAATTTTTTTTCAACAAAACTTTGTAAGATTGATAGCAACTACTCATAGGGATACATAGAGGCCATAGCGAGCATTCAAACAACTTAGAACACTAAGAATTCATCATGCAAGCACATCTACAGTAGCACCAAGAGTAGCTAATTATTCAAAGTATAAGCTACTAAAACAAAAAATAATTGGACAAATGATGGAGTCAAATACCAAGCAACAATCCCTCGAAACAGTTTCAGAAACGGAGCTTCGAGCAAAGAGATCAAAATCCACGGGTTTGAGCTCAAGAACATGGGAGAGAGAGCAATGGGGATTTTTTTGGAGGTAAGTGATGATGTGGTATGAAGAGGTAAGTGAGGGAGGCCATGTGGGGACCACAACCCACCAGGGCGCGCCTGGGGGTGCTGGCACGCCCATGTGGGTTGTGCCCACCTGGTGCACCTCCCTCAGATGTTTATTGCACCAAAAATTCTCAAATATTCAGAAAAAATAGTATTAAATTTTCAGGGCATTCTGAGAACTTTTATTTTTGAGTCATTTTTTATTGCACGGGGAATTCAGAAAACAGACAAAACATTATTTTAACTAATAAAAATAGAGAATAAAAAAGTAGTGACAGATACTAAATTCGTCAACTTCATACCGTTCAAAAACGATCCATTAATAAGGTTGATCAAGTCTTATTAACAACCACTTTCGATTAGCATGAAACCGAAGAACTTTCGTAAACCACTAAGTTACCTCAATGGGGATATGCATTTCCCCAACAATAAGTATTTCATATTTCTTTTTGACAGTAGGTAGAGGAATTCGAAAACTTCCAGTAGTGATTGTCGGAGATTTTTCAATAACATTAATACCATTCACTTGGAATTGTTTCTTCGGAAAGTGCACCGTATGCACATTACCATTGATATGAAACGTGACCTTGCTTTTATTGCAATCAATAACAGCCCCTGCAGTATTCAAGAAGGGTCTACCAAGGATAATTGACATGTTGTTGTCCTCGGGCATCTCAAGTATAACAAAGTCAGTCAAAATAGTAACATTAGCAACAACAACGGGCACATCCTCACAGATACCGATAGGTATGGCAGTTGATTTGTCACCCATTTGCAAAGATATTTCAGTAGGTGTGAGTTTATTCACGTCAAGTCTTTTATATAAAGAGAAAGGCATAACACTAACACCAGCTCCTAAATCACACAAGGCAGTTTTCACATAATTCCTTTTGATAGAGCAAGGTATAGTTGGAATTCCCGGATCTCCAAGTTTTTAGGTACTCCATCTTTAAAAGTATAATTAGCAAGCATAGTGGAGTTTTCAGCGTCCAGTATTTTTCTCTTATTTGTGATGATGTCTTTCGTATACTTTGCATATGGAGGCATTTTCAAGATATCAGTCAAGCGAGTACGCAAAAAGACTGGCCTCAGCATTTCAAGAAAGCGTTCAAATTCTTCATCATAATTCTTTTTAGTTGACTTGGGTGGAAAAGGCATAGGTTTTTGAACCCATGGTTCTCTTTCTTTACCGTGTTTTCTAGCAACAAAGTCTCTTTTGTCATATGTTTTATTTTTAGGTTGTGGGTTATCAAGATCAACGGGTGGTTCTATCTCAACATCATTATCTGGTTCTTTATCATTGGTTGGTTGAGAGTCTTCATGAACCTCATCATTATCTTTTTCATTATCATTAGGTGAGTGCTCGTTACCAGATTGAGTTTCAACATCAGAGATAGAAATTTCATTTTCATTATCAAGAGGTTTTTCTATTTCAGGTTCACTAGAAGTGTGCAAAGTCCTATCATTTTTCTTTTTCTTTTTCTTTCTAGAAGGACTAGGTGCACTAGTATCAGCTCTTTGTGAATCTTGTTCAATTGTTTTAGGGTGTCCCTCAGGATAAAGTGGTTCCTGAGTCATTTTACCTCCTCTAGTTGCAACTCTAACAGCAAAGTCATGCATATTATTATTCATTTCATCAAGTAATTATCTTTGAGATTTAACAACTTGTTCTAATTGAGTTTGAACCATATAAGCATGTTTTCCAACACCTCTAACATCATTTGATATTCTCGATAACAAGTTACTCAAGCGAGCAATCATATCAGAATTGTATTTAAATTGTTTCATAATATTTGCATTGAAGTGATCTTGTTTTCTAATGTAGTTTTCAAACTCATAAAAGCATTGACTAGGATCCATATTGTGAGGATTATCATTATCATTAAACTTCATAAGAGAATTTACCTCTACCACCTTAGGCATTGGTGGTGTATTAAGCCCATGTATTTCTTCAACAGGAGGTAAATTTTTAACATCCTCAGCTTTAATACCTTTTTCCTTCATAGATTTCTTTGCCTCGTGCATATCTTTGGGACTGAGATATAATATACTCCTCTTCTTTGGAGTGGGTTTAGGTGGTGGTTCAGGAATAGTCCAATCATCATAATTTTTCAATATGTTATTCAATAATTCTTCAGCTTGAGCAACAGTTTGTTCCCTGAAAACACAACCAACACAACTATCTAGGAAGTCCCTAGAAGCATCGGTTAGTCCATTATAGAATATATCAAGTATTTCATTTTTCTTAAGAGGATGATCAGACAAAGCATTAAGTAACTGGCAAAGCCTCCCCCAAGCTTGTGGGAGCCTCTCTTCTTTAGTTTGAGCAAATTTAAATATTTCCTGTAAGGCAGCTTGTTTCATATGAGCAGGAAATATTTTCCAGAGAAGTAATAAATCATATCCTGGGGACTACGCACACAACCAGGAGCAAGAGTATTGTACCAAGCTTTAGCATCACCCTTTAATGAGAAAGGAAATAATTTGAGAATAAAGTAATAGCGAGTTTTCTCATCATGAGTAAAAAGGGTGGCTATATCATTCAACCTAGTAAGATGTGCCACAATAGTTTCAGTTTCATAACCATGAAAAGGATCAGATTCAACCAGAGTAATTAACTCTGGGTCGACAGAGAATTCATAATCCTTGTCATCAATAAAGATAGGTGAAGTAGCAAAATTAGGATCACATTTCATTCTAGCATTTAGAGATTTTTCTTTATACTTGTGTAATAATTTCTCTAGATCATCTCTATCATTACAAGCAAGAATATCTCTAGTTGCTTCTTCACTCATAACATAACCTTCCGGTACCTTAGGCAATTCATATCTAGGAAGGCTAGTTCTAGCGGGTGTTTCAGGAGTTTCAGTTTCAAGGTAATCATCAGATTCAACAACATCATGTTGTATAACTTGAGGGAGTCCTGGATTATGGGGTCCTCGGGCGTCTGGGCTATGCAACATGGGCCGGACTAATGGGTCGTGAAGATACAAGATAGAAGACTTTCCCCCGTGTCCGGATGGGACTCTCCTTTGCATGGAAGGCAAGCTTGGCATGCATATATGAATATTCCTTTCTTTGTAAACCGACTCTGTACAACCCTAGCCCCCTCTGGTGTCTATATAAACCGGAGGGTTTAGTACGTAGAGGCAATCATAATCACATAGGCTAGACATCTAGGGTTTAGCCATCACGATCTCGTGGTAGATCAACTCTTGTAACCCCTATACTCATCAAAGTCAATCAAGCAGGATGTAGGGTATTACCTCCATCAAGAGGGCCCGAACCTGGGTAAACATCGTGTCCCCTGTCTCCTATTACCATCGATCCTTAGACGCGCAGTTCGGGACCCCCTACCTGAGATCTGCTGGTTTTGACACCGACATTGGTGCTTTCATTGAGAGTTCCTCTGTAGCGTCAACTGAAGGACCGATGGCTCGCCTTGTCATCAATGACAGTATCACTTCGGAAGGATCCCTAATTCCAGGGCAAACCCTCTGGCTCGGCGACTTCACTGTGGTTGGCCGTCCGACCATTAAGCCAAAGGCAACCCCCAAGTTGCTGAAAATCCCCTTCGCATCAGCCTCGGATATTCCGACAAGATGGACCTGGCAGATCTATCATCTTTGAACGAACTGCTAGATTGCATTGCTGCCCTGGGAGTCTCAACTGACTATGATTGGATCGGGCTTAAAACCAATTAGAGAGAAATTAAAACTTCGCCGGTCACCCATCAGGTAGCGGTGGTGGAGGAACAGGCTGACAATAACTCCTCTCCTACATTGAGAACCAACTATGTTCGGATTTTCGAACCCGGAGAACCAGATACCCACCCTCGAGAGGACACTCCCTGTCCTCCGAACACAAAATTGGGCGTTAAGCCTGAGAATTCCCCGGACACTCTGGATCCTGGGCTGGTAACCTCGAAAACTCTTCAAGCTCCGGACTCCATGGTGGATCAAGGTGCGAATTTGAACCCGCCCACCCACCACAAGCAATATTCTCCAAGCAACTCCGGCTCTCCAGACATATGCGACCTAATGTACGTGTGGCAGCAGCCTCCGGAAACAGTCCATCACTTTTGGGCTAGATTCCTTGTTAAAAACAAGATAAAGGATTGCCGCGACGACGACGCAATTTTAGTATTTCGCAACAACTATACGAACGAGGGAATCCTTAATGCCCTCAATCGCCGTCGTGTCCTACACTTCGTAGATTTAGCACGCATAGTATAGAAGTACTGCATAATGGAAAGCACCTGGAAAACTCAGACAGCCCGCTGGGAACCGCATGCCTTTAAGACATCTCCCGGACGGGCAAAAAGGGTGCACCCTCACGGGGCACCTAATCATCATCCCGTGGACAAGAAATTCAAGCCCTTCACGGGACACATAACTGTCTTCGAAGAATGGCTCGACAGGCCCTGTCAAATACATATGACACCGAATACCGAACCAACTCACTGCCTACGGGCATGTTGGATACTCCGGTAGGTGGCCAAGAGCGGTGAGGGTATCCTCACCAATACTACACCAGAAAAGTACTCTTCGGAACACGTTCCCGAAGTACTCACGGTCTTCGAGACCTTCTCATCAAATAATCGGCGCAAACGGGTGCTTCGCGCCCTGGCCGAACATAGTCTCAATATACTGAAGGGATACAAGCCGGTCAAGCAAATGCTCTAGCGATTTTCCGTACCCAAATGACATGTTATGGGGGAGGAGCTGGCCAAACTACTCAAAGCCGGGTTTATCAAAGAGATCAAACATCTGGACTGGCTGGCAAACCTGGTCATGGTACCAAAGAAGGATAAATCCTGGCGCATGTGTGTCGATTTCAAAGACCTTAACAAGGCCTGCCCTAAGGACCCCTTCCCACTACCTCGCATCGACCAGATTATTGATGCAACCGCAGGACACGATTCACTGTGTTTCCTCGACGCATACTCCGGATACCATCAAATTAAGATGAAGGAATCCGACCAAGCCGCAACGACATTCATCACCCCGTATGGGCCTTTCTGCTTCAACACTATGCCTTTCGGGCTCAAAAATGCCGGCGCCACTTACCAACGCATGATTCAAACATGCCTGGAAAAACAAATCGGCAAGACTGTGGAGGCATATGTAGATGACGTAGTCATCAAAACCAAGCATGTTGAATCATTGGTGGACAACTCATGCCTCACATTCGACAACCTCCGAACATATGACATAAGGCTCAATCCGGAAAAGTGCATTTTTGGCGCTCCCACTGGCAAACTACTCGGGTTTATTGTCTCCAATAGGGGAATCGAAGCAAACCCAGCCAAAATTCGAGCATTGTCACAATTGGCAACACCAACCGACCTCAAGCAGGTCCAAAAACTAGACGGGTGTGTGGCAGCCTTGAGTCGCTTTATCTCCAGATTAGGAGAAAAGGCGTTGCCACTGTATCGCCTGCTCCGACGCACCGACCACTTTGTGTGGACGGATGCTGCAACAACCGGGCTGGAGGAAATAAAAACTTTGCTAGAAAGCAACCCCATCCTGTCCGCACCAAACGTCGGTGAACCAATGCTGCTTTACATATCGGCAACTCACCAGGTGGTGAGTGCGGTGCTCATCGTCTAACGAGAAGAGAAATGACATAAATTCCCACTCCAGAAACCAGTATATTACGTATCGACGGTCCTCACACCATGCAAATCCTGATACCCACATAATCAGAAGATAGCATATGCGGTCTTTATGGCATCCCGCAAGCTACGACACTACTTCCAAGAATGCTCAATCACGATGGCTTCCGAAGTACCACTGAATGATATTATAAACAACCGGGATGCCATCGACAGGATTGCCAAATGGGCCATTGAGCTCCTACCATTTGAAATAACGTACAAACCACGTCGATCCATGGCCCATTTGGCAATCCTGCCGGTGGCATCCCGGTTGTTTATAATATCATTGAGTGGTACTTCGGAATATCCCACCCAGTTGGAATACGTGCCATACTCTTTAGGGAGTTCAGCCTCAGTCCATCCCGGTTGTTTATAATATCATGGGCATACAACGCCTTGAGGTGCGCGGGGATTCCAACCTCGCAATATCCCAAATAAACGGAGACTTCGACACAAAAGATCCGAAGATGGCGGCCTACCGCAACGCCGTACTCCAAATATCAGCCCGATTCAAGGGTCTCGAGTTTCATCACGTGGCTCGAGAGAGTAATCAAGCTGTGGACATCCTTGCTCGCATGGGCGCTAAACGCGACCCCGTCCCACCTAACACCTTTGTGGAAAGGCTCTTCAAGCCATCCGTGGTGTGCCAGGACGAGAATGGGAGCACCGACCAGGAGCCGATCATACCCCCCGATTTCGAACACAGTCCCGATATCATCGGGGGCTCAGACACCAAAATAACACCATCGGCCCACGAAATTATGGCTGCAATTGCCCCATGGACCTAGCCTTTCCTTGCCTACCTCACTAGGAATGAGCTCCCTGAGGATCAGACTGAGGCCCGTCGCATCGCTCAATGTTCGAAAGCCTACAAAGTTCATGAAGGAGAACTATACAAGAAAAGTACTACCGAGGTCCTTCAACGATGTATCTCCGAAGACGAGGGACGACAACTCTTGGCTGAAATACACGCTGGTCTTGGCAGCCATCATGCCGCAGCCCGGGCCCTTGTAAGTGAAGCCTTCCGCATGGGTTTCTTTTGGCCCACAGCCCGGGAAGATGCACAAGACCTCGTGCAGCGCTGCATTGGATGCCAGCTTTTCGCTAACCAAAGCCACATGCCACTTACTGCCCTCCGAACAATCCCCATTACTTGGCCCTTTGCGGTCTGGGGGCTCAATATGGTCGGACCTCTTAAAGGGGGAAGCCATAAGAAGAAATACTTGTTGGTAATGGTCGACAAGTTCACTAAGTGGATAGAAGCTAAACCAGTTAAAACGGCTGAAGCCGGACCGGTGATAGACTTCATATCCGGCGTCGTACACCGTTACGGTGTCCCGCACAATATTATTACTGACAACGACTCTAACTTCACAGCCGACAAGGTGAAAACTTGGTGCGCCAACTTGGGCATCAAGCTTGATTATGCCTCCGTATACCACCCTCAGACAAACAGTCAGGTCGAACGGGCTAACGACATGATAATGAGCGGCATCAAACCCAGAATAGTGCGATCTCTGCAAGAATTAGACAAACAATGGGTCTAGGAACTCGATTCCGTACTCTTGGGGCTACGGACCATGCCCAATCGCACGACCGGATATACACCCATTTTCATGGTGTATGGTGCAGAGGTAGTCTTACCTTGCGACATTATTCATGACTCACCTCGAGTGCACATGTATGAAGAGAGAGAAGCCGAGCTCGATTGACAGGACAACCTGGATGGCCTGGAGGAGGAGCGCGATGTCGCGAAGGCCCGTTCCGCATTCTATCAACACCAGGCTCGGCGATACAAAGCAGAGAAGTACGTGCAAAGACCTACAATGTCGGTGAACTAGTTTTACGCCTACTAGAAAAGAAAAAGGACAAGCTCAAGCCCAAATGGGAGGGTCCCTTCATTATAGATGAAGTTCTCACTGGAGGAGCCTATCGTCTTCGCAGTGCTTCGGACAATCGCTTGGAGCCAAACCCATGGAACGCCGCAAGGCTCCGAAGATTCTACGCCTAAGTCCGCACATATACCTTTTTTCTCGTTCTGTCTTTTCTCCTTTATACAGTTTTACCCTTTTTTGTCTCGTTTCTATACGACTTCTAGTTTGTGTTCGGATAAACCGTACACCTAAAGGGTAGACATCCTCAAATGTACTTACCCCACAATACCTGGGGGCTTCTTTTCACAAGAAGCTTATTCTTGTTATTATTTTTCGAGCATCAAGCTCACCATATATATGTGTCATCTATCCATATATGTATTTTCTTCACCATTATATGCACCTTTATGACTTAAGTTTTTGCCAAGCTGGGTTGCCTGGCTCCTGTGCTTATGCCCTACGTTCCCGCTTGTTCGGCTAGGGCATAAAGGGAGCACCTCTGCGATTGTTACAGCCGGGTCATCCGGACATGTACCTCAGACAGGTGAAGCCGAAAGCTAGCGTTCTTAAGGGAATGATTGGTCGGTGAGTAAAAGATGAACTGCCCTCATGGCACTACAAAACCCCAAAGTATAAATGCGTACTATGATTATTCAGCATCACAACTTCGGTATGCACAAAGAACCGCACACCAGCCCAGGGAAAGGAACCCTTAACGAAAGTATTCTCTCTAGAGGATGTTTCTTACAATCAAATGTAATAAAACATAACTCCCCGAATAAATTTAACTATTCAAGCAATGATGACCGGACTGCCTGGTTTCCGAACATACTTTGGTGTTTACCTATGGTATAGTATTCAGAAACACTCCTAACCTAGGGTTTTCGGAGGTCGAAGTAGAAAGTCTGCCATGACAATCGTTTTACAAATTCGGCTGGAGACAAGTTTGTTGACAAAAGTACATTGCTACTTAGACTCAAAAAACTTCTTCTTCCTCTAGACCCTCTAAAAGGCTGTCTAGTTTACAATCTTATTGGGAGAACTTGGTGGCCACCTTCACTTGGTCGTACACCAGGCTGACCGGAATTTCCTGTCCGTCGGATCCTCGAGGTCCGACCCGGGCCATATGATTGGGATCAAGTCCGGTGTACCATGTTTTTACCATGGCCCAGGCTTCCCGAGCACCTTCTCGGCATGACGATATCTTCCATAGCCCAAAATGGTGCCGAGCTCCCTTGAATAAATTCACAAGGTCCTCCATACTTCCCGGAGGAGAATCGGCTGGCCATAAAGCCTTATCAATGCTTCTCATCGCCTTCTGTGCTCGCTCATCAACCTTGGACAACTCTTGTAGCAGGTCGCCTTGAAATCCAGACACCTCTTCTTCGGGCCGCCCAGTCAACACACCTGCAGACATAAAACTTGTTAGGATTCGCATCAGCGAACTATACAACAATAAGTTAAAAGACATACTGAATATGCCGCATCTCAGCTTTTTGTTCTCCTTCAAGGCGTCTACTAATTGGGCTCGCACATCTTTCAGCTCTTCACCGAGCTGGGTGTTAGCGTCCTGCAACTTGTTCTTCTCGTCCTTGGTCCGTGTCAGTACACATTGACCAGCGGCCTCTTGCCTTTCGGCATGTTCTTTGTCCGCCTGTGCGGCCTTCAGTTTCTCTTCCAGCTGCGCCGCCGATCCTGCCATTGTAAAACGAAACTGTGCTCATTTTCATACACATGACTGGCACATGATTATTTTTGTGGACAGAAGGGAACATTACCAATCAGTGCCTCCTTGGACTTCTCTAGTTCGGCAGTAGCAGCAGTCAGCTGCGTCCGACACTGCTCCAGCTCCCGAGATAGCACGGTGTTCTTCTCCATGAGTACCTGATTACACATAGATCCTTAAAATCAGTTGCTTCAACTGTTTTAAAGTCTCGGGGGCTACTGGTATATGGCTATTAAATCTACCTGAAATGATCTTACTCACATATCCTTTGAAAGCTGGCGAGTGGCCCCAGCAAGCCCATCCCAAGCAACTCAGATGTATGCGTCCGCCGAACTAAAGGCATTAAATGCCTCTTTAGTAAAGGTAGGATCGCGCATGGCAGCCCTCCGGTGCCGATAGTTCATGGCACTCTCCACCCCGGAGTTGGTGACGGATACATTGTCCGAATCGTCGGAGAGAGAACAGTCCGGCATCGCACCCGTATCGACTCCAGCCCTAGAGGCAGGGTCCGGGGTCAAATTGACGGACTTGTGTCCAGCGAGGTCTCCGGATAAGTCCGGCGAGTGCTCTTGCTGAAATATGAGGGAGGAGAAAAACATCACAGTTCGGTATGCTTTCCGCAGGGCGTATCAAAGGCAGTACCTTTTTGATGAAGGACGAAGCTTGGAAGAATCGCCGTCCTCCTTTCTTTTTGAAGATCCGCCTTGTGTCGGCGTACCCTTTTCAAGGGACGACCCCGATGCGGCGTGGTGAGACGAGCGCCGCCCCTTTCAAGCACAAGAAAGTGCAGCGGGTGAGGCACAATGGGAAGACTCTTTTGGAGGAGATGCTCCCTGGGCACTTACATGGGAAGACGGAAGGAGGCCGGGGTAATCGGCTTCGATGGCCACTTCGGTGCCGTCATAGCTCGCCTGATAGAAGACCCCCTCCTTGAGCTCCACGGATATATCCGGATCCTCCTCGAATCTGGGATCCAGGTCCCGATTATGGTCCTCCGGCTGCAGAGTGGGGCTGTAGATCCCCGTAGTAGCCTTTCTCCATTCTTGATAAAACTGGTCAGGTTAAGATTGACTAATTACGACTCATGAAGAAGATTAAGTGAGGTCTTGGATTGAAAGCTTACCCAGCTAGGGGGGTTGTACATGGAAAAGCCATCTCGGCACTTGAGGCGAGTGAATTCTTCTTTCTCCCCTTTGTAAAGATTAGCCAACATGGCGGCCAGGGCGGTGAAGTTATCTGGACCCTTGTGCCCATAGCGGGATGCATCATCCTCCCCGTTGTAGTTCCACAGGGGAGTCCTCTGGATTGGAGTGGTTGGACACCGCGCGTTATGGAAATCGCCATGACTTCAATTATGGACAGTTCGGACTGGGCGAGTACCTTTATCTTGTCCATTAACTTCTTAACTTCTGCACTGTCCTCCTCCTCGAGGCTCCGGGGGCGCCAGCTGTGGCGTTTATTTAACGGGCTATTGGAAAATTCAGGTAGGCCACGTCGGATTGGGTCCGAAAGAATGACGTCTTCGATATAGAACCACTCTGAGGGCCACTCCTCAGATGCCTTCTTCAGAGTGCCGGGCAGGTATCCTATTCCGGCTATGGGATACTTCGGCACTGCCCACCTCGAATATGGATCCCTTTTAGGAGCGAGGTACGAGGCAGAAAAGCTTTCTCCATAACTCGAAATGGGCCTCGCAACATAGGAACAGCTCGCAGAGAGCGACAAAACCCGAGATGTGCAGAATGGAGCCCGGTGTGAGATTGTGCAGTTGAAGGCCATAGTACTCGAGGAGACCTCGGAGGAAAGGATGGATTGGAAATCTAACGCCCCTTAGGAGAAAGGAAACGAAACATACTCACTCCCCTTCTGAAGGGTTTGGGAAATTTTCTGCCAGGGTTTCGCTGGTAAAGGAGGTTAATCCTGCCCGAACGGGGACTAGATCCGCAGGGGGAGATATCCCTGCATCTGGAGCTTGGTCAGCTGGGCGTGGGATATTGAACAACTCTCCCAATCACCTTTTTGCGGACCATGGGGGCGGGAAGAAGAACTGGGAGCATTGGCCATGTTTGCGTGGTTTCTTGTGACAAGCTCTAAGGATTTTCCGCCTAGTGTGGAATGACATCTGAGATTCAATCTCCTTAAATAGACGCCTTCCTTACACGGCCCGGGTGTTATGTGTAAAAATGATTGGGCCCTTCATATTCGTCTAACACGTGGGAGCTGGAGCGATGATGACGCAGAAGCCAAAGGATATAACATTTAATGTGAAGCTGAAGACCGAAGACCGAAGATGTAGATCCAAATATAGTCCTTTGGTTCAGATGCTTGGAGATCCGCGGAGGAGGAACCCGCCTTGCAATGTCGAAGACAATTTGCGCGCCGGACACGTCGTCATTGAAGATTGGTTCGGGGGCTACTGAGAGAGTCCTGGATTATGGGGTCCTCGGGCGTCCGGGCTATGCAACATGGGCCGCACTAATGGGCCGTGAAGATACAAGATAGAAGACTTTCCCCGTGTCCGGATGAGACTCTTCTTTGTGTGGAAGGCAAGCTTGGCGTGCGGATATGAATATTCCTTTCTCTGTAAACCGACTCTATACAACCCTAGCCCCCTCCGGTGTCTATATAAACCGGAGGGTTTAGTCCGTAGAGGCAATCATAATCACATAGGCTAGACATATAGGGTTTAGCCATCATGATCTCATGGTAGATCAACTCTTGTAACCCCTATACTCATCAAAGTCAATCAAGCAGGACATAGGGTATTACCTCCATCAAGAGGGCCCGAACCTGGGTAAACATCGTGTCCCCTGTCTCCTGTTACCATCGATCCTTAGACGCACAGTTTGGGACCCCCTACCCGAGATCTACCGGTTTTGACACCGACATAACTCTAGCAATTTGTTCATCAAGAAATTCACCAAGTAGCACATCATCATTATCAAGAAAGGTACTAATATCATCATAAGCATCATTCATAGCAGAAGTAGCATCATCAATAACTTGCGACATACCAGAATTAATAGCATGTGGTGGTGTTGCAAGTTTATTCATAACAGAAGGTGAATCTAAAGTAGAACTAGATGGCAGTTCCTTACCTCCCCTCTTCCTTGAGGGAAATATCTTAGTCTTTGGATCCTTCAGATTCTTCATAGTGATAATATGATAATCTATACCAATATAAAAATACCTAAAGGGGCAGATCCAATTAATCTCGGCCATCAAATCATGTGAATCCAATGACCTAGACTGCTTCAATGTCGATCGCTCAACACGTTTAGCGTGTCGTTAATTTCATGCCAAATATAGTGCTAATCACATAATAACACACAAATAATATCCTACTTAATATCTGCATGCACTTAATATACTTCCAAATTAACGTGCATTGCACGTACGCATTGACTAGTAATCCCAAGTGACTCAACAAATATAGCTATGCTCCCCGGCAACGACGCCAGAAAAAGGTCTTGATAACCCACAAGTATAGGGGATCACAACAGTTTTTGAGGGTAGAGTATTCAACCCAAATTTATAGATTCGACACAAGGGGAGCCAAAGAATATTTGAAGGTATTAGCAGCTGAGTTGTAAATTCAACACACTTGGAGATTAATTATCTGCAGCAAAGTGATCAGTAGCAAAGTAGTTTGATAGTTTTGATAGTAGTGACAGCAGCAATAGTAACAGTAACAGTGATAGTAGTAATTTTATAGCAAGCGTAACAGTGATGATAGAAGTGTTGGGGAATGCATTATTTCAAAAAATTCCTACGATCATGCAAGATCTATCTAGGAGATGCATAACAACGAGAGGGGAGAGTGTGTCTACGTAACCTCGTAGACCGAAAGCAGAAGCGTTGAGTAACGCAGTTGATGTAGTCGAACGTCTTCGCGATCCAACCGATAAAGTACCAAACGCACGGCACATCTGTGATCTGCACACGTTCACCTTGGTGACGTCCCTCGAACTCTAGATCTAGCTAAGGCCGAGGGAGAGTTTAACAGCACGACGACGTGTTGACGGTGATGATGAAGTTACCGACGCAGGGCTTCGTGAAAGTGCAACTATCCCTGGGTGGTTTTGGTAATTATTAATAACATATAGCTCATTGAGCTAATGCTATTTCAAGATAAATATTTCAGGAAAGCGTTATGATTGGCATGGCATGTATTAGAAATGTGGACCCCTCAAAATGCTAAGGACAAAAGATTGGCTCAAGCTCTAAAGCTCAAGACTCTACATTTTACTTTTAGTGATCCAAGATCACATTGAGTCCTTAGGAAAAGCCAATACTATTAAAAGGGGATGAGATGTTGCTTAATAGGTTGCTTGCTCAAAATGCTTAGTGATATGCTCCAAAAAACTCTCAACCACTTTCTCATATCCACATATGTTCCAAACCAAAAGTGAAACTCGGCCCCACCGAAACTTTCTATCCGGCGCCACCGAGTTCATTTGACATAGCCACTGCCACAAACCCAAGTCACTTCGGTCTAACCGATAGGGATATCGGTCTCACCGAGATGGGATTGCAAACTCTCTATTTCCCTTCGTAATGTTTCGGTCCAACCGAGATGAGCGATCGGTCCCACCGAGTTCGCAATGCAAACTCTATGTTTCCCCTTCGTAACGTTTCGGTCTCACCGAGATGAGCGAATCGGTCCCACCGAGTTTGCCTGACCAACTCTCTGGTTAGCTTATTACCAAAATCAGTCCCACGAGTTTGTGTAATCGGTCTCACCGATATTACGTTATGCCCAAACCCTAATTAAATCGGTCACACCGAGTTAACATGTCGGTCCCACCGAAAATCCTAACGTTCACATTTTGAACTATATCGGTCTGACCGAGTTTCATTATTCGGTCCTGCCGAGTTTGGTGATTTGTGTAATGGTTAGATTTTGTGTGGAGGCTATATATACCCCTCCACCCACTCTTCATTTGGAGAGAGAGCCATTAGAACATGCCTACACTTCCAACATTCATTTTCTGAGAGAGAACCACCTACTCATGTGTTGAGACCAAGATATTCCATTCCAACCATATGAATCTTGATCTCAAGCCTTCTCCAAGTTGCTTTCCACTCAAATCTACTTTCCACCAAATCCAAATTAGTGTGAGAGAGAGTTGAGTGTTGGGGAGACTATCATTTGAAGCACAAGAGCAAGGAGTTCATTGCTACGTCTTGAGCTTGCATTGGTTTTCCCCGAAGAGGAAGGGATGATGCAGCAGAGTAGCGTAAGTATTTCCCTCAGTTTTTGAGAACCAAGGTATCAATCCAGTAGGAGGCCACGCTCAAGTCCCTCGTACCTGCACAAAGCGATAGCTACTCGCAACCAACGTGATTAGGGGTTGTCAATCCCTTCACGGTCACTTATGAGAGTGAGATCTGATAGATATAATATTTTTGGTATTTTTGGTATAGAGATGCAAAGTGAAAAGTAAAAGGCAAAGTAAAAATCAAAGCAAGATTAAAGTGATGGAGATTTATATGATGAGAATAAACCCAGGGGCCATAGGTTTCACTAATGGCTTCTCTCAAGAGCATAAGTATTCTACGGTGGTGAACAAATTACTGTTGAGCAATTGAGAGAATTTAGCATAGTTATGAGAATATCTAGGCATGATCATGTATATAGGCATCACGTCTGTGACAAGTAGACCGAAACGATTCTGCATCTACTACTATTACTCCACTCATCGACCGCTATCCAGCATGCATCTAGAGTATTAAGTTAAAAACAGAGTAACGCCTTAAGCAAGATGACATGATGTAGAGAGATAAATTCATGCAATATGAAATAAACCCCATCTTGTTATCCTCGATGGCAACGATGCAATACGTGCCTTGCTGCCCCTTTTGTCACTGGGAAAGGACACCGCAAGATCGAACCCAAAGCTAAGCACTTCTCCCATGGCAAGAACTACCAATATAGTTGGCCAAACCAAACGGATAATTCAAAGAGACTTGCAAAGATAACCAATCATACATAAAAGAATTCAGAGAAGATTCAAATATTATTCATAGATAGACTTGATCATAAACCCACAATTCATCGTTCTCAAAAAACACACCGCAAAAAGAAGATTACATCGAATAGATCTCCACAAGAGAGGGGAGAACTTTGTATTGAGATCCAAAAAGAGAGAAGAAGCCATCTAGCTACTAACTATGGACCCGAAGGTCTAAGGTAAACTACTCACACTTCATCGGAGAGGCTATGATGATGTAGAAGCCCTCCGTGATGACGGCCCTCTCCGGCGGAGCTTCGGAACAGGCCCCAAGATGGGATCTCGTGGATACAGAAAGTTGCGGTGGTGGAATTAGGTTTTTGGCTCCTGTTCTGATCGTTTGGGGGTACGTAGGTATATATAGGAGGAAGGAGTACGTCGGTGGAGCTCCGAGGGGCCCACGAGGCAGGGGGGGCGCGCCCCCACCCTCGTGACCGCCTCTCTAATGCCTTGGCGTAGGGTCCAAGTCTCCTGGTTCACGTTCGGTGAGAAAATCACGTTCCCGAAGGTTTCATTCCGTTTGGACTCCGTTTGATATTCCGTTTCTTCGAAACACTGAAATAGGCAAAAAACAACAATTCTGGGCTGGGCCTCCGGTTAATAGGTTAGTCCCAAAAATAATATAAAAGTGGAAAATAAAGCCCAGTATAGTCCAAAACAGTAGATAATATAGCATGGAGCAATCAAAAATTATAGATACGTTGGAGACGTATCAGGCATCCCCAAGCTTAATTCCTTCTCGTCCTCGAGTAGGTAAATGATAAAAAAAGAATTTTTGATGCGGAGTGCTACTTGGCATAATTTCAATGCAAATCTTCTTAATTGTGATATGAATATTCAGATTCGAAAGATTCAAGACAAAAGTTTATATTGACATAAAAATAATAATACTTCAAGCATACTAACAAAGAAATTATGTCTTCTCAAAATAACATGGCCAAAGAAAGTTATCCCTACAAAATCATATAGTCTGGCTATGCTCTATCTTCACCACACAAAGCATTTAAATCATGCACAACCCCGATGACAAGCCAAGCAATTGTTTCATACTCTAACTTTTTCAAAACCTTTTCAATCTTCACGCAATACATGAGCGTGAGCCATGGATATAGCAATATAGGTGGAATAGAATGGTGGTTATGGAGAAGACAAAAAGGATAAGATAGTCTCACATCAACTAGGCGTATCAAAGGGCTATGGAGATGCCCATTAATAGATATCAATGTGAGTGAGTAGGGATTGCCATGCAACGGATGCACTAGAGTTATAAGTATATGAAAGCTCAAAAAAAACTAAGTGGGTGTGCATCCAACTTTGCTTGCTCATGAAGACCTATGGCAATTTTGAGGAAGCCCATCATTGGAATATACAAGCCAAGTTCTATAATGTAAAATTCCCACTAGTATATGAAAGTGATAACATGAGAGACTCTCTACTATGAAGATCATGGTGCTACTTTGAAGCACAAGTGTGGTAAGAGGATAGTGACATTGTCCCTTCTCTCTTTTTCTCTCATTTTTTATTTGGGATTTTCTCTTTTTTTATATATGGCCTCTTTTTCTTTCTCTTTTTATTTGGGCTTCTTTGGCCTCTTTTATTTATTTTTCGTCCGGAGGCTCATCCCAACTTATGGGGGAATCATAGTCTCCATCATCCTTTCCTCACTGGGACAATGCTCTAATAATGATGATCATCACACTTTTATTTTTCTTACAACTCAACAATTACAACTCGATACTTAGAACAAAATATGACTCTATATGAATGCCTCCGGTGGTGTACCGGGATATGCAATATGACAATGATGAATGTGTCATGAACGGAACGGTGGAAAGTTGCATGGCAATATATCTTGGAATGGCTATGGAAATGCCATAATAGGTAGGTATGGTGGCTGTTTTGAGGAAGGTATATGGTAGGTGTATGATACCGGCGAAAAGTGCGCGGTATTAGGGAGGCTAGCAAAGGTGGAAGGGTGAGAGTGCGTATAATCCATGGACTCAACATTAGTCATAAAGAACTCATATACTTATTGCAAAAATTTAGAAGTTATCAAAGCAAAGTATTACGCGCATGCTCCTAGGGGGATATATTGGTAGGAAAAGACCATCGCTCGTCCCCGACCGCCACTCATAAGGAAGACAATCAATAAATAAATCATGCTCCGACTTCATCACATAACGGTTCACCATACGTGCATGCTACGGGAATCACAAACTTTAACACAAGTATTCTTTAAATTCACAACTAGTCAACTAGCATGACTTTAATATTATCACCTCCATATCTCAAAACAATTATCATGCTTCAATCTTTTCTTAGTATTCAACACACTCAAAAGAAAGTTTCACAAATCTTGAACACCAAGCATATTATTATTAAGCAAATTACCATGCTATTAAGAGACTCTCAAAATAATTTAAGTGAAGCATGAGAGATCAATAGTTTCTTTAAAACAGCTCCACCACTGTGCTCTAAAAGATCTAAGTGAAGCACATAGAGCAAAATTATAACCTCAGAAGATATAAGTGAAGTACATAGAGCAAAACTACATAGCTCAAAAGATATAAGTGAAGCACATAGAGTATTCTATCAAATTTTAATTCATGTATGGCTCTCTCAAAAGGTGTGTACAGCAAGGATGATTGTGGAATACTAAGACACAAAGACAAAAATAATACAATACGCTCCAAGCAAAAGACATATCATGTTGGTGAATAAAAATATAGCTCCAAGTAAATTACCGATGGAAGTGGACGAAAGAGGGGATGCCTTCCGGGGCATCCCCAAGCTTTGACTTTTTGGTGTCCTTGGATAATATTGGGGGTGCCATGGGCATCCCCAAGCTTAGTCTCTTGCCACTCCTTGTTCCATAATCCATCAAAAGAATTCACCCAAAACTTGAAAACTTCACAACACAAAACTTAAAGTAGAAAACTCGTGAGCTCCGTTAGCGAAAGAAAACAAAATACCACTTCAAGGTACTGTAATTAACTCATTATTTGTTTATATTGGTGTTAAACCTACTGTATTCCAACTTCTCTATGGATTATAAACTATTTTACTAACCATAGATTCATCAAAATAAGCAAACAACACACGAAAAACAGAATCTGTCAAAAACAGAACAGTCTGTAGTAATCTGTAGCTAGCGCAAGATCTGGAACCCCCAAAATTCTAAAATAAATTGCTGGACGTGAGGAATTTATCTATTAATCATCTTCAAAAAGAATTAACTAAATATCACTCTTCAAATAAAAATGACAGCAGTTCTCGTGAGCGCTAAAGTTTCTGTTTTTTACAACAAGTTCAACAAGACTTTCCCCAAGTCTTCCCAACGGTTCTACTTGACACAAACACTAATTAAAGACAAAAAACACAACCAAAACAGAGGCTAAATAATTTATTTATTACTAAACAGGAGCAAAAATCAAGGAATAAAAATAAAATTGGGTTGCCTCCCAACAAGCGCTATCGTTTAACGCCCCTAGCTAGGCATAAAAGCGAGGATAGATCTAGGTATTGCCATCTTTGGTAGGCAATCCATAAGTGGCTCTCATGATGGTTTCATATGGAAATTTATTTTTCTTTCTTGGAAAGTTTTCCATTCCCTTTTTTTAATGGAAATTGAAATCTAATATTCCCTTCCTTCATATCAATAATCGCACCAACCGTTCTAAGGAAAGGTCTACCAAGAATAATAGGGCAAGAAGGCTTGCAATCTATATCAAGAACAATGAAATCTACGGGTACATAATTTCTATTTGCAACAATAAGAACATCATTAATCCTTCCCATAGGTTTCTTAATAGTAGAATCTGCAAGATGCAAGTTTAGAGAGCAATCATCAAAATTACGGAAATCTAGCAAATCACACAAAGTCTTGTGAATAGTGGAGACACTAGCACCCAAATCACACAAAGCATAAAACTCATGATCTTTAATTTTAATTTTAATAGTTGGTTCCCACTCATCATAGAGTTTTCTAGGGATAGAAACTTTCAACTCAAGTTTTTCTTCATAAGATTGCATCAAGGCATCAACAATATGTTCGGTGAAGGCTTTCTTTTGACTATAAGCATGTGGAGAATTTAGCACGGATTGCAACAAGGAAATACAATCAATTAAAGAGCAACTTTCATAATTAAATTCCTTGAAATCCAATATAGTGGGTTTAGCAACATCTAGATTTTTATTTCTTTCAATCCCACTTTCATCAATTTCATCATAAAGATCTAAATACTCCGAATTTTTAGAACGCCTTCTAGGTAAAGGAAGATCATATTCAGTTTCATCAAGATTCATATTGCAAAACAAAGATTTAATAGGAGACACATCAATAACTTTTAGATCTTCATCTTGATTTTCATAGGAATTCGATTTAGCGGCCATCTTATTGACTAAGGTGGCTTGCATATCCGAAATTTCAGCAGTCATCTTTTCTAGACGAGCAATTTGGGATCTTATACCATCAAATTCTTTAGACATATCATCAAGCTCTTTATTCATATAACTCATAAAACTTTTTTGTTCCTTAAGCTCATTTCTAAAGAAATTATTATCCTCAAATTGCAAAACCATAAACTTCCTAACGTTGTTTTCAATCTCCTCTAACCCTTTAAGGTGAAGATCACCAAATCTCGGTTGAGCCATCGCGACAAACAAGCAATCCAACACACGAGCAAACAAAAAGGCAAGCGGAAAAGAGAGGGAGGATAGAGAGAGAGAGGGCGAATAAAATGGCAAGGGTGAAGTGGGGGAGAGGAAAACGAGAGGTAAATGGCAAATAATGTAATGCGAGAGATAGGGATTGTGATGGGTACTTGGTATGTTGAATTTTTGCGTAGACTCCCCGGCAACGGCGCCATAAATCCTTCTTGCTACGTCTTGAGCTTGCGTTGGTTTTCCCCGAAGAGGAAGGGATGATGCAGCAGAGTAGCGTAAGTATTTCCCTCAGTTTTTGAGAACAAATTACTGTTTTTGGTATTTTTGGTATAGAGATGCAAAGTGAAAAGTAAAAGGCAAAGTAAAAAAGCAAAGCAAGATTAAAGTGATGGAGATTGATATGATGAGAATAGACCCGGGAGCCATAGGTTTCACTAGTGGCTTCTCTCAAGAGCATAAGTATTATACGGTGGTGAACAAATTACTATTGAGCAATTGACATAATTGAGCATAGTTATGAGAATATCTAGGCATGATCATGTATATAGGCATCACGTCCGTGCCAAGTAGACCAAAATGATTCTGCATCTACTACTATTACTCCACTCATCGACCGCTATCCAGCATGCATCTAGAGTATTAAGTTAAAAACAAAGTAACATCTTAAGCAATATGACATGATGTAGAGAGATAAATTCATGCAATATGAAATAAGCCCCATCTTGTTATCCTCGATGGCAACGATGCAATACGTGCCTTGCTGCCCCTTCTGTCACTGGTAAAGGACACCGCAAGATCGAACCCAAAGCTAAGCACTTCTCCCATGGCAAGAACTACCAATCTAGTTGGCCAAACCAAACGGATAATTCGAAGAGACTTGCAAAGATAACCAATCATACATAAATGAATTCAGAGAAGATTCAAATATTATTCATAGATAGACTTGATCATAAACCCACAATTCATCGATCTCAACAAACACACCGCAAAAAGAAGATTACATCGAATAGATCTCCACAAGAGAGGGGGAGAACTTTGCATTGAGATCCAAAAAGAGAGAAGAAGTCATCTAGCTACTAACTATGGACCCGAAGGTCTGAGGTAAACTACTCACACTTCATCGGAGAGGCTATGATGATGTAGAAGCCCTTCGTGATGACGACCCTCTCCGGCGGAGCTCCGGAACAGGCCCCAAGATGGGATCTCATGGATACAGAAAGTTGCGGCGGTGGAATTAGGTTTTTGGCTCCTATTCTGGTTGTTTGGGGGTACGTAGGTATATATAGGAGGAAGGAGTACGTCAGTGGAGCTCCAAGGGGCCCACGAGGCAGGAGGCGCCCTAGGGGGGGGCGCCCCCACCCTCGTGACCGCCTCTCTGATGCCTTGGCATAGGGTCCAAGTCTCATGGATCACGTTCGATGAGAAAATCACGTTCCCGAAGGTTTCATTCCATTTGGACTCCGTTTGATATTTCATTTCTTCGAAACACTGAAATAGGCAAAAAACAACAATTCTGGGCTGGGCCTCCGGTTAATAGGTTAGTCCCAAAAATAATATAAACGTGGAAAATAAAGCCCAATATAGTCCAAAACAGTAGATAATATAGCATGGAGCAATCAAAAATTATAGATACGTTGGAGACGTATCATTCATCATCAACACACCGTCTATTACCTTTTGGAGAGTGGTGTCTCCTAGATTGGTTATGTGTCACTTGGGAGCCTCCGACAAGATTGTGGAGTTAAACCAAGGAGTTTGTATGGGCAAGGGGATCGCCTATTTCATGAAGATCTACCCTAGTGAGGCAAGTCCTTCGTGGGCGATGGCCATGGTGGGATAGACAAGGTTGCTTCTTCGTGAACCCTTCGTGGGTGGAGCCCTCCATGGACTTGCGCAACCGTTACCCTTCGTGGGTTGAAATCTCCACCAACGTGGGTGTACGATAGCACCACCTATCGGAACCACGCCAAAAATCTCTGTGTCTACATTGCGTTTGCACCCTCCAAACTCCTCCCTTTACCTTCATGTGCAATGTTTTACATTCCGCTGCTATACTCTTAGACTTGCATGTGTAGGTTGATTGCTTGACTTGTGCTAAGTTGTTAAAATCTGCCAAGACTTAAAATTGGGAAAAGGCTAGATTTTTATTTGGTCAAGTAGTCTAATCAGACCCCCTCTAGACATACTTTCGATCCTACAAGTGGTATCAGAGCTTTGGTCTCCATTTGCCTTGATTTCCATAGTGTTTGGTGATCACAACCTTGGTTTCAAAACCTAGGAGAGTATGGCGTCTAGTGAGGGAAATTACCACCATAGAGATCCTTACTTTGATGGTACTAATTTTGCTAGTTGGAAGCATAAGATGAAGATGCATATTCTTGGACATAACCCTGCCATTTGGGATATTGTGTGTATTGGCTGGCAAGGTGAATTCTTTGATGGGAGAGAACCAAACCGTGAAGCTACCGTGGAAGAGTTGAAGATGCTGCAATACAATGCTCAAGCTTGCAATATCCTCTTCAACGGATTGTGCCCCGAAGAATTCAACAAAATCAGCCATCTTGAGAATGTAAAGGAAATTTGGGATACTTTGATTGATATGCATGAAGGTACCGACTCCGTCAAGGAATCCAAATTGGATGTGCTTCAAAGTCAACTTGACAAGTTCAAAATGAAGGATGGTGAAGGTGTCGCTGAAATGTAATCTAGGCTTGCTCTCGTCACAAATGAGATTGTCGGCTTAGGAAGTGAAGAGATGACCGATAGATTCATCATCAAGAAGATCCTAAGAGCCTTGGATGGAAAATATCATACCGTGTGTACATTGATTCAAATGATGCCCAATTACAAAGATCTCAAGCCAACAGAAGTCGTTGGAAGAATTGTTGCTCATGAGATGTCACTCAAGGATAAGGAAGAGCTTCACAACAAGTCAAGTGGTGCTTACAAAGCCTCATGTGATGCTCCTACATCATCAAGTGAGAAACAAGCCTTCAATGAAGAATTGAGCCTAATGGTGAAGAACTTCAACAGGTTCTACAAGAGTAGAAGCAAGGAAAGAAGTTCCAAGTCAAGGTCCTACAATGACAAACGATCTTCGAGTCGTGAACGTAATTTCTACAATTGTGGAAGACCCGGACACTATTCCAATGAGTGTACGGCTCCCTACAACAGAAGAGAAAATTCACCCAAAAGGAGAAGTAGAAGAGAAGAATCACCACCTAGAGAGAGAAGGAGTAAATATGACCGTTATGAACGAAGAACATCATGGAGAAGCAAGGATTCGGGAAGGAAGGACAAATCATCAAGGAGCTACACAAAACGAAGACATCAAGCTCATGTTAGTGAATGGGTATCTGGCTCTGACTCCGACAATCACTCCGAGAGAAGTTATCACTCCGACTCCGAATATACTCAAGATGAAGGTGTTGCTGGTCTAGCACTTGTGTCAACCAACTCCTACGACATATTTGACTCACCAAATGACGGAATTGGAAGATGCTTCATGGCTAAAGGCCCAAAGGTATCACACCCCGAGTATGTTGATTTCAATAGTGATGAAGATGATTTGCTAGGAGATGATGATTTACTTATTGACAACTCTAGTTATGAAAACTATGATGAACTTACTATTAATCATGCTAATCAAGATAAAATGAATGACGATGATAAGAAGGAGATTGAGCGTCTGACTAAATAACTAAACACTCTTAAGTTAGCTCATGAAACTACCTTGGAATATCATTGAGAACTTTTAAAGACTCATGAAAAATTATGCTTTGAAAAGCTCAACCTTGAGCAAGAGCATGGGTTCTTAAAGTCAATCAATGATGGTATTCGCAAGAAAAGTTCTTCTTACATTGCCAAGCGTTTACTCTTGTCTACTTACATGCCACAAGTTAAATCTAGCAACAAAAGTAAGAAAGATTATTCTTCTAGTAGTAACAATAATCATGTTAAATCCAATATTGTTGCTTCTAGTAGTTCTCTTGATTCCACTAATGACTCTCTTAGCCAAGTTACACTTGAGCAAGAAAATAGCTTATTGAAGGGAATTATAGAGAAAGGTGTTTACAAGAGCCTTGCCGGGAGTAAGCAATTTGAGGAAATTGTACGCGAGCAAGGAAGACACCGAAAGAATCAAGGAATTGGTTTTGAATGAAAGTTCAATGCCAATGGAGTTGAGTGGGAAGAAGATCAACACCCCAAGACGAAGTTTGTTCCTCAACAAGAGAAGTATGATCCTACTTATTTCCAAGGGACACAAGATCAAGATGATCTTCCACCACAAGACCACAAGCTAAAAGGGAAGGACAAGTTTCAAGAGGAGATTGATGCATTTGAAGAAGCTCCCAAGGCCTTGGTCAAGTGGGTTCCCAAGACTACATCAAGTACGACTACAACTCCAAGGATTCCCATCAAGATGATGTGGATCCCGAAGAAGAAGAAGTAGAGAGTTCTTGAGGGTGACTCCGCCAACATACTTCACTCATATCTTTTGGCAAGGACACGTGCAAACAACTTCCACATCTTGCACTAGTTCTAGGAGTCACAAACCCTCTTGTTGGTAAGACAAGGGACAAGGTAACCTAACACTTTCATGGACACCATCTTGTGTGTACATCACTCTATGTCTATGGATATCCTTGTTTGTTCCTTGTGGGACTAACCCGTGTAGGTATTGAAAGTGCAAATCACTCCAATGGATTGCTCCGAATGATCTCCATCAACATTGAGCATCTACATCTCCAACAACTACATGAAGTCATCATTGACAAAATCCAAGGTTAATTCATCCCTCTTAGGGGGAATATCACATCTAGGGGGAGCTTTACTCTAATCAATTGAGCTAAAGCAACTCTAAAGGTGTGAGCACAACAATGCTTTATGTAAAAGTGGCAACCCCACTTGTGCTTAAACGATGAGTATGACCTACGATCAAATGTTCTCATTTGACTCCTCAGTCAATATACTCACATGTAGATGACCTAGTCATCGCCAATTGCTTGATAGATGCTAGAGTGTTTGTGCATGCTTTATCACATATTTCATTTGCCATTTTATTGTGTGAGCATGTTGATTGCATATTTTACTCATTCGAGGACATCCACTTGTTGTTTTGATTGTTTGACGTTTTCTCTTTTGCCAAGTGGATGGACAAGAATGCCTAAGAACCTCCTCTAGCTATCTATGCTTTTCTCGTCTGAAACTCTATTCATGCTACATCACAAAGTTTGATCAAGTCAGATTCGAACCACTCTATGTGAGGAGCACTCAGAGTCCCCGATTCGTCATAGACTTAAACTTCCAAAACCTCTTTGTGCATTTCGGTATGACCGAGTCATCCACTTCAGTCACACCGAGTTCACTAAGTTGATGTATGTTTTCCATATCGGTGCAACCGATTTGAACTTTTCGATCACACCGAGTTGCAGTAACCGCTTGCGATTCTACATCTCAGTGCCATCGAGTTGTTCCACTTGGTCACACCGACAGGGTCTGGATATATAAACCCACATGCGAGATTTTGGAAATTTCTTCAAACTCCTCAGCCCGCGCGTGTGTCCTGCTCTGCCTCCTCGGGTCTCCGGATCGTCTCCTCGCTGCCAGCGACCTCCCGCCGCTGGTTTCAGTCATCGTCAATGGAATTCTGCTCCGCCGTTGTCGCCGTAGCGAACTCCCGCCGAACTAGGGTATGGGTGCGACTCTTTGTGCTATTTCCTTACTCCGATTCATAGCACATTGCTTTGCCATGATCTTTACCACGTATGAAAACAATCCATCCATAGAAAACGTCCTTTAGGTTAGGTTTGATTCGAAAATTCAGGGTTAGGTTTCCACGGAACTCATCTTGGACCAACCGAGTTGTAGAAATCGGTCTCACTGATTTGGCTTAGGCCATTGCACATGCGTTTTCGGTCTGACCGAAAATTGCAAATCGGTGTGACCGAGTTCGATTCTCTGTGAAACCCTAGCAGTCTCGGTGCCACTGAATTGTGACTCGGTCTAACCAAGTTCACTAGTTTAGGTTCCAAAAATTGCTTCGGTATCACCGAGTTTAACAAATCGGTAGCTCCGAAATGCTTTCTGTGGAGAACAAAAACTAAGTTTTTGACTCATTTGTTTTTTAAAAACTCTGCACTTTGTGATGCTCATCCACTCTACCTCATCTATATCTATTCATAGGGTTTGCTGTCTATTTGCTTGCCAGAATGTCAGACCAGAGTGATAGTCAGAACAAGTCAGAAGAGCAAGTGCAATTGAGTGAGGGAACTAGTCCCTGAAGTACCTCAGATGATGGCAGCAGGAGCACTCCCAGTAATTTGCCAAAGGCAGCCACCAGGTCAAGGAAGAAGAAAACCTCAGATTATGAAGGTGAGGACTACATGGCCACTGAGGAGGAAGTCATCTCCAAGAAGAAGGTGCTGAAGAAAGAGTATGGCACAGCTGCAACAACTAAGCCAGGGTTGAACAAGAAGGCACCAGCAAAAGGGATTCCTATGTCTAAGGCCAGAGCCTCCACTCAAGAAACTATGGAGTTCACTCTTGAACCTAAAGAGGCTGGAGAAGGAAAGAAGAGGAAGGAGAGGGTCAAGAAGACCACTGCCCGAGTCCTTGGGAGATCCTCCATGTTTAAAGATCCAGCAGAAGAAGATGAAGAGGAAGATGATGCTGCACCAGCACCCAAGTCACAAAAGCTTATGGGAGATGCTATCAAATAAGGGGCTACTGCTTCAAAGCCCAAAACTACTCCCAAAGATACTTCTCAAACCACCAAGTCTAAGCCTAAGAGAAGCACCAGAAACATTCCTGCTGGAGAGAAGAACAAAGCCCCAGTGCCTGAAGTTGAAGAAGAAGAAGATGAAGCCCTAGTGCTAAGAAAACCGAAACCCAAGATTCCAGACCACAATGATGCTCATCCTGTGGCTGAGGACATGAACATCAGAAAAGATGCAGGACTGAGATTGTGGAGACAGTCTGATCCCTATGCTGTGAGGAGGAGAACCGATGTTGACTATAGGTTCCACACAAAAGAACAACACGACTTCTATGAGACTATTCTGCTTGACAAGAAGCCAATTGTCTGTGACATGAGATGGGTTGATTGGGAATACATCAAAGAAAATGAAGATCACTTCCCAGGTGTACAAGACAGCTTCAAAGCTTGTGGAGTTGATGAGTTTGTGGGTCAAAAGTTGACCAAATGGAATGATGAGCTAGTTATGCAATTTTACTCCACTACTCATTTCTATCCAGATGGAAGGATAGTATGGATGTCTGAAGGTACGAGGTACCAATCAACTGTTGAAGAATGGGCCAAGTTAATCAATGCCCCATAGGAACATGATGATGATTTGGATGTGTATGCCAAGAAGAAGAAAGACCACAACTCTATGGCAAACATGTACAAAGAGATCCCTGATAAAGCTTTGGAGACACACAAGCTTGGATCTGTGCATTATTTGTTGTCTGGTCTGCCTACTATTAACACCATTGTCGGTGTCAAAACCGGCGGATCTCTGGTAGGGGGTCCCAAACTGTGCGTCTAGGCCGGATGGTAACATGAGGCAAGGGACATGAAGTTTTACCCAGGTTCGGGCCCTCTCGATGGAGGTAAAACCCTACGTCCTGCTTGATTAATATTGATGATATGGGTAGTACAAGAGTAGATCTACCACGAGATCGGAGAGGCTAAACCCTAGAAGCTAGCCTATGGTATGATTTTTGTCGTGTATGTTGTCCTACGGACTAAAATCCTCCGGTTTATATAGACACCGGAGAGGGTTAGGGTTACACAAAGTCGGTTACAATGGTAGGAGATCTACATATCCGTATTGCCAAGCTTGCCTTCCACGCCAAGGAAAGTCCCTTCCGGACATGGGACGAAGTCTTCAATCTCGTATCTTCATAGTCCAGGAGTCCGGCTGAAGATATAGTCCGGCTATCCGAACACCCCCTAATCCAGGACTCCCTCAGTAGCCCCTGAACCAGGCTTCAATGATGACGAGTCCGGCGCGCAGATTGTCTTCGGCATTGCAAGGCGGGTTCCTCCTCCAAGTACTTCATAGAAGATTTTGAACACAAAGATAGTGTCCGGCTTTGCAAAATAAGTTTCCACATATTGCCATAGAGAGAATAACATTTACACAAATCTAATCTACTGACGTATTCCATAGCGTCAAACGGACACGGAGAGGACGCTTGATATAAGCAAGTCCTAGATTATAAGCAAGTCCAAACGGACACGGAGAGGACGCTTGATATTCACCCTCTTTATAAAGGGACAAGGCTTTTATTTTTCCCTCCCGTGCTCAATCGAATCCTTCCCCCGCCTCAAGCTCAAACGCCCAAAGTTCAGGTCAGGTGTTCCGAACCTTCAGTCATGTCCAGATCTAGCCTTCAAGGCCGATGGGTGCCTTCCTCCGTCACGGAAGAGGACATCAAAACGTTGAGGGAGGCCAGATATCTGACCGCCGAGATTTTGCATTGGCTGCCTTCCCGGGGGCAGGTCGTCCCCTCCCCCGAACCCAACGAGAGCGTCGTGTTCGTCTCCCACTTCCTCCGAGGTCTAGGCCTTGCTCTGGATCCTTTCATCAGGGGCTTGATGTTTTATTACGGGCTAGATTTCCATGATCTAGCTCCGGACTCCTTTCTTCATATCACGACATTTATTGTCACGTGCGAGGCCTTCCTCTGAGTTACCCCTCACTTTGGCCTATGGCTCAAGACCTTTGAAGTAAAGCCGAAGGTGATCGAGGGGCAACATGCGGTGTGTGGAGGTGCCTCAATACGCAAGATGACGGGAGCTTCATGGCCCAAAGGTTCCATTCCAGAGGTGTCTGAATTGTGGCAACAGGAGTGGTTCTATATCACGGCTCCTAGAAGTGCCAAGTGGGCGGCCGCCCCCGTTTTCCGCTCGGGCCCTCCACCACAACTAATGTCATGGATTAGCAGAGGACTGAGCTGGGGTCCAGCCAAGGACGTGCCTATACTGCAAAGCCGCATCCGAGATCTCTTTAATGGAGATTTCAGTTTGGTTGCGGTAATACAAGTTATGCTGGTCCGTCAAGTCCAGCCTTGCAAACGCCGGCCCCTTCGCTTGTGGGAGTTCAATCCCGAGGGACCGCGTGTCATTCAAAATTTCCTCGGCCTGACGCACGAGGAGATGTACAAGTCATTCTTCGGACCTCAGGTGGGGTGTCCAGAAATCACCGAGGACGTGGGCCTGAGTAGTAACCGCGCCACCGAACAGGTAAGGCATCTTTCGGCCGAACATACTATCTCTCCTTTGTTACAAAGTTATTTCTGAGAGTTTGCTTTTTGACCAGGACTGGCTAACAAAGGCGAAGTTGATGCGGTGCTCGGCCCCCCTCCCTGAGGGTTTGGAAAATTCGGTATTGGAAAAGATGCTCTAGACCGCACCTTGCCCGGAGCCCTGGAAAGAAGATACTATGGAGGATAATACGAGCGGACGCGGGCCCCCAATGCTGCCCATTCTAACCGAGGGAGCGAGCATCTCCATGAAGGAAGACGACCAGAAGAGGAAAAGGACTGCGCCCGGGGATTCGGAAGCCGAAGCTTCCAAACGGGAGAAGAAGTCTCCCATGGAGGGTCCTACCTTGAGGGGTGCTGTTGCCACACAAAGTCCGCGGGGGGATCAATTCTCCTGCGAGTCGTAAGTGACCCGAAATACTTTAATAGTACAGATATGCCATCTTTTTCCTCTGAGATAACCACCGCATATATCTTTGCAGTTCGGGCCTTAGCCCATCTCAAATGAGCTCGTCTTCGGGGGATCTTCTTCCAGAGATGATGGAGAGCGAAACGCCTCCTCCAGACTCCTCCGCTCCGGAAGCGGGCGACCCTGAAGTGTCGTCGCGGAGGGCCTCTCCGAGTCTGGTGAGGCCAGAAGATAATCCCATTGACCCCCGAAGCTCCCACTGTCCGGCTCCCGAAGAGAGCAGACAAAAGAGTCCGGCACCGTCTAGTGTGCGATCGGATGTTCTGAGGGAGTTGGTGGGGCGAGCGGCCATCTCAGATGAACACCATGTGCTGATGAATATGGTGATGGAGAGAATCTCGTCCGCCGAAAGTGGATTGCATGAAGCTTTTATAAGTCTACTGACAGGCTTTGAGGTACGTAAAAGAATGTATGATAGTCCTGCACATGCTAGGTGTGCCCTGTGTAGATAGTAGCCCCTGAGACTCTGGTTGTCATCGGAAACGACAACGAACAGAGGATCATATTCCCAGGTAGTAACCATACTGCCTCTATGTGCAGGTGATGGAAGCTCCGGTGGCTAGCCGGACTAGCGAGTTTGCCCATTTAGAACGGCAGTTGGATGCGGCAGACGCCGACATCGAGCTTGTTAACAAGAGGCTTGACGAGGCACAGGGTAAGTGTCATTATCTGGTAAACGCCACATAGGAAGAGCAACATGATGCCAGTATCTTTAATATGTTGTGACTGCAGATGGAGCTGCCACTGTTGAGGCCTTGCGGACAGAACTTGCCCGAGCCAAGGAACAAGCGAGGTTGGATAATGCGGCTGCTTTGAAGGCGGCCGAAGAGTTGCAAGCCGAGAAGGCCGCGCATGGCGAGAGCCGAGACAAGATGGCCAAGATGGCCATAGAATTAAAAGCCGCCGTCGACCGTTGCTGGGTTCTTGAAAAGGAAAACCAGGCGAAGGCATCGGACCTTGAGAAGGCTGCTGCGACGAGAAAAGACCTCCGCTCTACTATGAGGGCGAAGAAGGAGGAGCTGCAGGAAGCCGGGGATATTGTGGCTGGGAAATCCTTTATGTTGCAGAGGAAGTTCGGAGATCCACGGTATGCCCCTCTGGATCGGCTGTGGAGTTCGGAGGATGTGTATATGGATTTGGCGGCGAGCGCTGCCGATGCGGCCAAGTACTTCCAGGGTCAGACGGACCGTGAAGTAGACCAACTATTTTGGAGACAATTCCACTCTCCCGAGCGTCCGCTTTCATTGACTGACCAATTTGCCGAATGGGCCGAACTAAATAGGTTGTCCGGACTCTCCATGAGGTATGTTGTGGATCAGCTATGGCCGGAAAGGTCAAAACCGAACAACTATTTTAGCTTGGTGCAACAGTTCCTTGACGTGGTACCGCGCATTAATGCGATGAAGAGGTCGGCATGCATAGAGGGTGCCCGGATGGCCTTTGCCCGTGTTAAAGCATACTGGGCGGAGATGGATGCTACCACTGTTGTAGCGCGGGATTCGGCCATAGGTCGAAGGGCTGCTGAGCACTACATTGAAGAAGTTCTTGAGGGTGCTCGTTTGATAGAGACCCAGTGCTCAAAAAATATTATGTTTGAGTGATATGTAATCTCATTGTAAGCGAAATGCTTTTATAAATTTTCATAAGGCTATTTTTATACTTTTGCCTGAAAGCAATATGATGCCTCCTGGGCGGCCGTTTATGTATACATGTGTATAACCTGAAAGATTGCAGTCGTCGGCTTCAACCCCCACGCATATAATGCGGAGGTGCTCGCAAAAACACGCGTTCACACTTAACCCAACGTCTTGGTCCTATTAAGGAGGTGATAGCGGAGCGAGCGAGGCTACCGGACTATAATGCTTTAGCACTTTCACTTAGCCATAGGAGTTTGACAGTGGGGCTACTAGATAGCCCCTGGTGGCTCCGCACTCTCCCGATCTCGGGGTGCGTACATGCCTGGCCGGAAAGCGGCCCTTCGTTAAGGCGGAGGAATTCTAACATTCCCACAGGTCATCGAGTGGTTGACCAGTCTCATGCTATATCATGATAGTCAGTTTTCGGCTTTCTCTACTGAGGTGCTCGTCCGGATGAACCAGGGCACAATCGCAGTAGTTCTCCTGGTGCTACCTTAGCCGGTAAAGCGGAACATAAGGCACCAAAACACAGGAGCTGGGCAAACCCAACATTTGACCAAAGACAATGATTCGAAGCTGATGCATATAGGGCCAAACTCGCGACGCCGAACACTCCCTAAGGTATTCGGTCTTTGTGGTATAAAACGGGCCTAAATAATGGCCTTTGTAAGAAGCCCCTTGTGTCCAGGTACGTGCATTGTTCTGGCGTGGCCACATGTCAAGACGTCAGCATCCTTCTCAACGGTGGATATGTATCAACAAGAGACAGTAAAAAAGGTTTACGCAGGGTCTTAATCTAAAAAGAATCCTTGGAGCGGGTCCCTGCTGCACGTCTGCACCTGTGTCTCTGTTGTGCCGTATCCTGGACGGGTGTAGCACGATGATCGTCTGTAAAAGAGAGGAATTTAGGTGAAAAAGTTGTCGTGCAAAAAGATAGTTTTTTAAAGAAACCATGTATAATTCAAGATGAGAAGAAATTGCCACTTGTCTGCGCGTGTTGAGCCCCTTGTATTGACAAATAGGGGTGTGACCATTTATGCGGTATAAGTAGCGGCGCCGGACTCGATTAGTTGTGTCTGAGGTCTTGACGACCTATTGGATGCTTTCGTTGGTCGGGGCGCCTTTAGTGTGCGGCTGCCAAGGCAGCCTCACTCTCTTCGGCGCGCAGAGATCGCTTGATACTTCCGTGCACTGTAATGATGCCACATGGACCGGGCATCTTGAGTGTGAGGGAGGCGTAGTGCGGTATTGCATTAAAGCGAGCGAAAGCTTCGCGTCCGAGTAGTGCTTGATAGCCACTTTGAAACGGAGCGATGTGGAAAGTTAAATGCTCACAACGGAAGTTATCGGGGGAGCCAAATATAACTTGTAGTAGGAGGGAGCCCGTACAACGAGCCCATGGGCCTGGCGTTACTCCTTTAAAGGTAGTATTGCTATGGCGAATTTTTGTTGGGTCTAAGGCCATCCCGCGGATTGTATCCTAATATATTAGGTTTAGGCTACTGCCGCCATCCATCAAGACTCGTGTGAAGTGATATCCGCCAATTACTGGGTCTAATACCAGGGCAGCCCATCCTGCGTGTCGGATACTTGCTGAGTAATCGCGATGGTCGAAAGTGATCGGTTGAGACGACCAGTGGCAGGACTTCGCGGTGATAGGCACTTGGGTATATTTTTCTTGGAGTGCCGCGTTGTTTTTTCCCTTGATCACATGTAACACATTTACTGTTTTGACTTCTGGTGGAAATTTCTTTTGTTCCCCTGTGTCTTGCTTGGGGGGCTCATCCTTGTCTTCACTTGGTGTATCCTCCCCCTGTGTACGGCGTTGAGCTTGCCGGACTGCTTGAAGACCCAACATTCTCTGTGGGTATGATTAGCAGGTTTACCAGGGGTACTATGGATCTGACATACTTGGTCCAGAATTTTGTTAAGGTTGGATAGTTCATCCCTGGTGCCTTTAGGGGGCGGCTTTTGACCTGGCCGAGAGCTTTTGAATCCGGCATTTACTACCATGCCCTTCGTGCTGTCTTCTTCATTCCGGCGTTTGTTATTGCTGTTGCGCCGTGATTTCCCGTTTCCATCTCTAACTTCAGATGTACTGGGGTCGCTGGTGCTGCATCTGGCTAGCCAGCTGTCCTCACCCGCGCAAAAGCAGGTCATGAGGGTTGTTAATGCGGCCATCGTTCTCGGCTTATTTTGGCCGAGGTGTCTGGCGAGCCATTCGTCACGGACGCTATGCTTGAAAGCTGCCAAAGCTTCGGCGTTCGGACAGTCGACAATCTGGTTCTTTTGAGTAAGAAACCTGTTCCAAAGCTTTCGGGCTGACTCTCCGGGCTGTTGAGTTATATGACTCAAATCGTCCGCATCCGGAGGTCGGACATAAGTCCCTTGAAAATTTGCCCAAAAGGCGTCTTCGAGCTCTTCCCAACTTCCAATGGAGCTTTCGGGGAGGCCTTGAGCCAGTGACGAGCTGGCCCTTTGAGCTTGAGGGGTAAGTACTTGATGGCGTGGAGATCATCTCCTCGAGCCATATGGATATGAAGGATGTAGTCCTCAATCCAGACCCCAGGGTCTGTTGTTCCATCTTATGCCTCTATGTTTATGGGCTTGAATCCCTCTGGAAATTCATGGTCCAGCACCTCATCGGTGAAACATAGGGGGTGTGAGACACCCCTGTAGCTGGGTGTACCGCGTTGTTCGGATGTTTATTGTGTTGCATTGTATGCTGGGGCGCACTTGCGTTGTCCATAGATGGATCTTGTTGCGCCGTCCTTTGGGTGCGAGCCCTCGCATGGGTCGCGTGTTGTATTGTGAGCGGCGTTGTATGCCGCTCTGTGTTGGTAGAGGGGTCGTCTATCCGACCAGGTGGCTTCTTTGATATTTGGTTGTGGGGGGTCTGAGGCCTCCTCATCGAATTCGGGTAGCAGCTTCCGCTTTGGGTAGCTCTTGGAGGGGCGATTGTCGCCGTACCTTGCTGAAGTGTTGAGTATTTTACTCCATCTGATTTGGAGTGTGTCTTGCGCGGCCTTGAGCCTTTGCTTCTGCTTTTTAAGACTCCTCACGGTGGCAACAAGCCTTTTATGGGCATTCTGCTGCTCCGGGTGCCTGTCCGGCGTTATGTCGTCCGGACTAATATCCTTGATAGAATTTGTTTGTTCGGTTTGATTATCCGGATTGCTGTTGTCCGGCAGCGGTTCTCCCTGCTCTAGCGCTGGGTTTGTGTGATCGCTATTTCTGTCGAGGCGGGATTTGGGGCGGTGCTTGTGTAGGATCTAGAAGTAGATGTGTCTAGAGGGGGGGTGATTAGACACTTAGTGCTAAAGTTGCAATTTTTAGGCCTTTTTAGTTTCAGTGGAGTTTTAGGCACAATTTCAACATACACAATACATATCAAGCAAGCATGCAAAGAGTATATGAGCAGCGGAATGTAAAGCATGCAACTTGCAAGAATGTAAGGGGAAGGGTTTGGAGAATTAAAACGCAATTGGAGACACATATGTTTTTTCCCGTGGTTCGGATAGGTGGTGCTATCCTACATCCACGTTGATGGAGACTTCAACCCACGAAGGGTAACGGTTGCGCGAGTCCACAGAGGGCTCCACCCACGAAGGGTAATGGTTGCGCGAGTCCACGGAGGGCTCCACCCACGAAGGGTCCACGAAGAAGCAACCACCCATGAAGGGTCCACGAAGAAGCAACCTTGTCTATCCCACCATGGCCATCGCCCACGAAGGACTTGCCTCACTAGCGGTAGATCTTCATGAAGTAGGCGATCTCCTTGCCCTTACAAACTCCTTGGTTCAACTCCACAATCTTGTCGGAGGCTCCCAAGTAACACCTAGCCAATCTAGGAGACACCACTCTCCAAGAAGTAACAAATGGTGTGTTGATGATGAACTCCTTGCTCTTGTGCTTCAAATGATAGTCTCCCCAACACTCAACTCTCTCTCATAGGATTTGGATTTTGTGGAAAGAAGATTTGAGTGGAAAGCAACTTGGGGAAGGCTAGAGATCAAGATTCATATGGTAGGAATGGAATATCTTGGTCTCAACACATGAGTAGGTGGTTCTCTCTCAGAACATATGAGTTGGAATTGTGTATGTGTTCTAATGGCTCTCTCCACGAATGAAGAGGAGGTGGAGGGGTATATATAGCCTCCACACAAAATCCAACCGTTACACACAGTTTTCCAATCTCGGTGGGACCGATTCGCTCTTTCGGTGAGACCGAAAAGTTACGAAAGGGAAACAGAGAGTTTACAATCCCATCTCGGTGAGACCGAGATCCCTATCGGTAGAACCGAATTGCTAGGGTTTGGCAGTGGCTTATGACAAGTGAAACTCGGTGGCGCCGGATAGAAAGAATCGGTAGGACCGAGTTTGGCTTAGGGTTTAGGTCATATGTGGATATGGGAAAGTAGTTGAGGGTTTTGGAGCATATCACTAAGCACATGAAGCAAGAGGCTCATTAAGCAACACCTCATCCCTCCTTGATAGTATTGGCTTTTCCTATGGACTCAATGTGATCTTGGATCACTAAAATGTAAAATGAAGAGTCTTGAGCTTGAAGCTTTAGCCAATCCTTTGTCCTTAGCATCTTGAAGGAGTTCCCACAACCTTTAGTCCATGCCACTCCATTGTTGAACTTATCTGAAACATGCTAGATAGAAATGTTAGTCCAACAAGAGATATGTTGTCATCAATTATCAAAACCACCTAGGGAGCACTTGTGCTTTCAATCTCCCCCTTTTTGGTAATTGATGGCAACATACATCAAAGCTTTAGATAAAGATATAAAGAACAACAAGTAAAGCTTTGGAAGGACATGTAACAAGCATAGGCTCCCCCTACATGTATGCACTCATGTAAATATGAAATATAGAGGCATGTGAGAGCATAACCATGACAGAGTAGGCAATGTGTTACATGTATCTTGGCCATATGCATCAGAGCAAAAGATTATCAAGGAAAATACCTTCATGCTCATGAGTCCTTCTTGCAAACAGTATGTACATAAGCAAGAACTCCTCATACTCATGATTTTGATGCATATACTTACCTTGTGGTCTTGAGTTGGCTTAGGATGGAATGAACCTGCACAAACAAAGTTAGATAACACAGGTACATCCACTAGCCAGAGCAAACAAAAGAAACCACAAGAATACCAAGACTGGGATGACATGTAGAGAGTGAGTACAAGGTACCACATTGGATTCAACATGTCCCCAAGAATAAAGATATGCAATGAATTTGACTGATTTCTTTCCCTTAGGTATCTTGCTCCCCCTGAATCTTACATGGGATATTGGGAGAAGATAGGGAACAGAAAATCAGAGCTGAAAGATACAAATGGATAGAACTTAATGCAAATACATGTCTTTCCCCCAAAAGGCATGTGACATCTCTCCTCTTGAACATCAAGCATCTGGGATCCTTGAGTATTCTCTCCCCCTGGAAATCTCTTTCTCCCCCTTAATACTTTCTCTCTTGTAGGTTTAGTTCTTTAGTTCTTGAGACTTTCTCTCGCCCTTGATGTGATCTCTCTCTCCTACAAGCTTTGATGTGATCTCTCTCTCCCCCTTTGACATCAATTTCCAAGAAGGGCTTTCTGGAATCCGTCGTATAGGTTTGGTCCTTGAGACTCAGCACAAAGCAATGGATAAAACTGTGATGCTTGAAGAGGACAAGATTCATTGAGTGGAGCTGGATCAGAAGAAATATAGAACAAGTGGCAAATTGTTTTTCCTGTTGCGAAGTCGGTGGCACTGAGTGGTATGTTTCGGTGGCACCGAAAAGATTCGGTTGGACCGAAAATTACAAGTCGGTGAAACCGAGTTCACACAGAGAAAAACACTTGTCACCACAGCTCACTAGACATGTAGGATCTCACAAAGATTTGCAATGAATTACCTGAAGGATTTGCAAGGAATTAAATGCAGAAAATGCAGAACATAAACAGAAAGAAAAGAGAAGAGACTGAAAAATCTAGATGGAGTTTTTTTTGTTTTTGAAAAAGAGAAAGAAACTAAACATGCATGAGATACACACAAGAAGAACACAAGAGAACTTCATCTAGGGTTGGGCGGTGACATAGTCACCTATGTTAGAGTATATTGACTTAGGAGTAAGTGAGAACACTTGATCATAGGTCATACTCATCGTTTAAGCTCAAAATGGGGTTACCATTTTTCGTTTAAGCATCTTGATGTATTCACATCTTGTTGAGTTGCTTTGACTCATGTCTTGGAGTAAAGCTTCTCTAAGATGGAATAACATACCTTGGGTGGTGGTGTGGTTCTTGCTCATGTAGTTGAACTTGTGTGGGTGCTCAAGGTTGATGTAGCTCATCAAGAGTTGAGAGTACCACTTGGAGTTTGAGTTCATCTACCTACATGGGTTAGTTCTTGCAAGGAAGAGCACTTGTGTATCCAAAAATGATAATCATGAAGCTCAACATAGAATTTGTCAAAGGATATGTTTGAATGGTTTTGTGCTTCCTTGTCTTCAACCGCCATTGTGTAGAGACTTGGTGATGTAGAGATTGCTCAAGATGTGAGTGAGTCGCAATCTCATGGAATTAGATTCAACCAAGCACCTACATGGGTTAGACAACATGCAAGGTACAAATATATCCAAGACATAAGATAGTCATCATAAGAGATATATCATGGATTAGTCATAAGCTCATGTCTTGCATGTATCCAATGGAGTTTCTACTCCAAGTTCGAAGCATCAATGATGTTCAATTCACCTCTCAACCTGCAAAATACTTTCTCATCAAGAGGTTTAGTAAATATATCCGCTAATTGCTTATCGGTGCGAACGTGCTTAAGATTAATGTCACCCTTAGCAACATGATCTCGAATGAAATCATGACGAACTTCAATATGCTTAGTTCGAGAATGTTGTACAGGATTATGACCAATTTTGATAGCACTTTCATTGTCACAAAGCAGTTGAACATGTTTCACATAAATCCCATAATCTTTAAGAGTTTGGGTCATCCAAAGTAATTGAGCACAACATGAACCAGCGGCAATGTATTCCGCTTCGGCGGTGGATAAGGATACCGAGTTTTGTTTCTTCGAAGACCAAGACACAAGAGATCTACCAAGAAATTGACAAGTATCCGAAGTGGACTTTCTATCAACCTTGTCTCCGGCATAATCCGAGTCGGAATAGCCAACAAGATCAAAAGAAGACCTCTTAGGATACCAAATGCCAAAATTTGGTGTATGGATTAAATATCTCACTATCCTTTTCACAGCCTTAAGATGACATTCTTTAGGAGCATCTTGATATCGTGCACACATGCACACATTTAGCATAATATCGGGACGTGAAGCACATAGGTATAACAGTGAACCAATCATAGAGCGATAAACCTTTTGATCAACCGGTTCACCATCTTTGGTTAAATCATTATGTCCACTAGTAGGCATGGGTGTAGACATACCTTTGCATTCTTGCATATTGAACTTCTTGAATAAGTCCTTAGTGTACTTTGTTTGAGAGACAAATGTACCTTCCTTAGTTTGCTTGATTTGCAAACCGAGAAAGAATTTGAGTTCACTCATCATAGACATCTCAAACTTCTATGACATTAGCTTTCCAAACTTTTCACTAAAGAGAGGGTTAGTTGAACCAAATATGATATCATCGACATAAATTTGGCATACAAATAGTTCTCCATTAACCCTTTTAGTAAAAAGAGTAGAATCAATTTTACCAATTTCAAAACCACTTGTAATAAGGAACTTGGTCAAGCATTTATACCATGCTCTAGGAGCTTGTTTAAGACCATAAAGAGCTTTGTGAAGTTTGTAAACATGATTTGGTTTCTTAGGATTGATAAAGCCGGGAGGTTGTTTGACATAAACTTCCTCCTCTATTTCACCATTTAGAAAAGCACTTTTAATGTCCATTTGGTACAAGGTGATATTATGGTGATTAGCATAGGCAAGTAAGATGCTAATGGACTCAAGTCTAGCAACGGGAGCATATGTCTCACTATAGTCCATACCTTCGACTTGTGTGTACCCTTGGGCGACGAGACGTGCTTTGTTGCGAACCACTTGTCCATCTTCATCTTGCTTGTTGCGAAACACCCATTTGGTACCAATGATGGCGTGGTTGTTGTCGGGCTTCTCAACCAATGTCCAAACTTGGTTTCTCTCAAAATTGTGTAGCTCTTCATGCATAACATTTATCCAATCCGGATCTTCCAATGCTTCTTCAACCTTCATAGGTTCAATGCTAGAGATGAATGAATAGTTTTCACAAAAGTTAGCTAAACGAGTTTTTGAGCGAGTGATTCTCCCGGTTTGTATATCATTGAGGATTTGCTCGACGGGATGATCTTTGGCAATTCTTGCTCGAACTCGTGAGAGCTTTTGCTTGGGTCTTCGTTGAACATCTTCTTCATCTTGTTCTTCTTCTTGGCCTTCTTCATTGTTGACGTCGTCGTTCTCTTGTCGTGGTGGAGAAAGAGGTTGTTGATGTTCGTCTTGATGCATTTCCTTGTCTTCTTCATCTTGGTGTGTCCCACTTGTGGATGCTTTCGTGTCGATTCTTGGTTCACCTTGTCGTGAAGTAGAAGCTTCCACTTGGACGGATGAAGTACTCTCCTTCACCTCCGTTGGACGAATTTTGCCAATGGACAAGTCTTGGATTGCTTCTGAAGGGTCTTTGTCTCCTACATCAATTGGCAATTGCTCTACTTGCGAGCCATTAGATTCATCAAACTTCACATCTACCGTCTCTTCAACCTTTCGGGTGAAATTGTTGTAGACACGGTAAGTGTGAGAGTTTGAGCCATAACCAAGTAGAAAACCTTCATGAGATTTAGGAGCAAACTTTGAACGATGATGCTTATCAAGAATGTAGCACTTTGAGCCGAATACTCGAAAGTATCCAACTTGGGGTTTGTTACCAGTGAGAAGCTCGTATGCCGTCTTGCCGAGTAGCTTGTGAAGATATAAGCGATTTGTTGCGTGACAAGGTGTCTCAACCGCTTCTGCCCAAAAGTGCTTCGGCATCTTGTATTCATCAAGCATCGTTCTTGCCATTTCGATGAGCGTCCAGTTCTTCCTCTCAACAACTCCATTTTGTTGAGGTGTGTACGTAGCCGAGAACTCGTGTGAAATCCCTTCTTCGTCAAGAAAGGTGTCCACATTTGCGTTCTTGAACTCCGTTCCGTTGTCACTCCGAACCTTCTTGATCTTCACGTCAAACTGATTTTGGGCCTTCCTAGCGAAGTTTCTGAAGATCTTCTGGACCTGCGACTTGTCATTAAGAAAGAACACCCACATAAATCTTGAAAAATCATCAACTATAACTAGACCAAAAGAATTTCCACCGAGACTCTTGTAGGCGTTGGGAGCAAAAAGATCCATATGAAGTAGCTCGAGTGGCCTTCTTGTGGTCATGATGTTCTTCACGGGATGCCTTCCTCCAACCTGTTTACCTGCTTGACAAGCACTGCAAAGTCTATCCTTATCAAATATGACATCGTTAACTCCAAGGATATGATTTCCTTTAATAAGCTTGTCAAGGTTTCTCATGCCAACGTGACCTAGTCGTCTATGCCACAACCAACCTTTTGAGGATTTAGCAACAAAGCAAGTTTTAGGTTGTGCCTTTTTAGAGAAATCGACAATGTAAAGATCACCTCTACGCATACCGGTAAAGACCATTTTATGATTGTCTCGATGAAATACTTGGCAATCTACCTCAGTAAATAGGACATTCAAACCAAAATCAGCAAGTCTAGATACTGAAAGTAAGTTGTAGCCGAGAGATTCAACGAGCATGACATTTTGAATGGAACTATCATGTGAGATGGCCACCTTACCAAGGCCAACCATTTTACCCTTTGAATTATCACCAAAGGTGACATATTTTCGAGGGCCGTCATTTTCAGCAAGCTCACGAAACATCTCTTCATCTCCGGTCATATGATCAGTACATCCACTATCAAGAACCCATTCCTTTCCTCCTGATTCATATCCCCGAAGATTTTCCATAAGACAAAAATGTCTCATTGCATCATCAAGATCGAAGTCACTATCATCATCATCATCATCATCATAGTATCCATGTTCATCATGATCTTGTGACTCATAATTTCCTAGAGAGGGTAATTCATTAGATAAATGATCATCAAAGTGGTCACTTTTATGAATTCTTATAGCTTCGAATATGATATCACTAATGATTCCAACATCTCCTTTAGCATGCTTAAGATTGGTAAGTTCAAATAGACAATTACCAAAACTAGGATCAGTAGAGTTCATCTTACTCAAGGCAATAGATTTATGGAGAATTTCATCCAAAGTTTTCAAGGAATGATCGGGAAATCGTTCCTCAAGAAATTTCCATATAGTATAGGCACAATTAAGAGTAGGCAAACTAGCAATCAAATTTTTGGGCAATCCTCTAATGATGAGCTCAATAGTTCTAAGCTTGCGAATCATGTCAATATCTTCATCTAGGGTAGGATGCAAAGGATCAATATGAGGTGCACAAGGGCTAGCAATATACTTGTTCAAATGATATTGATTGAAAATTACAAGCATCTCATTTTTCCACTCATGAAAATACTCTCCATCAAGAATAGGCACTCTATGTCTAAGACTCCCTAAGGTAGACACATCCATCTTCCTCCAATAGTGATTAAACCAAGGCAATGGAGACCAAAGCTCTGATACCACTTGTAGGATCTAGAAGTAGATGTGTCTAGAGGGGGGGTGATTAGACACTTAGTGCTAAAGTTGCAATTTTTAGGCCTTTTTGGTTTGAGTGGAGTTTTAGGCACAATTTCAACATACACAATACATATCAAGCAAGCATGCAAAGAGTATATGAGCAGCGGAATGTAAAGCATGCAACTTGCAAGAATGTAAGGGGAAGGGTTTGGAGAATTCAAACGCAATTGGAGACACGGATGTTTTTTCCTGTGGTTCAGATAGGTGGTGCTATCCTACATCCACGTTGATGGAGACTTCAACCCACGAAGGGTAACGGTTGCGCGAGTCCACGGAGGGCTCCACCCACGAAGGGTAATGGTTGCGTGAGTCCACGGAGGGCTCCACCCACGAAGGGTCCACGAAGAAGCAACCACCCACGAAGGGTCCACGAAGAAGCAACCTTGTCTATCCCACCATGGCCATCGCCCACGAAGGACTTGCCTCACTAGCGGTAGATCTTCACGAAGTAGGCGATCTCCTTGCCCTTACAAACTCCTTGGTTCAACTCCACAATCTTGTCAGAGGCTCCCAAGTAACACCTAGCCAATCTAGGAGACACCACTCTCCAAGAAGTAACAAATGGTGTGTTGATGATGAACTCCTTGCTCTTGTGCTTCAAATGATAGTCTCCCCAACACTCAACTCTCTCTCATAGGATTTGGATTTTGTGGAAAGAAGATTTGAGTGGAAAGCAACTTGGGGAAGGCTAGAGATCAAGATTCATATGGTAGGAATGGAATATCTTGGTCTCAACACATGAGTAGGTGGTTCTCTCTCAGAACATATGAGTTGGAATTGTGTATGTGTTCTGATGGCTCTCTCCATGAATGAAGAGGAGGTGGAGGGGTATATATAGCCTCCACACAAAATCCAACCGTTACACACAGTTTTCCAATCTCGGTGGGACCGATTCGCTCTTTCGGTGAGACCGAAAAGTTACGAAAGGGAAACAGAGAGTTTACAATCCCATCTCGGTGAGACCGAGATCCCTATCGGTAGAACCGAATTGCTAGGGTTTGGCAGTGGCTTATGACAAGTGAAACTCGGTGGCGCCGGATAGAAAGAATCGGTAGGACCGAGTTTGGCTTAGGGTTTAGGTCATATGTGGATATGGGAAAGTAGTTGAGGGTTTTGGAGCATATCACTAAGCACATGAAGCAAGAGGCTCATTAAGCAACACCTCATCCCTCCTTGATAGTATTGGCTTTTCCTATGGACTCAATGTGATCTTGGATCACTAAAATGTAAAATGAAGAGTCTTGAGCTTGAAGCTTTAGCCAATCCTTTGTCCTTAGCATCTTGAAGGAGTTCCCACAACCTTTAGTCCATGCCACTCCATTGTTGAACTTATCTGAAACATGCTAGATAGAAATGTTAGTACAACAAGAGATATGTTGTCATCAATTATCAAAACCACCTAGGGAGCACTTGTGCTTTCAGCTTGCGTCGCCATTTTGACTGCTTTTCAAGGGAACAAGCTTTTGGTGCGTCCTTCCGCTCCTCGTCGTCGTCTTTTGGTGCGTCCACCATGTATACGTCATATGACGAGGTGGCATTCCAGGGCCCAATAGGCGCTGGTTCTTCGTCGTCTCCTTCATCGGCGTCCATACCGTCGATGTCTTCGGAGTCGAAGTCGAGCATGTCGGTTAAATCGTCGATAGTGGCTACAAAGTGGGTGGTGGGTGGGGTTTGAATTTCTTCATCGTCCGTATCCCAATCTTGCTGACCGTAGTCCGGCCAGGGCTCTCCTGATAAAGAGAGACTTTAGTGATTTCATAATATCGCCGAAGGGCGAGTGCTGAAAGATGTCCGCGGTAGTAAACTCCATGATCGGCGCCCAATCGGATTTGATCGGCAGAGGCGCGAATGGTTCGGAGTCCGGAGTGGAGTCCGGCTCCTTGGAGTCACGAGTCTCGCAGAGTGCGGGGCTGGTGTTCGGCTCGATCGCCGTTGGGATCGCAGCCCCCGAGGCGGCATCCAATCGCCCATCCTCGACCAGCGCAGTTGGCTCCGAATTAAGGGTCGAAGCCGATGCGGGTGCGGCCTCTAGGGCACTGTTCGGCGGCAGAGCTAGATCATGCTCGTCGGGACAGTGCGGCGCGCTCGGCAGTGGCTCGAATCCGTCAAAGATCAAATCCCCGCGGATGCCAGCCGTGTAGTTTAAACTTCCAAATCTGACCTGACGGCCAGGGGCATAGCTTTCGATCTGCTCCAGATGGCCAAGTGAATTGGCCCGCAGTGCGAAGCCGCCGAAGACGAAGATCTGTCCGGGGAGGAAGGTCTCACCCTGGACTGCATCGTTATTTGTGATCTAGGAGCCATCAAGCCTGACGGCGACGACACATAGGAACTCTCAATGAAAGCACCAATGTCGGTGTCAAAACCGGCGGATCTTGGGTAGGGGGTCCCGAACTGTGCGTTTAGGCCGGATGGTAACAGGAGGCAAGGGACACGAAGTTTTACCCAGGTTCGGGCCCTCTCGATGGAGGTAAAACCCTACGTCCTGCTTGATTAATATTGATGATATGGGTAGTACAAGAGTAGATCTACCACGAGATCGGAGAGGCTAAACCCTAGAAGCTAGCCTATGGTATGATTGTTGTCGTGTATGTTGTCCTACGGACTAAAATCCTCCGGTTTATATAGACACCGGAGAGGGTTAGGGTTACACAAAGTCGGTTACAATGGTAGGAGATCTACATATCCGTATCGCCAAGCTTGCCTTCCACACCAAGGAAAGTCCCTTCCGGACATGGGACGAAGTCTTCAATCTCGTATCTTCATAGTCCAGGAGTCCGACTGAAGATATAGTACGGCTATCCGAACACCCCCTAATCCAGGACTCCCTCAACCATCTTAAGGCATACTTTGCTACCCAAGTCTGGAGATCACAAGATGATTAGAGGACATTCCATCAACTTGCTGCAAATATTTGATGTGCCTCAAAAATTCATGGTCATGAGTCTGATTATAGAGACAATCAAGAGGACCGTTGCTGATCAGAAGAGATCATGTGGGTATGCTCCACATATTTAGGTGCTCATCAACTCCAAGATGGGCACATGCACTTACTTGTTGGACAAGAGCATCTACCTCTATACCCTGAATTTGAAGACAACACAGTTGTGATGAATGAGGATGAACCTTCATCAGCACAAGCATAAGAATAGAGAACTAAAGCAAAGGCAGAGAAAGCTGCAAGGATGCCAAGTGAGCATCTCAGGTGTTCCTGAAGAGCAAGCAAGATCAACTAGCATATCTAATCCAATCTACTTTGAGGATTTAGAAGGGCTTGGCCACCCTGACTCAGAATCAGGAGAGCTTGGAGAGGATTGTTGAGACAAAATTCTATGATCTTGACCTCAAGGTGACTGAGATACAAACTGCAGTTGAGAAGCTCCAGGAGGAATCTGAGGAGAGGAGAGGGAAGGAAACTACGGATGCTTTTCAGCGAGTGCCACGAGGTCAGAGGTCTGCTGCAGTGCTAGTACCAGATTCTAGAGCTACATCGTCAGCACCAACAGCTACAGCTTTAGTGTCACCTCCAGCACCCACTCCACCAGCTCCAACTACATCAACAGATGCCTTCGTCGTTGGAGTTCTCTCTACACCACCTCCCGAAGACCGAGCCCGAGAGACGCATAACACTATGCATTTTCAATCTTTTTGGTAACTTGTTGCGAAAGGGGGAGAAATTATAGATCATAGGCTTCGAGAGAGAGTGTTTTGCTTCTTTGTCTCTGGTTGAACTTTTTGTGTGCTTGGTTGATACTTTATGTTTGTGTGAGATACTTGTTTGATCATGTGTTTGATCATATGCTACTTTAATGCTTGCCTGGATGATATTATCTCTTATATCCCATATATGATCATTCACTTTGCTTGGTGATGAGTGCATGCTTTTAATTTCTATCATTTTGAGCACTCCACCAAGATGTATGTGACATGGAAGAGTAACCCATGATCCTAATTGATTGTGCATTTGCATTCAAAAGCAAATTCTAAATAATGCACAAATTTAGGGGGAGCTCTTGCTTATCACATACTTCTCAAAGCGACGATGTATTTCAATCTTATGATCATTTGTCGAAGCTTTGACCTATATGTTGTCATCAATTACCAAAAAGGGGGAGATTGAAAGTGCAACTATCCGTGGGTGGTTTTGGTAATTATTAACAACATATAGCTCATTGAGCTAATGCTCTTTCAAGATAAATATTTCAGGAAAGCTCAATGGCATGGCATGGATTAGAAATGTGGACCCTCAAAATGCTAAGGACAAAAGTTTGGCTCAAGGTCTAAAGCTCAAGACTCTACATTTTACTTTTAGTGATCCAAGATCACATTGAGTCCATAGGAAAAGCCAATACTATTAAAAGGGGATGAGGTGTTGCTTGCTCAAAATGCTTAGTGATATGCTCCAAAAAACCCTCAACCACTTTCTCATATCCACATATGTCCCAAACCGAAAGTCAAACTCGGCCCCACCAAAACTTTCTATCCGGTGCCACCGAGTTCATTTGACATAGCCACTGCACAAACCCTAGTCACTTCGGTCTCACCGAGATGGGATTGCAAACTCTCTATTTCCCTTCGTAACGTTTTGGTCCAACCGAGACGAGCGATCGGTCCCACCAATTTCGCAACGCAAACTCTCTGTTTCCCCTTCGTAACGTTTCGGTCTCACCGAGATGAGCGAATCGGTCCAACCGAGTTTGCCTGACCAACTCTTTGGTTAGTTTATTACCAAAATCGGTCCCACCGAGTTTGTGTAATCGGTCTCAGCAAGATTACGTTATGCCCTAACCCTAATGAAATTGATCACACCGAGTTGACATATCGGTCCCACTGAAAATCCTAACGTTCACATTTTGAACTAAATCGGTCTGACCGAGTTTCATTATTCGGTCCCACCGAGTTTGGTGATTTGTGTGTAACGGTTAGATTTTGTGTGGAGGCTATATATACCCCTCAATCCACTCTTCATTTGGAGAGAGAGCCATCATAACATGCCTACACTTCCAACATTCATTTTTTGAGAGAGAACCACCTACTCATGTGTTGAGACGAAGATATTCCATTCCAACCATATGAATCTTGATCTATAGCCTTCTCTAAGTTGCTTTCCACTCAAATCTACTTTCCACCAAATCAAAATCAGTGAGAGAGAGTTGAGTGTTGGGGAGACTATCATTTGAAGCACAAGAGCAAGGAGTTCATCATCAACACACCGTCTATTACCTTTTGGAGAGTGGTGTCTCCTAGATTGGTTAGTTGTCACTTGGGAGCCTCCGACAAGATTGTGGAGTTGAACCAAGGAGTTTGTAAGGTCAAGGAGATCGCCTATTTCGTGAAGATCTACCCTAGTGAGGCAAGTCCTTCGTGGGCGATGGCCATGGTGGGATAGACAAGGTTGCTTCTTCGTGGACCCTTCGTGGGTTGAAGTCTCCACCAACATGGATGTACGATAGCACCACCTACCGAAACCATGCCAAATATCTCCGTGTCTACATTGCGTTTGCTCCCTCCAAACTTCTCCCTTTACCTTCATGTGCAATGTTTTAGATTCCGCTGCTATACTCTTAGACTTGCATGTGTAGGTTGATTGCTTGACTTGTGCTAAGTTGTTAAAATCTGCCAAGACTTAAAATTGGGTAAAGGCTAGATTTTTATTTGTCCAAGTAGTCTAATCACCCCCCTCTAGACATACTTTCGATCCTACACTTCGCCCAAGCACTACGACAATATGACCGCGGTGGAAATCTATGGAGGGGTGGCTGTAGCGACCTGACCTCAGACGGTCAAGTCTCTGTGCTTAAGTGTCATCCCTGGATCGGTATGCTGACACACACAGTACTCGAGGATTTATAACAGAGGTAAATCGCATGTATAAAGTAACGTAAATACTATTACCTCAATCCAAACATAGCGGAAGTAACGACAAGGTGTGGATTCCCATCAACACCAACGGCAAAGTTGAGTGTACTCGTCGTAAGAGTCCTGCATCAGGAGACATTGTAGCCACAAAGGGTCAATACATTGAATGTACTCGCAAATTCACACCATAGGACAAGGATGAAATAGCTATCACTACATGCATATTTGGCTGGTGGAAGATCTATGGTTATAATGTTTTTGCAAAAAGCCATTTTTTCCCTACAATAAAGGAATATATTTTATTTAACTACAAAGTTAGTTGAAAATTATTGAGAAGGTTCCTCCAACTCAATCCCAAAGTAATAATTATAACCCAACAAATTATTTAAGTAAAGTGATGAGATCAACATGATAATCCAAGAACTAGATACTCAAGATGTCCATAACCGGGGACACGGCTAATCATGATTAGTTTGTACACTCTGCAGAGGTTTGCGCACTTTTCCCCACAAGACTCGATCTCCTCCGTTGGATTTCTCGCACTACAGGGTGTTTGAGAAATGGATGACCGAGACACAATCTTTCAGAAGCATTTACTCTCTACTTCGGGCAGACTGGTACACCTACAACCCCCCTACATCTGCTAGTCCACCTCTTCAAGAGATCACGCAACTTACTCAACTATGCCAGAGCCCATAATGGCTTGTGGCTGCACACGGAAGTTTCTAGCATGAATAATCTTATGATCCCTTTGATCCTGGGTGGCATTCCATAGGGTGATCACACGGGTCCTCCGGGATCCCATTGAGCAAGCACTGGGTTCTCCACGTGCCCGGGCAAACCACTACCATTCCACCCAGATGTGTTTTAAAGTAGCCACCTTAAGTTAACCATTAATAATAACTCTCACATCTGTCATGAATCACTCAAACCAAACCATGTCTACGAGCATATCATAGCAGTATAAGCATAACGTAGTAACTCCCAGGGGTTGAATGCAAGACAATAGGTTCCTACCTCATCAACTACTTCCCAATACCCACATTATATCAAGTCCTAACCATGCAGTATTTGAGGGTTGAAACTAATGCATAAAAACTGGGTATGAAAGTGATATGATCAAAGTGTGAACTTGCCTTGTACTATTGATGAAGATGATTCACACTCATAATTCCTGATAGTTTTACTCGTCACACTCCGTTTCAATCTATCGTGAGCAAGCAATAGCAATCACACATAAGCAATCATGCAAAAGAATCGGAGAAAAGATCTCGGAAAACTCCAAAAACAAGCAATTAACTCTTGCAACAGAAAACAATTTCTAACAGTACCAAAATTGGGTGGATTTGGTCTTATCAGAAAGTTAGGTCAAGAGCTTCGATTTGCAAAAAGAATCAACTAAATCGGAGTTACGAAACTCAAGTTATGATCAGAAGAAGTTTGAATATGAATCTGAACAAATTTTGAAATTTGAAAATTTCAAAAAGTTGATGTGACAGGTTCACTGGATAGGTGAAAACAAGACAAAATTATAAGCGTTGGTTTCATCGAATTTGGATGAACGAGTAAAAAGTTATGGCTATCTGAAAAATCAGGGCCAAGCTGTTTTACGAAACAAAAATAGCTACGGCTAAAAAAAATCTAGGTCTAATGTATAAATACGTAGACTAATTGATAATCTAATTATTCTATCATACTAGTCGTATAAAAAAATATAAAGAAATATACCTTTATAAGATAGAGAAAAAACGACTTCAGAGAGAGGAGACAATTTCTAGAAGTCCCGCCGGAGGGAAGAAAAAAAAATATTTTTTTAATAAATCTAGTCAAACCAAAATATTGATTTAACCCGAATTAGATGATTTTTGGAGACTCTATGGGTCTATATTTATAAGTGGAAAAGGAGGCTTAGGGGTCAAAGGCTAGGCAATATGAGACTAAACTAGACGAAATAGAAAAGAAACAGAGGAGACGCGTCGCATGGGCCTAAACACGTAAGGCGGTTCGGCCAGCCGCGTAGCTGCAATTTTTTTAACAAAAATTCGGCCTAAGAAAAAAAAGAAAAGGCTGGCTGGGCCTGGCCCATATAGGAAAAAAAGATGGGGCGCCCGCTGGTACTATGATGTGCACCTGGGCGGTAGTTAGTGATGGGCCACATGTACAATTTTTTTTAAAAAATAGAAACAGAAGGAAAACCGAATAAATAAAATAAAATAAAATTTTATATAGGCATATTATATATCAAAATTTTCATAAAAAGTTTTTCTACAACTTGAACATTTTTCTAGAATCAAGTAAAATCTATAAAAAAATTCAAATAAAGCAAAGAGTGCTACAACTCTAATAAAGTCCAGTAAAAATCATTTTAAAAACACCAAAATGATTTCAAATTTATTTCTCTCCAATTTTTATTTTAAGGAATCATGTTACCCTATTTTCCATATATTTTATTTTTGGAGAAAAATAACTTGAATAAAACCCAAATAACTCCAAATTGAAAATAATTTCAAAGGGGCTTAGAATTTAATTCTTTTAAAACTCCCAACTCATATTTCATATGCTTTGAAGAAGTCATTTTATCTTCTCTCGTGAAAATCACTCAGTTGCTTAAAGTTTCTGAATTTGAAAATATTCCAAATAAAATTCAAATCTTTTCAAAACCCTTTTCATTTATTTAAATGGAAGAAGTCATGTCATCTTCTCTCTAGGATTTTATATTTGAAAAGAATTTGAATCCATGGGGATCATAAATGAAAATGAAAGTTTGGGAAGTCCTTTTATTCCCTCTCATTTAACTTTTAAAAAGTTTCAAATTTCACTCATTTCCAGTCAATCAATCACAAAACAATCAAACAAACAATAAAATCTATCTATTTAATATAACATTCCAAAATTTAGAATTTTGGGATGTTACAGGGGCACCGCACACGGCTAAGAAATCAACTTGTGTGTCTATGGGATGCCCCCTCCCCAGTATATAAAGGAGGGGAGGACGAGGAGGACCGGACACAAGGGGCGCGCCCAAGGGAGGATTCCTACACCTAGTAGGAGTAGGTTTCCCCCTTTCCTAGTCCATGTAGGAGAAGAAGGAAGGAGAGGAGAGGGAGAAGGAAAGAGGGGGGCGCTGCCCCCTCCCTAGTCCAATTCAGACCAACTCAAGGGGGGCGTGCAGCCTCCCCTGGTGGCCCTTATCTCCTTTCCACTAAGGCCCATAAAGGCCCAATACTTCCCTCGGCGAATTCCCGTAACTCTCTGGTACTCCGAAAAATACCCGAACCACTCAGAACCTTTACGATGTCCGAATATAGCCTTCCAATATATCGATCTTTACGTCTCGACCATTTCGACCCTCCTCGTCATGCCCTTGATCTCATCCGGGACTCCAAACAAACTTCGGTCACCAAATCACATAAACTCATAATACAAATCGTCATCGAACGTTAAGCGTGCGGACCCTACGGGTTCGAGAACTATGTAGACATGACCGAGACACATCTCCGGTCAATAACCAATAGCGAAACCTGGATGCTCATATTGGCTCCTACATATTCTACAAAGATCTTTATCGGTCAAACCGCATAACAACATACGTTGTTCCCTTTGTCATCGGTATGTTACTTGCCCGAGATTCGATCGTTGGTATCATCATACCTAGTTCAATTTCGTTACCGGCAAGTCTCTTTACTCGTTCCATAATGCATCATCCCGCAACTAACTCATTAGTCACATTGCTTGCAAGGCTTATAGTGATGAGCATTACCGAGAGGGCCCAGAGATACCTCTTTGACAATCCGAGTGACAAATCCTAATCTCGATCTATGCCAACTCAACAAACACCATCGAAGACACCTGTAGAGCATCTTTATAATCATCCTGTTACATTGTGATGTTTGATAGCACACTAAGTGTTCCTCCGGTATTCGGGAGTTGCATAATCTCATAGTCATAGGAACATGTATAAGTCATGAAGAAAGTAATAGCAACAAACTAAACAATCATAGTGCTAAGCTAACGGATGGGTCTTGTCCATCACATCATTCTCTAATGATGTGACCCCGTTCATCAAATGACAACACATGTCTATGGCCTGGAAACTTAACCATCTTTGATTAACGAGCTAGTCAAGTAGAGGCATACTAGGGACACTCTGTTTGTCTATGCATTCACACATGTATCAAGTTTCTGGTTAATACAATTCTAGCATGAATAATAAACATTTATCATGATATAAGGAAATATAAATAACAACTTTATTATTGCCTCTAGGGCATATTTCCTTCAGTCTCCCACTTGCACTAGAGTCAATAATCTAGTTCACATCGGCATGTCATTAAACACCAATAGTTCACATCTTTATGTGATTAGTTCACAGCTCCATGTGACTAATACCCAAAGGGTTTACTAGAGTCAATAATATAGTTCACATCGCTATGTGATTAACACCCAAAGAGTGATCAAGTTTTGCTTGTGAGAGAAATTTAGTCAATGGGTCTGCCACATTCAGAGTCGTATGTATTTTGCAAATTTTTCTATGTCTATAATGCTCTGCACGGAGCTACTCTAGCTAATTTATCCCACTTTAAATATGTATCCAGGTTGAGACTCAGAGTCATCTAGATCGGTGTAAAAACTTGCATCAACGTAACTCTTTACGACGAACTTTTTGTCACCTCCATAACCGAGAAACATATCCTTATTCCAATAAGGATAATTTTGACTTATGTCCAGTGATCCACTCCTGGATCACTGTTGTACCATCTTGCCAAACTCTTGGTGACGTACACAATAGGTCTGGTACACAGCGTAGCATTCTTTATAGAACCTGTGGCTGAGGCATAGGGAATGACTTTTCATTCTCTTTCTATTTTCTGCCGTGGTTGGGTTTTGAGTCTTTACTCAACTTCACACCTTGCAACACAGGCAAGAACTCCTTCTTTGACTGCTCCATTTTGAACTATTTCGAAATCTTGTCAAGGTATGTACTCATGGAAAAATATATCAAGCGTCTTGATCTATCTCTATAGATCTTGATGCTCAATATGTAAGTAGCTTCACTGAGGTCTTTCTTTTGAAAAACTCCTTTCAAATACTCCTTTATGCTTTCCAGAAAATTCTACATCATTTCTGATCAACAATATGTCATTCCCATATACTTATCAGAAAGGATGTAGTGCTCCCACTCACTTTCTTGTAAATACAGGCTTCACCGCAAGTCTGTATAAAACTATATGCTTTGATCAACTTATCAAAGCGTATATTCCAACTCCGAGATGTTTGCTCTAGTCCATAGATGGATCGCTGGAGTTTGCACACTTTGTTAGCACCTTTAGGATCGACAAAAAACCTCTTGGTTGTATCATATACAACTCTTCTTTAAAGAATCCTTTAAGGAATGCAGTTTTGTCATCCATTTTCCAGATTTCATAAAATGCGGCAATTGCTAACATGATTCGGATAGACTTAAGCATCGCTACGAGTGAGAAAATCTCATCGTAGTCAACACCTTGAACTTGTTGAAAACCTTTTTGCGACAATTCAAGCTTTGTAGATAGTAACACTACCATCAGCATTTGTCTTCCTCTTGAAGATGCATTTATTCTCATTGGCTTGCCGATCAATGGGCAAGTCCACCAAAGCCCATACTTTGTTCTCATACATGGATCCCATCTCAGATTTCATGGCCTTAAGCCATTTTGCGGAATCTGGGCTCATCATCGCTTCCTCATAGTTCGTAGGTTTATCATGGTCTAGTAACATGACTTCCAGAACAGGATTACCGTACCACTTTGGTGCGGACGGTATTCTGGTTGACCTATGAGGTTCGGTAGTAACTTGATCTGAAGTTTCATGATCATTATCATTAGCTTCCTCACTAATTGGTGTAGGAATCACTGGAACTGATTTCTGTGATGAACTACTTTCCAATTCGAGACAAGGTACAATTACTTCATCAAGTTCTACTTTCCTCCCACTCACTTCTTTCGAGAGAAACTCCTTCTCTAGAAAGGATCCACTCTTAGCAACAAAGATCTTGCCTTCGGATCTGTGATAGAAGGTGTACCCAACAGTTTCTTTTGGGTATCCTATGAAGACACACTTCTCTGATTTGGGTTTGAGCTTATCAGGCTGAAACTATTCACATAAGCATTGCAACCTCAAACTTTAAGAAACGACAGCTTAGGTTTCCTGCTAAACCACATTTCATACGGTGTCGTCTCAACGGATTTTAGACGGTGCCCTATTTAATGTGAATGCAACTGTCTCTAATGCATAACCCCAAAACGATAGTGGTAAATCGGTAAGAGACATCATAGATCGCACCATATCTAATAAAGTACGGTTACGACATTGGGATACACCATTACTCCGTGGTGTTCCAGGTGGCATGAGTTGTGAAACTTATTCCACATTGTTCTTAAATGAAGGCCAAACTCGTAACTCAAATACGATGATTCTTAACTTCACTCTGAATTTCTTTGAACTTTTCAAATGTTTCATACTTGTGTTTCATTAGGTAGATATACCCATAACTGCTTAAATCATCTGTGAAGGTCAAAAAATAATGATACCCGCCACGATCATCAACACTCATCGGACCGCATACATCAATATGTATTATTTCCAACAAGTCTATTGCTTGCTCCGTTGTTCCTGGAGAATGAAGTCTTAGTCATCTTGCCGGTGAGACATGGTTCACAAGCATCAAGTGATTCGTAATCAAGTGATTCCAAAAGCCCATCAACATGGAGTTTCTTCATGCGCTTTACACCAATATGACCTAAACGGCAGTGCCACAAATAAGTTGCACTGTCATTATTAAACTTATATCTTTTGGCATCAATATTATGAATATGTGTATTACTACGATCGAGATTCAATAAACCATTCACCTTGGGTGTATGACCACAAAAGGTTTTATTCATGTAAATAGAATAACAATTATTATTTGATTTAAATGAATATCCGTATTGCAATAAGCATGATCCAATCATATTATGCTCAACGCAAACACCAAATAACATTTATTTTAGGTTCGACACTAATCCCGAAGGTAAAGAGAGTGTGCGATGATGATCTTATCAACCTTGGAATTACTTCCAACACACATCGTCACCTCGCCCTCAACTAGTCTCTATTCATTTTGTAACTCATGTTTTAAGTTACTAATCATAGCAACTGAACCAGTATCAAATACCCAGGGGCTACTATGAACACTAGTAAAGTACACATCAATAACATGTATATCATATATACTTTTGTTCACTTTGCCATCCTTCTTATCCGCCAGGTATTTGGGGCAGTTCCGCTTCCAATGACCATTTCCTTTGCAGTAGAAGCACTCAGTTTCAGCCTTTGGTCTAGCTTTGGGCTTCTTCATGGGAGTGGAAACTTGCTTGCCATTCTTCTTGAAGTTCCCTTTCTTTCCCTTGCCCTTTTACTTGAAACTAGTGGTCTTGTCAACCATCAACACTTGATGTTTTTCTTGATTTCTACCTTCGCCGATTTCTGCATCGTGAAGAGCTCGGGAATCGTTTTACGTCATTCCTTGTGAGGGAGTCCTGGATTAGGGGGTGTTCGGGTAGCCGGACTATACCTTCAGCCGGACTCCAGGACTATGAAGATACAAGATTGAAGACTTCGTCCCGTGTCCGGATGGGACTTTCCTTGGCGTGGAAGGCAAGCTTGGCGATGCGGATATTCAAGATCTCCTACCATTGTAACCGACTTTGTGTAACCCTAACCCTCTCTGGTGTCTATATAAACCGGAGGGTTTTAGTCCGTAGGACAACTTCATCATACAACAATCATACCATAGGCTAGCTTCTAGGGTTTAGCCTCCTTGATCTCGTGGTAGATCTACTCTTGTACTACCCATATCATCAATATTAATCAAGCAGGACGTAGGGTTTTACCTCCATCAAGAGGGCCCGAACCTGGGTAAAACACCGTGTTCCTTGCCTCCTGTTACCATCCGGCCTAGACGCACAGTTCGGGACCCCCTTCCCGAGATCCGCCGGTTTTGACACCGACATTGGTGCTTTCATTGAGAGTTCCTCTGTGTCGTCACTTTTAGGCCCGATGGCTCCTTCGATCATCAACAACGATGCAGTCCAGGGTGAGACTTTTCTCCCCGGACAAATCTTCGTCTTCGGCGGCTTCGCACTGCGGGCCAAGTCGCTTGGCCACCTTGAGTAGATCGAAAGCTACGCCCATGGCCATCAGGTCAGGTTTGGAAGCCTAAACTACACGGCTGACATCCGTGGGGACTTGATCTTCGACGGATTCGAGCCACAACCAAGCACGCCGCACTGTCTCTATGGGCATGATATAGCTCTGCCGCCGAACAGCACCTTGGAGGCCGCACACGCATCGGTTCCGACCATTGATTCGGAGCCTACCGCACCGATCGAGGATCAGCGGTTGGACGTTGCCTCAGGGGCTGCGATCTCAGAGGCGATCGAGCCGAACTCCAGCCCCGCACTCCGCATGGCCCGTGACTCCGAGGAGCCGGATTCCTTTCCGAACTCCGAGCCCCCCGCGCCCCTGCCGATCGAATCCGATTGGGCGCCGATAATGGAGTTCACCACCACAGACATCTTTCAGCACTCGCCCTTCGGCGACATCCTGAATTTGCTAAAGTCTCTCTCTTTATCAGGAGAGCCCTGGCCGGACTACGGTCAGTAAGGATGGGATTCGGATGACGAAGAAATTCAAAACCCACCCACCACCCACTTCGTAGCCACTGTCGACGACTTAACCGACATGCTCGGCTTCGACTCCGAAGACATCGACGGTATGGACAACGATGCAGGAGACAACCAAGAACCAATGCCTATAGGGCATTGGACAGCCACCTCATCTCACGATGTGTACATGGTGGATACCCCTAAAGGAACCAACAACGAGGAAAATGGGGATGGAAAGAGGGATCAATCTCTCGAAAAACAATCAAAGCATCGGCGTAAACGCCGACCCAAGCCCCGCCTCGATAAAGACCCAGCCATAGAGCAGGATGAGCCAGTAGACGACGAGCATGCCTTAGAGCAACGGTCCCAACAGGACAACCCGGATAGAGAAACCGAACATCCCTCCCCCGGCGAAAATGGCATTCCGGACGACCCTACGCCGGACAAGCCCACGAAGCAGAAGAACCTCCACAAACGGCTCGTTGCAACCGCACGCAGCCTGAAAAAGCAGAAGCGGAAGCTAAAAACTGCGGAAGATGCACTCAGGATCAGATGGAGTAAAGTAATCAATACCATAGACAAATACGGCGACAGTCGCCGCACTAAAAGCTATCCGGAGAGAAAGCTACTGCCTGAATTCGACGAGGAGGCCTTAGAGCCCTCGCATTCCAAAAGTGAGAAAGCCACACGGTCGGATAGACGACCCCATGGCCAGCATAAAGCGGCAAGCAGCGCCGCACTTAAGCCGGCATGCGACCCACTTAGGGATTCGCATCATGGCCCAGCCAGGTCCATTTACGGGCCAAGAAAGCAAGCTCTCGTAAGCAATGCAATAAAGCCATTATCAGAATCTTGCACACCCAAATACAGGGGTGCCGCACATCCCCTATGTTTCACCGATGAGGTCCTGGATTATGAATTTCCAGCGGGATTCAAACCCGTAAACATAGAGGCATATGATGGAACAACAGACCCTGGAGTCTGGATCGAGGATTATATCCTCCACATACATATGGCTAGAGGAGATGACCTCCACGCCATAAAATACTTACCCCTCAAGCTTAAAGGGCCAGCCCGGCATTGGCTCAAAAAGCCTTCCTGAAAACACAATCGGAAGTTGGGAAGAGCTCGAGGACGCTTTCCGAGCAAATTTTCAAGGGACCTATGTCCGCCCTCCGGATGCAGACGATCTTAGTCACATAACTCAACAGCCCGGAGAGTCAGCTCGGCAATTCTGGAATAGATTTCTTACTAAAAAGAATCAGATAGTCGACTGTCCGGACGCTGAAGCCTTAGCGGCTTTCAGGCATAATGTCCGAGACGAATGGCTCGCCAGACACCTCGGCCAAGAAAAGCCAAGAACAATGGCCGCACTAACAAGCCTCATGACCCGCTTTTGCGCAGGAGAGGACTGCTGGTTGGCAAGATGCAGCACCAGTGACCCAAGTGCATCCGAAACTAGGGATGGAAACGGAAAACCGCGACGCAATAAGGACCGTCGCCGGACTAAGGAAAAAAGTCCGAAGAGCACGGCAGTCAACGCTGGATTCAAAAGCTCACGATAGAATCAGAAAAAGCCGCCCCTCCAAGATAACAGGGACGACCTATCCAACCTAAACAAAATCTTGGATAGGATATGTCAAATACACAGCACTTTTGGAAAACCTGCTAACCATACCCACAGAGATTGTTGGGTTTTCAAACAATCCGGCAGACTCAACGCCGAACACAAGGGGCTCGACACACCAAGCGAAGACGAGGACGAACCCCAAAAGCAGAGCACCAGGAAACAAAAGAATTTCCCACAAGAAGTAAAAACAGTAAACTTACTCCACATAACAAAACGTGCGGCGCCCATAAAGGTATGCGCCCCATGGGCTATCCCAAAGGAATCCCGCCACTGGTTGTCAAAACCAATCATCTTCGATCATCAGGATTATTCTAGAAGTGTCAGGAACCCAGGCTGGACTGCACTGGTACTCGATCCAATAATTGGCGGACTCCAGTTTTCAAATGTCCTTATGGACGGTGGCAGCGGACTCAACCTGATATATCAGGACTCAATTCGCCACATGGGGATCGACCCAAAAAGAATTCGCCACAGCAAAACCTCCTTTCAAGGAGTAACGCCAGGTCCGGACACCCATTGTATGGGTTTTCTCTGGCTTGAGGTTATTTTCGGCTCTGCCGATAACTTCCGCCGCGAAAAGCTGACTTTCCACATCGTCCCATTCTCAAGTCGCTATCAAGCACTACTGGGACGCGAAGCTTTCGCCCGCTTTAACGCAATACCGCATTATGCATCTCTTACGCTTAAGATGCCCGGTCCACGCGGCATCATCTCCTTATAGGGGAAGCAGTGAGAACACCTCCCCCAAGCGGAGGATTGTGCGACCGCTTTAACAACCCCACAATACAATGGCTTCACCAGCCAGAACATCGGAAGAGGTCATTAAGACCACGGACACGGATAGACGAGTCCGGCACAAAAGTATCATTGATAAAGGCTTAGTGGCCATATACCCCTGCACTAGGGGCTTCACACGTATAAAATAAGAGACAATAAAGCTCCATTTTTCATATTTTACTTTACACTTTGTTTATTTCATATAACTTTTGTTCGGCACACCCCTTTTTCAACTTAGTTTCTCTCTTTTTACAGATGAACGTCGTGCTACGCCCGTCCAGGATACGGCACAACGGAGACACAGGCGCAGACGTGGAGTAGGGACCCATTCCAAGGATTCTTTTCAGATTAAGACCCCGCGTAAACCTTTTTTACTGTCTCTTGTTGATACACATCCCCTGGTTCTATGACCAAGGAGGAGGCTTGCGTCTTGGCATGTGGCCACGTCAGAATTCTTGCGCGTACCTGGACACTAGGGGCTTATACCTCAGAGCGTTACCTCGCCCGCTCTCATAAAGACCGAATACCTTAGGGAGTGTTCGGCGTCGCGAGTTTGGCCTTATATGCATCAGCTCCAAGTCATGATTTTGGTCAAATGTTGGGTTGCCCGACTCCTGTGTTCGGCCGCCTTACGTTCCGCTCTATCGGCTAAGGCGGCACCAGGAGAACTGCTGCGATTGTGCCCCGGTTCGGCCAGGCGAGCACCTCAGTAGAGAAAGCCGAAAACTGACTGTCATGATATGGCATGAGACTGGTCAACCACTCGGTGACTCTCCGGAATCTGTAGGATTCCTCCGCATTAACGAAGGGCCGTTTCCCGACCAGGCACATACGCGCCCCGAATTCGGGCGAGCGCAGTCGCCACCAGGGGCTAACTAAATAGTCCCATTGTCAAGCTCCTATGGCTAAGTGAAAGTGTTAAAGCATTATAGTCCGGTTGCCTAGCTCGCTGCGCTATCAACTCCTTTGTAGGACCAAGACGTTGGATTAAGTGTGAAAATGCGCCTTCTGTGAGCACCCCCGCACTATGTGCGTGGGGGCTGAAGCCAACGACTGCAATCTTTCAGATTTTGTATATATATATCTTAAAACGGCCGCACAGGAGGTGTTCCAAATACTTGAAGGCACAAGTATAAAAGGCTACTACAATTCATCAAAATATTGCTTTATAATTACATATGCTATCAGAACATAGCATCCTTCGAGCACTGCGTCTCTATTACACGAGCGCCTTCAAGGACTTCCTGAAAATAGTGCTCGGAGGGTACTCGGCTTTTGTCCAAATCTTGGGACGCAACAACGGTGGTCTCCATCTCTGCCCAGCATGTCTTGACACGGGCAAGAGCCATCCATGCGCCCTCTATGCATGCTGACCTCTTCATCGCATTGATACGTGGCACCGCGTCAAGGAATTGCTGCACCAAGCTGAAATAACTCTTCGGCTTCAATCTCCCCGGCCACAGATGACCCATGATGTACTTCATGGCGAGTCTGGACAATCTATTCAGTTCGGCCCATTGAGCCAGACGATCGTCCACTGCCAGTGGACGCTCTGGATTCTGGAACTGCGACTAGAAAAGCCTTTCCACTTCGCGATCTTCTTGATCTCGAAAGTATTCGGTCGCATCAGCAGCACTCGCTGCCAAATCCAGATAGGTGTCCTCCGCACTCCACATCCGGTCCAACGGAGCAAACTTCAGATCGCAAAACTTCCTCTGCAACATAAAGGGCTTTCCAGCCGCAATCTGTCCGGCCTGACGCAGCTCCTCCTTCGTAGCTCTAATCGCAGAGTGAGCGTCCTTGGCATCAGCAACGGCCTTCTCTAAGTCCGTCTGTCTCGCCCGGTCTTCCTTCTCAAGAAACTTGCAACGGTCAGCAGCACTTTTTAACTTCACGGCCATCACGGCCATCTCCTTCTTGCTTCGGCAGTGAGCAGCCTGTTCGGCCCTCAGCTCTTCAAGGGCCTTCTCGGCAGCCGCATCACTTTTCCTGGCTTGTTCCTTAGCTCGGGCAAGTTCCGCCCGAAGACTCTCCATGGCGGCCGCACCATCTGCGTCAAGCACACACATTGTAAGATACTGGCATAAAGCTCCTCTTACAAGATGCCGCCCGAGGAATTGCATACCTTGAGCCTCATCAAGCCGCTCGTTGACGAGCGCGATGTCGGCATCTGCCACGTCAAGTTGCCGCTTTAATTCGGCAAAATCATCAGTTCGGCTCGATTCCGGACACTTCGCCACCTGTATACAAAGGCGACATTTTAGACCTGGGATTATGATCCTCTGCGCGCCGTCAATTTTGACAACGTACAGAGTCTCAGGGGCTACCATCTACACAGGGCGCATCTTGTTTATGCGCAACTGACAAAGAAGTACATTATCAAACGTACCTCAAAACCCGTTAGTAAACTTCTGACGGCCTCATGCAATCCACTTTCCGCGGACAAAATCCTTCCAATCACCGTACCCATCAATGCACGGTGCTCCTCTGAGATAGAAGCTCGCCCCATCAGAATCATCAGCTCCTCCGACCGCGCATCGGACGGTGCCGGACTCGTCCTATGACCTCCATCGAAGGCCGGACGCGGAGGACCTTGCGGGGACATATGGCCACCTTCCACCGCTGCCGGATTCGGAGAAACCCTCCACAACGACACCTCAGGGTCGCCCGCCTTGCTAGGCGGTACGGTAGGGGGAGGCGTTCCACTCTCCATCATCTTCGGAAGAAGATCCCCCGAAGACGAGCTCTGCTGAGAAGGGCTGAGGTCCGAGCTACAAAGTAAAATTTCGGTTAATCTTCTCAGATAAAAAGCAAGGATTTCTCTCATCCCTCTAAAGGAAAATCTTTCTCTACTTACGGCTCGCTGGAGGGCTGATCCCTTTGAGGGCGTAGTTCGGCCAAGGATCTCCCCGGCGTCGGACCCTCTGACGAGGACTTTACCCCCCGCTTTGAGGCCATGGTCTCCGGGTCGTCAGAGGCGGCCCTCTTCTTCCCCTTAGGAGAGGAATTGTCGGTTCTTCCCTTCGGAGAAGCCTCCTTCGAGGAGGCCATAGTTTCCTTGTCCTCCCCCTCACTTCCCTCCAAAGGCACGATCTTCGACATCCTGACTAGCACGGGATCCGGCCTGGTCTCAGGAAGGGGAGCCGGACACCTGATCAGCTTTGCCTTCGCTATCCACTCCTGTTTAAAAGGACAACTCTTTTAGGGGTGAATTTATGACAATTTTACGGATAGCGAGTCCGGGCACAAGGTTACTTACTTGAGTATCCGGGCGATTGCAGCTTAAACCTGCGTCCTCGGACAAATCCGGACACATTGCTTGTGATCCGAAGAACATTTTATACATCTCCACGGGCGTTGCGCCCATAAAATGCCGGAGAGCTCGTGGTCCCTCCGGATTAAACTCCCACAGACGAAGGTAGCGACGTTTGCCGGGCAGTGTTCGGTGAATCAGCATGACCTGCGTCACCTTGACCAGGTTGAGGTCTCTTTCTAAGAGGTCCCTAATGCGGCCCTGCAACAAGGGCACGTCTTTGGATAACCCCCAATCTAATCCTTTGTTGACCCATGACGCTAGCCGTGGTGGGGGACCCGAGCGAAAGGCAGGAGGCGCCACCCACTTGGCGCTCCTGGGAGCGGTGATATATAACCACTCTCGTTGCCACAAGCCGAGCTCCTCTTGAAAGGAGCCCTCGGGCCATGGAGCATCAGCATTCTTACTTATGACAACGCCTCCGCACTCTGCGTGCCGTCCCTCGATCATCTTCGGCTCCACTCCAAAAGTCTTGAGCCATAATCCGAAGTGAGGAGTAACACGGAGGAACACTTCACACACAACGATGAATGAGGAAATGTGGAGGATGGACTCCGGAGCTAAGTCATGAAATTCCAGCCCATAATAGAACATCAGCCCCCTCACGAAGGGATCCATCAGGAAGCCTAACCCCCGAAGGAAGTGAGACATGAACACTATGCTCTCACCAGGTTGGGGACTGGGAATAGCCTGCCTTTGAGCAGGCAACCTATGCAAAATTTCGGCGGTCAAGAACTTAGCCTCTCTCAACTTTAGCACGTCCTCCTCCGTGACAGAGGAGGGCATCCATCGGCCTTGAAGGTCGGAACCGGACATTGTCGAAGGTCCGAAGCGCCTGGAATCTGGAGCCTAGGGTGTTGGAACTCGAGGCGACAGGCGAACTTGTTTTGAGATTGGAGAAAAGGAGTAAGGCCTTGGTCTCTTTATAAGAGGTTGAATACCAGGAGCCCTCCCTGTAACCGTTTGGGACTCTCCTTTAATCGAGAAGACATGCTAACGGGCACGATTGGGTTACCCACGTCCGTATTGATGAGAATCCCGTAAATAAAGGGGACACGATCTCTGCTTTGACAAGACGTGCCAAGGAAACTGCCTCGCAAAACACGCTGAGGTGGAAAAGTGAAAACGATTCGAATAAAGGCTTGTCTGCAGTGTGATGTCACGCTGCGGAATACGTCAACAGATTAGATTTGTGTTAATATTATTCTCTCTGTGGCAATACATGGAAACTTATTTTGCAGAGCCGGACACTACTCTTGGTGTTTACAAACTTTTATGAAGAATTTGGAGGAGGAACCCGCCTTGCAATGCCGAAGACAATCTACGCGCCGAACTCGTCGTCATTGAAGCCTGGTTCAGGGGCTACTGAGGGAGTCCTGGATTAGGGGGTGTTCGGGTAGCCGGACTATACCTTCAGCCGGACTCCAGGACTATGAAGATACAAGATTGAAGACTTCGTCCCGTGTCCGGATGGGACTTTCCTTGGCGTGGAAGGCAAGCTTGGCGATGCGGATATTCAAGATCTCCTACCATTGTAACCGACTTTGTGTAACCCTAACCCTCTCCGGTGTCTATATAAACCGGAGGGTTTTAGTCCATAGGACAACTTCATCATACAACAATCATACCATAGGCTAGCTTCTAGGGTTTAGCCTCCTTGATCTCGTGGTAGATCTACTCTTGTACTACCCATATCATCAATATTAATCAAGCAGGACGTAGGGTTTTACCTCCATCAAGAGGGCCCGAACCTGGGTAAAACATCGTGTTCCTTGCCTCCTGTTACCATCCGGCCTAGACGCACAGTTCGGGACCCCCTACCCGAGATCCACCGGTTTTGACACCGACACCTTGCATATTATAGTTCATCACTAAGTTCCAGTAACTTGGTGATAGTGACTAGAGAACTCTGTCAATCACTATTTTATCTGGAAGATTAACTCCCACTTGATTCAAGTGATTGCAGTACCCAGACATTCTGAGCACATGCTCACTAGCCGAGCTATTCTCCTCCATCTTGTAGGCAAAGTACTTTGTCAGAGGTCTTATACCTCTTGACACGGGCATGAGTCTGAAATACCAATTTCAGCTCTTGGAACATCTCATATCCTCCGTGGCATTTAAAAACGTTTTTGAAATCCCGGTTCTAAGCCGTAAAGCATGGTGCACTAAACTATCAAGCAGTCATCATACCGAGCTTGTCAAACGTTCATAACGTCTGCATCTACTCCTGCAATAGGTTCGTCACCTAGCGGTGCATCAAGGACATAATTCTTCTGTGCAGCAATGAGGATAATCCTCAGATCACGGAGCTAGTCCGCATTATTGCTACTAACATCTTTCAACATAGTTTTCTCTAGGAACATATCATAAATAAAACGAGGAAGCTATACGCGAGCAATTGATCTACAACATAGATATGCAAATACTATAAGGACTAAGTTCATGATAAATTTAAGTTCAATTAATCATATTACTTAAGAACTCCCACTTAGACAGACATCCCTCTAATCATCTAAGTGATCACGTGATCCATATCAACTAAACCATGTTCGATCATCATGTGAGATGGAGTAGCTTTCAATGGTGAAAATCACTATGTTGATCATATCTACTATATGATTCACGTTCGACCTTTCGGTCTCAGTGTTCCAAGGCCATATCTGCATATGCTAGGCTTATCAAGTTTAACCCGAGTATTCTGTGCATGCAAAACTGGCTTGCACCCGTTGTATGTGAATGTAGAGCTTATCACACCCGATCATCACATGGTGTCTCAGCACGAAGAACTATCGCAACAGTGCATACTCAGGGAGAACACTTATACCTTGAAATTTTAGTAAGGGATCATCTCATAATGCTACCATCGCACTAAGATAAATAAGATGCATAAAAGATAAACATCACATACAATCAAAATATGTGACATGATATGGCCATCATCATCTTGTGCCTTTGATCTCCATCTCCAAAGTACCGTCATGATCTCCATCATCACATGCATGACACCATGATCTCCATCATCTTGATATTTATCAACGTGTCATTACATGGTCATCTCGCCAACTATTGCTTTTGCAACTATTGCTATCGCATAGCGATAAAGTAAAGCAATTATATGGCGCTTGCATCTTATGCAATAAAGAGACAACCATAAGGCTTCTGCCAGATGCCGATAACTTTAACAAAAATGATCATCTCATACAACAATTTATATCTCATCACGTCTTGACCATATCACATCACAACATGCCATGCAAAAACAAGTTAGACGTCCTCTACTTTGTTGTTGCAAGTTTTACGTGGCTACTACGGGCTTAGCAAGAACTGTTCTTACCTACGCATCAAAAACCACAACGATTTTTTGTCAAGTGTGCTGTTTTAACCTTCAACAAGGACCGGGCGTAGTCAAACTCAATTCAACTAAAGTTGGAGAAACAAACACCCGCTAGCCAACTATGTGCGAAGCACGTCAGTAGAACCAGTCTCATGAACGTGGTCATGTAATGTCGGTCTAGGCCGCTTCATCCAACATATACCGCCGAATCAAAGTAAGACCTGGCTCAGATGCCACTGTTGGGGAATGAAGTATTTCAAAAATTTCCTACGATCACGCAAGATCTATCTAGGAGATGCATAGCAACGAGAGAGGAGAGTGTGTCTACGTACCCTCGTAGACAAAAAGCGAAAGCGTTGAGTAACGCGGTTGATGTACTCGAATGTCTTCGCGATCCAACCGATCAAGTACCGAATGCACAACACCTCCGCGATCTGCACGCGTTCATCTCGGTGATGTCCCTCGAACTCTAGATCCAGCTGAGGCCGAGGGAGAGTTTCGTCAGCACAACGGCGTGTTGACGGTGATGATGAAGTTACCAACGCACAGATTCGCCTAAGCACTACGACAATATGACCAAGGTGGAAATCTGTGGAGGGGGCACCGCACATAGCTAAGAAATCAACTTGTGTGTCTATGGGGTGCCCCCCCCTCATATATAAAGGAGGGGAGGAGGAGGGCGCGCCCAAGGGGGGGATTCCTACTCCTAGAAGGAGTAGGTTTCCCCCTTTCCTAGTCCATGTAGGAGAAGAAGGAAGGAGAGGCGAGGGAGAAGGAAACAAGGGGGCGCCACCCGCTCCCTAGTCCAATTCGGACCAGCCCATGGGGGGGGGGCGGCCTCCCCTTGTGGCCCTTCTGTCCTTTCCACTAAGGCCCATGAAGGCCCAATACTTCCCCCGGTGAATTCCCGTAACTCTCTGGTACTCCGAAAAATACCCGAACCACTCAGAACCTTTCCGATGTCCGAATATAGCCTTTCAATATATCAATATTTACCTCTCGACCAATTTGAGAGTGCTTGTCATGTCCGTGATCTCATCCGGGACTCTGAACAAACTTCGGTCATCAAATCACATAAACTCATAATACAAATCGTCATCGAACGTTAAGCGTGCAGACCCTACGGGTTCGAGAACTATGTAGACATGACCGAGACACATCTCCAGTCAATAACCAATAGCGAAACCTGGATGCTCATATTGGCTCCTACATTTCTACGAAGATCTTTATCGGTCAAACCGCATAACAACATACGTTGTTCCCTTTGTCATCGGTATGTTACTTGCTCGAGATTCGATCGTTGGTATCATCATACCTAGTTTAATCTCATTACCGGCAAGTCTCTTTACTCATTCCGTAATGCATCATCCTGCAACTAACTCATTAGTCACATTGCTTGCAAGGCTTATAGTGATGAGCATTACTGAGAGGGCCCAGATATACCTCTACGACAATCGGAGTGACAAATCCTAATCTCGATCTATGCCAACTCAACAAACACCATCGGGGACACCTGTAGAGCATCTTTATAATCACCCAGTTACGTTGTGATGTTTGATAGCACACTAAGTGTTCCTCCGGTATTCGGGAGTTGCATAATCTCATAGTCATAGGAAAATGTATAAGTCATGAAGACAACAATAACAACAAACTAAACGATCATAGTGCTAAGCTAATGGATGGGTCTTGTCCATCACATCATTCTCCAATGATGTGATCCCATTCATCAAATGACAACCCATGTCTATGGCTAGGGAACTTAACCATCTTTTATTAACGAGCTAGTCAAGTAGAGGCATACTAGGGACACTCTGTTTGTCTATGTATTCACACATGTATCAAGTTTCCGGTTAATACAATTCTAGCATGAATAATAAACATTTATCATGATATAAGGAAATATAATTAACAACTTTATTATTGCCTCTAGGGCATATTTCCTTCAAGCAGTAGTATTCATAGGCATTGGATCGATGACTTGTTGGATGATATTCATCATGAGACAGTTATAACCTAGGGCGATACGACACCAGCTCCAGTTCATCTATATAATGTAGGCATGTATTCCGTAAATAGTCATACATGCTTTATTAAAAGAACTTGCATGACATCTTTTGTCCTACCCTCCCATGGCAGCGGGGTCCATATTGGAAACTAATGGATATTAAGACCTCCTTTAAATAGAGAACCGGAACAAAGCATTGACACATAATGAATACATGAACTCCTCAAACTACGATCATCACCGGGAGTGGGCCCGGTTGTTGTCACTCCGGGGTTGCCGCATCATAACACGTAGTAGGTGACTATAGCTTGCAAGATCAGATCTAGAACATGGATATAATGATGAATTCATAAACGGTTCAGATCTGAAATCATGGCACCCATGCCCAAAGTGACAAGCATTAAGCATGGCAAAGTCATAGCAACATCAATCTAAGAACATAGTGGATACTAGGGATCAAGCCCTAACAAAACTAACTCGATTAGATGATGAATCTCATCCAACTCCTCACCGACCAGCGTGCCTACGAAGGAATTACTCACTCCTGGTGGGGAGCATCCTGGAATTGGCGATGGAGAAGGGTTGGTGATGACGAAGAACGAAGATCCCCCTCTCCGGAGCCCCAAACGAACTCCAGATCTGCCGTCCCGAGGAAGAACAGTACTTGGCGGCGGCTCCGTCTCGTGGATCATGATAATTCTTTCTCCCTATTTTTTTCTGGAAATATGTGAATTTATAGTATCAGGGGGGTCGTCAGCGGGGCCACCAGGTGGGTACAACCTACCTGGGCGCGCCAAGAGAGGGGGGCGCGCCCTGGTGGGTTGTGCCCACCCAGGGGCCCGTCTCTGGTGGGTCTTGGCTCCAGAAATTCTTGTTATTGATATAAAAAATCCTCGCAACGTTTCGTTCCATTCCGAGAACTTTTATTTCTGCACAAAAACAACACCATGGTAGTTCTGCTGAAAACAGCGTCAGTCCAGGGTTAGTTTCATTCAAATCATGCAAATTAGAGTCCAAAACAAGAGGAAAAGCATGAGAAAAAGTAGATACGTTGGAGACGTATCAGAGGCCTTCTTGGGAGTGATGCCGTCCATGGCGCTCTTCCGAACTTTCTATAACCTGCGGGTCTTCTCCTCGGGGAACCACCGCTCCGGGGGCGCCTCCTTCTGTGTTGACAAACGAGATGCGCAAGATCTTCATTGACATGAAGATCTCGAAGAAGGTGGAGAACTTCAGGTCGCGCTGGGTTTGTGTCGACACCCTATGGAGCAGCCCCCTCCTGGCGGTTCCGACCAAGCTGGACGAGAAGATCCCCTGTTGGGAACAGAAGAAATTCGGCGGTGCTGCCCTGAGGCCGATCTTGACGAGGCTGGCGGAGTTGTGTGAGGTCGAGCTTACAGTGGGCATGGTCGCCCAGGAGTTCCTCAGCCACCGCATCGCGCCCCTGTAGAAATGCTCACACCCGTTATGGGAGATCACGGGAGCCAAAGATCAAACCCGACTGGCACAGGAGCACCTATCAGCCAAAGTAGTGGCTAGAGGTTGGGAAGTTTTATTTTCAACGGAGGCGGAGGAGGTGCCCTATGGTGTGCGTCCGGTGCATCGCCTGTCCAACATGGTTGAGCTCGTCGCGGCGATGCCCAGTTCGATCAGTGGGGCTAATCCGGATGGATCACAAGGGGCCCGAGGAGCTCCTCGTGGATTCTTCAGAGACGGAGTCTGCCTCCGGCGACCACGAGGCCTCCCGCTACGAGGAGGAGAGCAGCGAGGAATCATCCCCGCCTCCCCCTCCGTCCGTGCCGGTCCGTCGCCGGCTCCGGCTGGGCGAGGACGATGGCGATGATGGGAGTGCGTTCTGTGTCGTGCCGGCCAAGCCCATGTTGACGAAGGGCGGATGAGACGACGCCGCGAAGCCGAGGAACCACTCGAGGCGTGGACGGTAGAGGACACCACACCCATTGGCACTTATGAGGCCCGCGGTGTGCCCTCTGGCAGCAGCTCTAGTGCGTTTCACGAAGGAGGCTGTAGCAACAGTGGTGTCGTCAGGGAACGGAAGAGGAGCTGTTGGAACCCCAAGGACGAGTAAGTTCCTCCGCCCCTCCTGTCGACCCCTGCTCCTCGGCTGCTATGGCCCTAATGAGTTTTTTGCCTGCGTAGGTGCCCCGAGCTGGCCGCCGAGGAGAAGGAGAAGGCCAAGAATAAGAAGGCTAAGGTCAAGGGGCCCTCCCCTCCTCTAAAGCCTGTCGTGCCCGTTGCGCCGGCGGACCTAGCGGCGAAACCAGCAGGGGGTAGCGAGGAGGTCGAGCCGCGACTTGAGCGTGAGGGTGAAGCCGCCGAAGGTTGGGAGACGCTCCCCCAGGGGCGCGCGGAGGTGAGCCCTCGGAGCAAGGCGATGCCTCCCGGGCCTGCTGCGGTGGCACCTCATGAGACTGCCCCCGCCGTGGGAGTCAAGATGGCAGAAAAGAGAGGCGAAACGCCTACCCCCTCCCTGTTGGGGAACGTAGCATGCAATTTCAAAAAATTTCCTACGACCACGCAAGATCTATCTAGGAGATGCATAGCAACGAGAGGGTGTGAGAGTGTGTCCACGTACCCTCGTAGACCGAAAGCGGAAGCATTAGGTTAACGCGATTGATGTAGTCGAACGTCTTCACGATCCAACCGATCCAAGTACCGAACGTACGACACCTCTGCGTTTAGCACACATTCAGCTCAATGACGTCCCTCGAACTCTTGATCCAGTAGAGGGTCGAGCGAGAGTTCCGTCCAACGGAGGCGCACCAAGGGGGGGGGTCCTACTTCCTTCCAGTGGAGAGGGGGAAAGGGGAAAGAGGGGAGAGGGAGAAGGAAAGGGGGGCGCGCCCCTGATACATCTCCAATGTATCTATAATTTTTTTATTGTTCCATGCTATTATATTATCAACGTTGGATGTTTTATATGCATTTATATGCTATTTTATATGATTTTTGGGACTAACCTATTAACCTAGAGCCCAGTGCTAGGTTATGTTTTTCCTTGTTTTTGAGTATCGCAGAAAAGGAAAACCAAACGGAGTGCAATTGACCTGAAATTTCACGGAGATCATTTTTGGACCAGAAGAAGCCCACGGAGTACCGGAGATGGGCCAGAAGAGTCCCGAGGCCACCACGAGGGTGGGGGGCGCGCCCTACCCCCTGGGCGCGCCCCCTACCTCATGGCCGCCTTGGGGACCCCCCTGACTTGTTCCCGACTCCAACACCTCTTATATAACCCCAAACTTCCAGAAAGAAACCTAGATCGGGAGTTCTGCCGCCGCAAGCCTCTGTAGCCATCGAAAACCAATCTAGACCTGTTTCGGCACCCTGCCGGAGGGGGGAATCCCTCTCTGGTGGCCATCTTCATCATCCCGGCGCTCTCCATGACGAGGAGGGAGTAGTTCACCCTCGGGGCTGAGGGTATGTACCAGTAGCTATGTGTTTGATCTCTCTCTCTCTCTCTCGTGTTCTTGATTCGACACGATCTTGATGTATCGCGAGCTTTGCTATTATAGTTGGATCTTATGATGTTTCTCCCCCTCTACTATCTTGTGGTGAATTGAGTTTTCCCTTTGAAGTTATCTTATCGGATTGAGTCTTTAAGGATTTGAGAACACTTGATGTATGTCTTGCATGTGCTTATCTGTGGTGACAATGGGATATCACATGATCTACTTGATGTATGTTTTGTGATCAACTTGCGAGTTCCGTGACCTCGTGAACTTATGCATAGGGGTTGGCACATGTTTTCGTCTTGACTCTCCGATAGAAACTTTGGGGCACTCTTTGAAGTTCTTTGTGTTGGTTGAATAGATGAATCTAAGATTGTGTGATGCATATCGTATAATCATACCCACAGATACTTGAGGTGACATTGGAGTATCTAGGTGACATTAGGGTTTTGGTTGATTTGTGTCTTAAGGTCTTATTCTAGTATGAACTCTTGAATAGATCGATCAGAAAGAATAACTTTGAGGTGGTTTCGTACCCTACCATAATCTCTTCGTTTGTTCTCCTCTATTAGTGACTTTGGAGTGACTCTTTGTTACATGTTGAGGGATAGTTATATGATCCAATTATGTTATTATTGTTGAGAGAACTTGCACTGGTGAAATTATGAACCCTAGGCCTTGTTTCAACGCATTGTAATACCGTTTTCGCTCACTTTTATCATTAGTTACCTTGCCATTTTTATATATTCAGATTACAAAAACCTATATCTACCATCCATATTGCACTTGTATCACCATCTCTTCGCCGAACTAGTGCACCTATACAATTTACCATTGTATTGGGTGTGTTGGGGACACAAGAGACTCTTTGCTATTTGGTTGCAGGGTTGTTTGAGAGAGACCATCTTCATCCTACGCCTCCCATGGATTAATAAACTATAGGTCATCCACTTGAGGGAAATTTTCTACTGTCCTACAAACCTCTGCACTTGGAGGCCCAACAACGTCTACAAGAAGAAGGTTGTGTAGTAGACATCAAGCTCTTTTCTAGCGCCATTGCCGGGGAGGTTAGCGCTTGAAGGTATATCTTTAGATCTTGCAATCGAATCTTTTAGTTTCTTGTTTTATCACTAGTTTAGTTTACAAAAGAAAATTATAAAAAATTTGGAATTGAGGATACCTCATATGCTTCATCTTTTTAATGTCTTTCATGAAAATAAGGATTCCGATAATTGTGCCAAAGTGTTAGAAGAGAATGCGTTAAAATGTTTGGCACTAAATCTTTGGATGATGAGCATGATTGCAATGGTGTTAGTATGAATTCGTTGAATACCCATGATGCTAATGATATGCAAAGCCACAATCTTGGGGAAGCTATGTTTGATGAAGATGATATTTTTTGTCTCCCAAGTTTTGATGAGCAAATTTATTATGATGATAGCATGCCTCCTATTTATGATGATTATACTGATGAAAGTGGGTTTGGAAGAGTGTCAACTTTAGGAAGTGATGATCCCACTACTTGGGAGGATATTGAATCTTATTGTGATAATTATAAAAGTGGATTTGGAGAGGTCATGACTTTATTTAGTAATGATTCCACTATTTCGGAAGAGGTTCCAATTGATTATGGGAACAAAGTTGCTATCTATGATGATTACTGTGATGACTTGTATGCTATTAAGATTAATAATAACCATGAAACTTGTCATCATGATTTTAGTTTTCAGTTGGATTATGCCTCACATGATAGTTATTTTGTTGAGTTTACTCCCACTATTCTGAATGAGATTTTTTTTGCTTATGTGGAGAGTAATAAAAATCCTATGCTTGTGGCTCATGAAAAGAATGCTTTATGTGATAGCTATATTGTTGAATTCATTCATGATGCTACTGAAAATTATTATGAGGGATGAATATATGCTTGTAGGAATTGGAATAATACCAAGTTTCCTCTCTATGTGTTGAAAATCTTGAAGTTATCCTTGTTTTACTTTGCTATGCAAGTTGATTCTTGTTCCCACAAGTTGTTTGCTCACAAAATACCTATGCATAGGAAGTTGGTTAGGCTTAAATGTGCTATTTATATTCTTCATTATGCTCTCTTTATGTTTCAATTCTGATCTTTTATGTGAGCATCATTGAAATCATCATGCCTAGCTAGGGGCGTTAAACGTAAGTGCTTGTTGGAAGACAACCCAATTTTATTTTTGTTCTTTGATTTTTGCTCCTGTTTAGTAATAAATAATTCATCTAGACTCTGTTTCGATGTGGTTTTATGTTTTAATTAGTGTTTGTGACAAGTAGAACCTTTGGGAAGACTTGGGTGAAGTCTTTGCGATCTTGCTGTAAAAAACAGAAACTTTTGCGCTCACGAGATTAGCTGCCATTTTTTACTGGAGAGTGTGTTTAGGTTGATTATTTTTGAAGATGATTAATAGACAAATTCCTCAGGTCCACCAATTTATTTCAGAATTTGTGGAGTGACAGAACTATCCGAAACCTCCAGATTTCTACAGACTGTTCTGTTTTTGACAGATTCTGTTTTCATTGTGTTGTTTGCTTATTTTGATGAATCTATGAGTAGTATCGGAGGGTATGAACCATAGAGAAGTTGGAATAAAGTACATATTACACCAATATGAATTTAGAATGAGTTCACAACAGTACCTAAGTGGTGATTTATTTTCTTATACTAACGGAGATCATGAGATTTTCTGTTGAGTTTTGTGTTGTGAAGTTTTCAAGTTTTGGGTAAAGATTTGATAGATTTTGGAATAAGGAGTGGCAAGAGCCTAAGCTTGGGGATTCCCATGGCACCCCAAGGTAAAATTCAAGGACAACCAAAATCCTAAGCTTGGGGATGCCCCGGAAGGCATCCCCTCTTTCGTCTTCATTCATCGGTAACTTTACTTGGAGCTATATTTTTAGTCACCACATGATATGTGTTTTGCTTGGAGCTTCATTTTATTTTATTTTATTTTTCTTGCTGTTTGAATAAAATAACAAGATCTGAAATTCTTAAATGTTAGAGAGTCTTCACATAGTTGCATAATTATTCGACTACTCATCGATCTTCACTTATATCTTTCGGAGTAGTTTGTCATTTGCTCTGGTGCTTCACTTATATCTTTTTAGAGCATGGCGATGGTTTTATTTTGAAGAAATAGATGAACTCTCGTGCTTCACTTATATTATTTTGAGAGTCTCTAGAATAGCATGGTAATTTGTTTGGGTTATAAAATTAGTCCTAATATGATAGGCATCCAAGATGGGTATAATAAAAACTTTCATATAAGTGCATTGAATACTATGAGAAGTTTGATACTTGAAAATTGTTTTGAGATATGAAGATGGTAATATTAGAGTCATGCTAGTTGAGTAATTGTGAATTTGAGAAATACTTGTGTTGAGGTTTGCAAGTCCCGTAGCATGCACGTATGGTAATCGTTGTGTGACAAATTTGAAGCATGAGGTGTTCTTTGATTGCCTTCGTTATGAGTGGCGGTCGGGGATGAGCGGTGGTCTTTTCCTACCAATCTATCCCCTAGGAGCATGCGCGTAATGCTTGGTTTTTGATGACTTATAGATTTTTGCAATAAGTATGTGAGTTCTTTATGAATAATGTTGAGTCCATGGATTATACACACTCTCACCCTTCCATCATTGCTGGCCTCTTCGGTACCGTGCATTGCCCTTTCTCACCTTGAGAGTCGGTGCAAACTTCGCTGGTGCATCCAAACCCCGTGATATGATACGCTCTATCACACATAAGCCTCCTTATATCTTCCTCACAACAGCCACCGTACCTACCTATTATGGAATTTCCATAGCCATTCCGAGATATATTGCCATGCAACTTTCCACCGTTCCGTTTATTATGACACGCTCCATCATTGTCATATTGCCTTGCATGATCATATAGTTGACATTGTATTTGTGGCAAAGCCACCGCTCATCATTTTTGTACATGTCACTCTTGAATCATTGCACGTCCCGGTACACCGCCGGAGGCATTCATATAGAGTCATATTTTGTTCTAAGTAATTCTTGAGTTGTAAGTAAATAAAAGTGTGATGATCATAATTATTAGAGCATTATCCCGTGTGAGGAAAAAAAGAGAAAAAATAAGAAAAAAGAGAAAGGCCAAAAAAAGAGAAGGCCCCAAAAAACAAAACAAAAGAGAGAGAAAAAGAGAGAAGGGGCAATGCTACTATCCTTTTACACACTCACTTTTGCTTCAAAGTAGCACCATGGTTCTCATGATATAGAGTCTCTTATTCTGTCACTTTCATATACCAGTGGGAATTTTCATTATAGAACTTGGCTTGTATATTCCAACAATGGGCTTCCTCAAATGCCCTAGGTCTTCGTGAGCAAGCAAGTTGGATGCACACCCACTTAGTTTCTTTTGTTGAGCTTTCATACATTTATAGCTCTAGTGCATCCGTTGCATGGCAATCCCTACTCCTCACATTGACATCAATTGATGGGCATCTCCATAGCCCGTTGATTAGCCACGCCGATGTGAGACTTTCTCCTTTTTTGTCTTTTCCACACAACCTCCATCATCATATTCTCTTCCACCCATACTGCCATGTCCATGGCTCACGCTCATGTATTGTGTGAAGATTGAAAAAGTTTGAGAACATCAAAAGTATGAAACAATTGCTTGGCTTGTCATCGGGGTTGTGCATGATTTAAATATTTTGTGTGATGAAGATAGAGCATAGCCAGACTATATGATTTTGTAGGGATAGCTTTCTTTGGCCATGTTATTTTGAGAAGACATGATTACTTTGTTAGTATGCTTGAAGTATTACTATTTTTATGTCAATATTAAACTTTTGTCTTGAATCTTATGGATCTGAATATTCATGCCCCAATAAAGAGAATTACATTGAAAAATATGTTAGGTAGCATTCCACATCAAAAATTCTATTTTTATCATTTACCTACTCGAGGAGGAGTAGGAATTAAGCATGGGGATGCTTGATACGTCTCCAACATATCTATAATTTTTGATTGCACCATGCTATTATATTATCAACCTTGGATGTTTTATATGAATTTATATGCTATTTTATATGATTTTTGGGACTAACCTATTAACCTAGAGCCCAGTGCCAGTTTCTGTTTTTCCTTGTTTTTGAGTATCACAGAAAAGGAAAATCAAACGGAGTCCAATTGACCTGAAATTTCACGAAGATCATTTTTGGACCAGAAGAAGCCCACGGAGTACCGGAGATGGGCCAGAAGAGTCCCGAGGCCACCACGAGGGTGGGGGGCGCGCCCTACCCCTTGGGGGCGCCCCCTACCTCGTGGCCGTCTCGGGGACCCCCTGACTTGTTCCCAACTCCAACACCTCTTATATTACCCCAAACTTCCGGAAAGAAACCTAGATCGAGAGTTCCGCCGCCGTAAGCCTCTGCAGCCACCGAAAACCAATCTAGACCCGTTCCCGCACCCTGCCGGAGGGGGGAATCCCTCTCCGGTGGCCATCTTCATCATCCCGGCGCTCTCCATGACGAGGAGGGAGTAGTTCACCCTCGGGGCTGAGGGTATGTACCAGTAGCTATGTGTTTGATCTCTCTCTCTCTCTCTCTCTCGTGTTCTTGATTCGGCATGATCTTGATGTATCGCGAGCTTTGCTATTATAGTTGTATGTTATGATGTTTCTACCCCTCTACTCTCTTGTGATGAATTGAGTTTTACCTTGAAGTTATCTTATCGGATTGAGTCTTTAAGGATTTGAGAACACTTGATGTATGTTTTACATGTGCTTATCTATGGTGACAATGGGATATCACGTGATCTACTTGATGTATGTTTTGGTGATCAACTTGCGAGTTCCGTGACCTCATGAACTTATGCATAGGGGTTGGCACACATTTTTTCTTGACTCTCCGGTAGAAACTTTGGGGCACTCTTTGAAGTTCTTTGTGTTGGTTGAATAGATGAATCTGAGATTGTGTGATGCATATCGTATAATCATACCCACGGATACTTGAGGTGACATTGGAGTATCTAGGTGACATTAGGGTTTTGGTTTATTTGTGTCTTAAGGTGTTATTCTAGTATGAACTCTTGAATAGATCGATCAGAAAGAATAACTTTGAGGTGGTTTCGTACCCTAACATAATCTCTTCGCTTGTTCTCCACTTTAGTGACTTTGGAGTGACTCTTTGTTGCATGTTGAGGGATAGTTATATGATCCAATTATGTTATTATTGTTGAGAGAACTTGCACTAGTGAAAGTATGAACCCTAGGCCTTGTTTCAACGCATTGCAATACCGTTTTCGCTCACTTTTATCATTAGTTACCTTGCTGTTTTTATATTTTTTTCAGATTACAAAAACCTATATCTACCATCCATATTGCACTTGTATCACCATCTCTTCGCCGAACTAGTGCACCTATACAATTTACCATTGTATTGGGTGTGTTGGGGAAACAAGAGACTCTTTGCTATTTGGTTGCAAGGTTGTTTGAGAGAGACCATCTTCATCCTACGCCTCCGACGGATTGATAAACCATAGGTCATCCACTTGAGGGAAATTTGCTACTGTCCTACAAACCTCTGCACTTGGAGGCCCAACAACGTCTACAAGAAGAAGGTTGTGTAGTAGACATCACCCCCACCCCTTGTCCAATTAGGATTGGGCAGGGGGAGGTGCGCGCCACCTCTTGTGTCCTGCCTCCCTCTCTCCACTATGGCCCATGAGGCCCATTAACTTTCCCGGGGGGTTCCGGTAACCTCCCGGTACTCCGAAAAATCCCCGAACCTCTTTAGAACCATTCCGGTGTCCGTATATAACCTTCCAATATACCAATCTTTACCTCTCGACCATTTCGAGACTCCTCGTCATGTCCGTGATCTCATCCGAGACTCCGAACAAACTTCAGTCACCAAAACACACAACTCATAACAAAAATCATCATCGAACGTTAAACGTGCGGACCCTATGGGTTCGAGAACTATGTAGACATGACCGAGACACATCTCCGGTCAATAACCAATAGCAGAACCTAGATGCTCATATTGGTTCCTACATATTCTACGAAGATCTTTATCGGTCAAACCGCATAACAACTGCCGGGGTTTCTGATCCGCGGACACCTATGGGACCGGCGGACCGGGTCCCTTTTGGTTCGGCGGGGGGCGGAGGTCGCGCAAAGAGCAGATCGAGGCGAAACACGCGGGCGGTTGGTCGTGCGAAGGGCAAATCGAGGCGAAGCACGCGAGCCATTTACCCAGGTTCGGGCCGCACGGATGCGTAAAACCCTACTCCTGCTTTGTGGTTTGGTATTGATTTCTAGCTCGGGAGCGCGGAGTGCTACAGTACACTCCAGCAGCTGGCGAGACCGAGCGTGAGTGTTTGAAGTGGCTCTCCAAAATGGCGGACCCTCCCTACGTTGCACACGGGCCTCCTTTTATATGCTCAAGTGGTTACCGACATAGGGCAACGGAGGGCAAAGGTGGGAGAATGGTGGTAGGCACAGCTAGGTGCTGTAGTAGGCACAACTAGCTGCTACAGTGTTATCATACCTAACCCTGACGGCAGGGGACAAGAGCATTAAATGCCCGTCTGTGTCGCCTAAACAGTGCCGAAAGGGGCTTGCTAGAGAAGCCACCGTTAGCCATGGTGGTTGTCTTGCCAGCGCCTGCTTGCCACCTCGCACCTCAGCTGCGCAGCCTTCCGCCACGTGTGCTTGGGAGGGCCCCAGAGCGACGCGTGGGTGGATGTGCTGGAGCGCGGGCACGAAGTGGGGGCTTCCCGCGGCAAGCTCTTTGCCGCGGTCGTCGTCTTGCCGTGTAGGTCCGGGAGCTTGTCGCTCACCGGGCCTTGCCGGGGCGCGTGGGGTGCTGTGGCAAGTTTCCTTGGTACGCCTTGGTTGGCCTTCCCGGCAAGCGCCTCTTGCCGGGGCCTTGGGACGCTTCTGATAGCCTTCCCGGCAAGCTCTTCTTGCCGGGGTCTTGTCTTGAGTACTTTGTTCTTGAATGGTCTTCAAGGGGACCACAGAGGATCTTGGCGGCCGCCCGGCAAGCCTTGCCGCGGGATGCTGCGACTGCCCGTGCACAAGTTCGGGGTACTAAGGGTACCCCTACTTTAGTACACCGACAGGAGCCCCCGGGCCTGGGCCATACACGGTGCCGAGCGCTGTTGGGCCAGGCCCAAAACAGTGCACGGGCACGCGCGGCCTGGGTCACGCCGTATATCTCTCCGCTTCCCCCGCGCACGCCTCGAATGGCATGCGTCAAACGCGGAGCCGTGGGTGACGCGGGCGGCGTGCGCGGGGTTAAGCCCCGCGAGCATGCGTCAGGCCATGATGAAGGGGACGGCCCACGCCCTCCTCTCTAAACGGAGGTAGGCGTGGGGGCGTGGTGCATTTACTGGACGGGGCCGGTGCGCGGTTTCTGAGGCGCCCACTCCCCGGGATCACGGGGTAGGGCGAGGCCGCCTCATTCGTTGCCTTGGTTCTGCACCTTTGCCACGCGGCTCCCATGCGCTTGGGGTCGCGGACGGTGGAGGTGGGAATCTGGGCCGTTGCGAGCAGAGGTAGCGGGTCGGCCCGCCTCCCTGCTCTTCCCGTGCCTTGATTCGCTGAGCGGGGCGGCCGGGCTCCCACTTCGCTCCTTTATAAGGAGCGGGAAGGGAGCACCGAAGCCCGCACCTTCTCATCTCCTCCTTTCTTCAGCTTTGGCTCCCTTTTCTCTCATTCGCCATGGAGAAAGGGAACCCTGGGCCTTCATCGGTGGCGGCGAGGGTCGCCGCCAGACATCGCACCCTTCCCTCTTCCGCGCTCGTGGTGGCAGAGCCAGCCATAAGGGGAAGAGGGAGGGGGCGAGGTCGTGGATGAGGTCGAGGACGAGGTCGAGGCGCTCGGGGAGGAGGTGGACGGGGCGGCGCGCCAGCTTCGCCTCCGCCGGCGACTCCTCCCCCCGCGGCGGTCCATATAGGGGACAACCCTTGCGAGTTCTTCGTCAAGCTGCGCCGGGCGCCTCATCGCCACCTCCGGCTTCCAGCTCCGTTCGCGAGCGCGATGGAGTTGGACCCGCCCGAGACGCTGAGACTGCACATGAGGGGCTGTGGGATCAGCAGCACGCGAGTCCGCGTTGTGTTCCCAGCCCCTGGTGTGATGTATCTTGACCGAGGGTGGAAGTCGTTCGCCCGCATCCACAGCCTGATGGAGGGGTTCACCCTCCATTTTAAGCTGGTAGAGGTCGATCTCCTCTCCGTCAAGGTCTTCGGGTGCTTCGGCACCCGGGCGAAGTGCTGCGTGGACAGCTCCTCCGATAGCGAAGGCTCCTCCTCGAGCGAGAGTGACGAGGAGGAGAGCGGCAGTGATGGTGAGGGTGGCGGGCGGCAGGATGGTGGCTCCGACTAGGTGTCGGGCGCCGTCTCGTGCGGCACCGGCGACCCTATCATCCGCGCCGCCGGCTTCTTGAACTCCCCGGGGGCGTCTCCTTGGGCGGCTGGCGTAGGGAGGCCGCGGAAGGGGAAGAGGGCTGGCGACAAGGCCATCAGGTCGGAGTACGAGGGCGTGGTGCCCTCGATAGCGTGCTGACGTCCTGCCGCCCCTCCTTCGCACCCTTCTCCCGGCGTCGCCATCACCGTCCGGTCCCCGGGATGTTCTCTTGGTGTCTTCTGGCACCTGTAGCTCGCCTTGGCGCCCCTTTCCCTTTTTCGTCTCCTTGACCTACCTCCTGAAGAGAGGGACAGGAAAGGGATTACGAGCACCTTATCTTTTTAATTGTAAGCCTTCGGGCCTTAGCTGTATCTAAAACTTGTAATCCTCTCTTTCATGTTTTTCATCCTCTATGGACTGTACCTGTATGGGATGTTTTTTAATGAAAAGGGGATGCTTGCCGCGGTATTTGTCTCGCGGGTTGAACCCACGCCAAGGAGCAAATCCTTGGTGTCTCTCGGACAGACATTCCATTTCCCGGCAACAGGCCCTGCCGCCTTCCCACGTCGCTCGACCTTTCTCACACCTTTGACGGAGACGGGAACGAGGTGGGTGCGGCCCTCCCGTTTCATCCCTTTGCTGCCGCGACTACGCCCGAACTTGGCCCCGGGAACGCGCTCCAGGGCCTAGAGTTGAGGGAGCACGGCAGTTTTCGGGAAGAAACGCGGTTTCGCATTCCCCAGTCCATTAGAGGATACATGAAGAGGGACGAAAGACTTATCTGATATCGCAGCCCCCAACAATTCTGGCTTGCCGGGGATGAAACTTGGCACCTGCAGCCCCCAGCGACACTGGCTCGCCGGGGCCTAGGTGCTGGCGCGCCCTTCTTCTCCTTTCCGTCCTTCAAGCAGTCTGGCCAGGATATGCGAGCCCTGCGAACGAAAGAAGAGCAGAAGGACAGACACTCGACCCCTAAGTTAGGGGTTAGCCGCTGTTAGGGACTATCAACCCTAACCAAGGACGAGACTCAACCTAGCATGCATGCTATAACCCCGGGGTATGCCAGCGCTTCAATCTCTGGTGCTCAGGGTCTGCGCCTGGCTCTGTACAAAGGATTACATGCAACAGCGGCAAGACTTGTACAGAAAGGTGGTTGCCGGGCAGGACCCGACAACCGCGCCTTACGGGTAAAACTTACGAAGATGCTCGATGTTCCAGGAGTTGCTCACCGGAATGCCATCTTCGGTCTCAAGGCGGACAGCGCCAGGCCTAGTGACTCGTTTCACCCGGTAAGGGCCTTCCCACTTCGGCGTCAACTTGTTGTGATTCTTGGCCGACTGAACGCGCCGAAGAACAAGGTCGCCTTCCTCGAGACTTCTGGCATTAACTTTGCGGCTATGGTAGCGATGCAAAGCTTGCTGGTAGCAAGCAGCTCGCACAACAGCCTGAAGACGGTCTTCCTCAAGGAGCAGTGCGTCATCTTGCCGCAGCAGCTCTTGCTCAAGCTCATCATAAGCGAGCACTCGAGGTGACCCATATACGAGTTCCGTGGGGGTAACTGCCTCTGCTCCATAGACTAGAGCAAAGGGTGTCTGTCCGGTGGCTCGATTCGGTGTCGTTCTGATCGACCAAAGAACCACCGGTAGCTCCTCGATCCAGTTTCTTCCGCACTCGTGCAGCTTGTCGAAAGTTCTGGTCTTGAGCCCGCGCAGCACCTCGGCATTTGCCCTCTCCGCTTGACCGTTGCTTCTCGGGTGAGCAACAGAAGCGAAGCAGACTTTGGCGCCAAGATCTTGGACGTACTGCATGAAGGCGTGGCTCGTAAATTGTGTACCGTTGTCGGTGATTATCCGGTTGGGGATCCCGAAGCGGCAAACAATCGACCTGAAGAACTTGACTGCTGACTGTGCGGTCACCTTCCTCACTGGTTCCACTTCCGGCCACTTTGTGAACTTGTCGATTGCAACGTACAAGTACTCAAAGCCCCCGATAGCTCGGGGAAAGGGGCCGAGGATGTCGAGCCCCCAGACCGAAAATGGCCAGGATAAAGGGATCGTCTGGAGAGCTTGAGCTGGCTGGTGTATCTGCTTGGAATGGAACTGGCACGCTTCACACTTGGTTACTTGTGCAGTTGCATCCTGGAAGGCGGTTGGCCAGAAGAACCCTTGCCGGAAGGCTTTGCCGACAAGTGCTCTTGCGCCAATGTGGTGACCACATATGCCTCCATGTATCTCTGCCAACAGCTTTTGTCCATCTTCCCGGGGAATACACCTCAATTTCACACCGTTGAGTCTTCTTCTGTACAGTGTCTTGTCGACGAACTGGTACATACTTGACTGCCGGGCTACTCTTTCGGCTTCTTCTTGCTCTTTGGGAAGCTCTCCTGTCTGAAGGAAGTGGACAATCTGCTGCGCCCATGCTGGAGCTTGTGGCTCGACAACAAGGACTAAAGGCAAATCTGCCGCTGCGGGAACATCCGCTTCTACGGCAAGAAACTGCGGTTCTGCCGGAGCTTGACGTTCCCCGACAAGCTTGCCGGAGCAAAATTTGTCGGGAGCTTCTACCTCAATGGAACAAACCCTGGGGCTTGCCGGAGCATCTTGCTCCTCAGCGTTCTTGGCGTTGATCTTGGGGACTGCTGCGGGAACATCCGCTTCTACGGCGAGAAGTTGCGTCTCTGCCGGAGCTTGACGTTCCCCGACAAGTTTGCCGGAGCTAAACCCGTCGGGAGCCTCTGCTTCAACGGAACAAGCCCTAGGGCTTGCCGGAGCATCTGGCTCCTCAGCATTCTTGGCGTTGATCTTGGGGACCTTCTTGGCGGCGGCTTCGGGAAGCTCTGCCGGCAAATAGTCACCAGGAATCAACTTCCTCTTCTTGCTCTGTCCAGTTGATGGTGTTACGGACGGTTGAGTCAGCTTGAGCACAAAGGTCCCTGGTTCCACAGGTAGCTTAAGTGCGGCGCACTTCGACAGGCCATCCGCAATGGCGTTCAGAGCTCTCGGAACGTGCTCCATTTGCAGGCCGTCAAAGCGCTCTTCTAGCTTTCTCACTTCGTCAACGTAAGCTTCCATCAACGGACTCTGATAATTCTTGTTTACTTGGCGGACGACAAGCTGTGAGTCACCCCTGACAATGAGCTTCTTGATCCCAAGGTCTGCCGCGATCCGGAGACCGGCAAGCAAGCCTTCATACTCTGCAGTATTATTTGTTGCTTGCTCCTTGGGAAAGTGCATCTGGACTATGTACTTGAGGTGCTCACCGGTGGGTGCGACAAGCAGCACACCAGCGCCGGCGCCATATAGCGAAAAGGCACCATCAAAGTACATCAGCCACTCTTTGCTTGCTTCTTTGTCGGGGAGGCTCGTTTCTGGAATTTCTTCATCTGGTGTTGGCGTCCACTCTGCTATGAACTCTGCCAATGCTCTGCTCTGGATAGTTGAAGTGCTTTCAAACTTGAGGCCAAAGCTTGACAGTTCCAGTGCCCACTCAGCAATCCTGCCTGTCGCTTCGGGATTATGCAGTATCCTCTTCAGCGGAAAGCGAGTGACAACTGTGATCTCATGTGCTTGGAAGTAATGGCGCAGCTTTCTTGAGGCCATGAGAAGGCCGAAAAGCAGTTTCTGCACACCAGAGTACCTTGACCTAGCCCCCTGCAGGAGGGAACTGACAAAGTAAACTGGGCGCTGCACCATTTTCTTCCGTATCTCCTCGTGTATCAGCGTAGGTTCACCTTTGTCAGGACCAGAGCTTGCCGGGGAAGCCTCCTGCTTGTCACTGGATGCGCTTGTCGCGGTTGCTGGCTCATCATCCGCCTCCCTCTCTACCACTAACGCAGCACTAACCACCTGATTGGTTGCCGCTATGTACAGCAGCAACTTCTCTTGCGGTTTAGGTGCGACAAGTATTGGAGGGGAGGACAGGTATCTCTTCAGGTCTTGCAGCGCAGCCTCCGCTTCCGGAGTCCATTTCATTGGACCTGCCTTTTTCAATGATTTGAAAAACGGCAGGGCGCGCTCAGCAGACCGAGAGATGAACCTGCTGAGAGCAGCCACGCAACCGGCAAGTTTCTGTACATCCTTGACGCGCTTTGGTGCTTCAATCTGCTCAATGGCCTTGATCTTGTCGGGATTGGCTTCAATCCCCCGCTGAGACACGAAGAACCCGAGAAGCTTGCCGGAGGGGACCCCAAACGCACACTTCTCTGGGTTGAGCTTGAGGCTGACCTTGCGCAGATTTGCAAAGGTCTCGTCTAAGTCTTGGATCAGGGTCGCTCTGTCCTTGCTCTTGACCACTATATCATCCATGTAGGCTTCCACATTTCTGTGGATTTGTGGCTCAAGAGCAATATGGACTGCTCTTGCGAATGTCGAACCAGCATTTTTTAATCCGAAAGGCATCCGTACGAAACAGTACGTGCCACATGGAGTAATAAATGCGGTCTTCTCTTCATCCTCCTCTGCCATGAAGATCTGATGATATCCGGAGTAGGCATCAAGAAATGAAAGCAAATCACATCCAGCTGTGGAGTCAACAATCTGGTCAATGCGCGGCAAAGGAAATGGGTCTTTGGGACAAGCTTTGTTAACATCGGTAAAATCGATGCAAAGCCTCCATTTCCCGTTTGCCTTGCGCACGACTACAGGATTGGCCAATCACGTAGGATGGAGCACTCCTCTGACGAGGCCTGCTGCTTCCAATTTCTTGATTTCCTCCGCAATGAATTCTTGGCGCTCCACCGCCTGCTTCCGAACTTTCTGCTTGACGGGCCGCGCATGAGGGCAGACGGCAAGGTGGTGCTCAATCACTTTCCTGGGAACACCGGGGATGTCAGACGGTTGCCATGCAAACACGTCGACATTCGCCCGCAGGAAAGCAATGAGCGCGCTTTCCTATTTAGGATCAAGCGTGGCACTGATGGTGAAGGTACCACCAGTGCCGTCTTCCTTGGCGGACACCTTCTTTGTCTCTGGCGGAGCTGCCATCGTCTTCTTGTGCTTGCCGGTGGAGCTCGATGGTGCGTCCTCGACGGCAACGCAGCACTCCGAAGAGGCGCGCTTGCCGGAGTGGGCATCAGAGCCTTTGCCGGACTTGGTCTTCTTGCCGGTGAAGCTCGATGGTGCGTCCTCGACGGCAGCGCAGCACTCCGAAGAGGTGTGCTTGCCGGAGTGGGCATCAGAGCCTTTACCGGACTTGGTCTTCTTGTCGGTGGAGCTCAATGGTGCGTCCTCGACGGCAGGGCAGCACTCCGAAGATGTGCGCTTGCCGGAGTGGGCATCAGAGCCTTTGCCGGACTTGGTCTTCTTGCCGGTGAAGCTCGATGGTGCGTCCTCGACGGCAGCGCAGCACTCCGAAGAGGTGCGCTTGCCGGAGTGGGCATCAGAGCCTTTGCCGGACTTGGTCTTCTTTCCCTCGGGAGCTTCAGCGGCAAGTGGATTGCGTTCTGCCGTGGCTGCTGCTTCCCGGTAGATCTTGTCGGCACAGATAAGCGCATCCTTCCTGTCGCCAGGGCCAGAGTGACGCTTATCGGGCCTGGCATCTTCAGTATGTTGTATGCATAATGAGAGGCCGCCATGAACTTGGCGAGTGCTGGACGGCCAAGTATCCCGTTGTAAGGCAACGGGATATCGGCAACGTCGAACGTGACCCTCTCAGTCCTGAAGTTTAGCTCGCTGCCAAATGTTACCGGCAGCGTGACTTTCCCTTTCGGCTTGCTCCTTCCCGGATTGATTCCTTGGAACGTACCGGTCTCTTCGAGCTCGCTGTCGGGGATCTGGAGTTTTTGGAGTACAGCTGAGGAGATCAGATTTAAGCCGGCCCCGCCGTCAACTAGCATCTTGGTGACTTTGAGGTTGCGGATAGTTGGTGATACCAACATCGGCAAACACCCAACCGCAGTTGTGCGATCAGGGTGATCCTCAATGTCAAAGATGATAGGCGTGCTGGACCACTTCAGAAGCTTGCGTGATTCGATAGGTGGTTCTGCTGCATTAACCTCCCGCACCCACTGTTTGAGTCGGCGGTGCGAGGTATGCAGAGAAGCACCACCGTCAACACACAAGACCTCTGTGGCTTTCTGAAACTCCTGCTCACTAGTCTCAACATCATCCAGGTCTTCGTCGTTGTCGCCGTCGTCTTTATCCTTGTCGCGACCGCGGGGAGGTCTGTCTCCTTGCCGCTGCTTGGCCTTGCCGCGGCGTTCTCCCTGGACGGTGCGCTTCTGGCCGAGTTTCTCGGCATGCCCTTGGGCTCTCTCCTTGTCGCGCCGCTCGTACTCAGCCCTCTGTTGCTGGACAAGCTGCTCGACTTTCTTACAGTTCTGGAGGTCATGGCCCTTGGTGCGGTGAATCTTGCAGTAGTGCTTGTCGGAGCCGTCCTGCTTGTCGGTGGCTGCCACGGCCTGGCAGTTGGTGCACGCGGCAATTTCCTTGCCGGAGCAACCAACTGTAGCCTTCTTGGCGCCACCTTCGTCGCCGGACTACTCAACGACTAGCACCTCTTTGTTCTGCTTCTTCCTGTTGTTGCGCCGCCGGTTTTTCTTTGCCGGGGCAGCATCTTCGCTGTCAGATCCTTCAGCTCCGGTCTTCTCTCCGGGGAGTCTCCTCCCTTCCTCAGCACGTGCACATTTGTCGGCCAGGGCGTACAGCTCGCTGACGTCCCTAATCCGGCACATCGCCATCTCCTCCCGCATCCTGCGGTTACGCACGTTCTGATGGAACGCGTGATGACCGCGGCGCGGTGGACGTCTGGGATGTTGTACTGTACACGGCTGAACCTCTGGATGTACTTGCGCAGGGGCTCCCCTTCCTTCTGGACGAGCAGATGGAGATCACTCTCTTGGCCATGAGGTTTGTGGCCGCCTGTAAAGGCGCCGACAAACTGATGGCACAGCTCAGCCCAGGAGGATATGGAGTTGTCCGGCAAGTGCATGAGCCAGGACCTGACGTTGGGCCTGAGCACCAATGGGAAGTAGTTGGCAAGGATCTTGTCGTCCCGCCCCCTAGCAGCCTGCACCGCGATGGTGTAGATGCTGAGGAACTCCGACGGATGCGACTTGCCGTCGTACTTCTCTGGCACATCTGGCTTGAAGTTCTTCGTACTGGGCCACTGGACTTGCCGCAGCTCACGAGTGAACGCAGGGCAACCTACCGTGTACGGCAAGTCGCCTGGTTCCCCCGGCGCGTGCATGTCAACAGAGGGCCCAGTGCGCTGGTCTGATTGACGTCGCGCTTCTCTTCGCCGCTCGATGCGAGTACGAGCGTCCTCTTGCCGTCGTTCTTGAATAACTTGGCGCTGATCGCGACGAACTCGCGGATCTGACGACGCGGTGGAGTCGCTGTCGAGGCGGATCCGGCGGGTCGGCGATCTCGGCCTTCGGGGCGGGGAGTGCATAGAGGTTGCACCCCCACCGATCTTGTCACCACCGGTTCGCGCCTGGCTGACTCGCTGCGGCTGCGACATGGTCGGCTGCCGAGGAGCGTCGCCGTTGGCGAAGCCGATGAGACTCTGGATTGTGGCCCTCCAGTCGTTGACCTTGTCTGCCGCTGGAGGGTAGTCCAGGAGCAGCTGAGCTCGCGCTAGAGCTTCTGCTGCGGTGGCGGGCGGCGGTGGCGAACGGTGCGAGGAGCGGGATAAGCTCGGACTTCTAACTATGTTAGAAGGAGCAGTATCTCGTCCAGGCGACCGTGTCTCGCTCGCGCTAGCAGGTTGGCGTGCATGGTGGTCCTGAGCACTCCGGGATCCACCAGCTCGATCTTGATCCAGCGAGCGCATGGTACCGTGAGTACCATGACGCTGCCGGTCCCGCGCCTCCTGGGATGGGCGCGGCGCATGCACGGACGCCGAGGTCTTGGAGTGCGCCCGGTCGTTGTGGGAGCCGGCCACGCCGCCGATGGGCAGCGCAGCCTTGCCCTGGGACCTGGCAGCACCTTGAGTTCCCTCGTCGATGCGTGCTCTTCCGCCGGCGCCTACCCCACCATCCGTTTGCTCCGGCGGTGGGTGGCTCGGCGCGGACGGAGCAGCTGCCTCCGAAACTTTCTTCTTCGGCGGCATGTTGATGAAGATGGCGAAGATCTATGAAGAAGATGAAGATCTAGTCCGCAAGAACGCCGGATCTGGTTCACACAACTTCGACGCCCCCTACCTGGCGCGCCAGAGATGCCGGGGTTTCTGATCCGCGGACACCTATGGGACCGGTGGACCGGGTCCCTTTTGGTTCGGCGGGGGGCGGAGGTCGCGCAAAGAGCAGATCGAGGCGAAACACGCGGGCGGTTGGTCGTGCGAAGGGCAAATCGAGGCGAAGCACGCGAGCCATTTACCCAGGTTCGGGCTGCACGAATGCGTAAAACCCTACTCCTGCTTTGTGGTTTGGTATTGATTTCTAGCTCAGGAGCGCGGAGTGCTACAGTACACTCCAGCAGCTGGCGAGACCGAGCGTGAGTGTTTGAAGTGGCTCTCCAAAATGGCGGACCCTCCCTACGTTGCACACGGGCCTCCTTTTATATGCTCAAGGGGTTACCGACATAGGGCAACGGAGGGCAAAGGTGGGAGAGTGGTGGTAGGCACAGCTAGGTGCTGTAGTAGGCACAGCTAGCTGCTACAGTGTTATCATACCTAACCCTGACGGCAGGGGACAAGAGCATTAAATGCCCGTCTGTGTCGCCTAAACAGTGCCGAAAGGGGCTTGCTAGAGAAGCCATCGTTAGCCACGGTGGTTGTCTTGCCAGCGCCTGCTTGCCACCTCACACCTCAGCTGCGCAGCCTTCCGCCACGTGTGCTTGGGAGGGCCCCAGAGCGACGCGTGGGTGGATGTGCTGGAGCGCGGGCACGAAGTGGGAGCTTCCCGCGGCAAGCTCTTTGTCGCGGTCGTCGTCTTGCCGTGTAGGTCCGGGAGCTTGTCGCTCACCGGGCCTTGCCGGGGCGCGTGGGGTGCCGCGGCAAGTTTCCTTGGTACGCCTTGGTTGGCCTTCCCGGCAAGCGCCTCTTGCCGGGGCCTTGGGACGCTTCTGATAGCCTTCCCGGCAAGCTCTTGTTGCCGGGGTCTTGTCTTGAGTACTTTGTTCTTGAATGGTCTTCAAGGGGACCACGGAGGATCTTGGCGGCCGCCCGGCAAGCCTTGCCGCGGGATGCTGCGACTGCCTGTGCACAAGTTCGGGGTACTAAGGGTACCCCTACTTTAGTACACCGACAACAACATACGTCATTCCCTTTGTCATCGGTATGTTACTTGCCCAAGATTCGATCGTCGGTATCATCATACCTAGTTCAATCTCATTATTGACAAGTCTCTTTACTCATTCCATAATACATCATCCCACAACTAACTCATTAGTCCCATTGCTTGCAAGGCTTATAGTGATGTGCATTACTAAGAGGGTCTAGAGATACCCCTCCGATACTCGGAGTGACAAATCCTAATCTTGATCTATGCCAACCCAACAAACACCTGCGGAGACACCTATAGAGCATCTTTATAATCACCCAGTTACATTGTGACGTTTGATAGCACACAAGGTGTTCCTCCAGTATTCGGGAGTTGCATAATCTTATAGTCAGAGGAATATGTATAAGTCATGAAGAAAGCAATAACAATAAAGCTAAACGATCATTATGCTAACTTGCTAAGCTAACAGTTGGGTCTTGTCCATCACATCATTCTCTAATGATGTGATCCCGTTCATCAAATGACAACACATGTCTGTGGTCAGGAAACTTAACCATCTTTGATTAACGAGCTAGTCAAGTAGAGGCATGATATGTCTTCAATGTATCTATAATTTTTGATTGTTCCATGCTATTATATTATCTGTTTTGGACGTTTAATGGGCTTTAATATACCTTTTTATCTTATTTTTGGGACTAACCTATTAACCAAAGGCCCAGTGGAAATTGCTGTTTTTTGCCTATTTTAGTGTTTCGCAGAAAAGGAATATCAAACGGAATGAAACCTTCGGGAGAGTTATTTTTGGAACAAACGCGACCCAGGATACTTGGAGTGGCCATCAAGAAAGAAGCGAGGAGGCCACGAGGCAGGGGGGCGCGCCCAGGGGGGGCAGGCGCGCCCCCACCCTCGTGGGCCCCTCGCAGCTCCACCGACATACTTCTTCCTCCTATATATACCCATATACCCCGAAAACATCCAGGAGCACCACGAAACCCTATTTCCACCGCCGCAACCTTCTGTACCCGTGAGATCCCATCTTGGGGCCTTTTCCGGTGCTCCGCCAGAGGGGGAATCAATCACAGAGGGCTTCTACATCAACACCACAACCTCTCCGAAGATGTGTGAGTAGTTTACCACAGACCTTCGGGTCCATAGTTATTAGCTAGATGGCTTCTTCTCTCTCTTTGGATCTCAATACAAAGTTCTCCTCGATTCTCTTGGAGATCTATTCGATGTAATTCTTTTTGCCATGTGTTTGTCGAGATCTGATGAATTGTGGGTTTATGATCAAGATTATCTATGAAAAATATTTGATTCTTCTCTGGAATCTCTTATGCATGATTTAAATATCTTTGCAAGTCTCTTCAAATTATCAGTTTGGTTTGGCCTACTAGATTGATCTTTCTTGCAATGGGAGAAGTGCTTAGCTTTGGGTTCAATCTTGTGGTGTCCTTTCCCAGTGACAGCAGGGGCAGCAAGGTACGTATTGTATTGTTGCCATCGAGGATAAAAAGATGGGGTTTATGTCATATTGCTTGAGTTTATCCCTCAACATCATGTCATCTTGCCTAATACGTTACTTTGTTCTTATGAACTTAATACTCTAGATGCATGCTGGATAGCGGTCGATGTGTGGAGTAATAGTAGTAGATGCAGAATCCTTTCGGTCTACTTGTCGCGGACGTGATGCCTATATACATGATCATGCCTAGATATTCTCATAACTATGCGCTTTTCTATCAATTGCTCGACAGTAATTTGTTCACCCACCGTAGAATTTGCTATCTTGAGAGAAGCCACTAGTGAAACCTATGGCCCCGGGTCTATCTTTCATCATATTATTTTCCTATCAATTTGCTATTTCTATTTTGCAATCTTTATTTTCCAATCTATACAACAAAAATACCAAAAATATTTATCTTATTATCTCTATCAGATCTCACTTTCGTAAGTGACTGTGAACGGATTGACAACCCCTTTATCGCGTTGGTTGCGAGGTTCTTGTTTGTTTGTGTAGGTACTAGGGGACTTGTGTGTTACCTCCTACTGGATTGATACCTTGGTTCTCAAAACTGAGGGAAATACTTACGCTACTGTGCTGCATCACCATTTCCTCTTCAAGGGAAAACCAACGCAAGCTCAAGAGGCAGCAAGAAGGATTTCTGGTGCCGTTGCTGGGGAGGTTTACACCAAGTCAAGTCAAGCTTTGATCTCCCACCAACGTGCGGATTTCTGGCACCGATACCAAGTACCCATCACAAACTCTTATCCCTCACATTACATTATTTGTCATTTGCCTCTCATTTTCCTCCCCCCCACTTCACCCTTGTCGTTTTATTCGCCCTCTTTTTCATTCGCTCTTCTTCTTGCTTTTTGTGTGCCCGTTCTTTGTGCAATTTGCTGCTATCATGTCTAAAATTTGGGAGGTTATCGTTGGTAAGGATAGTGGTAATAACATGGAAAACGTTGATGCATTTGATTATCCTCGTGAAGAACCTACTATTTTGCACACTAAAAAGTTTCGGATTGGTAGTGGTAATATTATTGGAAAAGGAGTTATTCAAGATTTCTTTACTTGTGCCGGTGCTTTACCCACTATGGGAGGGTCTATTCTTCATAGAACTAGTAGCTTTGCGGATACTATATCTTCGCTCATAGTTGAACTTGAAAGACAATTTATTCATATGCACCCTTGCATCCAAAGGATTTTTCTAGGATTTTCTAATATTGAGCATTCTTTTGTTAAGCGAGCAGCTACCATCTTTTTAGCTATTGAGTTCAGATCTATAATAAAAGAAGCCAATGAAATTTTTGCACATTATAGGGTAGATGCCGGCCTTCCTCCCATAGAAGCAATCCTTTTTTTATCAAGAAGACATAATGCGCTTACGATCCTTGGACCATGTTGCTTTTAATGAAAACCTTAGAAAAAAGGTTCCTACCGACGTTCTAGTTGACATGATTTCTGAATTTAACAACAATTTTGCTACCCAGAACAATGGGTTAGGTTTTTCTCTTGAACAAAAGCTCATGACTATTTCCCAAAATAATTCTTATAATGATGAATTGGTTGTGCAATATGAGGTGCCAAAGGAGGAATCAATACCTCCCGAGCTTGATCTTGGGGACTTTTGTCCCATTAAATTTATCCCTTTTGATTACTTTTTCTTGCCACAAAGAAAACTTGCCTCTGAACGTAGGGAGTATGAGATGAGTTTTCACGATTTGCCTTATCATTATCATGGCAATACCTAGATCTATTCTTGTTTTTATGCATAGCTAGGGGCGTTAAACGATAACGCTTGTTGGGAGGCAACCCAATTTTATTTTTATTTTTGTTTTTTGTTCCTGTTTAGTAATAAATAATCCATCTATATTCTGTTTAAATGTGGTTTTATGTTTTTAATTAGTGTTTGTGCCAAGTAGAACCTTTGGGAAGACTTGGGGGATGTCTTTGCGATCTTGCTGTAAAAAACAGAAACTTTAGCGCTCACGAGATTTGCTTCCATTTTTTACTGGAGAGTGCGATTAGGTTGATTCTTTTTGCAGATGATTAATAGACAAATTCCTCACGTCCACCAATTTATTTCAGAATTTTTGGGGTTACATAAGTATTCAAAACCTACAGATTACTACAGACTGTTCTGTTTTTGACAGATTCTACTTTTCGTGTGTTGTTTGCTTATTTTGATGAATCTATGGCTAGTATCGGGGGGTATGAACCATAGATAAGTTGGAATACAGCAGGTTTAACACCAATATAAATAAATAATTAGTTCATTACAGTACCTTGAAGTGGTGGTTTGTTTTCTTATACTAACGAAGCTCATGAGAATTTCTGCTGAGTTTTGTGTTGTGAAGTTTTCAAGTTTTGGGTAAAGATTTGATGGATTTTGGAATAAGGAGTGGCAAAGCCTAAGCTTGGGGATGCACAAGGCATCCGAAGGTAAAATTCAAGGACAACCAAAAGCCTAAGCTTGGGGATGCCCTAGAAGGCATCCCCTCTTTTGTCTTCGTCCATCGGTAACTTTACTTGAGGCTATATTTTTATTCACCACATGATATGTGTTTTGCTTGGAGCGTCTTGTATGATTTGAGTCTTTGATTTTTAGTTTACCACAATCATCCTTGATTTACACACCTTTTGGAAAGACACACATGAATCGTAATTTATTAGAATACTCTATGTGCTTCACTTATATCTTTTGAGCTAGATACTTTTGCTCTAGTGCTTCACTTATATCTTTAAGAGCACGGTGGTGGTTTTATTTTATAGGAATTGTTGATCTCTCATGCTTCAATTATATCATTTTTAGAGTCTTTTAGAATAGCATGGTAATTTGCTTTGGCTATAAAATTAGTCCTAATATGATAGGCATCCAAGATGGGTATAATAAAAACTATCATAAAAGTGCATTGAATACTATGAGAAGTTTGATACTTGATGATTGTTTTGAGATATGAAGATGGTGATATTAGAGTCATGCTAGTTGAGTAGTTTTGAATTTGAGAGATACTTGTGTTAAATTTTGTGATTCCCGTAGCATGCACGTATGGTGAACCGTTATGTGATGAAGTCGGATCATGATTTATTTATTGATTGTCTTCCTTATGAGTGGCGGTTGGGGACGAGCGATGGTCTCTTCCTACCAATCTATCCCCCTAGGAGCATGCGCGTAGTACTTTGTTTCGGTAACTAATATATTTTTGCAATAAGTATGTGAGTTCTTTATGACTAATGTTGAGTCCATGGATTATACACACTCTCACCCTTCCACCATTGCTAGCCTCTATAGTACCGCGCAACTTTCGCCGGTATCATAAACCCACCATATACCTTCCTCAAAACACCACCATACCTACCTATCATGGCATTTCCATAGCCATTCCAAGATATATTGCCATGCAACTTACCACTGTTCCATTTGTTATGACACGCTTCATCATTGTCATATTGCTTTGCATGATCATGTAGTTGACATCGTATTCATGGCAAAGGCACCGTTCACAATTCTTTCATACATGTCACTCTTGAGTCATTGCACATCCCGGTACACCGCCGGAGGCATTCACATGGAGTCATATTTTGTTCTAAGTATCGATTTGTAATTCTTGAGTTGTAAGTAAATAAAAGTGTGATGACCATCATTATTAGAGCATTGTCCCATGTGAGGAAAGGATGATGGAGACTATGATTCGCCCACAAGTCGGGATGAGACTCCGGACGAAACAAAGAAAAAAAGGAGGCCATAAAAAGGATAAAAATGCCCAAATAAAAAAAGAGAGAAAAAGAGAGAAGGGACAATGTTACTAGCCTTTTACCACACTTGTTCTTCAAAGTAGCACCATGATCTTCATGATAGAGAGTCTCCTATGTTGTCACTTTCATATACTAGTGGGAATTTTACATTATAGAACTTGGCTTGTATATTCCAATGATGGGCTTCCTCAAAATGCCCTAGGTCTTCGTGAGCAAGCGAGTTGGATGCACATCTATCTAGTTCTTTTGTTGAGCTTTCATACACTTATAGCTCTAGTGCATCTGTTGCATGGCAATCCCTACTCACTCACATTGATATCTATTGATGGGCATCTCCATAGCCCGTTGATACGCCTAGTTGATGTGAGACTATCTTCTCCTTTTTTTGAAGGAAATATGCCCTAGAGGCAATAATAAAGTTATTATTTATTTCCTTATTTCATGATAAATGTTTATTATTCATGCTAGAATTGTATTAACCGAAAACATAATACATGTGTGAATACATAGACAAACATAGTGTCACTAGTATGCCTCTACTTGACTAGCTCATTGATCAAAGATGGTTAAGTTTCCTAGCCATAGACATGAGTTGTTATTTGATCAACGGGATCACATCATTAGGAGAATGATGTGATTGACTTGACCCATTTCGTTAGCTTAGCACTTGATCGTTTAAGTTTACTGCTATTGCTTTCTTCATGACTTATAAATGTTCCTATGACTATGAGATTATGCAACTCCCGAATACCGGAGGAACACTTTGTGTGCTACCAATAGTCACAACGTAACTGGGTGATTATAAAGGTGCTCTACATGTGTCTCCGATGGTGTTCATGGAGTTGGCATAGATCAAGAAAGGATTTGTCACTCTGATTGTCGGAGAGGTATCTCTGGGCCCTCTCGGTAATGCACATCACTATAATCCTTGCAAGAAATGTGGCTAATGAGTTAGCTGCGGGATGTTGCATTACGGAACGAATAAAGAGACTTGCCGGTAATGAGATTGAACTAGGTATTGAGATATCGACGATCGAATCTTGGGCAAGTAACATACCGATGACAAAGGGAACAACGTATGTTGTTATGCGGTTTGACCAATAAAGATCTTCGTAGAATATGTAGGAACCAATATGAGCATCCAGGTTCTGCTATTGGTTATTTACCGGAGACGTGTCTCGTTCATGTCTACATAGTTCTCGAACCCGTAGGGTCTGCACGCTTAAAGTTCTGTGACGATCGGTATTATGAGTTTTTGTGTTTTGATGTACTGAAGGTAGTTCGAAGTCCCGGATATGATCACAGACATGACGAGGAGTCTCGAAATGGTTGATACATAAAGATCGATATATTGGATGACTATGTTCGGATACCGGAAAGGTTTTGGGAGGTTTCAGACATTTACCGGAGTACCGGGGGGTTACCGGAACCTCCTGGGAGTATATTGGGCCTAATGGGCCTTAGTGGGAGAAGAGGAGGGGCGGCCAAGGGCAGCCGTGCGCCCCTCCCCCTCTAGTCCGAATTGGACAAGGAGGGGGGGGGCGCCCCCCTTTCCTTCTCTCTTCTCTCCCTTCCTTCTCCTCTCCTACTCCAACTAGGAAAAGAGGGAGTCCTAGTACCGGTGGGAGTAGGACTCCCCCCTTGGCGCGCCCTCCTCCTTGGCCGGCCGCCTCCCCTAGCCCCTTTATATACGGGGGCAGGTGGGCACCCCATAGACACGCAATTGATCTATTGATCTCTTAGCCGTGTGCGGTGCCCCCCTCCACCAAAATCCACCTCGGTTATATCGTAGCGGTGCTTAGGCGAAGCCGTCCGACGGTAGCTTCATCAACATCGTCACCACGCTGTCGTGCTGACGAAATCTTCCCCGAGCTCTACTGGATTGTGAGTTCGCGGGACGTCACCAAGCTGAACGTGTGCTGAACGCGGAGGTGCCATACGTTCGGTACTGAGGATCGGTCGATTGTGAAGACGTACGGCTACATCAACCGCATTGTCATAATGCTTCCTCTTAATGGTCTACGAGGGTACGTGGATGACACTCTCCCCTCTCGTTGCTATGCATCACCATGATCTTGCGTATGCGTAGGAATTTTTTTGAAATTACTATGTTCCCCAACAGTGGCATCCGAGCCAGGTTATTGCGTAGATGTTATATGCACGAGTAAAACACAAGTGAGTTGTGGGCGATACAAGTCATACTGCTTACCAACATGCCATACTTTGGTTCGACGGTATTATTGGATGAAGTGGCCCAGACCGACATTACGCGTACGCTTACGCGAGACTGGTTCTACCGACGTGCTTTGCACACCGGTGGCTGGCGGGTGTCAGTTTCTCCAACTTTAGTTGAACCAAGTGTGGCTACGCCCGGTCCTTGAGAAGGTTAAAACAACACTAACTTGACAAACTATCATTGTGGTTTTGATGCATAGGTAAGAACGGTTCTTGCTCAGCCCGTAGCAGCCATGTAAAACTTGCAACAACAAAGTAGAGGATGTCTAACTTGTTTTTGCAGGCCATGTTGTGATGTGATATGGTCAAGACATGATGCTATATTTATTGTATGAGATGAACATGTTTTGTAACAAAGTTGATATGGTTGTCGATTTATTGTATGCAATGCAATCGCCCTATAATTGCTTTACTTTATCACTAAGCGGTAGCGATAGTCGTAGAAGCAATAGTTGGCGAGATGACAATGATGCTACGATGGAGATCAAGGTGTCGCGCCGGTGACGATGGTGATCCTGACGGTGCCATGGAGATGGAGATCAAAGGCACATGATGATGATGGCCATATCATATCACTTATATTGTTTGCATGTGATGTTTATCCTTTATGCATCTTATTCTGCTTTGTTTGACGGTAGCATTATAAGATGATCTCTCACTAAATTTCAAGGTAAAAGTGTTCTCCCTGAGTATGCACCGTTGCCAAAGTTCATCGTGCCGAGACACCACGTGATGATCAGGTGTGATAAGCTCAACATTCATCTACAACAGGTGTAAGATAGTTTTACACACGCAGAATACTCGGGTTAAACTTGACGAGCCTATCATATGCAGATATGGCCTCAGAACACTGAGACCGAAAGGTAGAGCATGAATCATATAGTAGATACGATCAACATAGTGATGTTCACCATTGAAAACTACTCCATTTCACGTGATGATCGGTTATGGTTTAGTTGATATGGATCACGTGATCACTTAGATGATTAGAGGGATGTCTATCTAAGTGAGAGTTCTTAAGTAATATGATTAATTGAACTTAAATTTATCATGAACTTAGTACCTGATAGTATTTTGATTGTCTATGTTATTGTAGATAGATGGCCCGTGCTGTTGTTCCGTTGAATTTTAATGTGTTCCTTGAGAAAGCAAAGTTGAAACATGATGGTAGCAATTACACGGACTGCGTACGTAACTTGAGGATTATCCTCATTGCTGCACAGAAGAATTACGTCCTGGAAGCACCGCTGAGTGCCAAACCCGCTGCAGGAGCAACGCCAGATGTTATGAACGTCTGGCAGAGCAAAGCTGATGACTACTCAATAGTTCAGTGTGCCATGCTTTACGGCGTAGAACCGGGACTTCAACGTCGTTTTGAACGTCATGGAGCATATGAGATGTTCCAGGAGTTGAAGTTAATATTTCAAGAAAATGCCCGGATTGAGAGATATGAAGTCTCCAATAAGTTCTATAGCTGCAAGATGGAGGATAATAGTTCTGTCAGTGAACATATACTCATAATTTCTGGGTACCATAATCACTTGACTCAGCTGGGAGTTAATCTTCCGGTTGATAGTGTCATTGACAGAGTTCTTCAATCACTGCCACCAAGCTACAAGAGCTTCGTGATGAAATATAATATGCAAGGGATGGATAAGCCGATTCCAGAGCTCTTCGCAATGCTAAAGGCTGCGGAGGTAGAAATCAAGAAGGAGCATCAAGTGTTGATGGTTAACAAGACCACCAGTTTCAAGAAAAAGGGTAAAGGGAAGAAGAAAGGGAACTTCAAGAAGAATGGCAAACAAGTTGCTGCTCAAGAGAAGAAACCCAAGTCTGGACCTAAGCCTGAGACTGAGTGCTTCTACTACAAAGGGACTGGTCACTGGAAGCGGAACTACCCCAAGTATTTGGCGGATAAGAAGGATGGCAAGGTGAACAAAGGGATATGTGATATACATGTTATTGATGTGTACCTTACTAGAGCTCGCAGTAGCACCTGGGTATTTGATACTGGTTCTGTTGCTAATATTTGCAACTCAAAACAGGGACTACGGATTAAGCGAAGACTCGCTAAGGACAAGGTGACGATGCGCGTGGGAAATGGTTCCAAAGTCGATGTGATCGCCGTCGGCACGCTACCTCTACATCTACCTTCGGGATTAGTTTTAGACCTGAATAATTGTTATTTGGTCCCAGCGTTAAGCATGAACATTATATCTGGATCTTGTTTGATGCGAGACGATTATTCATTTAAATATGAGAATAATGGTTGTTCTATTTATATGAGTAATATCTTTTATGGTCATGCACCCTTGAAGAGTGGTCTATTTGTGTTGAATCTCGATAGTAGTGATACACATATTCATAATGTTGAAGCCAAAAGATGTAGAGTTGATAATGATAGTGCAACTTATTTGTGGCACTGCCGTTTGGGTCATATTGGTGTAAAGCGCATGAAGAAACTCCATACTGATGGACTTCTGGAATCACTTGGTACTTTCGAACCATTCCTCATGGGCAAGATGACTAAAACCCCGTTCTCCGGAACAATGGAGCGAGAAACAGATTTGTTGGAAATCATACATACTGATGTATGTGGTCCGATGAATGTTGAGGCTCGCGGCGGGTATCGTTATTTTCTCACCTTCATAGATGATTTGAGCAGATATGGGTATATCTACTTAATGAAACATAAGTATAAAACATTTGAGAAGTTCAAAGAATTTCAGAGTGAAGTGGAAAATCATCGTAACAAGAAAATACAGTTTCTACGATCTGATCGTGGAGGAGAATATTTGAGTTACGAGTTTGGTCTACATTTGAAACAATGTGGAATAGTTTCGCAACTCACGCCACCCGGAACACCACAGCGTAATGGTGTGTCCGAACGTCGTAATCGTACTTTACTAGATATGGTGCGATCTATGATGTCTCTTACTGATTTACCGCTATCATTTTGGTGTTATGCTTTAGAGACAACTTCATTCACATTAAATAGGGCACCATCGAAATCCGTTGAGACGACGCCTTATGAACTGTGGTTTGGCAAGAAACCAAAGTTATCATTTCTTAAAGTTTGGGGCTGTGATGCTTATGTGAAAAACTTCAACCTGATAAGCTCGAACCCAAATCGGAGAAATGTGTCTTCATAGGATACCCAAAGGAAACTGTTGGGTACACCTTCTATCACAGATCCGAAGGCAAGACATTTGTTGCTAAGAATGGATCCTTTCTAGAGAAGGAGTTTCTCTCGAAAGAAGTGAGTGGGAGGAAGTTAGAACTCGATGAGGTAACTGTACCTGCTCCCTTATTGGAAAGTAGTTCATCACAGAAACCGGTTCCTGTGACACCTACACCAATTAGTGAGGAAGCTAATGATGATGATCATGAAACTTCAGATCAAGTTACTACCGAACCTCATAGGTCAACTAGAGCAAGATCTGCACCAGAGTGGTATGGTAATCCTGTTCTGGAGGTCATGTTGCTTGACCATGACGAACCAACGAACTATGAGGAAGCGATGATGAGCCCAGATTCCACAAAATGGCTCGAGGCCATGAAATCTGAGATGGGATCCATGTATGAGAACAAAGTGTGGACTTTGGTTGACTTGCCCGATGATCCGCAAGCCATCGAGAATAAATGGATCTTCAAGAAGAAGACTGACGCTGACGGTAACATTACTGTCTACAAAGCTCGACTTGTTGCAAAAGGTTTTCGACAAGTTCAAGGAGTTGACTACGATGAGACCTTCTCACCCGTAGCGATGCTTAAGTCCGTCCGAATCATGTTAGAAATTGCCGCATTTTATGATTATGAAATTTGGCAAATGAATGTAAAGACTGCATTCTTGAATGGTTTTCTGGAAGAAGAGTTGTATATGATGCAACCTGAAGGTTTTATCGATCCAGAGGGTACTAACAAAGTGTGCAAGCTCCAGCGATCCATTTATGGACTGGTGCAAGCCTCTCAGAGTTTGAATAAATGTTTTGATAGTGTGATCAAACCATATAGTTTTATATAGACTTTTGGAGAAGCATGTATTTACAAGAAAGTGAGTGGGAGCTCTGTAGCATTTCTAATATTATATGTGGATGACATATTATTGATTGGAAATGATATAGAATTTTTGCATAGCATAAAAGGATACTTGAATAAGAGTTTTTCAATGGAAGACCTCGGTGAAGCTGCTTATATATTGGGCATCAAGATCTATAGAGATAGATCAAGATGCTTAATTGGACTTTCACAAAGAACATACCTTGATAAAGTTTTGAAGAAGTTCAAAATGGATCAAGCTAAGAAAGGGTTCTTGCCTGTGTTACAAGGTGTGAAATTGAGTAAGACTCAATGCCCGACCACTGCAGAAGATAGAGAGAAAATGAAAAGTGCTCCCTATGCTTCAGCCATAGGCTCTATCATGTATGCAATGCTGTGTACCAGACCTGATGTGTGCCTTGCTATTAGTTTAGCAGGGAGGTACGAAAGTAATCCAAGAGTGGATCACTGGACATCGGTCAAGAACATCCTGAAATACCTGAAAAGGACTAAGGATATGTTTCTCGTTTATGGAGGTGACAAAGAGCTCATCGTAAATAGTTACGTCAATGCAAGCTTTGACACTGATCCAGACGATTCTAAATTGCAAACCGGATACATGTTTATATTGAATGGTGGAGCTGTCAGTTGGAGCAGTTCTAAACAAAGCATCGTGGCGGGATCTACGTGTGAAGCGGAGTACATAGCTGCTTCGGAAGCAGCAAATGAAGGAGTCTGGATGAAGGAGTTCATATCCGGTCTAGGTGTCATACCTAGTGCATCGGGTTCAATGAAAATCTTTTGTGACAATACTGGTGGAATTGCCTTGGCAAAGGAATCCAGATTTCACAAGAGAACCAAGCACATCAAGAGATGCTTCAATTCCATCCGGGATCAAGTCCAGGTGGGAGACATACAGATATGCAAGATACATACGGATCTGAATGTTGCAGACCCACTGACTAAGCATCTTCCACGAGCAAGACATGATCAGCAAGACTCCATGGGTGTTATCATCATTACTGTGTAATCTAGATTATTGACTCTAGTGCAAGTGGGAGACTGAAGGAAATATGCCCTAGAGGCAATAATAAAGTTATTATTTATTTCCTTATTTCATGACAAATATTTATTATTCATGCTAGAGTTGTATTAACCGGAAACATAATACATGTGTGAATACATAGACAAACATAGTGTCACTAGTATGCCTCTACTTGACTAGCTCATTGATCAAAGATGGTTAAGTTTCTTAGCCATAGATATGAGTTGTTATTTGATCAACGGGATCACATCATTAGGAGAATGATGTGATTGACTTGATCCATTTCGTTAGCTTAGCACTTGATCATTTAAGTTTACTTCTATTGCTTTCTTCATGACTTAGACATGTTCCTATGACTATGAGATTATGCAACTCCTGAATACCGGAGGAACACTTTGTGTGCTACCAAACGTCACAACGTAACTGGGTGATTATAAAGGTGCTCTACATGTGTCTCCGATGGTGTTCATGGAGTTGGCATAGATCAAGAATATGATTTGTCACTTCGATTGTCGGAGGGGTATCTCTGGGCCCTCTCGGTAATGCACATCACTATAAGCCTTGCAAGCAATGTGGCTAATGAGTTAGTTCCGGGATGTTGCACTACGGAGCGAGTAAAGAGACTTGCCGGTAACAATATTGAACTAGGTATTGAGATACCACGATTGAATCTCGGGCAAGTAACATACCAATGACAAAGGGAACAACATATGTTGTTATGTGGGTTGATCGATAAAGATCTTCATAGAATATGTAGGAACCAATATGAGCATCCAGGTTCCGCTATTGGTTATTGACCGGAGACGTGTCTCGATCATGTCTACATAGTTCTCGAACCCATAGGGTCCGCACGCTTAAAGTTCTGTGACGATCGATATTATGAGTTTTTGTGTTTTGATGAACCGAAGGTAGTTCGGAGTCCCGGATATGATCACAAACATGACGAGGAGCCTCGAAATGGTCGAGACGTAAAGATCAATATATTAGATGACTATGTTCGGATACCGGAAAGGTTTCGGGAGGTTTCGGACATTTACCGGAGTACCAAGGGGTTACCGGAACCCCCCGGGGAGTATATTGGGCCTAATGGGCCTTAGTGGGAGAAGAGGAGGGGCGGCCAAGGGCAGCCGCGCGCCCCCTCCCCCTCTAGTCCGAGTTGGACAAGGAGGGGGGCCTTTCCTTCTCTCTTCTCTCCCTTCCTTCTCCTCTCCTACTTCAACTAGGAAAAGAGGGAGTCCTACTCCCGGTGGGAGTAGGACTCTCCCCTTGGCGCGCCCTCCTCCTTGGCCGGCCGCCTCCCCCTAGCTCCTTTATATACAGGGGTAGGGGGCACCCCATAGAGACACAATTGATCTGTTGATCTCTTAGCCGTGTGCGGTGCCCCCCTCCACCATAATCCACCTCGGTTATATCGTAGCAGTGCTTAGGCGAAGCCCTGTGACGGTAGCTTCATCAACATCGTCACCACGCCGTTGTGCTGACGAAACTCTTCCCCGAGATCTACTGGACCGTGAGTTCGCAGGACGTCACTGAGCTGAATGTGTGCTGAACGCGGAGGTGTCGTACGTTCGGTACTGAGGATCGGTCGATCATGAAGACGTACGACTACATCAACCACGTTGTCATAACGCTTCCTCTTAACGGTCTACGAGGGTATGTGGACGCCACTCTCCCCTCTCATTGCTATGCATCACCATGATCTTGCGTGTGCGTAGGATTTTTTTTCAAATTACTACGTCCCCCAACATTTTTGTCTTCTCCACAACCACCATTCTATTCCACCTATAGTGCTATATCCATGGCTCACGCTCATGTATTGCGTGAAGATTGAAAAAGTTTGAGAACATCAAAAGTATGAAACAATTGCTTGGCTTGTCATCGAGGTTGTGCATGTTTTAAATATTTTGTGTGGTGAAGATAGAGCATAGCCAGACTATATGATTTTGTAGGGATAACTTTCTTTGGCCATGTTATTTTGGGAAGGAATGATTGCTTTGTTAGTATGCTTGAAGTATCATTATTTTTATGTCAATATTAAAATTTTGTCTAAAATCTTTCGGATCTGAACATTCATGCCACAATAAAGAAAATTACATTGAAAATTATGCTAGGTAGCATTCCACATCAAAAATTCTTTTTTTATCATTTACCTACTCGAGGACGAGTAGGAATTAAGCTTGGGGATGCTTGATACGTCTCCAATGTATCTATAGTTTTTGATTGTTCCATGCTATTATATTATCTGTTTTGGATGTTTAATGGGATTTAATATACCTTTTTATATTATTTTTGGGATTAACCTGTTAACCAAAGGCCTAGTGCAAATTGCTGTTTTTTGCCTATTTTAGTGTTTCACAGAAAAGGAATATCAAACGGAATGAAACCTTCGGGAGAGTTATTTTTGGAATAAATGCGACCCAGGAGACTTGGAGTGGCCGTCAAGAAAGAAGCGAGGAGGCCATGCGGCAGGGGGCGCACCCAAGGGGGCAGGCACGCCCCCACCCTCGTGGGCCCCTCGCAGCTCCACTGATGTACTTCTTCCTCCTATATACACCCATATACCCCAAAAATATCCAGGAGCACCACGAAACCCTATTTCCACCGCCGCAACCTTCTGTACCCGTGAGATCCCATCTCGGGCCTTTTCTGGTGCTCCACCGGAGGGGGAATCAATCACGGAGGGCTTCTACATCAACACAATAGCCTCTCCGATGATGTGTGAGTAGTTTACCGCAGACCTTTGGGTCCATGGTTATTAGCTAGATGGATTATTCTCTCTCTTTGGATCTCAATACAAAGTTCTCCTTGATTCTCTTGGAGATCTATTCGATGTAATTCTTTTTGCAGTGTGTTTGTCGAGATCCGATGAATTGTGGTTATGATCAAGATTATCTATGTACAATATTTGATTCTTCTTTGAAATCTCTTATGCATGATTTAAATATCTTTGCAAGTCTCTTCGAATTATCAGTTTGGTTTGGCCTACTAGATTGGTCTTTCTTGCAATGGGAGAAGTGCTTAGCTTTGGGTTCAATCTTGCGGTGTCCTTTCCCAGTGACAGCAGGGGCATCAAGGCACGCATTGTATTGTTGCCATCGAGGATAAAAAGATGGGGTTTATGTCATATTGCTTGAGTTTATCCCTCTACATCATGTCATCTTGCCTAATGCATTACTCTGTTCTTATGAACTTAATACTCTAGATGCATGCTAGATAGCGGTCGATGTGTGGAGTAATAGTAGTAGATGCAGAATCATTTCAGTCTACTTGCCACGGACGTGATGCCTATATACATGATCATGCCTAGATATTCTCATAACTATGCGCTTTTCTATCAATTGCTCGACAGTAATTTGTTCACCCACCGTGGAATTTGCTGTCTTGAGTGAAGCCACTAGTGAAACCTATGGCCCCGAGTCTATCTTTCATCATATTATTTTCCTATCAATTTGCTATTTCTATTTTGCAATCTTTATTTTCCAATCCATACAACAAAAATACCAAAAATATTTATCTTATTATCTCTATCAGATCTCACTTTCGTAAGTGACCATGAAGGGATTGACTACCCCTTTATCGCGTTGGTTGCGAGGTTCTTGTTTGTTTGTGCAGGTACTAGGGGACTTGTGTGTTACCTCCTACTGGATTGATACCTTGGTTCTCAAAACTAAGGGAAATACTTATGCTACTGTGCCGCATCACCCTTTCCTATTCAAGGGAAAACCAACACAAGCTCAAGAGGTAGCAAGGCATACTAGGGACACTCTGTTTTGTCTATGTATTCACACATGCACTAAGTTTCCGGTTAATGCAATTCTAGCATGAATAATAAACATTTATCATGATATAAGGAAATATAAAATAAAAACTTTATTATTGCCTCTAGGGCATATTTCCTTCACTCCCAGCACACCGTGCCCGCCGTGGAGGAGGTCCATGCAGTCCTCGTGGGCACCGTCTCTGGGCCCGGGCGCCTAGACCCCGAGGCGTTTCCCAAGCGCGGGGTGAAAGGATCGAGATGGACCTAGAGGGGGGTGAATAGGTACAACTACAAATTTTAATTGTTACTTAGCAATTTTAGGCAATAATGCAGAATATGAAGGTAAGCCTAACAATTGCAAATATGATACAATGAGCTTAAGCAAGGGGACTAAGTAATACAAGAATATGACTAGGCCAGCACAATATGGAACAAGTAAAGATAAAGAGACAAGTAACCACAAGTAGGGAGCTAGGGTTAGGAATAACCGCAACTCTGAGAGACAAGGATGTATGCCAATGTTGACTTCCTTGGAGGGAAGCTACGTCACCGTTTGGAGAGGTGGATATTACCACGAAGGCACACCAACGCCATGAAGGCTCACCCTATTCTCTCTTTGAGGTATCACCACAAAGGTGATTCTCAACCACTAGTGGTAGACCTTGGGGTGCTCTTCAAACCCTCACAAACTTTCCAGGGGTAATCACAATGGTTTGATTCCTCACCGCAGGACTCCTACCACCTAGGAGTATCCAAACTCCAAGAGTAACAAGATCAAGGGAACTGCTGAAAACTTGCTCAGGTTGAGAGAAGGAGAGAGGGACGATCATCTTTTGATTGGAACAACATTCAAGAATCCTCACAAATGCTCTTGGGATCTAGGATTTTGTAACGCCCTCGATGCGGCTATATCTCCTACGTGTCGAAGCACGACTTAGAGGCATAACCGCATTGAAAGCAATGTTGCAAATAAGGTAGTCTTCAGAACAACCCATGTAAATAGATAAAAGGGAGAAGGTACATAGTTGGCTTACACTCGCCACATCACACAAATACATGAATAATATTACAATCATCCAATACACTCATGGTCCGACTACGGTACCAAAATAAAGATCAACCCCCACATGCGTCACGGTCCCCGATCGCCCCAACTGGGCTCCACTACTGATCATCTGGGAAAGACACATAGTAACGGCGAGAGTCTTCGTCGAACTCCCACTTGAGCTCAAGTGCATCGTCTGGAATGGTATCATCAGTCCCTGCATCTGGTTTGGAAGTAAACTGTGTGTCACGGGGACTCGGCAATCTCGCACCCTCGCGATCAAGACTATTTAAGCTTATAGGTAAGGCAAAGTAATATGTGGAGCTGCAACAAGCGACTAGCATATATGGTGGCTAACCTGTTCGCAAAAGAGAGCGAGAAGAGAAGGCAAAAGCACGGTCGAACAACTATGATAAAGAAGTGATCCTAGAACAACCTATGTCAAGCATTACTCCAACACCATGTTCATTTCCCTGACTCCGCCGAGAAGAGACCATCACGGTTACACACGCGGTTGATTCATTTTAATTAAGTTAAGTTTCATGTTATCAACAACCGGACATTAACAAATTCCCATCTGCCCATAACCGTGGGCACGGCTTTTGAAAGTTCAAATCCCTGCAGGGGAGTCCTAACTTAGCCCATCACAAGCTCTCACGGTCAACGAAGGATATTCCTTCTAGCAGGAAGACCCGATCAGACTCGGCATCCCGGTTACAAGACATCCTCGACAATGGTAAAACAAGTCCAGCAACACCGCCCGAATGTGCCGACAAATCCCGATAGGAGCTGCACATATCTCGTTCTCAGGGCACACTCGGATAAGCAATCCGTACAACTAAAACCAGCCCTCGAGTTTCCCCGAGGTGGCGCTGCAAGGGGCTCTAGTTTGGACCAACACTCAGAGGAGCACTGGCCCGGGGGGGGGGGGGAAGGGGGGCGGGGTTTAAATAAAGATGACCCTTGGGCTCCGGAAACCCAAGGGAAAAAGAGGCTAGGTGGCAAATGTTGGGGAACGTAGTAATTTCAAAATTTTCCTACGCACACGCAAAATCATGGTGATGCATAGCAACGAGAGGGGAGAGTGTGCTCTACATACCCTCGTAGACCGACAGCGGAAGCGTTATGACAACGCGGTTGATGTAGTCGTACGTCTTCACGGCCCGACCGATCAAGCACCGAAACTACGGCACCTCCGAGTTCTAGCACACGTTCAGCTCGATGACGATCCCCGGACTCCGATCCAGCAAAGTGTCGGGGAAGAGTTCCGTCAGCACGACGGCGTGGTGACGATCTTGATGTTCTACTGTCGCAGGGCTTCGACTAAGCACCACTACAATATTATCGAGGACTATGGTGGAAGGGGGCACCGCACACGGCTAAGAGAACGATCTTAGAGATCAACTTGTGTCTCTAGGGGTGCCCCCTGCCCCCGTATATAAAGGAGCCAAGGGGGGGGGGTGCGGCCGGCCCTAGGAGGAGGCACGCAGGAGGTGTCCTACTCCTACCGGGAGTAGGACTCCCCCCTTTCCCTAGTTGGATTAGGACTTGGGGAAGAAGGAAGAGAGGGAAGAAAGGAAAGGGGGGGCGCCGCCCCCTCCTTGTTCAATTCGGACTTGGGGGGGGGGAGGGGCACGCGGCAGCCCCTAGGCCTCCTCTCCTCTTCTTCCACTAGGCCCATTAAGGCCCATTAGGTTACCGGGGGTTCCGGTAACCTCCCGGTACTACAGTAAAATGCCGATTTCACCCGGAACACTTTCGATGTCCAAACATAGGCTTCCAATATATCAATATTTATGTCTCGACCATTTTGAGACTCCTCGTCATGTCCGTGATCATATCCGGGACTCCGAACTAACTTCGGTACATCAAAATATATAAACTCATAATGAAACTATCATCGTAACGTTAAGCGTGCGGACCCTACGGGTTCGAGAACAATGTAGAAATGACCGAGACATGTCTCCGGTCAATAACCAATAGCGGAACCTGGATGCTCATATTGGCTCCCACATATTCTACGAAGATCTTTTATCGGTCAGACCACATAACAACATACTTTGTTCCCTTTGTCATCGGTATGTTACTTGCCCGAGATTCGATCATCGGTATCTCAATACCTAGTTCAATCTCGTTACCGGCAAGTCTCTTTACTCGTTTCGTAATACATCATCTCACAACTAACTTATTAGTTGCAATGCTTGCAAGGCTTATGTGATGTGCATTACCGAGAGGGCCCGGAGATACCTCTCCGACAATCGGAGTGACAAATCCTAATCTCGAAATACGCCAACCCAACATGTACCTTTGGAGACACCTGTAGAGCTCCTTTATAATCACCCAGTTACGTTGTGACGTTTGGTAGCACACAAAGTGTTCCACCGGCAAACAGGAGTTGCATAATCTCATAGTCATAGGAACATGTATAAGTCATGAAGAAAGCAATAGCAACATACTAAACGATCGGGTGCTAAGCTAATGGAATGGTTCATGTCAATCACATCATTCTCCTAATAATGTGATCCCGTTAATCAAATGACAACACATGTCTATGGTTAGGAAACATAACCATCTTTGATTAACGAGCTAGTCAAGTAGAGGCATACTAGTGACGTTTAGTTTGTCTATGTATTCACAGAAGTATTATGTTTCCGGATAATACAATTCTAGCATGAACAATAAACATTTATCATGATATAAGGAAATAAAATAATAACTTTATTATTGCCTCTAGGGCATATTTCCTTCAGTCTCCCACTTGCACTAGAGTCAATAATCTAGATTAACAGTAATGATTCTGACACCCATGGAGCATTGGTGCTGATCATGTTTTGTTCGTGGAAGAGGCTTAGTCAATGGGTCTGCTACATTTAGATCCGTATGTATCTTGCAAATCTCTATGTCTCCCACCTGGACTAGATCCCGGATGGAATTGAAGCGTCTCTTGATGTGCTTGGTTCTCTTGTGAAATCTGGATTCCTTTGCCAAGGCAATTGCACCAGTATTGTCACAAAATATTTTCATTGGACCCGATGCACTAGGTATGACACCTAGATCGGATATGAACTCCTTCATCCAGACTCCTTCATTTGCTGCTTCCGAAGCAGCTATGTACTCCGCTTCACATGTAGATCCCGCCACAACGCTTTGTTTAGAACTGCACCAACTGACAGCTCCACCGTTTAATGTAAACACGTATCCGGTTTGCGATTTAGAATCGTCCAGATCAGTGTCAAAGCTTGCATCAACATAACCATTTACGATGAGCTCTTTGTCACCTCCATATATGAGAAACATATTCTTAGTCCTTTTCAGGTATTTCAGGATGTTCTTGACCGCTGTCCAGTGATCCACTCCTGGATTACTTTGGTACCTCCCTGCTAGACTTATAGCAAGACACACATCAGGTCTGGTACACAGCATTGCATACATGATAGAGCCTATGGCTGAAGCATAGGGAACATCTTTGATTTTCTCTCTATCTTCTGCATTGGTCGGGCATTGAGTCTTACTCAATTTCACACCTTGTAACATAGGCAAGAATCCTTTCTTTGCTTGATCCATTTTGAACTTCTTCAAAACTTTGTCAAGGTATGTGCTTTGTGAAAGTCCAATTAAGATATGGTTGACTAGAGGGGGGGGGGTGAATAGGCAACTAACAATTTTTAGCTTTTCTTTAGCAATTTAAACTTTGCATCAAAGTAGGTTGTCTAGATATGCAACTAGATGAGCAACCTATATGATGCAACACGAATAGGAACACAAGCAAGCAAGATATATGAAACAAATAAGCTACACAAGTAAAGGCATGAGATAACCAAGAGTGGAGACGGTGGAGACGAGGATGTGTTGCCGAACTTCCTTCCCTTTGAGAGGAAGTACGTCTCCGTTGGAGGTGTGGAGGCACAATGCTCCCCAAGAAGCCACTAGGGCCACCGTAATCTCCTCACGCCCTCACACAATGCGAGATGCCGTGATTCCACTATTGGTGCCCTTGGAGGCGGCGACCGAACCTTTACAAACGAGGTTGGGGCAATCTCAACAACTCAATTGGAGGCTCCCAACGACACCATAAAGCTTCACCACAATGGACTATGGCTTCACGGTGACCTCAACCGTCTAGGATGCTCAAACACCTAAGAGTAACAAGATCTGCAAGGGATTAGTAGGGGGGAATCAAATATCTCTTGGTGGAAGTGTAGATCGGGGCCTTCTCAACCACTCCCGAGCAAATCAACAAGTTTGGTTGGCTAGGGAGTGAGATCGGGTGAAAATGGAGCTTGGAGCAATAATGGAGCTTTAATGGTGGAAGAGGTAAGTCAACGGAGAAGAAGGAGACCCCTTATATAGTGTGTGGAAAAGATCCAACCGTTACCCACCAACCAGCCCGCGGCCAGCGGTACTACCGCGCCTGGCCAGCGGTACTACCGCAAGGCCGCGCGGTACTACTGCTTGCAACCAAGCGGTACTACCGCACAGCTGTGCGGTACTACCGTACCGACCCATGGTACTGCCGCGACCCCAGCACAGAAACAGACGCACAGAAGCTGGGGCGGTACTTCCGCACGCGCGGTACTACCGCGCCCCCCATGCGGTACTACCGCAAGGCAAAAGTCCCAGCCAGGGGGAAGGGAAACTTCCGTGCCTACTTCCGCAAAAAAACGGAAGTAGCAAAAACCCGACACAGTAGTACTGCTGAGGGGCGGTACTACTGCCTGACCGCATAGCGTGGTACTACCGCACGGCGAAAGCGGTACTACCGCGGCAGGTGCGGATGTAAAAAATTACATCCGCTCCTACTACCACAAAGGGGCGGCACTAGCCTGGTGGGCAGCGGTAGTGCGGCTCCAGGGGAGCGGTACTACCGTGGGCACCAGCGGTACTACCGCGCCACCGCGCGGTACTACCATGGATGCCTACGGTACTACCGTTGATCCAGGAGCAGTACTACCGCAACCAGAACAGCAGCCAGTCACAGGAGGCAGGAAAACGGAGGAAGCTCCAAGGAAGAAGGAGGGGATAAAAGGAGACGTGTACGTGATGATTCCACCCAAACCTTTCCAACGCGGACCCCCTCTTAATAGTACGACTTTCCTACGACTCAAATCCACCAAAAAGAAACGTAGAAAAGACGTCGTCTTCGTCAGTCTTCGAGGGGCACCCAATCGTCTTGTGCCTAGCAAATAAGTGTCTGGAATACTCATGGCACACGATTAGTCCGCAAATGCGTTGTCATCAATCACCAAAACACTTAGGGATAAATATGTCCTTACAATCACCAAAACACTTTGGTGGATTGATGACAAAATGGTATTTGCACAAAGAAAATACTATTAAGTAAATGCAAACCCCTCCTCTCTATAATATAGACGGGCTCCCCCTAAATGTGTGCCACCTAGATGAGCACGAATACTAGGAACAGAGCTCTCGCTATATTATAGAGACAAGGAATATCTATCACTAGACAAGATAGTACAAACATAAGATAACTAAGAGAGATAGAGTGCATATGTCTTACACCATATGGAGGATAGGTCTCGAAGGCACAAACCAAACAAAAGCAAACGAGGCAAACGAGGTCCAAACGACAAAGCAAACAAACACACCAAGCACGACACAACGCAAATCCCTACACTCTCTCCCCTTTGGCATCGAGACGCCAAAAAGGCAGAGAGGACACCTACACACACGGGGTGGCTCAAGCAGAGAAGTCGTCCCACTGCTCCTCATGCTCCTCGTCAGACTCAGCGGCGGGGATAGTCTCCTCGAGGTCATCCTCTGAACTGGTCCACTTGTAGCCCTGCTTTGACATCCAGGCAGCCTCAGGTGTGATGACGTCCTCAGACCCACCAGACACATCCTCTCCAAAGAGCCTCATCACCTTCTTGTCACGGCGGCGACTCTCCTTGTCAGCCACGTGAGCCCTGTACTGTCCCTTCGCTTGCATGCAGAAGAGAGTCTTCATCTTGTCCTTCAGCTTCTTGGCCCATGACGGCTCAGAGGAAGAAGTGGTGGACCTAGCAGCACGGTCCTCAGCAACAGTCTCAGCAGCAGCAGCCTCCCCCTCACCAGCAGCCCTCCTAGCAGAAGATGCCTCAGCACGGGTAGTGGTGTTGGCCCAGTTGGGCTTGACGCGGAGGCTGATGGACTCATGGCGAATCCAGTCTGGAGCAAGGAACTCATCACCTGGATACGTCTTCTCCCAAGTGGTGGAGAGCAGCAGAAACAGGTACGGTCCATAGATAGGTACCTTGCGAGTGAACACCGCCAACCGAAGCTCACACCACATGATGTGTGAGACATCAAGTGGCTGAGTCTGAGAAGAACGTGCCTCTGCACACAAGAGCAACATGTCCACTAGATATGCATGTACCTTGTCCTTGTCGCCAATGCGTGGGAACAGAGTGTTGCGGAAGATGCGATGCATGATATCCCGAAAGGAGTTTAACACCCAAGATGACTTGCCATTGGGGAGTACCTTCTCAACAAGGAAGGGCTGAAGCTGGTTCTTGTTGGCAGACTCAGAGTTGGCATGGGGGCAAACGCCAACGGGGGTGTGAAGCCCGTCATCAGGAATGTGCAGCAGATCCATGAACTCTTTCCATGTAGCAGACAGCTGACGGCCATTGGTCATCCAGGTCATCCTCCGCTCCTCCCTGGGATGAAAGTACACCGAGACAAAGAACTGACAGATGAGCTCAGGGTCATAGTCAAGGTGAAAGGAGATCATCGGCTCAATAGCAAACTGCTCCACCAAGTCCAGAGCCTCTCCAAAATAGTCACGAAACTCGTCCTTCCGCAGGTGATGCATGTCTATCCACTTGACATCCACGAAGGTATTCTGCTTGTTCTTGATCACATCCAGATAGATGAGAGCCTGTTGCTTGGTCCAGAACAACTCGGTGCCTCTGAGGATAGCCCGAGGATTCACATAGGGACTGATCTTCCGGCGCTCGACATACTCAGTGGTTGAAATCTCTTCCATGCCCTTAGCCGGTTCCTTTTGCTTGCTGGCAGTGGTCTTGACATTGCGCTTGGGGGCATTGGAGCCCTCTGGGGCTTCATCTTGGGGGTTGTGCAGACGCTTGGAGCCAGTGTCACGACTAGGATTGGAATGGCGAGAGCCACCACTTGAGACACAAAACGCAAAAACACCCACAACAGCCAAGAGAGGTTAATGCAAAGACCACAACAACGCAAGTGAAACAAGCAGAAAGCACACATGATAAATGCCTAGAGAGAGATTTGATCCCTACGGTAGTACTTCCAAGTGATGCGGAGCTAAGATAGTAGTACGGCTCTTAGACGCGGTAGTACCGTGCAAGATCACGGTAGTACCGGGTGTAGGAGCGGTAGTACGACCTTAGAGCCGCGGCCGGCACGGTAGTACCGCATCTGCAGAGCGGTAGTACCGCACGGTATGGTAGTACCGCACCTGACGGGCGGTAGTACCGCAAGAGCGGTAGTACCGCAAGAGCGGTAGTACCGCACATTGGGCACGGTAGTACCGCACCGCGTCGGATCTGAACAGGTTCAAATCTGAAAAAGCCCGCGAAACCATGGCGGTACTACGGTTGGACAAAGCTACCACAAGACAGCATATCGAGTATGTTTCCTACGCATCACGACTCTCCTACATCCTACTCTTGCATAGATTTGGCCTAAAATCTCAAGAACGACAAGTTTCTCCCCAAAAACCTAGAAGCAAGAGAACAGCCAAGAAAAAGAGGGATTTGGGGAAAAACCTTGGTCCATGGCAAGAGGAAGTGGTGGGGAACGATCCCACCGGTCGGAATCCGAGGAGAGTGGCCGGAGATGGAGATCCGGCAAGGGCCTCCGGCGCCATTCTTGAGAGGGAGAGACGTGGAGAGAGAGACAATGAATGGGTATGGGGAGTTGGAACTCCCCTGCTCGAGTCATAACCCCCACGCGCCCTTGACGGCGCGGTAGTACCGTGCCCAGACACGGTAGTACCGCACGACGTGGTACTTCCGAAGTACCGCACCAGAGCGGTAGTACCGTGATGTGGCGCGGTAGTACCGTGCCTCCCAAAGCGGTAGTACCGCGCCCAGACGCGGTAGTACCGTGGGCTCAAGAAGATGCATGTTTCGAGCGCACGAAAAACTGGATCTTTGCACAAACCACTCCGAGCCAACACGACACCACAAGACCACGCAACACACAAAACCAGAAAGACACCACCTCTCCAAAAGAGAGGGCGGTGGCCGTAGCCACCTATGTTTGAGTCAATTGGTATGGCACCGTGAAGAATTATCCTTGGGTCCATGACCAAAACTCATCTTTGAAGCACAAGTACCATCAAACATGGCTAATGTGAAAGACTTGATTGATTTATGCATAATGGGGGAGGGAGAGTTCATTGAGAGAACATCACTCCCCCTATGTCCATGCCTACATCTAAATAGGACAACACGTTGAGTATGGTGGGGTGTGCAAGGGTTCAAGCAACATTGCTCGAATCGATGATATTTAGCTCATGCCTTAACTCGCAAAATCTTGCTTCATCCAAGGGCTTCGTGAAGATATCTGCAAGGTTATCATGAGTGTTGATGTAGTTGAGCTTGATCTCTCCTCGCCTAATGTGATCCCGGATGAAGTGATACCGGATCTCAATATGCTTCGTCTTGAAGTGTTGCACCGGGTTGAGAGAGATCTTGATGGCACTTTCATTGTCACACCAAAGAGGCACTTTGTCACAAGTGACATCTTAATCCTTTAAAGTTTGCCTCATCCATAAGAGTTTTGCACAACAACTACCGGCCGCCACATACTCCGCTTCGGTGGATGAGACAGACACACAACTTTGCTTTTTGGAAGACCAACTTACCAAAGAGCAACCAAGGAATTGGCACCCTCCAGAAGTGGACTTCCTATCCACTTTGTCTCCCGCCCAATCAGAATCCGAGTACCCTACAAGCTTGAAGTTTGATCCTCTTGGGTACCATAAGCCAAAGTTTGGGGTATGAGCCAAATATCGAAAGATTCGTTTGACCACCACATAGTGACTTTCCTTAGGTGTGGCTTGAAACCGTGCACAAATTCCCACACTCAACATGATGTCCGGTCTAGATGCACAAAGGTAAAGCAAGGATCCAATCATGGAATGATATACCTTTTGATCCACCACTTTACCATTGGGATCTAAGTCAAGTTGGCACTTGGTGGGCATTGGAGTGGAAGCCGGCTTGACGTCACTTAGCTTGAATCTCTTGAGCATGTCTTGAGTGTATTTGGATTGATTGATGAAGGTTCCTTCTCTTCTTTGCTTCACTTTGAACCCTAGAAAGAACTTCAACTCTCCCATGGAGGACATCTCGAACTTTGAGGTCATGAGAGCGGCAAATTCCTCATTGAAAGCTTTGTTAGGAGAACCAAAGATAATATCATCAACATATAATTGGCACACAAACAACTCCCCTTTGACCTTCTTAGTAAAAAGAGTGGGGTCGATTAGCCCAACTTCAAAACCACGGTCTTGTAACAACTCGGTAAGGTGGTCATACCATGCACGTGGGGCTTGTTTAAGGCCATAGAGTGCCTTATCGAGTTGATACACATGATCGGGAAAGTAGGGATCCTCGAACCCGGGGGGTTGCTTGACGTAAACCAATTCATTACTGGGACCATTAAGAAAAGCACTCTTCACATCCATTTGTTGTGACTTAAAGTTATGATGAGAAGCATATGCAATCAACATGCGAATGGATTCAAGACGAGCAACGGGAGCAAAGGTTTCACCGTAGTCGATACCCTCGACTTGGGAGTAGCCTTGTGCTACCAAACGAGCCTTGTTGCGAATGATGATCCCATGGGCATCTTGCTTGTTCTTAAATATCCACTTGGTTCCTATGACATTGTGATTTCCGGTCGGTCTTGGCACCAATCTCCACACTTTGTTGCGCTCGAAGTTGTTGAGTTCTTCATGCATGGCATTGAGCCAATCCGGATCTTCTAGCGCCTCATAGACCTTGTGGGCTTCCACACAAGAGACAAACGCGTGATGCTCACAATAATTTGCTAATTGTCTACAAGTGCTTACCCCCTTTCTTAAGCTTCCAAGCACATTCGTCATGAGATGATCCTTGGTGGAGAGCTTGGAAGCAACCTTGGCGGCACGACGCTCTAATTCCTCCTCGGTGGTGAGTTGAGGAGCGGTTACTTGATCATCCTGAGCGCCGTCATGAACTTGTTCTTGATCTTGAACTTTCTCGGGGAATAGAACTTGACCTTGGGCATCACTTGGTGTGTCCACACCGTCTTGAGTATGATCATGCCCTTGGTCTTGTTCACGAGGTTGAGGGCCTTCACTTTGTTCTTCGGAAGCGTGTGGGCCTTGGGTTGGTGATGGCTCCACTTGAGTGGAGCATTTTCCTTCTCCTTCGGCCACAAGGGGTTCCTCAATGGGTAGGATAAAACCAACACCCATTATTCTTATGGCTTGAGGAGGAATTTCATCACCTACATCACAAGTGCCACTTTGCTCCACTTGGGAGCCGTTATTCTCATCAAACTCCACGTTACACGTCTCCTCAATAAGTCCCGTGGATTTATTGAGGACATGGTAAGCATGAGAGTTTGTAGCATAACCAACAAATATGCCCTCATAAGCTCTAGCCTCAAATTTAGACAACCGAACACCTTTCTTGAGAATGAAACACTTACACCCGAATACCCGGAAGTACTTGAGGTTGGGCTTGTTACCGGTGAGTATCTCATATGGAGTCTTGTTCAAGCCCTTGCGGAGGTAGATCCTATTTGATGCATGACACGCGGTGTTGATGGCTTCGGCCCAAAAGTTGTACGGAGACTTGAACTCCTCCATCATGGTCCTTGCCGCATCCATCAACGTCCGGTTCTTCCTCTCCGCAACACCGTTTTGTTGAGGGGTGTAGGGTGCGGAATATTGATGCTTGATTCCCTCGTCACTAAGAAACTCATCCAAGGTGTAGTTCTTGAACTCGGCGCCGTTGTCACTTCTTATTGTCAAGATCTTTGCATTGTGTTGACGTTGTGCTTCATTTGCAAAGTCAATGACGGTTTGTTGGGTCTCGCTCTTCCTCTTGAAGAAATACACCCACGTGTACCTTGAGTAGTCATCCATAATCACCAAGCAATACTTCCTACCTCCAAGACTATCGAAGGATGGAGGCCCAAAGAGATCCATGTGAAGGAGCTCCAAAGGCCTCTTTGAATAAATGATAGTCATGGGAGGGTGAGCCTTCTCATGTAGCTTTCCTTCGATACAGGCACTGCAAGCACGATCTTTAGCAAAACTAACATTCGTTAGTCCACGGATATGGTCCCCCTTGAGGAGACTTTGCAAAGATCTCATATTGACATGGGCTAAACGGCGATGCCAAAGCCATTCCACATCAACTTTAGCCATTAGGCATGTCGCGGTCTTAGTGGGTCGCTCTGAAAAGTTAATCACATATAGACCGTTCTCGACATGCCTAACAAAAGCTACTTTAAGAGTCTTGCTCCACAAGAGGGCCACGGTATCGATATCAAAGAAAGTGGCAAAGCCCATGATAGCAAGTTGACGAACGGAAAGTAAATTGTATGCAAGGGACTCAACAAGCATGACCTTCTCGATCATGAGATCATGAGAGATGACCACCTTGCCAAGTCCCAATACCTTAGAAGATGAGGCGTCACCCCACTCGACATTGGTGGGCATAGATGGAACCTTGTGCACGTCCACCACCAAGTCCTTGCTTCCGGTCATATGATTTGTAGCTCCGCTATCGAGCAACCATGATCCCCCACCGGAAGCAAACACCTACAAGAGATCAATGCTTGGTTTTAGGTACCCATTTTGTAATGGGTCCTTTGATGTTAGTAACAAGGGTTTTTGGAACCCAAATAGACCATTCAATGTATTCATGAAGAGAACCAACAAATTTGGCATAAACATGCCCATCACTAGCACGGCATAACACATAAGAAGGGTTAAAATCGCCGGCTTTGTTGAGAGGGGTGGCATTGCCCTTCTTGACATTGTTCTTCTTCTTCTCCTCGGGGGCACTCTCTCCCTCCCTCACAAAGGTTTGCATGAGGGGAGGAGGTCGTTTGGTCTTGTTATTATTCTTCTTGTTCTTGGAGTCGGGCACGTACCCAACCCCTTCCTTGGCCACACCTCCCTTTTGGTTGATCAAGAGATCGTTGAGGTTCTTCTTGCCTTGTATGCAAGTCGCAAGACCTCTCTCAAGTTGCTCCTTCAACAAGATGTATATGCTCACAAAATGGGTCAGTAGCATTTGCATTATCAATTAAAACCATATGAGGAAAAGTTGCTTTCTCCTTAGTTAGCTTCACTTGGAGTTGATCATGAGACTCCTTGAGACTAGCGTGAATACCCTTCAAGGCCTTGTGGGCCTTGTCAAGTATATCAAACTCCTATTTGAGTCTAGCAAGATCAACCCCGAGTTTGGCCTTCTCGGAATTTAGCACACAAGAAACAATGAGGACATGATCATAATCTTTCTTTAACTTAGCATGATCAACGTTGTGTGATTCCTCAAGAGCCAAACGAAGACCACACTCTTCCTCAAGAGCATTGGAAAGATCCAAAATCTCGTCGGCATAGTCACGACTATGCCCTTCCATCTTAGAGATGGTGTCTTCGTGAGCCTCGATCATGTCATTGGCTTCACCAAGTTGTTCCAAGAGAGCAACAAAGTGCTTCTTGGATTTTCCCTTGAGTTTGCCCATAAAGGCCTCAAACTCGTTAGCCTCCACATTAGCTCCCTCAAGTTCATTAATGCTATCCGTCGGGGAAGGATGATTAATGATGGTAGTTTTGATGTTGGAGGTTACCTTGTTGGTGGCTTTAGCCATGAGGCACTTGGCGGTGATGCTCTCATTGGGTGAGTCGAAGAGAGACACCCGTGATGTTGTTGCAATGGCAACGGAGGCCATGGAAACCGACTCACCATCTTCATCATTGTCATCATCCTCATTGTACTCTTCTTGCACGACCAAAGCCTTGGGAGGAGTTTTCTTGGTGAAGTTGTTCTTGTTGGGGAACGACTTGGCCTTGTCCTTTCGGATGAGCTTGCCACCATTGTCTTCCCTCTTCTCATACGGGCATTCCGCAACGAAATGACTCACGTTGCCACAATTGTAGCAAGTCCTTACACGTTGCTTGCCCCTTGTGCCACTCGAGTTGCTTTTGCTAAAGTTTGGCCTCGAGTTTTTCTTGCTCCAAAATTGCCTTGAAGCAAGTGCCATGTGTTCATGATATGCATACTTCATATCTTCGGGGTTGCTCTCCTCTTCTTCCTCTTCTTCTTCTTCCACGGTGAGCTTGGCCTTCAATGCTAGGTTAGGCTTCTTTTCCCGTTGAGAATGGAGCACCGCATTGTCGGCGGTCTTGTCCAAAATGTTCATGGCCACAAACTCATCCAACACTTCGCTTGAGGTCAAAGTGTGGAAGTCCAGTATTTGACGAATGACGGAGGACATGGCCTTGTGATAGGGCATCATTGCCTTGAGGAATTTGCGCTTGATCCAATTGTCATCCGTGTCCTTGCTCCCGTGATCTCGTAGTGAGACTGCGAGTTTGGTTACTCTCCGATAAAGCTCACGAGGTTCTTCATCTTCTTTCATTGCAAACTCATCGGCCTCATCTTGTACCACTTCATAATTGGAGCGTTGAATGCTTGCGCTTCCCCGGTAGAGAGAGACAACACAACGCCATGCATCTTTGGCCAAGGCAAAGGGACGAAGATGAGGTAGGTCTTCGGGTGGAATTGCATCTTGAATGATGAAGAGAGCATTCTCATTGAATTGATTATCCGCGGCTTCTCGAGGAGTGAAGTTGCTTGGATCATGCAGATAAAAACCTTCTTCAATGATTCTCCAAAGGTTAGTGTTCACATGATTTAAATGACGTTTAAAGCGGTAAACCCAAGAATCAAAGTCCTCATTTTTCACAATCTTAGGAGGAGGACCGGCATGATTCAAATGAGTGGAAGGAATCGGTCCACCATAAACAAGTGGTGGTTCCACATGGGAAAAGATGCCGGTGCCATTCTTACCACTAGAAGAAGGAGCCTTTTGACTACTAGCTTCCCCCTTGTTGGGGATAGCATCCGTCACCTTGTTGGCGGGATCACCCACTTTCAAAGGTGCAGTGGATAGTTTAAGCCCCTCAAGAAATTTAGTAAACATGCTCTCAACTTCGGTCATCATGGAGGTTTTCAATGTCTCCAAGGCCACATTGAACTCCTCACGAGAGACCGAGGTTCCCCCATAGCCCGTAGACGAGATAGGATTCACACCAGAGTGTTCCTCTGCACCGTCTACGGTATCAACCATACTCTTTGGATGGTAAAGTCCTTAATAAAGAGACGAGGCTCTGATACCAATTGAAAGGATCGATATGGTTGACCAGAGGGGGGTGAATAGGCAACTAACAATTTTTAGCTTTTCTTTAGCAATTTAAACTTTGCATCAAAGTAGGTTGTCTAGATATGCAACTAGATGAGCAACCTATATGATGCAACACGAATAGGAACACAAGCAAGCAAGATATATGAAACAAATAAGCTACACAAGTAAAGGCATGAGATAACCAAGAGTGGAGACGGTGGAGACGAGGATGTGTTGCCGAAGTTCCTTCCCTTTGAGAGGAAGTACGTCTCCGTTGGAGCGGTGTGGAGGCACAATGCTCCCCAAGAAGCCACTAGGGCCACCGTAATCTCCTCACGCCCTCACACAATGCGAGATGCCGTGATTCCACTATTGGTGCCCTTGGAGGTGGCGACCGAACCTTTATAAACGAGGTTGGGGCAATCTCCACAACTCAATTGGAGGCTCCCAACGACACCACGAAGCTTCACCACAATGGACTATGGCTTTGCGGTGACCTCAACCATCTAGGATGCTCAAACACCCAAGAGTAACAAGATCCACAAGGGATTATTAGGGGGAATCAAATATCTCTTGGTGGAAGTGTAGATCGGGGCCTTCTCAACCACTCCCGAGCAAATCAACAAGTTTGGTTGGCTAGGGAGTGAGATCGGGCAAAAATGGAGCTGGAGCAATAATGGAGCTTTAATGGTGGAAGAGGTAAGTCAACGGGGAAGAAGGAGACCCCTTATATAGTGTGTGGAAAAGATCCAACCGTTACCCACCAACCAGCCCGCGGCCAGCGGTACTATCGCGCCTGGCCAGCGGTACTACCGCAAGGCCGCGCGGTACTACTGCTTGCAACCAAGCGGTACTACCGCACGGCTGTGCGGTACTACCGTACCGACCCACGGTACTACCGCGACCCCAGCACAGAAACAGACGCACAGAAGCTGGGGCGGTACTTCCGCATGCACGGTACTACCGCGCCCCCCTATGCGGTACTACCGCAAGGCAAAAGTCCCAGCCAGGGGGAAGGGAAACTTCCGTGCCTACTTCCGCAAAAAAACGGAAGTAGCAAAAAACCGACACAGTAGTACTGCCGAGGGGCGGTACTACTTCCTGACCGCATAGCGCGGTACTACCGCACGGCGAAAGCGGTACTACCGCGGCAGGTGCGGATGTAAAAAATTACATCCGCTCCTACTACCGCAAAGGGGCGGCACTAGCCTGGTGGGCAGCGGTAGTGCGGCTCCAGGGGAGCGGTACTACCGTGGGCACCAGCGTACTACCACGCCACCGCGCGGTACTACCGTGGATGCCTATGGTACTACCGTTGATCCAGGAGCAGTACTACCGCAACCACAACAGCAGCCAGTCACAGGAGGCAGGAAAACGGAGGAAGCTCCAAGGAAGAAGGAGGGGATAAAAGGAGACGTGTACGTGATGATTCCACCCAAACCTTTCCAATGCGGACCCCCTCTTAATAGTACGGCTTTCCTACGACTCAAATCCACCAAAAATGAACGTAGAAAAGACGTCGTCTTCGTCAGTCTTTGAGGGGCACCCAATCGTCTTATGCCTAGCAAAGAAGTGTCTGGAATACTCATGGCACACGATTAGTCCGCAAATGCGTTGTCATCAATCACCAAAACACTTAGGGATAAATATGTCCTTACAGTCTTGATCTATCTCTATAGATCTTAATGCCCAATATGTAAGCAGCTTCACCGAGGTCTTTCATTGAAAAACTCTTATTCAAGTATCCCTTTATGCTATCCAGAAATTATATATCATTTCCGATTAGTAATATGTCATCTACATATAATATTAGAAACGCTACAGAGCTCCCACTCACTTTCTTGTAAATACAGGCTTGTCCAAAAGTCTGTACAAAACCAAATGCTTTGATCACACTATCAAAGCGTTTATTCCAACTCCGAGAGGCTTGCACCAGTCCATAAATGGATCGCTGGAGCTTGCACACTTTGTTAGCTCCCTTTGGATCGACAAAACCTTCCGGCTGCATCATATACAACTCTTCTTCCAGAAATCCATTCAGGAATGCAGTTTTGACATCCATCTGCCAAATTTCATAATCATAAAATGCGGCAATTGCTAACATGATTCGGACAGACTTAAGCATCGCTACGGGTGAGAATGTCTCATTGTAGTCAATCCCTTGAACTTGTCGAAAACCTTTTGCGACAAGTCGAGCTTTGTAGACAGTAACATTACCGTCAGCGTCAGTCTTCTTCTTGAAGATCCATTTATTCTCAATTGCTTGCCGGTCTTTTGGCAAGTCAACCAAAGTCCACACTTTGTTTTCATACATGGATCCCATCTCAGATTTCATGGCTTCAAGCCATTTTGCGGAATCTGGGTTCACCATCGATTCTCCATAGTTCGTAGGTTCATCATGATCTAGTAGCATGACTTCTAGAACAGGATTACCGTACCACTCTGGTGCGGATCTTACTCTGGTTGATCTACGAGGTTCAGTAGTATCTTGTTCTGAAGTTTCATGATCATCATCATTAGCTTCCTCACTAATTGGTGTAGGTGTCACAGAAACCGGTTTTTGTGATGTACTACTTTCCAATAAGGGAGCAGGTACAGTTACCTCATCAAGTTCTACTTTCCTCCCACTCACTTCTTTCGAGAGAAACTCCTTCTCTAGAAAGTTTCCGAATTTAGCAACAAAAGTCTTGCCTTCGGATCTGTGATAGAAGGTGTATCCAATAGTTTCCTTTGGATATCCTATGAAGACACATTTCTCCGATTTGGGTTCGAGCTTATCAGGTTGAAGCTTTTTCACATAAGCATCGCAGCCCCAAACTTTCAGAAACGACAACTTTGGTTTCTTGCCAAACCACAGTTCATAAGGCGTCGTGTCAACGGATTTTGATGGTGCCCTATTTAGCGTGAATGCGGCCGTCTCTAAAGCATAACCCCAAAACTATAGCGGTAAATCAGTAAGAGACATCATAGATCGCACCATATCAAGTAAAGTATGATTACGATGTTCGGACACACCATTACGCTGTGGTGTTCCGGGTGGCGTGAGTTGCGAAACTATTCCGCATTGTTTCAAATGTACACCAAACTCGTAACTCAAATATTCTCCTCCACGATCAGATCGTAGGAATTTTATTTTCTTGTTACGATGATTTTCAACTTCACTCTGAAATTCTTTGAACTTTTCAAATGTTTCAGACTTATGTTTCATTAAATAGATATACCAATATCTGCTTAAGTCATCTGTTAAGGTGAGAAAATAACGATATCCGCCATGAGCCTCAACATTTATCGGACCACATACATCTGTATGTATGATTTCCAACAAATCTGTTGCTTTCTCCATAGTACCGGAGAACGGTGTTTTTGTCATCTTACCCATAAGGCACGGTTCGCAAGTACCAAGCGATTCATAATCAAGTGGTTCCAAAAGTCCATTAGTATGGAGTTTCTTCATGCGCTTTACACCGATATGACCTAAACGGCAGTGCCACAAATAAGTTGCACTATCATTATCAACTCTGCATCTTTTGGCTTCAATATTATGAATGTGTGTGTCACTACTATCGAGATTTAATAAGAATAGACCATTCTTCATGGGTGCATGACCATAAAAGATTTTACTCATATAAATAGAACAACCATTATTCTCTGATTTAAATGAATAACCGTCTCGCATCAAACAAGATCCAGATATAATGTTCATGCTCAACGCTGGCACCAAATAACAATTATTTAGGTCTAATACTAATCCCGAAGGTAGATGTAGAGGTAGCGTGCCGACCGCGATCACATCGACTTTGGAACCATTTCCCACGCGCATCGTCACCTCGTCCTTAGCCAATCTTCGCTTAATCCGTAGCCCCTGTTTCAAGTTGCAAATGTTAGCAACAGAACCAGTATCAAATACCCAGGTGCTACTGCGAGCATTAGTAAGGTACACATCAATAACATGTATATCGCATATACCTTTGTTCACCTTGCCATCCTTCTTATCCGCCAAATACTTGGGGCAGTTCCGCTTCCAGTGACCAGTCTGCTTGCAGTAGAAGCACTCAGTTTTAGGCGTAGGTCCATATTTGGGTTTCTTCTCTTGAGCAGCAACTTGCTTGCTGTTCTTTTTGAAGTTCCCCTTCTTCTTCCCTTTGCCCTTTTTCTTGAAACTAGTGGTCTTGTTGACAATCAACACTTGATGCTCCTTCTTGATTTCTACCTCCGCAGCTTTCAGCATTGCGAAGAGCTCGGGAATAGTCTTATTCATCCCTTGCATATTATAGTTCATCACGAAGCTCTTGTAGCTAGGTGGCAGTGATTGGAGAATTCTGTCAATGACGCAATCATCTGGAAGATTAACTCCCAATTGAATGCAGTGATTTTTATACCCAGACATTTTGAGTATATGCTCACTGACAGAACTGTTCTCCTCCATCTTGCAGCTATAGAACTTATTGGAGACTTCATATCTCTCAATCCGGGCATTTGCTTGAAATATTAACTTCAACTCCTGGAACATCTCATATGCTCCATGACGTTCAAAACATCCTTGAAGTCCCGATTCTAAGCCGTAAAGCATGGCACACTGAACTATCGAGTAGTCATCAGCTTTGCTCTACCAGACGTTCATAACATCTGGTGTTGCTCCAGCAGCAGGCCTGGCACCCTGCGGTGCTTCCAGGACATAATTCTTCTGTGCAGCAATGATGATAATCCTCAAGTTACGGACCCAGTCCGTGTAATTGCTACCATCATCTTTCAACTTTGCTTTCTCAAGGAACGCATTAAAATTCAACGGAATAACATCACGGGCCATCTATCTACAATCAAACATAAACAAGCAAGATACTATCAGGTACTAAGTTTCATGATAAATTTAAGTTCAATTAATCATATTACTAAAGAACTCCCACTTAGATAGACATCTCTCTAATCCTCTAAGTGATCACGTGATCCAAATAACTAAACCATGTTCGATCATCACGTGAGATGGAGTAGTTTCATAGGTGAACATCACTATGTTGATCATATCTACTATATGATTCACGCTCGACCTTTCGGTCTCCGTGTTCTGAGGCCATATCTGTATATGCTTGGCTCGTCAAGTATAACCTGAGTATTCCGCGTGTGCAACTGTTTTGCACCCGTTGTATTTGAACGTAGAGCCTATCACACCCGATCATCACGTGGTGTCTCAGCACGAAGAACTTTCGCAATGGTGCATACTCAGGGAGAACACTTCTTGATAATTAGTGAGAGATCATCTTAAAAGGCTACCGTCAATCAAAGCAAGATAAGATGTATAAAAGATAAACACCACATGCAATCAATATAAGTGATATGATATGGCCATCATCATCTTGTGCTTGTGATCTCCATCTTCGAAGCATCGTCATGATCACCATCGTCACCGGCGCGGCACCTTGATCATCATGGTAGCATCATTGCCGTCTTGCCAATCTTATGCTTCCACGACTATCACTACCGCTTAGTGGTAAAGTAAAGCATCACAGCGCAATTGCATTGCATACAATAAAGCGTCAACCATATGGCTCCTGCCAGTTGCCGATAACTCAGTTACAAAACATGATCATCTCATACAATAAAATTTAGCATCATGTCTTGACCATATCACATCACAACATGCCCTGCAAAAACAAGTTAGACGTCCTCTACTTTGTTGTTGCAAGTTTTACGTGGTTGCTACGGGCTTAGCAAGAACCGTTCTTACCTACGCATCAAAACCACAACGATAGTTTGTCAAGTTGGTGCTGTTTTAACCTTCGCAAGGACCGGGCGTAGCCACACTTGGTTCAACTAAAGTTGGAGAAACTGACACCCGCTAGCCACCTTTGTGCAAAGCACGTCGGGAGAACCGGTCTCGCGTAAGCGTACGCGTAATGTCGGTCCGGGCCGCTTCGTCCAACAATACCGCCGAACCAAAGTATGAAATGCTGGTAAACAGCATGACTTATATCGCCCACAACTCACTTGTGTTCTACTCGTGCATATAACATCAACGCATAAAACCTAGGCTCGGATGCCACTGTTGGGGAACGTAGTAATTTCAAAATTTTCCTACGCACACGCAAGATCATGGTGATGCATAGCAACGAGAGGGGAGAGTGTGATCTACGTACCCTCGTAGACCGACAGCGGAAGCGTTATGACAACGCGGTTGATGTAGTCGTACGTCTTCACGGCCCGACCGATCAAGCACCGAAACTACGGCACCTCCGAGTTCTAGCACACGTTCAGCTCGATGACAATCCCTGGACTCTGATCCAGCAAAGTGTCGGGGAAGAGTTCCGTCAGCATGACGACGTGGTGACGATCTTGATGTTCTACTGTCGCAGGGCTTCGCCTAAGAACCACTACAATATTATTGAGGACTATGGTGGAAGGGGGCACCGCACACGGCTAAGAGAACGATCTTAGAGATCAACTTGTGTCTCTAGGGGTGCCCCCTGCCCCCGTATATAAAGGAGCCAAGGGGGGGGGGGTGCGGCCGACCCTAGGAGGAGGCGCGCAGGAGGACTCCTACTCCTACCGAGAGTAGGACTCCCCCTTTCCCTAGTTGGATTAGGACTTGGGGAAGAAGGAAGAGAGGGAAGAAAGGAAAGGGGGGACGCCGCCCCCCTCCTTGTCCAATTCGGACTTGTGGGGGGGGGAGGGGCGTGCGGCAGCCCCTAGGCCTCCTCTCCTCTTCCTCCACTAGGCCCATTAAGGCCCATTAGGTTACCGGGGGGTTCCGGTAACCTCCCGGTACTCCAGTAAAATGCCGATTTCACCCGGAACACTTCCGATGTCCAAACATAGGCTTCCAATATATCAATATTTATGTCTCGACCATTTTGAGACTCCTCGTCATGACTGTGATCATATCCGGGACTCCGAACTAACTTCGGTACATCAAAATATATAAACTCATAATGAAACTGTCATCGTAACGTTAAGCGTGTGGACCCTACGGGTTCGAGAACAATGTAGACATGACCGAGACATGTCTCCGGTCAATAACCAATAGCGGAACCTGGATGCTCATATTGGCTCCCACATATTCTACGAAGATCTTTTATCGGTCAGACCGCATAACAACATACTTTGTTCCCTTTGTCATCGGTATGTTACTTGCCCGAGATTCGATCGTCGGTATCTCAATACCTAGTTCAATCTCGTTACTGGCAAGTCTCTTTACTCGTTTCATAATACATCATCTCACAACTAACTTACTAGTTGCAATGCTTGCAAGACTTATGTGATGTGCATTACCGAGAGGGCCCAGAGATACCTCTCCGATAATTGGAGTGACAAATCCTAATCTTGAAATACGCCAACCCAACATGTACCTTTGGAGACACCTGTAGAGCTCATTTATAATCACCTAGTTACGTTGTGAAGTTTGGTAGCACACAAAGTGTTCCTCTGACAAACGGGAGTTGCATAATCTCATAGTCATAGGAACATGTATAAGTCATGAAGAAAGCAATAGCAACATACTAAACGATCGGGTGCTAAGCTAATGGAATGGGTCATGTCAATCACATCATTCTCCTAATAATGTGATCCCGTTAATCAAATGACAACACATGTCTATGGTTAGGAAACATAACCATCTTTGATTAACGAGCTAGTCAAGTAGAGGCATACTAGTGACGTTTAGTTTGTCTATGTATTCACACAAGTATTATGTTTGCGGATAATACAATTCTAGCATGAACAATAAACATTTATCATGATATAAGGAAATAAAATAATAACTTTATTATTGCCTCTAGGGCATATTTCCTTCAGCAAATGGTAAAACCAAGGTTGGCATTGCTGGAGGAGTTTTATTCAAGGCGAACTGTCAAGGGGTTCCCATTATAACCCAACCGCGTAAGGAACGCAAAATCCGGGAACATAACACCGATATGATAGAAACTAGGGCGGCAAGAGTGGAACAAAACACTAGGCAAAAGGCCGAGCCTTCCACGCTTTACCAAGTATATAGGTGCATTAAGATAACCAAGATAATATGGTGATATCCCAACAATAACAAATGTTCCACCCAGGAACGATCTCCAATATTCACCTGCAACTAGCAACGCTATAAGAGGGGCTGAGCAAAGCGGTAACATAGCCAATCAACGGTTTGCTAGGACATGGTGGGTTAGAGGTTTGACATGGCAATTTGGGAGGCATGATAAGAAAGTGGTAGGCATCGTAGCATAGGCATAGTAAAAGAGCGAGCATCTAGCAAGCAAAGATAGAAGTGATTTCGAGGGTATGATCATCTTGCCTGCAAAGTTCTCAGAGTTGACTTGATCCTCGTAAGCGAACTCAACGGGCTCCTCATTCACAAACTCGTCTCCCGGCTCTACCCAAACAAGACCAACAAGCAAACGTAACACAATCCACCACGTGCAATGCTCAAACAACATGATGCAAACATGGTATGATATGCGGGATGCGATATGTGATGCATATGCAAGATTTTACAAGGAATGATTGAACCTGACCTCAAATTGGAAATACAAGAGTGCCACTGGAAAGGTGAGGAGATTTCGGTTGAAATCGATATAAATATCACCGGAATCGGATGCACGGTTTGGAAATGGCAAGCAAAACAAATATGGCACCGGTCTGCGATAATCAGCAAGTGACCAACTAAATGCATCAAGATAAATATGCTATAGCACTCAAACATGACAACAAAATACATGGCAGGGATCCACTCATGATGCTTGACAAAAGATGAACACTGAGCTACGGCTCATTCATCCATTAACAGGTTCAAACAAGCATAGCAAAAGTGCAAATGATAACAGGTTTCAGACTTAGTGAAATTAACACGTCTGGAATTTAACATCAGGAAGCACAATTTAGAGCATGAAAATTACATGCTATAGGAACTTAACATGGAAAATCAAGGCATGGAATGAAGCTACTCAAAGCACTTAACAAAAGTCCCTTAGTGACCTTCAGCCAAAAGGGATGAGAAAATACAATTGCAAGCATGTGAACATGGCAAAAACATAAACAGATCTCAGACTTAGTGAAAAACTGGAGCATGCAAATCAGTTAATGAGTAGGCATGTTTACGAGCTCGATGCACTCACTACAGAACATGGCATGACAAACTAAGCATACACCCATCAAGAATACATGGCATAGAATCTAGACATGGCAAGAACAACAACATATCATGCACGGATCAATAGCAACATCCTCGGCAAAATCGCTAACAAGTCAACAATCTGCCAGGATTTACGAAATAGCAAAAGTAGAGCTCGATTGACTCAAGCTAGGGTGCTCCATAAATGCAAACAAAGACATGGATGGATATAGCACCACAATGTTAACAAATCATCCTTATTGATCATCCTGCAAAGAGGCACGGATCACTAGGAAACAACATGAACATATGGCATAACGACAAAAACGGAACAAGGACTTTGTGAAATTCGAAGTCCCTGAAATCAGCATTACTGATTACGCTACTTTGCAAGCTTGTGCTAGTCACCACAAATATCACAAAAATACATGGCAAGCACCTCTGTAAAGATGGCATGACATATAACAAAACACATGTAGATCTCAGGAGCATATCATGCACACATTAATCATGAAAAAAATGACAAATATCTATTTGATGAAACAGATCTGGCAAATTTACCACATAGCCCTCTTCCAACAGCATTTTGGGCATCAAGATGAGCTTAAATGAAAATGATGCAATGAGATGAAATGATGTACTCGTCGAGGCGAACATTTTGATCTGCTACACACGCAAATCGGAGCTACGGATGTAGAGATACGACATGATGAAGATTGCAAAAAAATAAGAGGAGAGGGGAAAGTCAACCGACTCCTGATCTGGATCTGGATCTGGCGAGTGCACTATTCACTGGAGCACGATTTCCGAGGTTCGCCGGAGGTGGAGGTCGGAGGTCGCCGGACTTGAAGCTTTGCCGGATCTGGAGGGGAGCTCGCCGGAGCGGCTCGCCGGCTGGAGCGAGAAGCGGCGGAGGGCGGCGCTCGGTGGCGGCGCGCGGGCGATGTTGCTTGCCGAGCGGCGGAGGAAGAGGCGAGGCGAGCGCGGCAGCTCTGGGCGGCTCCAGCGATGGAGCACGGCAGCGTCGGGCGGCTCGGGCCGCCGGAGAAGAGAGAGCCGGGTGGCTCTCTGCCTAGGCGCGGGCGGCGGGGTATCGGGCTGCGGGGGCCCTCCCCGGGCTTCGGCGGGCCGCGGGCGTCGGTGGGGAAGTGGGGACTGTCCAACACAATAGTGCAAAAGTGGCCGTTGGAGGTCACTTATGCTACGTAGACGCCGGTCGTCCAGCAGGTACCGGACGTTCGGACAGAAAAGTTGTACCGGACATCCGACAGGCGTCGATCGTCTGGTCATCAGAAAGTGCAGTAGTCTAACGCAGCAGTGAGGAAAGGAGCGCAAGAAGAGGACGTCCGACAAACATCGGTCGTCCGATGAATGGTCATCCGGAGCAGACGTAATTCCGTTAATATTGGTACTGTGAAGTGGCATCGGATGACTGGTAACCTACAGACGCTCGGAAGCCGGTCGTCCGGTGAGGGAGTCCTGGATTAAGGGGTCCTCGGGTGTCCGGGCTATGTAACATGGGCCGGACTGATGGGCTATGAAGATACAATATAGAAGACTTCCTCCCGTGTCCGGATGGGACTCTCCTTTGCGTGGATGGCAAGCTTGGCGTACGGATATGTAGATTCCTTCCTTTGTAAACCGACTCTGTACAACCCTAGGCCCCTCCGGTGTCTATATAAACCGAAGGGTTTAGTCGTACAGGCAATCATAATCATACAGGCTAGACTTCTAGGGTTTAGCCACAACGATCTCGTGGTAGATCAACTCTTGTAATCCTCATACTCATCAAGATCAATCAAGCAGGACGTAGGGTATTACCTCCATAAAGAGGGCCCGAACCTGGGTAAACATCGTGTCCCCTATCTCCTGTTACCATAGACCCTAGACGCACAGTTTGGGACCCCCCTACCCAAGATCCGCCGATTTTGACACCGACATTGGTGCTTTCATTGGGAGTTCCATTGCGTCGTCACCAGAAGGTTCGATGGCTCCATCAATCATCTACAACAATGCTGCCCTGGGGGAGGTTTTCCTCCCCTGTCAGATCTTTGTGTTTGGCGGCTTCGTACTGCGGGCCGACTCGCTTGGCCATCTAGAGCAGATCGACAACTACGCCCCAGGTCACCAGATTAGTTCTGGAAACTTGGATTATGTCGCTGACATCCGAGGAGACTTGATCTTCCAAGGATTCACGACCCCAACCTCCGCTCTGGCCTTTGATCCGGAGCGTGTCGCCAGGTTTGAGGACGGGATTTCTAAATCCGCCGGACTATCTGTGGCCACTAAGCCCAGTACGGGAGAACCAGAGGAAGCAGTGTCGCTGGCAACCATCACAAATCCATACTCTTCCCCGGACACTGGCTCCGAACTCTCGGAGTCCGCATCATGTGAGCTCCTGCCGTACTCCACGGATTCTCTTCCCCTGGCCAAACCTCGCCTTTAAGCGAGGCCCTGGACTTGATGCGATCCCTCGCCATTTCGAAGGATCAACGTCCGAACTACGCCCAACCCGGACTAGGGGCTGAGAACGGGGAATTTTATGTCCCACCCACCGCCCACTTCATTGCCACCGTCGAGGACTTAACTTACATGCTCAATTACGACTCCAAAGACATCGATGGTATGGACGATGATGCCGGAGAAGAGCAGGTCCAGAACCCGCCGTTTACTGGATGCTGGACGGCCACCTCTTCGTATGACGTGTACATGGTGGATACACCCAAAGAGGGTGACAGCGATAATGAGCAAAATCAAGTAGAGGATAAACCTCCCGAGGTACAACCAAAATGCCGACGACGCCGCTCTAAATCACGTCGGAGCAAAGACAACAATACCGACATGGGAGACAACAATACTCCGAACGATGCCGAAGACCAAGAAAACCCCGTCGAGCAAAACTCTGAACAAGACGATCAGGAGGATGGGCAAGTTAGCCCTGATGAACAGGCTGTAGACGAAGACTCGGAGGACAATAATTACCTTCCACTCTCCGAGGATGAGGTGAGCCTCGGCGACGAAGACTTTATCGTGCCTGAGGAACCTCTCGAGCAGGAGAGCTTTAAGCAACGACTAATAGCCACTGCAAGGAGTCTGAAAAAGAAACAGCAGCAACTTCAAGCTAATCAAGATCTACTCAACGACAGATGGACTAATGTCCTGGCAGCCGAGGAACACGGCCTCGTGTGCCCAACCAAAAGCTACTCGAAGCGTAAACTGCTACCTCAATTTGATGACGAGGCACTTGAGCCCGTACCAGCAACACGTAATGCGGCTGACCGACCACCACGTGGCCAGGACAAAACGGCAACTGTAGCCGAGCACCGGCCCATACTATCTCGCCGTAAAGGTAGAGACACAATGACTCGGGGATACACATACGACCTGCGGCAGGACCTAAAAAAAGAGCAGGTCCGACCAGGTCGATCTATGGATCGCGGGGGCGTGCCTTGACGCGCGACGACGGCTATCAAGCCAAACACGACAAGCATAATCACGCCCGGGCCAAAAGTCACAGACGGACCCCATCCGAACTACGTCACGACCTGGCCCAATATAGAGGCGCCGCACACCCCCTCTGCTTCACTGATGAAGTAATGGAGCATGAATTCCCAGAAGGGTTTAAACCCGTAAATATCGAATCATATGATGGAACAACAAATCCCATAGTATGGATTGAGGACTTTCTTCTCCATATTCATATGGCCCGCGGTGATGATCTTCATGCCATCAAATACCTCCCACTAAAACTCAAGGGACCAGCTCGGCACTGGTTGGACAGCCTGCCTGAAAACTCCATTGGCAGCTGGGAGGACTTGGAAGATGCCTTCCGCGACAACTTCCAAGGCACATATACGTCCGACCCCCGGATGCCGACGACTTAAGTCACATAGTTCAACATCCCAGAGAGTCAGCCAGGAAATCCTGGACAAGGTTCTTAACTAAAAAGAACCAGATCGTTGAATGCCCGAATGCTGAAGCCCTAGCAGCCTTTAAGCACAGCATCCGCGACGAATGGCTCGCCCGACACCTCGGCCAAGAAAAGCTGAAGTCCATGGCGGCCCTCACGGCACTTATGACCCGCTTTTGTGCGGGCGAAGATAGTTGGCTAGCCCGTAGCAATCATAATGCAAGCGAACCTGGCACCTCCGAACCTAAGAATAGCAACGACAAGCCCCGACGCAACAAGCATAAGCATCGAAACAATGGTGACAATACTGATGACACAGCGGTCAACGCCAGATTCAGTGGCTCCAAGTCCAGTCAGCGGAAGAAGCCATATAAAAGGATTAATTCAGGCTCTTCCAGCCTGGACTGCATACTCGATCGTCCATGTCAGATCCACGGCACCCCTGATAAACCAGCCAATCATACCCATCGGAGTTGTTGGGTCTTCAAACAGGTCGGCAAATTAAATGTTGAAGACAAGGAGATGGGTCGCAAAGCGAGAATGATGATGAGGAGCGCCGTCTGTTGAACGCGGGGGGACAGAAGAAGTGCTCCCCAGGTTAAAACGATGAACATGATATACGTTACTCATATCCCCAAGAGGGAGTGCAAACGTGCGCTCAGGGACGTCTATGCGATAGAGCCAGTTGCCCCAAAATTCAACCCATGGTCGTCCTGCCCGATCACTTTCGATCGCAGGGACCATCCGACCAGTATCCACCACGGCGGTTCAGCTACGCTGGTCCTTGACCTAATTATTGATGGATTCCACCTTACGCGAGTCCTCATGGATGGCAGCAGCAGCCTCAACCTGCTCTATCAGGATACAATTTGCAAAATGGGCATCGATCCATCAAGGATCAAGCCCACAAAAACTACCTTTAAAGGAGTAATACTAGGTGTAGAGGCCCGCTGCACGGGTTCAATCACATTGGAAGTTGTCTTCGGATCCCCGGACAACTTCTGAAGCGAAGAATTGATCTTCGACATCGTCCCCTTCCATAGTGGCTATCACACACTGCTTGGACGAACTGTATTTGCTCGATTCAATGCGGTGCCACACTATGCTTATCTCAAACTTAAGATGCCCGGACCACGCGGTGTCATAATAGTCAATGCAAACACGGAGCGCTCCCTCCATACGGAGGAGCACACCGCGGCCCTAACATCAGAACCTTAATCGGCGGCCAAGCTCCCGGACACTGTCAAACGAGTCCGGACTACTCTGCACCAGGACAGTCCAGCCCGTCAGGAGCTCAACTAGCAATTCGGCCTCCGTATCAGTCCCGACAAATGGCGGCGTACGTACCACGCGTACATAACTACACACTCAAAATACCATGGGTATAGACGGAGGTGTAACTTGATTGTGGTCCATCATACGGCTCCCACACATACTTTTCCTTTTCCTTTTTACTATTTTTAGTCTTTTCTTTCACAGGCCCCTCCTGATGGCCTGATCACCGGTCCTTTCGAAGGATAGATATACCAAGGCGGCAAGTAGTACAGACGTGTGGGGGAATCTCTAGATGTTCTTCTTGACGATCATTCTACCTGTTTTCAGGACCCGCATGCAGCTCCCCCTTGGTCTTGCAATGTTAAATAGCCCTGTTTCTTATCACACTATTTGTGCAAATACGCTTTGACGTATCAATCAAATTATAATGGACACAGTTTGCGGCCCAACTTACGTGGCACTAGCTTACTACTTCATTTTATTATTCTTATCGATTGCACCCGTACACTTCGGTACGCTTTGATTTGCCAGGGGCTCCATTGTGCCCCATACTACGACAACAAAGTCCGAACACTTTTTATAGTAAAGTTCGGCACCCCGATTTTTAGCATTATATGCATCAGCTCTGAATCATGTCTTTGGTCAATAGTTGGGTTACCCGACTCCTGTGCTTGCTACCATACGTTCTGTCCTATCGGCTAGGGTAGTAAAGGGAGAACTACTGCGATCGTGTTTCTGGTTTATCCGAGCAAACACCTCTGTAGAGAAAGCCGAAAACTGACTGTCATGATATGGTGAGAGTTGGTCAGCTATTCGGAGGTTACAAATCTTTTGCGATTTTTTTCCGCATTATGCAACGAGTCGGCCTTTACCCGATCGGGTGTCTACAACACCCTAGTCAGGATTAAATACTAACTAGGGGCTACGCCTACATTTCTATTGTCAAACCCTATGGCTAAGTCAGAGTGATAAAGCCACATAGTCTGATTGACTGGTTCGTTGTGCTAAACACCTCCTTCAAGGACCAAACTCTTGGCTCAAGAGTGTTTAGATTCCATCCCGAACACCCCCGTACTACCTATGTGGGTGCTGAAGCCGACGATTGGCCATCTCTCAGTTTTAACAAAACGGCTGCACAGGAGGTAAATTTTTTCAAACAATAAACATTATAGTACGTAACGGCTTTGTTTCATAATACATGGAGGGATAACATGAATGACTTCATTCAAAGATGATGTCTTTTGAACACTGGCCCTCTACAATGCGGGATCCCTTGAGGACATCATCAAAATACCGCTCGGGCATGCGGTGCTCCTTGCCCGCGGGCGGTCCCTCGGTAGCGAGCTTGATGACGCCCATCTTCGCCCACTACACCTTGACACGGGTGAAGGCCATCCGCGCACCTTCAATGCAGACCGACCGCTTGATGGCATCAAGCCGAGGGCAGGCATTGACCAGCCACTTCACGAGCCCGAAGTAGCTACTGGGTATGGCGTTGGCAGGCCATAGACGGATTATCAAATCCTTCATGGCCAGTTCGGCCACCCTATGCAGTTCGGTCAGCTGTTTCAGCTGATCGCTAAAGGGCACCGAATGCTCTGGCGCAAGGTAAAACTTCTCTGTTGAGCTCCCCTCTTCGGCTCGGAAGAATTCCGCGGCATCGGCAACACTGCGCAGCAGGTCTGCAAACGCCCCTAGAGAACTCCAAATCCGGGTCAGTAAGAGGAACCTTTTCTTCACATACTTGCTCTGGGCTTACCGCCATGATTTTTCTGGCCTCCTAGATTTCCTGGAGGGCACTCTGGGCTTCAACCTGGGCATCGTATGCGCTTTGGCGGGCCTTGGCAAGTTTGGACTCCTGGTCCGCAATATTGTGCTCCAAGGACACACATTTCTTCACGGCGTCCTGGAGCTCCTGCTGGACCTCACTAACCCCGGCCTCGTGTTTTTCACGAGCGGCTTGTTCTTTTGCCGCTCTCTCCTGGGCTTTGGCTAGCGCCTTCTTGAGGTTCTCCACCTCGGTCACGTCTCCCACAAAATATAATGGCACAATGGTCAACACAAATCATTCATACTTTCTAAATCTACACAAGGTCATTGCATACCTTAATGGTCTTCCAGCTATTTTTTCACGCGGCCGAGCTCTTCCTCGGTCTGCTCCAGACTCTGCTTCAGTCCGGAGACCTCAACCTCATGAGAGGTCATAGCCAGCAAAGACGCCTGTTTATTCACATAGACACATATGGTTAGTCTCCTGCAAAAATTAAGTTGATCCTCTCTCCTGTTTTTCTTTTCGAACACCGGACAGTGTCTCAGGGGCTATTGTCTATACTATGACATTCCTTTTGCATAAATTGTGTTTTCATACCTCAAAGCCTGTTAGAAGGCTTGTGCAGGCTTCGGTCAGTCCACTCTTTGCGGACCGAATCCTCTCAACCACTGTACCCATGAGGGTACGGTGTTCCTCAACAATGGAAGCACTTCGTAGCGCTTCTAGTAGAGTATCCGGTGCCTCTGGATGGACAGAGGTCATCGGTGGGATCGGTGCACCTCCTTCTTTCGAAGGAGGCTGCTTGCTGGATTCCGGAGCCGTATAGGTCTCCGGACTTGTGTTCGGCTGGGGGCCGGATTAGATATGGCCCCCATCGCCAGTCTCCATGGGGATTTGCTCCCCCATTTGTCCGGCGGCCGAGGGTTCACCCTCTTGCGCCACCCTGAAGGCCTCCTGCATCTCTCCCTGGCCTAGGGAGATCCTTTGGGATAGCACCTCAGTGTCATCCATGGCCTTGGGAGAAGAGGCCACCGGAAGGGACCCGCTGTCCTTCACCTTCGGATCCAGCGAATTCCCCGAAGATGAGGATCGCTGGAGGTCGGAACGAGCCGGACTGCAGCGCATAATTCAACATGTTAAAACCATGAAGTAAAGGAGCTGGATATATGTGTGCGTATTTGAGTACTTACGATTCAGCCAGGGGCTTATCCCTGGGGTGCCACTCGGAGCTGCTATCGATGTCGCACGTGGAGTTGTCCGTGGAGGAGACCTTCCCCTTCTTGGACGCCTCTGCCTCTAGATGCGTGGAGGCCACCCTTTTCTTCCTCCCCCTCCGGGAGAGTTGCTTTCCTCCTCCTCCTCGTCGTCCTCGGTGTGGGAGGAGTGGATCTCGGCATCTTCGGACGTCACGTCCGAAGTGCCCTTACGACGGAGACCACTCCTGGTCTCCTTGGCCTTCTTCTTGGCCTGCTTCTCCGGTGCTTGGTAGGGCGCCGGGAACCAGCATCTTTGTCAGAAGAGGGATTGCTGGGTTTTCGGGCAGCGGAGCCGGACACTGGATCCGCTCCGCCTTCTTTGTCCAGCCCTGAAAAAGTAAATTGGGAAGCTTAGGTGTCTTCCTTGAGTATGCAAGTAAAGGATACACCTTGAAATACGAAAAACTTACCGAAGTGGCGGGATGGGCCAGGTCGTGCCCGCGGTTCTCAGTCGTCGCTGACCATGTCTCGTTGGCCTTGAAGAGCACCTTCCAGATGTCCTCGCGCGTAGTGCCGAAGAACTGTTGCAAGGTCTGGTTCTTGGCCAGATCGAACTCCCACAAATGGAAAGTCCGGCTTTGGCATGGAAGGATCCGGCGAGCAAGCATCACCTGGATCACATTGACAAGCTTGATGTTCTTGTCCACCATGCTCCTGATGCACATCTGAAGCGCTGTTAGCTCGTCCAATGAAGACCAGTCCAGGACCTTCTCTAGCCAGAGGTGAGCTGCATCGGGGCGCCGGACTGGAATTCGGGAGCCGCGGCACAGGTGGCGTCGCGAGGCTCTGTGACGTAGAACCATTGCTGTTGCCACCCTTTGACGGTCTCCATGAAGGTACCTTTGGGCCATGTGACATTGGGCATCTTGCTCACCATAGCTCCTCCGCACTCTGCGTGTTGACCACCGACCACCTTCGACTTCACATTGAAGATCTTTAACCACAATCCGAAGTGGGGTGGTATGCGGAGGAAGGCCTCGCACATGACAATAAATGCTGAGATATTGAGGAAGGAGTTGGGGGCCAGATCGTGGAAATCTAGCCCGTAGTAGAACATGAGTCTGCGGATGAATGGGTGGAGAGGGAATCCCAATCCGTGGACGAAGTGGGGGATGAATACCACCCTCTCATGGGGATCCGGGGTGGGAATGAGCTGCGCCGTTATTGGAAGCCGGCGGGCGATTTCCTTGGCTAAGTACCCGGCCTCCCAGAGCTTGGTGATGTCCTTCTCCTTGACGGAGGAAACCATCCACTTGCCCTGCGCTCCAGATCCGGACATGGCTGGAGAGCTTTTTTGAGGTGGAAAGGATGGAAGCTTGGGCGCTGGAGCTCGAGAATGGATGGGCAGAGAGAAAGAAGGTATGGGTGAAAAGATGAAACCCTTATCCCTTTATAATGGCTGCGAATATCAAGCGCCTCCCCAGTCGCCTTAAAATGCACCTATTCCCCAAGGACCATGCAGACGGCGCGGTTGGATTACCCACGCACGTATTGATGAGAATCCCGCAATAAGGGGAAACGATCTCTGCTTTGACAAGACGTGCCAATAAAACCGCATCTTGAAACATGGAGTGGGAGGCTAAAAAACGGTTTGAAATAATGACCGGGCAGTGATGTGATGTCACACTACAAAAGTTGTTAGTGGATTGGACTCGTAAAATATTATACTCTCTGCGTGTGTGTGTGGTACTGGTTTTGCAGAGCCGGACATGTTTTCGATGTTCAAAGGTTGTTTTGGAGTATTCAGAGGAGGAACCCGCCTTGCAATGCCGAAGACAATCTGCGCGCCGGACTCATCGTTATTGAAGCCTGGTTCAGGGGCTACTTAGGGAGCCCTGGATTAAGGGGCCCTTGGGCGTCCGGGCTATGTAACATGGGCTGGACTGATGGGCTATGAAGATACAAGACAGAAGACTTCCCCCCGTGTCTGGATGGGACTCTCCTTTGCGTGGATGGCAAGCTTGGCATACGGATATGTAGATTCCTTCCTTTGTAAACCGACTCTGTACAACCCTAGGCCCCTTCGGTGTGTATATAAACCAGAGGGTTTAGTCCATAGAGGCAATCATAATCATACAGGCTAGACTTCTAGGGTTTAGCCACAACGATCTCGTGGTAGATCAACTCTTGTAATCCTCCTACTCATCAAGATCAATCAAGCAGGACGTAGGGTATTACCTCCATAAACAGGGCCTGAACCTGGGTAAACATTGTGTCCCCTGACTCCTGTTACCATCGACCCTAGACGCACAGTTTAGGACCCCCTACCCGAGATCCGTCGGTTTTGACATCGACATCCGAAAGGACAAGAAATCCGAGAATTTCTATACTGTAACGAGCCACCGGACATCCGGAGAGCAACGGTTGTCCGGAGAGCAGTGAAGCACCGGACGTTCGGCCAATGGCAGAGGCCAAACAACACAACCAGGAAGAGAACTCCTCTGAGAGATTTTTCCTATATTTTGGGAAAATCTTTTGTGAGAACCAGTGATCCCCTCTTAATAGTGTGGGATCCCTATACTCAAAGAAAAAGGAAAACATAGAAAGATATACAGCTCTGTGTCTTGTTACTCCTTCCTTTGAGTATCTTGAATATGTCAGTTATGATCCACACTATACTCTTTTGGGAACTAAACCTGAGATGCACTTGACAGAAATGATTAGTTCCCTATATGTATGTTGTCAACAATATCAAAATATGATTAAGGACATGATTGCGCCTGGCAGAGGGGTGGAGCCAGCTTCGGGAGGCAACGAAGCTCGACTGCCAACGAGACAAGGTGGCGCAGGCGCAACACGAGCAACTTGCCAAAGATGCCTAGTCATCCCTTACGAAGGCTCTTGAGGACGCCCAGGAGGCCAAGCGGTAGCGGGAGGAGGCCAATGCTTGATACTTCTCCAACATATCTGTTGATTATTGCATGTTGTTATATTATCATTCATGGATGTTTTACAATCATTTTATAGCAACTTTATATCATTTTCTAGGACTAAACTATTGACATATTGCCCAGTGCCAATTGTTGTTTTTTGCTTGTTTTTTTACTTTGCAGACAATCAATACCAAATGGAATCTGAACGAAGTGAAACTTTTTGGAGTTTTTTGGGACCAGAAGACATTCGGTGGGCCAAAGAAGTACCAGAGGGGGATCTGAGGGGAGCACAACCAACCAACCCACCTCGATGGCCTCCCGCACCGCCTCTTCACCCTATAGATACCCAAATATTCCAGAAACCCTAGGGGAGTCGACGAAACACAATTCCAGTCGCCGCTAGGTCCAGAACCACGAGATCCAATTTAGACACCATCACAGAGGGGTTCATCATCCTCATTGGTGCCTCTCCGATGATGCGTGAGTAGTTCATCATAGACCTATGGGTCCGTAGGTAGTAGCTAGATGGATTCCTCTCTTATTTTTGATTCCCAAAATGGTCTCTTGGAGATCTATTTGATGTAACTCTTTTTGTGGTGTGTTTGTTGGGATCCGATGAACTTTGAGTTTATGATCAGATCTATATCCATGAATATTATTTGAGTCTTGTTTTGATCTCTTATATGCATGATTATTTATAGCCTCGTATTTCTTCTTTGAATCTTTGGTTTAGGTAGGCCAACTAGATTGATTTTTCTTGCCATGGGAAGAGGTGCTTTGTGATGGGTTCGATCATGCGGTGTTCTTTCCCAGTGACAGAAGGGGCAGCAAGACACGCATGTATCGTTGCTATTAAGGATAACAAGATGGGGGCTATTCCTACATGAATATATCTCATCTAAATCATGTCATCGTTCTTATTGCATTACTCCGTTTGTCCATGAACTTAATACACTAGATGCATGCTGGATAGCGGTCGATGTGTGGAGTAATAGTAGTAGATGCAGGCAGGAGTCGGTCTACTAATCTTGGACGTGATGCCTATATATTTATCATTGCCTTGGATATCGTCATAACTATTCGATCTTCTATCAATTTCCCAACAATAATTTGTTTACCCACCGTGTGCTATTTCTTGAGAGAAGCCACTAGTGAAATCTACACCCCCTGAGTCTATTCTCTATCATATTTGCTTTGAGATATATTTTTATTTGCTCTTGTTTTCAGATCTATTATTCCAAAAACCCAAAAATACTTTGCTGCAATTTTTATTTGCATATTTTATTTCACATTTTATCTAGATCTATTTATCCAATCTATCACAAATTTATCCCATCAACTTGACAATTTCTCGTGCCATTACCCGTAGAGCGATTGACAACCCCTCATAAGCGTCGGGTTGCAAGTATTTGTTCTTTGTGTGCAGGTAACGTTTACATAGTGTTGCTTAGTTCTCCTACTCGATTGATAACCTTGGATTCATAACTGAGGGAAATACCTACCATAGTTGTACTGCATCATTCCTTCCTCTTTGGGGAAATATCGACACAGTCTCAAGCGACATCAACACTTACGCGAAGACACTCCAGGAGCAGGCCGCCTCACGTGAGCGCCAGCTCAAGACACGGGAGGAGGTTTCGGAGGCCCGCGAGGGCTGGCTCACGTCCCACGAAGCTAAGCTCCCGAACCACGAGGAGGAGATCCATAGGCACCAGGAGGCAGTTGCCTCCCGTGAGGCGAATGCCGAGACTTTGGGAACGCGAGCTCGCGACCTCCGCTTCCGTGTAGGAGGAAGAGCGGGACCACCTGTTGGCGGCTGCCAGGACACTCTCGACGAGTAGAGGAGGCTTGCGGCCAAGCGGGACGGGCTCCAGGGCGAGGTCGATGACCTCAGAAGCAGCTAATAGAGGCGGACACCACCATCGAGGAAGCGTGCCGCGACCTGCTGACTGATGTCTGCTAGACTACGTCGGTATTTCCCCAAAGAGGAAGGGATGATGCAGCACAACGATGGTAGGTATTTCCCTCAGTGATGAGACCAAGGTTATCGAACCAGTTTGAGAACCAAGCTACACTACATAAACAACACATGCACACAAATAACGAATACTCGCAACCCAACGTGTTAAAGGGGTTGTCAATCCCTTTCAGGTAACGGTGCCACAAATTGGCAAACGGACATGATAAAAATATGATAGATGGGATAAATAGATCTCAAATAAAATAAATTGCAGCAAGGTATTTTTGTTTTCTGGTTTAATAGATCTGAAAATAAAACCAAAGGAAAATAGATCACAAAGGCAAATATATTAAGGAAGAGACCTGGGGCCGTAGTATTCACTAGTGGCTTCTCTCGAGAAAAATAGCAAACGGTGGGTGAACAAATTACTGTTGGGCAATTGATAGAATTTCAAATAATCATGACGATATCCAGGCAATGATCATTATATAGGCATCACGTCCAAGATTAGTAGACTGACTCTTTCCTGCATCTACTACTATTACTCCACACATGGACCGCTATCTAGCATGCATCTAGTGTATTAAGTTCATGGAGAAACATAGTAATGAAATAAGAATGATGACATGATGTAGACACGATCTATTTATGTAGAAATAGACCCCATCTTGTTATCCTTAATGGCAACGATGCATACGTGTCGGTTCCCCTTCTGTCACTGGGATCAAGCGCCGTAAGATCGAACCCATCACAAATCACCTCTTCCTATTGCAAGATAAATAGATCAAGTTGGCCAAACAAAATCCAAATATCAGAGAAGAAATACAAGCCTATAAGCAATCATGCATATAAGAGATCAAAGAAGACTCAAATAACTTTAATGGATAAAAAGAGATATATCTGATCATAAACTCAAAGTTCATCGGATCCCAACAAACACACCGCAAAAGAATTACATCATATGGATCTCCAAGAGACCATTGTATTGAGAATCAAACGAGAGAGAGGAAGCCACCTAGCTACTAACTACGGACCCGAAGGTCTACAAAAGACTACTCACGCATCATCGGGGGCACCAATGGACATGATGAACCCCTCCGTGATGGTGTCTAGATTGGATCTTGTGTTTCTAGAACTTGCGGCGGCTGCAATTGATTTTCGTCGACTCCCCTAGGGTTTCTGGAATATTGGGGTATTTATAGAGTAAAGAGCCAGTCTGGGGGGCACCCAAGGTGGGCACAACCCACCAGGGCGCGCCTGGGCCTCCAGGCACACCCTGGTGGGTTGTGCTCCCCTCGGAGCACCCCCAGGCACTTCTCTGACCCATTGGATGTTTTCTGGTCCAAAAAAATCCACAAAAAATTTCGCTGCGTTTGGAATCCGTTTGATATTGATTACCTGCGATGTAAAAAACATAAAAAACAGGAACTGACACTTGGCATTATGTCAATAGGTTAGTACCAAAAAATGATATAAAATGACTATAAAATGATTATAAAACATCCAAGGATGATAATATAACAGGATGGAACAATAAAAAATTATAGATACGTTGGAGACGTATTAGCATTCCCAAGCTTAATTCTTGCTCGTCCTCGAGTAGCTAAATGATAAAAACAGAATTTTTCATGTGGAATGCTACCTAACATGTCATCTCATATTCTTTTCTTTATAGCATGGATATTTTGACTTTTATATGATTCAAAGCAATAGTCTAGTTTTGACATGAGACTTAAATACTCAAGCATATCAACAAGCAACCATGTATTTTAAAATATCAACGCTAAAATAAGTTATCCCTAGCCCATCATGCTCAATCATTGATCCATTCATGAAACACACTCGCATATTAGCTACACCCAATGCTCAAGTACGATCGTAGTGCCCCCTAGTTGGTGCTTTATAAGAGAAGATGGAGACTCAAATTAAAAATAAAAATTGCATAAAGTAAAAGAAAGGCCCTTCATAGAGGGAAGTAGGGATTTGTAAGGAGCCAGAGCTCAAAGCGAAAAACATAGAGATAAAAACATTTTGGGAGGCATGCTTTTCCTGTCAACGAGAACGATCGAGAAGTTCCTAATACTTTCCATGCTAGATATATCATAGGCGGTTCCCAAACAAAAATTAAAGTTTACTCCTTTTTCCACCATACTTTCACTTTCCATGGCTAGCCGTATCCACGGGTGCCTTCCATACCAACACTTTCCAAGGAATTTATTATTTGACAACATAAAGTAAATTCATTTTTCATTTCATGACTGGGCTTCCCTAATACCTTTGCCTTACTCTCGTGCCATGACAAGTGAATAATCACTCATCATGAGAATAACATAGCTAGCATGGAAATATATTAGCCACCCCCTACCAATTCATGAGCGGTACGGGCACACAAAAGAGAAATTTATTTTGAAAATTAGAGATGGCACATGCAAATTTGCTTAGAACGACAAAAGAATACCGCATATAGGTAGGTATGGTGGACTCATGTGGCAAAACTGGTTTAAAGGATTTTGGACGCACAAGTAGTGATCATACTTAGTGCAAAATGAAGGCTAGCAAAAGATTCAGAAGCGACCAACCAAGAAACGAATAATCTCATAAGTGAGCATTGAGCATAATTAACACCGAATAATGCACCACAAGTAGGATGTAATTTCATTGCATAACTATTGACTTTCATGCTTGCATAGGGAATCACAAACCTTAACACCAATATTCTTACTAAAGCATAATTACTCATCAACATGACTCACATATCACATCATCATATCTCAAAACTATTACAAGGAATCAAGTTTATTTTGTCCAATGATCTTCATGAAAGTTTTTATTGTATCCTTCTTGGATAACTTTGGAACTAATTTTCATGTGTTGCTTTTGATAAGCTCAAACAAATACAAGTGAAGATCATGAGCATAATATTTCTTTCTCTCAAATTAATTTAAGTGAAACAAGATAGAATTTCTTAAAAAAAATTACTAACTCTCAAATAAATCTAAGTGAAGAAAGACACCATTTCTTCAAAAATATTAAATCACGCCGTGCTCAAAAATATATAAGTTAAGCACTAGAGCAATTCCATAGCTCATAAAGATTTAAGTGAAGCATAAAGAGCAATACTAAAAAGTCATGGCATAATTTTGGCTCTCTCAAATAGGTGTGTCCAGCAAGGATTCAATACTTAAAACAAAAAGCAAAACAAGCAAAGACTCATATCATACAAGACGCTCCAAGCAAAACTCATAGTATGTGACAAATAAAAATATAGCTTCGAGTAAAATACCAATGGTCGTTAGAAGAAAGAGGGGATGCCACTCATGGCATCCCCAAGCTTAGTTGCTTGCTTCTCTTTGGATAATAGTGTCGGATGCCGTGGGCATCCCCAAGCTTAGGATATTCTTACTCCTTATTCCTTCATCCATTGTAACATCACCCAAAACTTGAAAACTTCAATCACACAAAACTCAACAAAACCTTCGTGAGATCCGTTAGTATAAGAAAACAAATCACTACTATAAGTACTATTGCAAACCAATTCATATTTTATTTTTGCATTATATCTACTGTATTCCAATTTTTCTATGGCAAAAACTCATCAAAGAAAACCATAGAATTATCAAAACAAGCACATAACGCAAAGAAAACAGAATCTGTCAAAACAGAATAATCTGTAGCAATCTGGGTATTTGGAATACTTCTGTAACTAAAAAAATTCTGGAAAATTAGAACGACTTGAGCAATTTGTATATCTGAAAAAAGAACTGGTATTTTATCACGCTTCTGTTAAAAATGAAAATTATTTTTGTGAGTGCGAAAGTTTCTGTTTTTCAGCAAGATCAAGTCAACTATCACCCAAGAAGATCCTAAAGGCTTTACTTGGCATGAACACTACTTAAAACACAAAAAACACAATCATAACAGTATCATAATTGTGCTAGCACTCAAGAACAAGAAGCAAAAAGCAAAAATAAATTTTATTCATTGGGTTGCCTCCCAACAAGCGCTATTATTTCACACCCCTAGCTAGGCATAAAGCGAGGATCTAAGTTTTGTCATCCGTTGTTTTGGCAACTTTAAGGGCTTTCTCAAACCCGGGAGGCTCTTTGCGCTTCCCTAAATTCTCAGGAAAAGAAACCATCTTTAGATCTAAAATATCCAATCGCTTATTACAGACAGTAATCAAGGTATTCATGCGATTGATGCTACCATTAAGATGTTTGAGGGGTTCGTTATATTTTTGCAATTCAACCATATTTGTGCAAATCACCGAGTTTGTCCAACATTTGAACTCCCTCAGGGGTGAAAGAAAACCCCTTCTTTGGTGGTGGAACTCCCAAAATTCCTTCTAAGCTTTCATAGGCAGCATTAGCATCAACCTCAATAAAATTCCCTTTAGCGGCAAATTCTAAGAGTTGTCTATGATGCAAAACCAATCCTATATAAAAATTACGAAGCAAGATCGTTGTGTCTCCCTTTAAATTACAAACACGAAAGGATTCCATAAGCCTATACCAAGCATCTTTCAAATTTTCTCCTTGTCGTTGCTTGAAGTATAGAACTTCAAAATCTTGTGACAAAGGAGGAGTAAACACGCTAGCCATTAAGACTAGAAAGCAAAAACACGGATAGATCCGGTAAGAAAATGGCAAACGAAAAAGAGGGCGAATAAAACAGCAATTTTTTGTGAAGTAGGGGAGAGGGAAACGAGAGGCAAATGGCAAACAATGTAAATTGCAAGGAGATGAGATTTGTGATTAGGAACCTAGTAGATGTTGATGATGTCTCCCCGACAACGGCGCCAGAAATTCCTTTTGATGTCTGCTAGACTACGTTAGTATTTCCCCAAAGAGAAAGGGATGATGCAACATAGCGATAGTAGGTATTTCCCTCAGTGATGAGACCAAGGTTATCGAACCAGTAGGAGAACCAAGCAACACTACATAAACAACACCCGTACATAAATAACAAATACTCGCAACCCGACGTGTTAAAGGGGTTGTCAATCCCTATTGGGTACTAGCGCAAGAAATTGGCAAACAGACATGATAAAAATATGATATATGGGACAAATAGATCTTGAATAAAATAAATTGCAGCAAGGTATTTTTGTATTTTTGGTTAATAGATCTGGAAATAAAAGAAAAGGAAAATAGATCGCAAAGGAAAATATATTCAGGAAGAGAACCGAGGCCGTAGTTTTCACTAGTGGCTTCTCTCAAGAAAAATAGCAAACGGTGGGTGAACAAATTACTGTTGGGCAATTGATAGAACTTCAAATAATCATGACGATATCCAGGCAATGATCATTATATAGGCATCATGTCCAATATTAGTAGACCGACTCCTGCATGCATCTACTACTATTACTCCACACATCGACCGCTATCCAGCATGCATCTAGTATATTAAGTTCATGGAGAAACAGAGTAATGCAATAAGAACGATGACATGATGTAGACAAGATCTATTTATGTAGAAATATACCCCATCTTGTTATCCTTAATGGCAATGATGCATACGTGTTGGTTCCCTTTTGTCACTGGGATCAAGCACCGTAAGATCGAACCCCTCACAAAGCACCTCTTCCCATTGCGAGACAAATAGATCAAGTTGGCCAAACAAAACCCAAATATCGGAGAAGAAATACGAGGCTATAAGCAATCATGAATCATGCATATAAGAGATCAAAGAAGACTCGAATAACTTTAATAGATAAAAAGAGATAGATTTGATCATAAACTCAAAGTTCATCTGATCCGAACAAACACACCGCAAAATAATTAAATCATATGGATCTCCAAGAGACCATTGTATTGAGAATCAAACAAGAGAGAGGAAGCCATCTAGCTACTAACTACAACCCCGTAGGTCTATAAAAGACTACTCACGCATCATTGGAGAGGCACCAATGGACATGATGAACCCCTCCGTGATGGTGTCTAGATTGGATCTGGTGTTTCTGGAACTTACGGCAGCTGGAATTGATTTTCGTCGACTCCCCTAGGGTTTCTGGAATATTGGGATATTTATAGAGTAAAGATGTGGTCCGGGGGCACCTGAGGTGGGCACAACCCACCAGGGCGTGCCTGGGCCAGGCGCTTCTCTGGCCCACTGGATGTCTTCTGGTCCAAAAAAATCCACAAAAAGTTTCGCTGCGTTTGGATTCCGTTCGATATTGATTACCTGCGATGTAAAAAACATGCAAAAAACAACAACTGGCACTTGGCACTATGTCAATAGGTTAGTACCAAAAATGATATAAAATGATTATAAAACATCCAAGAATGATATTATAACAACATGGAACAATAAAAAATTATAGATACGTTGGAGACGTATCATTGACCCAGGCGACGACACAACTCTTCAGCAACATTCTATGCCTCGACGACCGCTTCAACTTCGGGCAGGTGGTGGCCCTTGTTCTGGCAGAGCTGCGCGAAGCCCTTGGAGAGGCTGTGAAGGAGCACGTGGTCGGCTTCGTCAGGCTGTACGCCTTCGAGCCTGAGGTCAATGGCGACGGCGGTGAGCCCACTCACGACAATGGTGAGAGCAGTGATGGTGGCACCTTATGCGCCTAAATTCTCTCTTTATTTGTACTCCCTCCGGTCCTTTTTACTCTACGTATAAGAATTGTCTAAAGTCAAGCTTCATAAAGTTTGACCATATTTATATGAAAAAATATTAATATCTACAATACTAAATTTATACGATATGAAAACTAAAGTCATGACGCATCTAATGTTGTTGATTTTCACATTCTTAATGTTGGTATTTTTCTCTATAAATTCGGTCAACGTTTACGAGGTTTGACTTCAGACAAACCTTATATGCGAATTAAAAGGAACCAGAGGAAGTAATAGATTAGGTATGGCCGCGTGGGGGCGTGAAGACATTCATATGGCACTTCTGTTTTAAGCACTTAATGATTCATGTAGTTTCGTTTCCCTCCCGAGGCCCTTATTTCCTTTACATTGCCTTCGTGCCTTGTGTCGTTGGGACCCAACCCCCGAGGCGGGCTACAACCGTCGCTGGTATGCCTGGAGCTTGCGCTCAGCAAGGCCAGATGGTGTAGGGCTCTTAGGTCCGGTAGGATTCCCTGTTGCGCGATGCTTAGGGTCCTCTCCCTTGACGTGCAGGCGGCTCGTGCTAGGGAAATCAGGACGGCTCGAGAGAGAAACGAGAGGGAGAGAACCCGAGGGGTGTGATACGTCTCCAACGTATCTATAATTTTTGATTGCTCCATGCTATATTATCTACTATTTTGGATGTTTATGGGCTTTATTATACACTTTTATATCATTTTTGGAACTAACCTATTAACCCAGAGCCCAGTGCCAGTTTCTGTTTTTTTACCTTGTTTTAGGGTTTCGAAGAAAAGGAAAACCAAACGGAGTCCAATTGACCTGAAACTTCACGGAACCCATTTTTGGAAGGAAAGAAGCCCAGGAGACTTGACATGCATGTAAGGGAAGCTTCGAGGAAGCCACGAGGTAGGGGGGCGCGCCCACCCCCTGGGCGTGCCCTCCACCCTCGTGGGCCCCTCGTGGCTCCCCCGACGTACTTCTTCCGCCTATATATCTCCATATACCCTAAAAACATCCGAGAGCACAATAGGTCGGGAGTTCCGTCGCCAGAAGCCTCCGTAGCCACCGAAAGCCAATCTAGACCCGTTCCGGCACCCTGCCGGAGGGGGAATCCCTCTTCGGTGGCCATCTTCATCATCCTGGTGCTCTTCATGACGAGGAGGGAGTAGTTCTCCCTCGGGGCTGAGGGTATGTACCAGTAGCTATGTGTTTGATCTCTCTCTCTCTCTCTCGTGTTCTTGAGATGGTACGATCTTGATGTATTGCGAGCTTTGCTATTATAGTTGGATCCTATGATGTTTTCTCCCCCCTCTACTCTCTTGTAATGGATTGAGTTTCCCCTTTGAAGGTATCTTATCGGATTGAGTCTTTAAAGATTTGAGAACACTTGATGTACGTCTTGCCGTGCATATCTGTGGTGACAATGGGATACCACGTGATTCACTTGATGTATGTTTTGGTGATCAACTTGCGGGTTCCGCCCATGAACCTATGCATAGGGGTTGGCACATGTTTTCGTCGTGATTCTCCGGTAGAAACTTTGGGGCACTCTTTGAGGTTCTATGTGTTGGTTGAATAGATGAATCTGAGATTGTGTGATGCATATCGTATAATCATACCCACGGATACTTGAGGTGACATTGGAGTATCTAGGTGACATTAGGTTTTTGGTTGATTTGTCTCTTAAGGTGTTATTCTAGTACGAACTCTAGGGCTGTTTGTGACACTTATAGGAATAGCCCAACGGATTGATTGGAAAGCATAACTTTGAGGTGGTTTCATACCCTACCATAATCTCTTCATTCGTTCTCTGCTATTAGTGACTTTGGAGTGACTCTTTATTGCATGTTGAGGGATAGTTATGTGATCCAATTATGTTATCATTGTTGAGGGAACTTGCACTAGCGAAAGTATGAACCCTAGGCCTTGTTTCACCGCATTGCAATACCATTTATGCTCACTTTTACCATTAGTTACCTTGCTGTTTTTATATTTCCAGATTACAAAAACTATTGTCTACTATCCATATACCACTTGTATCACCATCTCTTCGCCGAACTAGTGCACCTATACAATTTACCATTGTATTGGGTGTGTTGGGGACACAAGAGACTCTTTGTTATTTGGTTGCAGGGTTGCTTGAGAGAGACCATCTTCATCCTACGCCTCCTACAGATTGATAAACCTTAGGTCATCCACTTGAGGGAAATTTGCTACTGTCCTACAAACCTCTGCACTTGGAGGCCCAACAACGTCTACAAGAAGAAGGTTGTATAGTAGACATCAAGCTCTTTTCTGGTGCCGTTGCCGGGGAGGTGAGTGCTTGAAGGTATAACTTTAGATCTTGCAATCGAGTCTTTTAGTTTATTGTTTTATCACTAGTTAGTCTATAAAAGAAAACTATAAAAAAATGGAATTGAGTTTGTCTCATACGCTTCACCTTTTTAATATCTTTCGTGAGTATGATGGAAAGGATAATTGTGCTCAAGTGCTAGAAGAAGAAATCTATAAAATGTTTGGCACTAAATATTTTAATGATGAGCATGATTGCAATGTTGTTAGTATGAATTCTTTGAATATCCATGATACTAATGATGATTGCACTAGTTATGATATCTCCTATAAACATGTCAATTTTTGTGGAGTGCATTGGGTTTGCATGTATACATCAAATAGGGAAGATAGATATTGCAAGAGGCATAAGTATTTAGAAACTAAATTGTTGCAAGAAAGTCTTGATGAATGTGCTGAAAATTTAAATTATATTGGCCATACTTGTGAGCTTTGTAATGAACATGACCATTTCAATACCCAATGCAAATTGTTTCATGCTCGTATCGTGTCCAAAAATTGTGATGACTTGATTTCCCTTGCACATCATAATGAACTTAGTTTTCTTATGAGTTACAAGAATGAAATGTATAACTAATTATCTTCCAGAATTTTCCCGTTATAAACTTCTTGGATTTGATCTAGAGGAAATTTATATCTATTGTGCGGTGAATTGCATTGAAAACCCTTATATTGCCAATTACGTAAAGAAAAGAAAACAAATAGAAGATGAAGAGAATGCTAATGAAAGGGAAAAGGCTTCCCAATACCCTCCTATTATTTCTTATGATGAGTCAGGTAATGAGGAGGAGCCTCCTATTCAACCAATCTCATTAATAAGGAGCTCCAAAAAGAGGATTGAACCCACACAGGATGTGGTGAAGAAGAAGAAAAGAAAAAGGAAGAGAGGTAAGAAGATATCTCTCCCAAATAATGTTGCTCCTATTACTATTTTGTCTCATGAAAATATAATTGTGGAAGATAATGATACTTCTTATGATCTTGAAAATCTTTTTGGCACTTGCTTGGAAGAATATTATAATTGCTATACTATTGGTGCTATCCATACTATTAATTATGAGAGTGATTATGCTTATGATATGAAAAGGCCCAAGCTTGGGGATGCTATGTTTGATGAAGATGATGTTTTTGAGAATATATTTGCTGAAATTAATGTTTGTCCTAAGCTTGGGGATGCTACGTTTAATGAAGATGATATTTTTAGTCTCCCAAGTTTTGATATGCAAATTTATAATGATGATAGCATGCCTCCTACTTATGATGATTATTGTGATGATACTTATGCTATAAAAAGTAGTTATTATATTTATAAAACTTGCCATGATTATGGTTACCCCTTTTCTTAACATTACTCTTTTAATGTGGAAACAATTTATAGTATTCGAGTCTCTTATGATACTCCCACTATTCCGAATGAGAACAATTTTGCTTATGTGGAGAGTAGTAAATTTTCTATGTTTATAGATCATGAAAAGAATGATTTAGGTGATGGTTATATTGTTGAATTCATTCATGATGCTACTGAAAATTATTATGAGGGAGGAATATATGCTTGTAGGAATTGCAATAATATCAAGTTTCCTCTCTATGTGCTTAAAGTTTTAAAGTTATGCTTGCTTTACCTTCCTATGCAAGTTGATTCTTGTTCCCACAAGTTGTTTGCTCAAAAAATCCCTATGCATAGGAAGTATGTTAGACTTACATGTGCTAGTCATATTCTTCATGATGCTCTCTTTATGTTTCAATTCTTATCATTTATGTGAGCATCATTGAAATCATCATGCCTAGATAGGGGCATTAAATGATAGCGCTTGTTGGGAGGCAACTCAACTTTATTTTTATTCCTTGATTTTTGTTCCTGTTCAGTAATAAATAATTCATCTATCCTCAGTTTAGATGTGGTTTTATGCTTTTAATTAGTGTTTGTGCCAAGTAGAAGCTTTGGGAAGACTTGGGGAAAGTCTTGTTGATCATGCTGTAAAAAACAAAAACTTTAGCGCTCACAAGAATTGCTGCCTTTTTTTATTGGAGAGTGATATTTAGTTAATTCTTTTTGCAGATGATTAATAGATAAATTCCTCACGTCCAAAAAATTATTTGAGAATTTTATGAGTTCCATAAGTATATGTTTGATCCAGATTACTACAGACTGTTCTGTTTTTAACATATTTTGTTTTTCATGTGTTGTTTACTTATTTTGATGAATCTATGGTTAGTAAAATAGTTTATAAACCATAGAGAAGTCGTAATATAGTAGGTTTAACACCAATATAAATAAAGAATGAGTTCATTACAGTACCTTGAAGTGGTGATTTATTTTCTAATACTAACGGAGCTTACGAGTTTTCTGTTAAGTTTTGTGTTGTGAAGTTTTCAAGTTTTGGGTAAGGATTTGATGGACTATGGAATAAGGAGTGGCAAGAGTCTAAGCTTGGGGTGAAGGAAATATGCTCTAGAGGCAATGATAAAGTTATTATTTATTTCCTTATATCATGATAAATGTTTATTATTCATGCTAGAATTGTATTAACCGGAAACATAATACATGTGTGAATACATAGACAAACAGAGTGTCACTAGTATGCCTCTACTTGACTAGCTCGTTGATCAAAGATGGTTATGTTTCCTAACCATAGACATGAGTTGTCATTTGATTAACGGGATCACATCATTATGAGAATGATGTGATTGACTTGACCCATTCCATTAGCATAGCACTTGATCGTTTAGTTTGTTGCTATTGCTTTCTTCATAACTTATACATGTTCCTATGACTATCAGATTATGCAACTCCCGTTTACCGGAGGAACACTTTGTGTGCTACCAAACGTCACAACGTAACTGGGTGATTATAAAGGTGGTCTACAGGTGTCTCCGAAGGTACTTGTTGGGTTGGCGTATTTCGAGATTACGATTTGTCACTCCGATTGTCGGAGAGGTATCTCTGGGCCCTCTTGGTAATGCACATCACTTAAGCCTTGCAAGCATTGCAACTAATAAGTTAGTTGCAGGATGATGTATTACGGAACGAGTAAAGAGACTTGCCGGTAACGAGATTGAACTATGTATTGAGATACCGACGATCGAATCTCGGGCAAGTAACATACCGATGACAAAGGGAACAACGTATGTTGTTATGCGGTCTGACCGATAAAGATCTTCGTAGAATATGTGGGAGCCAATATGAGCATCCAGGTTCCGCTATTGGTTATTGACCGGAGACGTGTCTTGGTCATGTCTACATTGTTCTCGAACCCGTAGGGTCCGCACGCTTAAGGTTTCGATGACAGTTATATTATGAGTTTATGAGTTTTGATGTACCGAAGGAGTTCGGAGTCTCGGATGAGTTCGGGGACATGACGAGGAGTCTCGAAATGGTCGAGACGTAAAGATTGATATATTGGACGACTATATTCGGACATCGGGAAGGTTCCGAGTGTTTCAGGTATTTTTCGGAGTACCGGAGAGTTACGGGAATTTGCCGGGGAGTATATGGGCCTTATTGGGCCATACGGGAATAGAGGAGAGAGGCCAAAAGGAAGGAGGCGCGCGCCCCCCTCTGGTCCAAATTGGACAAGGGGTGCATCCCACTTTTCCTTGTTCCTCTCCCCCTCTTTCCTTCTCTCCTACTCCAACAAGGGAAGGAGGAGTCCTACTCCCGGTCGGAGTAGGACTCCCCCCTTGGCGTGCCCTCCTCCTAGGCCGGCCGCCTCCCTCCCTTGCTCCTTTATATACGGGGGCAGGGGCACCCCATAGACACAACAATTGATCATTGATCTCTTAGCCGTGTGCGGTGCCCCCCTCCACCATAATCCTCGATAATATTGTAGCGGTGCTTAGGCGAAGCCCTGCGACGGTAGAACATCAAGATCGTCACCACGCCGTCGTGCTGACGGAACTCTTCCCCGACATTTTGCTGGATCGGAGTCCGGGGATCGTCATCGAGCTGAACGTGTGCTGAACTCAGAGGTTCCATGCGTTCGGTACTTGGATCGGTCGGATCGTGAAGACGCACGACTACATCAACCGCGTTGTGCAAACGCTTCCGCTTTCGGTTTACGAGGGTACATGGACAACACTCTCCCCTCTCGTTGCTATGCATCACCATGATCTTCCTTGTGCGTAGGAATTTTCTTGAAATTACTACGTTCCCCAACAGTGGCATCCGAGCCAGGTTTTATGCGTTGATGTAATATGCACGAGTAGAACACAAGTGAGTTGTGGGTGATATAAGTCATACTGCTTACCAGCATGTCACACTTTGGTTCGGCGGTATTGTTGGATGAAGCGGCCCGGACCGACATTACGCGTACGCTTACGCAAGACTGGTTTTACCGCCGTGCTATGCACACAGGTGACTAGCGGGTGTCAGTTTCTCCAACTTTAGTTGAACCGAGTGTGGCTACGCCCGGTCCTTGCAAAGGTTAAAACATCACCAACTTGACAAACTATCGTTGTGGTTTTGATGCGTAGGTAAGAACGGTTCTTGCTCAGCCCGTAGCAGCCACGTAAAACTTGCAACAACAAAGTAGAGGACGTCTAACTTGTTTTTGCAGGGCATGTTGTGATGTGATATGGTCAAGACGTGATGAGATATAAGTTGTTGTATAAGATGATCATGTTTTGTTGAAGTTATCGACAACTGCCAGAAGCCTTATGGTTGTCTCTTTATTGCATAAGATGCAAGCGCCAAATAATTGCTTTACTTTATCGCTATGCAATAGCAATAGTTGCAAGAGCAATAGTTGGCGAGACGACCATGTGACGACACATTGATATAGATCAAGATGATGGGGATCATGGTGTCATGCCGGTGACGATGGAGATCATGACAGTACTTTGGAGATGGAGATCAAAGGCGCAAGATGATCATGGACATATCATGTCACATATTATGATTGCATATGATGTTTATCTTTTATGCATCTTATTTTGCTTAGTTCAATGGTAGCTTTATAAGATGATCTCTCACTAAATTTCAAGATAAAAGTGTTCTCCCTGAGTATGCACCGTTGCCAAAGTTCGTCGTGCCCAGACACCACATGATGATCGGGTGTGATAAGCTCTACGTCCATCTACAACGGGTGCAAGCCAGTTTTGCACACGCAGAATACTCAGGTTAAACTTGACGATCCTAGCATATGCAGATATGGCCTCGAAACACTGAGACCAAAAGGTCGAGCGTGAATCATATAGTAGATATGATCAACATATTGATGTTCACCATTGAAAGCTACTCCATTTCACGTGATGATCGGTTATGGTTTAGTTGATTTGGATCACGTGATCACTTAGAAGATTAGAGGGATGTCTTTCTAAGTGGGAGTTCTTAAGTAATATGATTAATTGAACTTAAATTTATCATAAACTTAGTCCTGGTAGTATTAGCATATCTATGTTGTAGATCAATAGCTCGCGTTTAGCTCCCCTGTTTTATTTTTGATATGTTCCTAGAGAAAACTAAGTTGAAAGATGTTAGTAGCAATGATACGGATTGGATCCGTGATCTGAGGTTTATCCTCATTACTGCACAGAAGAATTATGTCCTTACTGCACCTCTAGGTGACAGACCTATTGCAGGAGCAGATGCAGACATCATGAACGTTTGGCTAGCTCAATATGATTACTACTTGATAGTTTAGTGCACCATGCTTAACAGCTTAGAATCGGGACTTCAAAGACGTTTTGAACGTCATGGATCATATGGATGTTCCAGGAGTTGAAGTTAATATTTCAAGCAAATACCCGAGTTGAGAGATATGAAGTCTCCAACAAGTTCTATAGCTAAAAGATGGAGGAGAATAGCTCAAGCACTGAGCATGTATTCAGATTGTCTGGGTACTACAATCGCTTGAATCAAGTGGGAGTTAATCTTCTAGATAAAATAGTGATTGACAGAATTCTCTAGTCACCATCACCAAGTTAGTAGAACTTCGCGATGAACTATAGTATGCAAGGGATGACGAAAACGATTCCCGAGCTTTTCATGATGATGAAATCGATGAAGGTAGAAATCAAGAAAGAGCATCAAGTGTTGATGATTAACAAGACCACTAGTTTCAAGAAAAGGGCAAAGGGAAAGAAAGGGAACTTCAAGAAGAACGACAAGCAAGTTGCTGCTTAAGTGAAGAAGACCAAGTCTGGTCCTAAGCCTGAGACTAAGTGCTTCTACTGCAAAGGGACTGGTCATTGGAAGCGGAACTACCCCAAGTAATTGGCGGATAAGAAGGATGGCAAAGTGAACATAGGTATATTTGATATACATGTTATTGATGTATACTTTACTAGTGTTTATAGCAACCCCTCGGTATTTGATACTGGTTCAGTTGCTAAGAGTAGTAACTCGAAATGGGAGTTGCAAAATAAACATAGACTAGTTAAGGGTGAAGTGACGATGTGTGTTGGAAGTGGTTCCAAGATTGATATGATCATCATCGCACACTCCCTATACTTTCGGGAATAGTGTTGAACCTAAATAAATGTTATTTGGTGTTTGCATTGAGCATAAATATGATTGGATCATGTTTATTGCAATACGGTTATTCATGTAAGTTAGAGAATAATTGTTGTTCTGTTTACATGAATAAAACCTTCTATGGTCATACACCCAATGAAAATGGTTTGTTGGATCTCGATCGTGGTGATACACATTTTCATAATATTGAAACCAAAAGATGCAAAGTTAATAATGATAGTGCAACTTATTTGTGGCACTGCCGTTTAGGTCATATTGGTGTAAAGCGCATGAAGAAAATCCATGCTGATGGGATTTTGGAATCACTTGATTATGAATCAGTTGATGCTTGCGAACCATGCCTCATGGGCAAGATGACTAAGACTCCATTCTCCGGAACAATGGAGCGAGCAATAGATTTGTTGGAAATCATACATACTGATGTATGTGGTCCGATGAATATTGAGGCTCGCGGTAGGTATCATTATTTTCTGATCTTCACAGATGATTTGAGCAGATATGAGTATATCTACTTGATGAAACACAAGTCTGAAATATTTGAAAAGTTCAAAGAATTTCAGAGTGAAGTGGATAATCATCGTAACAAAAATAAATGTTTCTACGATATCATCGCAGAAGTAAAATATTTGAGTTACGAGTTTGGCCTTCAGTTAAAACAATGTGAAATAGTTTCACTACTCACACCACCTGGAACACCACCGTGTAATGGTGTGTCCGAACGTCGTAACCGTGCTTTATTAGATATGGTGCGATCTATGATGTATCTTACCTCTATAGTTTTGAGGTTATGCATTAGAGACAGCTACATTCACGTTAAATAGGGCACCATCCAAATCCGTTGAGACGACACCGTATGAACTATGGTTTAGCAAGAAACCTAAGCTGTCGTTTCTTAAAGTTTGAGGTTGCAATGCTTATGTGAAGAAGTTTCAACCTGATAAGCTGAAACCCAAATCGGAGAAGTGCATCTTCATAGGATACCCAAAAGACAATGTTGGGTACACCTTCTATCACAGATCCGAAGGCAAGATATTCTTTGCTGAGAATGGATCCTTTCTAGAGAAGGAGTTTCTCTCGAAAGAAGTGAGTGGGAGGAAAGTAGAACTTGATGAGGTAACTGTACCTGCTCCCTTATTGGAAAGTAGTTCATCACAGAAATCTGTTCCTGTGACTACTACACCAATTAGTGAGGAAGCTAATGATGATGATCATGTAACTTCAGATCAAGTTACTACCAAACCTCGTAGGTAAATCAGAGTGAGATCCGCACCAGAGTGGTACGGTAATGTTGTTCTGGAGGTCATGTTACTTGACCATGATGAGCCTACGAACTATGAGGAAGCGATGATGAGCCCAGATTCCGTGAAATGGCTTGAGGCCATGAAATCTGAGATGAGATCCATGTATGAGAACAAAGTATGGACTTTGATTGACTTTCCCATTGATCGGCGAGCCATTGAGATTAAATGGATCTTCAACAGGAAGACGGACACTGATAGTAGTGTTACTATCTACAAAGCTAGAATTGTCGCAAAAAGGTTTTCGACAAGTTCAATGTGTTGACTACGATGAGAGTTTCTCACTCGTATCTATGCTTAAGTCTGTCCGAATCATGTTAGCAATTGCCGCATTTTTGAAATCTAGCAAATGGATAAACAAAACTGCATTCTTTAATGGATTTATTAACAAGAGTTGTATATGATGCAACTAGAAGGTTTTGTCAATCCTAAAGGTACTAACAAAATATGCAAGCTCTAGCGATCCATCTATGGACTGGTGCAAGCATCTCGGAGTTGGAATATACGCTTTGATAAGTTGATCAAAGCATATAGTTTTATACAGACTTGCGGTGAAGCCTGTATTTACAAGAAAGTGAGTGGGAGCACTACATCATTTCTGATAAGTATATGTGTATGACATATTGTTGATCGGAAATAATGTAGAATTATTCTGCAAAGCATAAAGGAGTGTTTGAAAGGAGTTTTTCAAAGAAAGACCTCGGTGAAGCTGCTTACATATGGAGCATCAAGATCTATAGAGATAGATCAAGACGCTTGATAAGTTCTCAATGAGTACTTACCTTGACAAGTTTTTGAAGTAGTTCAAAATGGAACAGTCAAAGAAAGAGTTCTTGCCTGTGTTACAAGGTGTGAAATTGAGTAAGACTCAAAGCCCGACCACGACAGAAGATAGAGAGAGAATGGAAGTCATTCCCTATGCCTCAGCCATAGGTTCTATAAAGTATGAGATGCTGTGTACCAGACCTATTGTATACCCTGCCCTGAGTTTGGCAAGGGAGTACAATAGTGATCTAGGAGTAGATCACTGGACATTGGTCAAAATTATCCTTAGTGGAATAAGGATATGTTTCTCGATTATGGAGGTGACAAAAGGTTCGTCGTAAAGGGTTACGTCGATGCAAGTTTTGACACTAATCCAGATGACTCTAAGTCTCAATCTGGATACATATTGAAAGTGGGAGCAATTAGCTAGAGTAGGTCCGTGCAGAGCATTGTTGACATAGAAATTTGCAAAATACGTACGGATCTGAATATGGCAGACCCGTTGACTAAACTTCTCTCACAAGCAAAACATGATCACACCTTAGTACTCTTTGGGTGTTAATCACATAGCGATGTGAACTAGATTATTGACTCTAGTAAACCCTTTGGGTGTTGGTCACATGTCGATGTGAACTATGGGTGTTAATCACATGGTGCTGTGAACTATTGGTATTAAATCACATGGTGATGTGAACTAGATTATTGACTCTAGTGCAAGTGGGAGACTGAAGGAAATATGCCCTAGAGGCAATGATAAAGTTATTATTCATTTCCTTATATCATGATAAATGCTTATTATTCATGCTAGAATTGTATTAACCGGAAACATAATACATGTGTGAATACATAGACAAACAGAGTGTCACTAGTATGCCTCTACTTGACTAGCTCGTTGATCAAAGATGGTTATGTTTCCTAACCATAGACATGAGTTGTCATTTGATTAACGGGATCACATCATTATGAGAATGATGTGATTGACTTGACCCATTCCGTTAGCATAGCACTTGATCGTTTAGTTTGTTGCTATTGTTTTCTTCATAACTTATACATGTTCCTATGACTATGAGATTATGCAACTCCCGTTTACCGGCGGAACACTTTGTGTGCTACCAAACGTCACAACATAACTGGGTGATTATAAAGGTGCTCTACAGGTGTCTCCGAAGGTACTTGTTGGGTTGGCGTATTTCGAGATTAGGATTTATCACTCCGATTGTCGGAGAGGTATCTCTGGGCCCTCTTGGTAATGCGCATCACTTAAGCCTTGCAAGCATTGCAACTAATAAGTTAGTTGCGGGATGATGTATTATGGAACGAGTAAAGAGACTTGCCGGGAATGAGATTGAACTACGTATTGAGATACCGACGATCGAATCTCAGGCAAGTAACATACCGATGACAAAGGGAACAACGTATGTTGTTATGCGGCCTGACCGATAAAGATCTTCGTAGAATATGTGGGAGACAATATGAGCATCTAGGTTCCGCTATTGATTATTGACCGGAGACGTGTCTCGGTCATGTCTACATTGTTCTCGAACCCATAGGGTCCGCACGCTTAAGGTTTCGATGACAGTTATATTATGAGTTTATAAGTTTTGATGTACCGAAGGAGTTCGGAGTCCCGGATGAGATCGGGGACATGACGAGTAGTCTCGAAATGGTCGAGACGTAAAGATCGATATATTGGACGACTATATTCGGACATTGGAAAGGTTCCGAGTGATTCGGGTATTTTTCGGAGTACCGGAGAGTTACGGGAATTCGCCGGGGAGTATATGGGCCTTATTGGGCCATACGGGAATAGAGGAGAGAGGCCAAAAGGAAGGAGGCGCGCGCCCCCCCTCTGGTCCGAATTGGACAAGGGGTGCAGCCCACTTTTCCTTGTTCCTCTCCCCCTCTTTCCTTCTCTCCTACTCCAACAAGGGAAGGAGGATTCCTACTCCCGGTGGGAGTAGGACTCCCCCCTTGGCGCGCCCTCCTCCTAGGCCGGCCGCCTCCCTCCCTTGCTCCTTTATATACGGGGGCAAGGGGCACCCCATAGACACAACAATTGATCATTGATCTCTTAGCCGTGTGCGGTGCCCCCCTCCACCATAATCCTCGATAATATTGTAGCGGTACTTAGGCGAAGCCCTGCGACGGTAGAACATCAAGATCGTCACCACGCCGTCGTGCTGACGGAACTCTTCCCCGACATTCTGCTGGATCGGAGTCCGGGGATCGTCATCGAGCTGAACGTGTGCTGAACTCGGAGGTGCCGTGCGTTCGGTACTTGGATCGGTCGGATCGTGAAGACGTACGACTACATCAACCGCGTTGTGCTAACGCTTCCGCTTTCGGTCTACGAGGGTACGTGGACAACACTCTCCCCTCTCGTTGCTATGCATCACCATGATCTTGCATGTGCGTAGGAATTTTTTTGAAATTACTACGTTCCCCAACATGGGGATGCCCAAGGCACCCCAAGGTAATATTCAAGGATAGCCAAGAGCCTAAGCTTGGGGATGTCCTGGAAGGCATCCCCTCTTTTGTCTTCGTTCATCGGTAACTTTACTTGGAGCTATATTTTTATTCACCACATGATATGTGTTTTGCTTGGAGCGTCATTTTATTTTATTTAGTTTTGCTTGCTGTTTGAATAAAATACCAAGATCTGAAATTATTAAATGTTAGAGAGTATTCACATAGTTGCATAATTATTCGACTACTCATTGATCTTCACTTAAATCTTTCGGAGTAGTTTGTTGTTGCTCTAGTGCTTCACTTATATCTTTTTAGAGCACGGTGGTGGTTTTATTTTATAGAAATAATTGATCTCTCATGCTTCACTTATATTATTTTGAGAGTTCTTTAGAACAGCATGGTAGTTTGCTTTGGTTATGAAACTAGTCCTAATATGATGTGCATCCAAGAGGGATATAATAAAAACTTTCATATAGAGTATTGAATACTAAGAGAAGTTTGATGCTTGATGATTGTTTTGAGATATGGATATGGTGATATTAGAGTCATGCTAGTTTACTAGTTGTGAATTTGGGGAATACTTGTGTTGAAGTTTGTGATTCCTGTAGCATGCACGTATGGTGAACCGTTATGTGATGAAGTTGGAGCATGATTTATTTATTGATTGTCCTCCTTATGAGTGGCGGTCGGGGACGAGCGATGGTCTTTTCCTACCAATCTATCCCCCTAGGAGCATGCACGTAGTACTTTGTTTCGATAACTAATAGATTTTTGCAATAAGTATGTGAGTTCTTTATGACTAATGTTGAGTCCATGGATTATACGCACTCTCACCCTTCCACCATTGCTAGCCTCTCTAGTACCGCGCAACTTTCGCCGGTACCATAAACCCACCATATACCTTCCTCAAAACAGCCACCATACCTACCTATTATGGCATTTCCATAGCCATTCCGAGATATATTGCCATGCAACTTTCCACCGTTCCATTATTATGGCACGCTTCATCATTGTCATATTGCTTTGCATGATCATGTAGTTGACATCGTATTTGTGGCAAGGCCACCGTTCATAATTCTTTCATACATGTCACTCATGCATCATTGCACATCCCGGTACACCATTGGAGGCATTCATATAGAGTCATATTTTGTTCTAAAGTATCGAGTTGTAATTCTTGAGTTGTAAGAAAAATAAAAGTGTGATGATCATCATTATTAGAGCATTGTCCTAGTGAGGAAAGGATGATGGAGACTATGATTCCCCCACAAGTCGGGATGAGACTCCGGACTAAAATAAATAAATAAATAAAAGAGGCCAAAGAAGCCCAAATAAAAAAAGAGAAAAGAGGCCATAAAAAAAGAAGGCCCAAATAAAAAAAGAAAAAAATGAGAGAAAAAGAGAGAAGGGAAATGCTACTATCCTTTTACCACACTTGTGCTTCAAAGTAGCACCATGATCTTCATGATAGAGAGTCTCCTATGTTGTCACTTTCATATACTAGTGGGAATATTTCATTATAGAACTTGGCTTGTATATTCCAATGATGGGCTTCCTCAAATTGCCCTAGGTCTTCATGAGCAAGCAAGTTGGATGCACACCCACTTAGTTTCTTTTCGAGCTTTCATATACTTATAGCTCTAGTGCATCCGTTGCATGACAATCCCTACTCACTCACATTGATATCTATTGATGGGCATCTCCATAGCCCGTTGATATGTCTAGTTGATGTGAGACTATCTTCTCGTTTTTGTCTTCTCCACAACCACCATTCTATTCCACCTATAGTGCTATGTCCATGGCTCACGCTCATGTATTGCGTGAAGATTGAAAAAGTTTGAGAACATAAAAAGTATGAAACAATTGCTTGGCTTGTCATCGGGGTTGTGCATGATTTAAATATTTTGTGTGGTGAAGATGGAGCATAGCCAGACTATATGATTTTGTAGGGATAACTTTCTTTGGCCATGTTATTTTGAGAAGACATAATTGCTTAGTTAGTATGCTTGAAGTATTATTATTTTTATGTCAATAGGAACTTTTGTCTTGAATCTTATGGATCTAAATATTCATACCACAATTAAGAAAAATTACATTGAAATTATGCCAAGTAGCACTCCGCATCAAAAATTTTGTTTTTATCATTTACCTACTCGAGGACGAGTAGGAATTATGCTTGGGGATGCTGATACGTCTCCAACGTATCTATAATTTTTGATTGCTCCATGCTATATTATCTACTGTTTTGGATGTTTATGGGCTTTATTATACACTTTTATATCATTTTTTGGGACTAACCTATTAACCCAGAGCCCAGTGCCAGTTTCTGTTTTTTTACCTTGTTTTAGGGTTTCGAAGAGAAGGAAAACCAAACGGAGTCCAATTGACCTGAAACTTCACGGAACCCATTTTTGGAAGGAAAGAAGCCCAGAAGACTTGAAGTGCATGTAAGGGAAGCTTCGAGGAAGCCACGAGGTAGGGGGGCGCGCCCTCCACCCTCGTGGGCCCCTCGTGGCTCCCCCGACGTACTTCTTCCGCCTATATATCTCCATATACCCTAAAAACATCCCAGAGCACAATAGGTCGGGAGTTCCGTCGCCAGAAGCCTCCGTAGCCACCGAAAGCCAATCTAGACCCGTTCCAGCACCCTGCCGGAGGGGGAATCCCTCTTCGGTGGCCATCTTCATCATCCTGGTGCTCTTCATGACGAGGAGGGAGTAGTTCTCCCTCGGGGCTAAGGGTATGTACCAGTAGCTATGTGTTTGATCTCTCTCTCTCTCTCTCGTGTTCTTGAGATGGTACGATCTTGATGTATCGCGAGCTTTGCTATTATAGTTGGATCCTATGATGTTTTCTCCCCCTCTACTCTCTTGTAATGGATTGAGTTTCCCCTTTGAAGTTATCTTATCGGATTGAGTTTCCCCTTTGAAGTTATCTTATCGGATTGAGTCTTTAAAGATTTGAGAACACTTGATGTATGTCTTGCCGTGCATATCTGTGGTGACAATGGGATACCACGTGATTCACTTGATGTATGTTTTGGTGATCAACTTGCGGGTTCCTCCCATGAACCTATGCATAGGGGTTGGCACACATTTTCGTCGTGATTCTCCAGTAGAAACTTTGGGGCACTCTTTGAGGTTCTATGTGTTGGTTGAATAGATGAATCTGAGATTGTGTGATGCATATCGTATAATCATACCCACGGATACTTGAGGTGACATTGGAGTATCTAGGTGACATTAGGGTTTTGGTTGATTTGTGTCTTAAGGGTTTATTCTACTACGAACTCTAGGGCTGTTTGTGACACTTATAGGAATAGCCCAACGGATTGATTGGAAAGAATAACTTTGAGGTGGTTTTGTACCCTACCATAATCTCTTCGTTCGTTCTCCGCTATTAGTGACTTTGGAGTGACTCTTTGTTGCATGTTGAGGGATAGTTATGTGATCCAATTATGTTATCATTGTTGAGGGAACTTGCACTAGCGAAAGTATGAACCCTAGGCCTTGTTTCAGATTACAAAAACTATTATCTACTATCCATATACCACTTGTATCACCATCTCTTCACCGAACTAGTGCACTTATACAATTTACCATTGTATTGGGTGTGTTGGGGACACAAGAGACTCTTTGTTATTTGGTTGCAGGGTTGCTTGAGAGAGACCATCTTCATCCTATGCCTCCTATGGATTGATAAACCTTAGGTCATCCACTTGAGGGAAATTTGCTACTGTCCTACAAACCTCTGCACTTGGAGGCCCAACAACGTCTACTACAAGAAGAAGGTTGTATAGTAGACATCAGGGTGCTTTAGACTTAGCTCCTTCAAGGTGCGCAGCTTGGAGTGAGTCCCCCGTATGGCATGGCTCGCGAGGCGCAGCCCCTCGTGAAGCTTTCTACTCGCAGGGCGCTGTTCGCGAGGCCTCCCGAAAGGGGGCTCCTGAGGCCTTCAATATCTTGCACCAGGGAAATTGCCAAGTTTTCGCAGGTAGCTCAATAGGGCGCGCTCGCGAGGTTGCGTGTAGGTGTTACACGAGGAGACAGAAGCCCCAAGGACCTGGTGAGGTGACGTACAGGGGAGCAGGCTCATAAGCCAGAGTTCGGTCGCTTGGATTTTGCAGCGCTGCTGGGACTAACCCGAGCACAGACACCATGCCTAGCCCCCACTCGCGTGACAGACATGGGGGAGATTACGAGCGCGCCCCCTACTGAGGCACACTTAGGTGCAAGCACACAGGGTTCTGAAGGTAATATGCTTTACTGATGCATAAAGCGGGTTCATTACATAATAGAAAGATACATGCTACCATGTTCGACACGGGTGACCTTGAGGGTGTGATAACCCACAAGTATAGGGGATCGAAAAGTTTTCGAGGGTAGACTATTCAACCCAATTTATAGATTCGACACAAGGGGAGCCAAAGAATATTTAAAGGTATTAGCAGCTGAGTTGTCAATTCAACCACACCTGGAGATTAATTATCTGCAGCAAAGTGATCAGTAGCAAAGTAGTTTGATAGTTTTGATAATAGTGACAGCAGCAACGGTAACAGTAACAGTGATAGCAGTAATTTGTAGCAAGTGTAACAGTGATGCTAGCAATAGTAAAGCAGCAGGATCAATAAGGATAAATTCGTAGGCATTGGATCGATGACTTGTTGGATGATATTCATCATGTGATAGTTATAACCTAGGGCGATACGGCACTAGCTCCAGTTCATCGATATAATGTAGGCATGTATTCCATAAATAGTCATACATGCTTTATTAAAAGAACTTGCATGACATCTTTTGTCCTACCCTCCCGTGGCAGCGGAGTCCATATTGGAAACTAAGGGATATTAAGGCCTCCTTTTAATAGAGAACCGGAACAAAGCATTAACTCATGGTGAATACATGAACTCCTCAAACTACGGTCATCACCGGGAGTGGGCTCAGTTGTTTTCACTTCGGGGTTGCCGGATCATAACACGTAGTAGGTGACTATAACTTGCAAGATCAGATCTAAAACATGGATATAATGATGAATTCATAAAAGGTTCAGATATGAAATCATGGCACCCGGGCTCAAAGTGACAAGCATTGAGCATGGCAAAGTCATAGCAACATCTATGTAAGAACATAGTGGATACGAGGGATCAGACCCTAACAAAACTAACTCGATTACATAATGAATCTCATCCAACTCCTCACCGACCAGCGAGCCTATGAAGGAATTACTCACTCCCGGTGGGGAGCATCATGCAATTGGCGATGGAGAAGAGTTGGTGATGACGAATAACGAAGATCCCCCTCTCTGGAGCCCAAAACGGACTCCAGATTTGCCCTCCCAAGGAAGAACAGGGCCTGGCTGCGGCTCCGTCTCATGGATCGTGATAATTCTTTCTCCCTCCGTCTCGTGGATCGCAATAATTCTTTCTCCGTGATATTTTTCTAGAAATATGTGAATTTATAGTATTAGGGGGGGTCGTCAGCGGGGCCACCAGGTGGGTTGTGACATCCCTAGTTCTGGTATGACCTAGACTAGCCAGTCATGTGTGCATCATGTTTAAATTTCATTTAAATTTGAAATGGGGATTTGTGAAACCCTCAGAAATCATTTCTGGAAATGACCCAGATAAAAATTGCTCCAAAAAGGTCCAAGAAAATGTTCATGTTACTCTCCAAAAATATTGGTCAGAGTTAAAATTCAAACCTATATTTTCTAGGAGCTCATAAATATTTATTTTGGCCATTTGGAATTAATGCATAATTATTTGCATTGGATATATATATGTGTTATATATAATATATGTCCAAAAATTATGCTAGTTGTTGAGGAGCTCTGGAATAATACCACTAGCTCCTACAAAAATTGGCATAAGAAAATAAATTGATTTAGTATTTTTACTAAATCAGAAACAAATGTCAGAAATAGAAAAGAAACAAAAAGGGAAAAACCTTACCTGGACTTACCTGCGGCCTGGCACTGTGCGGCCCAACAGGCCGGCCCAGCCAGCTAGCCGCGCCAGTCGTCCCCTTCCTCGCGCCAGGAGGACAGGGGCACGCGCTGCCACGCGCCCGGCCACCTCCTGCCTCCCTGCTCCCTTCCGTGGCTCTCTGGAAGTGCCACACACTCCCCGGGCCCCTCTCACTCCCCCCCCGTGTCGATCCCCTCCTCTGCTCCCTCTCCCTCGCTCTCTCGCGCGATGGTCAAGCGCTGCCATCGCCGCCGTTCGCCGTAGCCACAACCACCGCCTCCCCCTCGACCTCTCTCTGTGCCCAAGAGCTTCGCCCCGTCTTCCTCGTCCTCTCCGCAAGGCCACGCGCCTCGGGAGGCCCTGGAGCACCTCCATCGCCGTCATCTTCATCTCCGGCCGCCGTGGATCCCCATCGCCGCCCCGTCGACCTCAGCGCGTCCCCGATCTCGCCGTCAAGCCCACCGAGATCGTTGTGAGCTTCTGCTCCGTCCAACTCTCTCCGTTTAGCCGTTCGCGCGTCGTAGTCTAGTCTGCCACCACGGCCGTAGCTCCTCGCCGCCGCCAATGTTGCCGCCGTCGCCTTGGCCACCGCAGCCCGCAACCACGCGCGTCACCGTGCTCCTGGTGACGCCAGGAGGCCGTAGAGGCCCTCCGCAGCTCCTGCCGTGCACCGCAGCGCTGTGCGTGCACCCGGCCGAACTCCGGCCGCCGCCTCAAGCTTGTTTTCGGCACCCCTGCAACATCCTGTTTGCTCCAAACGACGCGAACGAGCTCCAGCTCCTCGTCCGTGGTCTCCGCCACCCGAATGGTCGCCGAAGGGCGAATCCCATGCCCCTCCGTCGCGTTCGGCCTCGCCGGTGGGTTTTGACTAGTTTGACCTCGCCGGTCCGTCTGGTGGGCCCCGTTGTCAGGTGATTAGCTTAGTACTAATCACCACCTAACCTAACCCCTTACACTGACCAGTGGGCCCCAGTGCCACTAATCCTGTAATTAGGATAAGTTAAACCCCCATGTTTAAGCTGAGTGTAACACCCACAATGTGGCTATATCTCCCACGTGTCGGGGCACGACTTAGAGGCATAGCCGCATGGTAGGCTTGTCACAAGAGGGGTAATCTTCACACAATGCCATGTACTGAATAGGAAAGGGATAGAGAGTTGGCTTACAATCGCCACTTCACACAAATACAAGTTAAACATACATCATCCAGAATACAATCAAGGTCCGACTACGGAACCAAAATAAAAGAAGACAACCCCAAATGCTAGATCCCCGATCGTCCCAACTGGGCTCCACTATTGATCAACATGAAACGAAACAACACAACAAGCACGATCTTCATCGACCTCCCACTTGAGCTCGGTTGCGTCATCTGCACTGGTATCATCGGCACCTGCAACTGTTTGGAAGTATCTGTGAGTCACGAGGACTCAGCAATCTCACACCCGCGAGATCAAGACTATTTAAGCTTATGGGTAGGAAAGGGTAGTGCGGTGGAGCTGCAACAAGCACTAGCATATATGGTGACTAACATACGCAAATAAGAGCGAGAAGAGAAGCAACACAACGGTCGTGAACTAGAAGTGATACTGAAACTACTTACGTTCAAGCATAACACAAGACCGTGTTCACTTCCCGGACTTCGCCGGAAAGAGACCATCACAGCTACACACTCGGTTGAGGCATTTTAATTAAGTTAAGTGTCAAGTTCTCTACAACCGGACATTAACAAATTCCCATATGCCCATAACCATGGGCATGGCTTTCGAAAGTTCAAACCCTGCAGGGGTGTCCCAACTTAGCCCATCACAAGCTCTCATGGTCAACGAAGGATATTCCTTCTCCCAGGAAGACCCGATCAGACTCGGAATCCCGGTTACAAGACATTTCGACAATGGTAAAACAAGACCAGCAAAGCCGCCCTAATGTGCCGACAAATCCCGATAGGAGATGCACATATCTCGTTCTCAGGGCACACCAGATTGTCCAAGATTCCGGTAGGCCAACCCAGAGATGCCCCTGGTGGCCACCGGCTGCTGACAGGTTGGACCAACACTCAGAGGAGCACTGGCCCAGGGGTTTAAAATAAAGATGACCCTCGGGCTCCGGAAACCTGAGGGAAAAAGGCTTAGGTGGAAAATGATAAAACCAAGGTTGGGCCTTTCCGGAGGAGTTTTATTCAAAGCGAACTGTCAAGGGGGTCCCATTCCCCCAACCGCGTAAGGAATGCAAAATCAAGGAACATAACACCGGTATGACGGAAACTAGGGCGGCAAGAGTGGAACAAAACACCAGGCATAAGGCCGAGCCTTCCACCCTTTACCAAGTATATAGTTGCATTAAAGTAAACAAGATATAATAATGATATCCCAACAAAACCCATGTTCCAACAGGGAACAAACTTCAATCTTCACCTGCAACTAGCACGCTATAAGAGGGGCGGAGCAAAGCGGTAACATAGCCAAAGAACGGTTTGCTAGGAAAGGAGGATTAGAGGCTTGACATGGCAATATGGGAGGCATGATATAGCAAGTGGTAGGTATCGTGGCATAGCAATAGAGCAAGCAACTAGCAAGCAAAGATAGAAGTGATTTCGAGGGTATGGTCATCTTGCCTGAGATCCCGCAAGGAAGAAGAACGAGTCCATGAAGAAGACAACCAGACGTAGTCGAACGAATCCTCACAAACACAACGTTATCGGAACCAACCCGAAGAAGCAACACCGGAAAGAAGCAAACAATCATGGTAAACAGCCATCACATAATCATGGCATGATGCACAATCAAGTATGATGCATATCCGGTTTAATGCGGCATGGCATGGCAAATGCACAAACAATCCTACAAATTAAGTGGAGCTCAATATGCAACTGGTTGCATATTGACGAAACACCACGTTCAAGTTATTTAGTTCGATCTCGTTTAAGTACTCAACAATATTAAATGTTGATTAATATGGCAAGAGGTGAAGCATAATTAAACTAACTATCTAGTCAAGTTTAAATGAGGCCGGAAATAACAAACAACAATTCCGGAAAATCCTCATGCGCATATTTTAGGTTTGGTACTGTTCTTCCCTAAACCATATTGTAGAGTTGTTAAACATGCAAAGTGATGCCACCATGTTAAACTAGGCATTTTTCTACCCCATTTACATATAAAGTTTATTAAGTTTGGAGCTACGGTTATTTAGTTACGAATTAAAGCATTTTAGCATGGCATTTGAGCAAATTTAAGCAAACAGCAATTTAAACATTTCAAACATGCATGAAAGTTGGATATTATGAAACTAGACACAAGTCTAAGCATTTTTCATATATAAACCATTCAGATTCGATGCACGGTTGTGGACTTATTATATGCATGATGTTGGAGGGCTTTTCTGTAAAACAGAAATCCTGTGGAAAATAGCTAAATTCACAGCAACAGGAAAAAACATATCGGGACGAATCTGGCTGGCCCAAAAGTGCACGGGGAGCGGGGGCTGCTCACCAGGCCTCATGGGCCGGTCGGTGGAGGTGTTGGGCAGGCAGAGCCAGCTAGGCCGAGGTGAGGCCAGCCCAGGCGCGTGCGGATCTGGCGGTTGACTTGATCGAGTCAACATGGTCGAGCGGGAGCTGGCGCAGGTTGTCGTCCCCACACACAGAAGCAGGGGAGCCCGGCGATGAGGGCTTGGCAGCGCAGCAAGCACCGGTGATGGACTTGGCGGTCTCCGGTGGGGCGGCGCGGTGACCTGGAGCCAGGGACGAGGCCGGGGTGTAGGCGCTCGCCGGATCTAGCAGAGACGGCGACGAACGGAGCAGGGGAGGTTCGAGCGTCCCTCTGACGCAGAGGATGGCGGCGGTGCGAGCGGGCGTCATCTCGCAGGGAAGCAGAGTGGCAACGCGAGTGTGGAACTGGCCGGCGGCGAGTAGGCGATGCAGGGCGAACGCGGCTGCTGCTGCGGTGGTACTCCCATGGTTGTCCTCCTCCCTGCGCCGATGAGGAGAACTGGGAGGCTACGAGGACAAAGGGCGACGCAGCTCGGTCCTGCTGGTCGACGGTGCGAGGCTTGATGCGGGACTGCTGCGGGAGGAGTCCGGCGAGGCGTCCATGCTCAGGCATGAGCAGAGGCGCATGGGAGGCGGCAAAGGGCATGGGACTCGGGGCTTCGAGGTTGCTGTGCTCCGGCGAGGTTGTCGGCAGGGTCGGGCGGAGTCAGGCGCGGTAGGATCGAGGGAGGCAGGGAGCACTTGCTCTCATGCGGTGGATCGATTGGAGGAATTGGGTGGCTGGATGGATTTGGATCGGGAAGGATGAAGCTAGTTGGTGGAAGGATCCCGAGGGGGATTCAGTGGAGTGGCGGCGGCGATGAGTGGAGGATGGGACAACTCGCCTAAAATTTAGGGTTGCCCTCTTATATACGTTATTGGATTAGGTTAGGGGGTATTCGGTCCGTCCGATCGTAATCGGGCGGTCAAAAAAAATAGGCTAGGGAGTCCAAATAAGAAAACGGTGATGTTTTGTAGATGTTTGAGGATGTTCCGGACCCATCGGTCACGACTGCTCGGGTCGGGTTCGGGACAGTTTCCGGACGCGTGCGAGGGGTCGATGCATTGCGCAAAGAGAGATAGGCTGGGCCTAGGTGGGCTGTGAGGAAAGAGGGGGAATGCAGCCCGTCGACTGTTTCCAGAGACCGAAAACGTCCGACGATAGACCGGCTAAATTGCCGCTATAGTTATCCGTTGGGGTGTCAAACGAACTCCGAACGCGATGAAATTTGACAGGCGTTCCATCTACACTATAATAAGACTGCACGACAACTTTCAACCCATTCTGAGAACATTTTTTGGCCACTTGTAAAATAATATTTCGGAGGTGCCGCGGGCGCGTGCAAGTGTGTCTGGGCTCAGAACGGACAACAAAAGGAATGGGGAGACCGGGATGGATGCAAGTTTTGAAAACATGATGATGTAATGCACATGATGACATGGCAAGATGCAACACGCAAGCGAATGACAAGGCAACAACAGCGAAAAACTGGAAGACACCTGGCGCATCCATCTCGGGGCGTTACACTGAGACACTGATGTGTGGACCCCACACGTCAGGTTTGACCTGGTCATCCCCGTTTGACTCACTGACGTCATGCCACTGTCATGCTGACGCAGTTATTCATTTTCTGGTATTAAAATAAATCAGGAAATTCCAGGAAATGGTATAAACTTCAAAAATTCATAGAAATTCAACCGTAGCTCAGATTGAAATAATTTATATATGAAAAATTATCGGAAAAAGGCAATCTATTCATCTGTACCATATTCATGCATGACAAACCAACTTATACCTGCTGTATAGGTGAAAACACATGAATGACATTTATAAGAGCTTATTTTGGAGATGCATTTGAACCTTTGGTTCAAATGGACTTCAACCAAATGAATGCTAGTTGCATTAGCTCAAAAAACATCACATCTTCATGCCATGTTCATGCATCATAATGTTGCCTATGCTTGTGTATTGATTGCCGACATCATTCCTTCTTGATAGGTCTTGCTCCAGAGAGTGTTCCAGAGTACCTGTCTGTGAAGCAGTACCCCCTATTGATCTACCAGGCAAGCAAAACCCCCTTGTTCATTCCGATACAATCCTACCCTCTCGCTCCTACTCTCTTTTATTGCATTAGGACAACAATGATTCAACTGCTACTTTATGCTACGGTAGTTTAACCCATTCCTCTGCATGACCTGTCGTTGCCAGAGTAAATAGTTGAAACCCACTAGCATGTGTAGGAGTTGATTGAGCCATGTTGTGTTCCTACCATGCATTGCCTGCTATTGCTTAGAGTATGTCAGGTCTGATTCATTGGGAATGAATTGGAGTGCAGTGCTATGTTCTGATGTTGAGAGTTAAGTGTGTGAACACGATTTGGTAAAGGTAGCGGTGAGAGGCCATGTAGGAGTACATGGTGGGTTGTCTCATTGGGACCGTCCTTAAGAACTGAGTTCTGTGTAAGTTGTCCAATGACTAGCTACTACCACACATTGGGCTCCGGGCGCTCCAAGCTCTCTCGACTTATTAACCGACTTGGTCTCTATCCAGGAGATGCAATTAGTTTCTGGTGTTTGTAGGTAGTGTTAGTAGTCTACCAAGTGGCACCCGGCCAGGTGGGCTTGGGGCAGACTAGGCACAGTGGCACGGTGTACCAAGTGGCACCCGGATGGTGGGCTTGGGAACCCTGCTCACATCGTTTGGGGCCGTGAGCGACACCCCGGCCGGATCTCCTTGCGGATGGAACCCGAATAGGCGATAAACCTGGACTAGAGTCTTGTGTGGTTAGTCAGGTTGTGGCCGACTCCCTCGCCAGGCTTCTGCTTGAAGGTTGCCGAGATACACGAGTGTACATGGTGGTAAGTGGTGAGAGCGTGTGTGAAGAAGTTGTTGGAAATATGCCCTAGAGGAAATAATAAAATGGTTATTATTATATTTCCTTGTTCATGATAATTGTCTATTGTTCATGCTATAATTGTATTAACCGGAGACCGTAATACATCTGTGAATACATAGACCACAACATGTCCCTAGTGAGCCTCTAGTTGACTAGCTCGTTGATCAATAGATGGTTATGGTTTCCTGACCATGGACATTGAATGTCGCTGATAACGGGATCACATCATTAGGAGAATGATGTGATGGACAAGACCCAATCTTAAGCGTAGCACAAGATCGTTTAGTTCGTTTGCTAAAGCTTTTCTAATGTCAAGTATCATTTCCTTAGACCATGAGATTGTGCAACTCCCGAATACCGTAGAAATGCTTTGGGTGTACCAAACATCACAACGTAACTGGGTGGCTATAAAGGTGCACTACAGGTATCTCCGGAAGTGTCTGTTGGGTTGGCACGAATCGAGACTGGGATTTGTCACTCCGTATGACGGAGAGGTATCTCTGGGCCCACTCGGTAATGCATCATCATAATGAGCTCAATGTGACTAAGGAGTTAGCCACGGGATCATGCGTTACGGGACGAGTAAAGAGACTTGCGAGTAACAAGATTGAACGAGGTATGGGGATAACGACGATCGAATCTCGGGCAAGTAACATACCGATAGACAAAGGGAATTATATACAAGACTGATTGAATCCCCGACATCGTGGTTCATCCGATGATATCATCATGGAACATGTGGTTGACAATATGGGTATCCAGATCCCGCTATTGGTTATTGGAAGGAGAGATGTCTCAGTCATGTCTGCATGGTTCCCGAACCTGTAGGGTCTACACACTTAAGGTTCGGTGACGCTAGAGTTGTTATGGGAAATAGTATGTGGTTACCGAAGGTTGTTTGGAGTCCCGGATGAGATCCCGAACGTGATGAGGAGTTCTGGAATGGTCCGGAGGTGAATATCGATATATTGGACGAAGGTTATTGGAGTCCGGAATTGTTCCGGGGGTACCGGGTGATGACCAGCGTGTCCGAAAGGGGTTTCGGAGGCCCCGACAAGCGTTGGGGGCCTTATGGGCCAAGGGGAAGGGGCATATCAGCCCACTAAGGGGCTGAGCGCCCCTCCCACCCCATCTCACGTAACTTGGAGAGGTGGGGGCGCCTCTCCTAGGGCAGCCACCCCTCCCGGCTTGGGGGGCAAGTTTCCTAGGGGTGGGGTGCCCAAACCCATCTAGGGTTTCCCCTGTGGGTTTTGCGTAGGTAAGAAACATTCTTGCTAGAAACCCATAGCAGCCACGTAAAACATGCAACAACAATTAGAGGACGTCTAACTTGTTTTTGTAGGGTATGCTATGTGATGTGATATGGCCAAAAGGATGTGATGAATGATATATGTGATGTATGAGATTGATCATGTTCTTGTAATAGGAATCACGACTTGCATGTCGATGAGTATGACAACCGGCAGGAGCCATAGGAGTTGTCTTAATTTATTTATGACTTGCGTGTCAATGAAATCGCCACGTAATTACTTTACTTTATTGCTAACTATTAGCCATAGTAGTAGAAGTAATAGTTGGCGAGACAACTTCATGAAGACATGATGATGGAGATCATGATCATGGATGTGTCATGCCGGTGACGATGGTGTTCAGGCCGCGCCTCGAAGATGGAGATCAAAGGTGCAAGATGATATTGGCCATATCATGTCACTTTATGAGTTGCATGTGATGTTTGTCATGTTTACATCTTATTTGCTTAGAACGACGGTAGCAAATAATATGATCCCTCACTAAAATTTCAAGAAAGTGTCCCCCCTAACTGTGCACCATTCCGAAGGCTCGTTGTTTCGAAGCACCATGTGATGATCGGGTGTGATAGATTCTAACGTTAGAATACAACGGGTGTAAGCAAGATTTACACATGCAAAACACTTAGGTTGACTTGACGAGCCTAGCATGTACAGACATGGCCTTGGAACATGAGAGACCAAAAGGTCGAACATGAGTCGTATAGTAGATACGATCAACATGGAGATGTTCACCGTTGATGACTAGTCCGTCTCATGTGATGATTGGACACGGTCTAGTCGATTCGGATCATGTATCACTTAGATGACTAGAGGGATGTCTATCTGAGTGGGAGTTCATTGAATAATTTGATTAGATGAACTTAATTATCATGGACATAGTATAAATTGTCTTTGCAAATTATTTTGTGGATTAATAGCTCGCGCTTTAGCTCTTTGTTTTAATATGTTCCTAGAGAAAGACTAAGATATTGTAAGCAATTGTGCGGACTAGGGCCGTAGTCTGAGGATTGTCCTCACTGCTACACAGAAGGCTTCTGTCCTTGATGCACCGCTCGGTGTGCCAACCCCTCTGGCGTCGTTTGTGGATGTTGTGAACATATGGTAGACACGTTCTGATGACTACCTGATAGTTTAGTGCGCCATGCTTTATGACTTAGAGTCGGGGCTCCAAAAGCGTTTTGAACGCCATAGAACATATGAGATGTTCGAAGAGCTGAAATTGGTATTTCAGGCTCATGCCCGTGTTGAGAGGTTGAGACCTCTGACACGACCTTTGCCTACAAGATGGAGGAGAATAGCTCAGCCAGTGACATGTGCTCAGAATGTCTGGGTACTTCAATCACTTGAATCAAGTGGGAGTTAATCTTCTAGATAAGAGAGTGATTGACAAAAGTTCTCCAGTCGCTATCACCAAGCTACTAGAGTTTCATGATGAACTATAACATGCAAGGGAAGATAATCCTGAAGCTGTTCCTCATGCTTAAGGCCATAAAGGTAGAAATCAAGAAGGAGCATCAAGTGTTGATGGTTAAAAAGAGCACTGGTTTCAAAGAAAGGCAAGGGCAGGAAGGGAAACTTCTTGAATGGCAAGCCAGTTGCCGCTCCAGTGAAGAAACCCAAGAACCCAAACCTGAGACAAAGTGCTTATATTAGGGAAACAGTCACTAGTAGTGGAACTACCTCAAATACTTGGTAGATAAGAAGGTTGTCAACTTCAACAAAAGTATATTTGATATATGTGTGTTATTGATGTGTACCTTACTAGTACTCCTGGTAGCACCTGGGTATTAGATACCGGTTCAGTTGCTAATATTGGTAACTCGAAACAAAAGCTACAGAATTAACGGAGACTAGCTAAGGGCGAGGTGACGATTTGTGTTGGAAGTGTTTCCAAGGTTGATGTGATCACCATCGCACGCTCCCTCTACCTTCTGGATTAGTGTTGAACCTAGATAAATGTTGTTTGCATTGGTGTCTGCGTTGAGCATGAACATGATTAGATCATGTTTATTGGAATACGGTTATTCATTTAAGTCAGAGAATATTGGTTATTCTGTTTACATGAATAATACCTTCTATGGTCATACACTCAATGTGAATGGTTTATTGAATCCTGGTCATAGTTATACACATGTTTATAACATTGATGCCAAAAGATGTAGAGTTGATAATGATAGTACCACTTTCATGTGGCACTACCGCTTAGGTCATATTGGTCTAAAGCGCATGAAAGAACCTCCATGCTAATGGATTTTTGAAGTCACATGATTTTGAATCACTTGACACATGCGAACCATGCCTCTTTGGCAAGATGACTAAAACCCCATTCTTTGGAACAATGGAACAGGCAAGTGACTTGTTGGAAATCATACATGCTAATGTGTGCGATCCGATGAGTATTGACGCGCGCAGTGGATATCGTTATTTTCTCACCTTCACCGGTGAATTGAATAGATATGGGTATATTTACTTAATGAAGCATAAGTCTGAAATGTTTGAAAAGTTCAAGCAATTTCAGAGTGAAGTAGAGAATCATCGTAAAAAGAAGATCAAGTTCCTTCGATCCGATCAAAGGGAAAGTATCTGAGTTATGAGTTTGGCAATCACTAAAGACAAGGTGGAATCGTTTCACAGTTGACGCCGTCTGGAACACCATAGCATGATGGTGTGTCCGAACGTCCTAATCGAACCTTATTGGATATGGTGTATGATGTCTCTTACCAATCTACCGCTATTTTGGGGGGTTATGCATTAAAGACAATTACATTCACTTTAAATAGGGCACCATCTAAGTCCGTGGAGACGACACCGTATGAACTATGGTTTGGCAAGAAACCAAAGTCGTTGTTTCTTAATGTTTGGGGCTACGATGCTTATGTCGATAGGCTTTGGTCGGAAAAGCTCGAACCCAAAGCGGAAAATTGTATCTTCATAGAATACCCAAACAAGACGATTGGGTATACCTTCTATCTCAAATCTGAGGGCAAAGTGTTTGTCGCTAAGAACGGGTCCTTTCTCGAGAAAGAGTTTCTCTCGAAAGAATTGAGAGGAAGATAGAACTTGATGAGGTTGTTGAACCTTTACTTCAACCAGAGAGTAGCACAACATAGAAAGATGTTTCTGTGGCACCTACCTCGGTTGAAGAGAAAGCTAATGATGATGATCATGGAGCTTTAGATCAAGTTACTATCGAACCTCGTAGGTTGACAAGGGTGTGTACAACTTCTGAGTGGTAACCCTGTCTTAAAGGTCATGATTGTTGGACAACGATGAACCTATGAGCTATGAAGAAGCGATGGTGGGCCCAGATTCCAACAAATGGCTAGGAGCCATGAAATCTGAGATAGGATCCATGTATGAGAACAAAGTATGGACTTTGGTGGACTTGCCCGATGAACAACAAGCAATTGAGAATAAATGGATCTTTAAGAAGAAGACAGACGCTGATGGTAATGTCACCATTTGTGAAGCTCGACTTGTCCAAAGAAGTTTTCGACAAGTTCAAGGAGTTGACTATGGTGAGACTCTCTCAATCATAGCGATGCTAAAGTCTGTTAGAACTATGTTAGTAGTTCCTGCATTTTCATTTACGAAATCAGGCAGATGGATGTCAAAACAAAGTTTCCTTGACGGTTTCCGTGAGGAAAAGTTGTATGTGATGCAACCAAAAGGTTTTTGTCAATCCTAAGGATGCTAAAAGGTATGCAAACTCCAGCGATCCTTCTATGGACTGGAGCAAGCATCTCGGAGTTGGAACATACGCTTTGATGAGGCGATCAAAGCATTTGGGTTCACACAAAGTTTGCAAGAAACTTGTATTTGCAAGAAAGTGAGTGGGAGCACTACAACATTTCTGATAGGTATATATGCATGACATATTGTTGATCGGAAATGATGTAGAATTTCTAGAAAGCATAAAGGGTTGTTTGAATGGAGTTTTTCAAAGGAAGACCCGTGTAAAACTTATCAAGATCTATAGAGATAGATCAAGATTCCTGATAAGACTTTCAGAGAGCATGTACCTTGACATGATATTGAAGGAGTTCAAGATGGATCAGTCAAAAGGAGTTCTTGCCTGAGTTGTGAGGTGTGAAGTTAATACTTGAAGCTCGACCACAGCAGAAGAAAGAGAAAGGACAAAAGTCATCCCCTATGCCTTAGCCATAGGCTCTATACGATATGCCATGATGTGTACCGCGATGTGCCTTACCACGTGTTTGGCAAGGGGGTACAAGAGTGATCCAGGAGTGGATCATTGGACAACGGTCAAAATTATCCTTAGGAATAAGGAAATGTTTCTCGGTTATGGAGGCGATAAAGAGTTCGGCATAAAGGGTTACATCGATGCAAGCTTTAACACCTATCCGGATGACTCTGAGTAGCAAACCGGATACGTATAGTGGAGAAACCATTTGGAATAGCTCCAAGTGGAGCATAGTAGCAACATCTACAATATGAAATCGAGATTTGCGAAGAACACATGGATCTGAATGTTGCAGACCCATTGACTGACACTTCTCTCGTAAGCATCACATGATCAAACCCTAGAACTCATTGAGTGTTAATCACATGGTGATGTGAACTAGATTATTGACTCTAGTAAACTCTTGGGTGTTAATCACATGGCGATGTGAACTAGATTATTGACTCTAGTAAACTCTTCGGGTGTTAGTCACATGGCCATGTGAACTATGAGTGTGAATCACATAACGATGTGAACTAGATTATTGACTCTAGTGCAAGTGGGAGGCTGTTGGAAATATGCCCTAGAGGCAATAATAAAATGGTTATTATTATATTTCCTTGTTCATGATAATTGTCTATTGTTCATGCTATAATTGTATTAACCGGAGACCGTAATACATGTGTGAATACATATACCACAACATGTCCCTAGTGAGCCTCTAGTTGACTAGCTCGTTGATCAATAGATGGTTATGGTTTCCTGACCATGGACATTGGATGTCGCTGATAACGGGATCACCTCATTAGGAGAATGATGTGATGGACAAGACCCAATCTTAAGCGTAGCACAAGATCGTTTAGTTCGTTTGCTAAAGCTTTTCTAATGTCAAGTATCATTTCCTTAGACCATGATATTGTGCAACTCCCGGATACCATAGGAATGCTTTGGGTGTATCAAACGTCACAACATAACTGGGTGGCTATAAAGGTGCACTACAGGTATCTCCGAAAGTGTCTATTGGTTTGGCACGAATCGAGATTGAGATTTGTCACTCCGTATGACGGATAGGTATCTCTGGGCCCACTCGGTAATGCATCATCATAATGAGCTCAATGTGACTAAGGAGTTAGCCACGGGATCATGCATTACGGAACGAGTAAAGAGACTTGCCAGTAACATGATTGAACAAGGTATGGGGATACCGACGATCGAATCTCGAGCAAGTAACATACCGATAGACAAAGGGAATTGTATACGGGATTGATTGAATCCCCGACATCGTGGTTCATATGATGAGATTATCATGGAACATGTGGGTGACAATATGGGTATCCAGATCCCGCTATTGGTTATTGGTCGGAGAGATGTCTCGGTCATGTCTGCATGGTTCCCGAACCCGTAGGGTCTACACACTTAAGGTTCGGCGACGCTAGAGTTGTTATGGGAAATAGTATGTGGTTACCGAAGGTTGTTCGGAGTCCCAGATGAGATCCCGAATGTGATGAGGAGTTCCGGAATGGTCCGGAGGTGAATATCGACATATTGGACAAAGGGTATTGGAGTCCAGAATTGTTCCGGGGGTACCGGGTGATGACCAGCGTGTACGAAAGGGGTTTCGGAGGCCCCGACAAGTGTTGGGGGGCCTTATGGGCCAAGGGGAAGGGGAACATCAGCCCACTAAGGGGCTGAGATCCCCTCCCACCCCATCTCACATAACCTGGAGAGGTGGGGGCGCCTCCCCTAGGGTAGCCACCCCTCCCAGCTTGGGGGGCAAGTTTCCTAGGGGTGGGGGCGCCCAAACCCATCTAGCGTTTCCCCTGTGGCCGCCGCCCCTCCCCTAGGGAACCCTAGGGCGCCTCCTCCTCCCCCTTCCCCCTATATATAGCGAGGGAGAGAGAGGGCAGCCGCACCCTTCCCCTGGCGCAGCCCCTCCCCCTCTCCTACACCTCCTCCTCCTCCGTAGGACTTGGCGAAGCCCTACTGGAGAACCACGAGCTCCATCACCACCACGCCGTCATGCTTTTGGAGTTCTCCCTCAACTTCTCCTCTCCCCTTGCTGGATCAAGAAGGAGGAGACGTTCTCGGGCTGTACGTGTGTTGAACACGGAGGCGCCATTGTTCGGCGCTTAGATCGGAATCGACCGCGATCTGAATCGCTGCGTGTACGACTCCACCAACTGCGTTCTTGTAACACTTCTGCTTAGCGATCTTCAAGGGTATGAAGATGCATGCCCTCTCTCTTGTTGCTAGTATCTCCTATATTGATCTTGGTGACACGTAGATTTTTTTGAATTATTGCTACGTTCCCCAACAGAAGTACACCCCAGCAGGGTTATCATGATCTATTCGAATAGCTGAGTCCGCGGTTATGGACTTCTTGGATGCTTACGTGGTACATAGAAAACTTAAAGTGGATACTCTAAAATGGTCAAGACAAGTGTGAGTGCTATGGATGGACTTCTCATAGGGAGACGGGAATGAATCCATAGTAGTGTATTGATGTGGTGATTAGTGGACTCATGTGCGCTTTCTTACCTCAAAGAACTTACTCGTAGTCGTAGAACAGGATAGACACTGAGTCAAAGCTGGCTTGCTGCAACTAAACCACACATTGCCTTCTTGATACTAATGCATGTATGATAGGATCTGATGTAAGTCTTGCTGAGTACCTTTGTACTCACGTTTGCTTAATTTATGTTTTGCAGATGAGACAGTTGTCTCACCACTGTTCCGCTTGGACTTCGATGAGTAGCTTGTTACCTCAGCTACGATCTTGTACCTTGGGAGGGTCTTGTAGATAGTTAGGCTTCTCAGCCTTTTTCTTTTGTAGTTGTCTGTACTCATACATGTAATGCTTCCGTTGCTTGTATGCTCTGAATGATGGGTCATGAGACCCCTGTTTGTATTAAATGCTATGTGGCCCTTCTGGGCCTTTATCTATATGAGTTTGAGTTATGTTGTGATGCCATGTTGTACAGCACATACTTGCATGTTATGCGTGTTGGAAATATGCCCTAGAGGCAATAATAAAAGGATTATTATTATATTTCCTTGTTCATGATAATTGTCTTTTATTCATGCTATAATTGTGTTATCCGGAAATCGTAATACATGTGTGAATACATAGACACCAACATGTCCCTAGTAAGCCTCTAGTTGACTAGCTCGTTGATCAACAGATAGTCATGGTTTCCTTACTATGGACATTGGATGTCATTGATAACGAGATCACATCATTAGGAGAATGATGTGATGGACAAGACCCAATCCTAAACATAGCACAAGATCGTATAGTTCGTTTGCTAGAGTTTTCCAATGTCAAGTATCTTTTCCTTAGACCATGAGATCGTGTAACTCCCGGATACCGTAGGAGTGCTTTGGGTGTACCAAACGTCACAACGTAACTGGGTGACTATAAAGGTATACTACGGGTATCTCCGAAAGTGTCTGTTGGGTTGACACGGATCAAGACTGGGATTTGTCACTCCGTATGACGGAGAGGTATCTCTGGGCCCACTCGGTAATGCATCATCATAATGAGCTCAAAGTGACCAAGTGTCTGGTCACAGGATCATGCATTACGGTACGAGTAAAGTGACTTGCCGGTAACGAGATTGAACGAGGTATTGGGATACCGACGATTGAATCTCGGGCAAGTAACGTACCGATTGACAAAGGGAATTGCATACGGGGTTGCTTGAATCCTCAACATCGTGGTTCATCCGATGAGATCATCGTGGAGCATGTGGGAGCCAACATGGGTATCCAGATCCCGCTGTTGCTTATTGACCGGAGAGCCATCTCGGTCATGTCTACATGTCTCCCGAACCCGTAGGGTCTACACACTTAAGGTTCGGTGACGCTAGGGTTGTAGAGATATGAATATGCAGTAACCCGAAAGTTGTTCAGAGTCCCGGATGAGATCCCGGACGTCACGAGGAGTTCCGGAATGGTCCGGAGGTAAAGAATTATATATAGGAAGTGAGGTTTCGGCCATCGGGAAAGATTCGGGGGTCACCGGTATTGTACCGGGACCACCCGATGGGTCCCGGGGGTCCACCGGGTGGGGCCACCCATCTCGGAGGGCCCCATGGGCTGAAGTGGGGAGGGGAACCAGCCCATAGTGGGCTGGTGCGCCCCCCAAGGCCCACCCCTTGCGCCTAGGGTTGAAACCCTAGGGTGGGGGGGGGGGGCTCCCCACTTGCCTTGGGGGGCACTCTACCCCCCTTGGCCGCCGCCCCCTAGGAGATTGCATCTCCTAGGGCCGGCGCCCCCCCTAGGCCCCCTATATATAGTGGGGGGAAGGGAGGGCTTCATACCCACGCCTTTGGTGCCTCCCTCTCCCTCTCCAACACCTCCTCCTCCTCCATAGAGCTTGGCGAAGCCTTGCCGGAGTACTGCTGCTCCACCACCACCACGCCGTCGTGCTGCTGCTGGAGCCATCTTCCTCAACCTCTCCTTCCCCCTTGCTGGATCAAGAAGGAGGAGACGTTACGCTGACCGTACGTGTGTTGAACGCGGATGTGCCATCCGTTCGGCGCTAGGATCTCCGGTGATTTGGATCACGTCGAGTATGACTTCCTCATCCTCGTTCTTTGAACGCTTCCGCGCGTGATCTACAAAGGTATGTAGATGCAATCCGATCACTCGTTGCTAGATGAACTCATAGATGGATCTTGGTGAAACCATAGGAAAATTTTTGTTTTCTGCAACGTTCCCCAACAATGCGTACGTGTGACGTGTATTGCTATGTGTGGGATCTAACAACCTAGTTGTCTATCCTTGGTATCCTCTCCTATGGGGAAATGTAGCTTGGTGCTTCCACTGAGCCATGGTAGTCCGCTACAGCCCGGTTCACCGGAGTCCTGCTAGCCCAGCACTACTGCTTCGGAACACTTAGACTGGCCGACATGTGATTCACATCGTTCCTGTGTCTGTCCCTTTGGGGAAATGTCACGCGGTGACTTCCGAAGTCCTGCTAGCCTGCTACAGCCCGGATTCCCGGAATCCTATTAGCCCAGTTGCTACAGCCTGGATTCACACACTGATGACCGACATGCTCGATGTTGTTTCATGTATGCCTATCCCCGTAAGTTAGTGCCTCTTTGGGTTCACGACTAGTCATGTCGGCCCGGGTTCTCTGTCATATGGATGCTATCAACACTATCATATACGTGAGCCAAAAGGCGCAAACGGTCCCGGTCCAGGTAAGGTGGCACTCGTGGGAATACCGTGCGTGAGGCCGCAAAGTGATATGAAGTGTTACATGCTAGATCAATGTGACTTAGGATCGGGGTCCCGACAGCTTTGGTATCAGAGCGTGACTGCCTGTAGGATTACCAAGCCAAACTGGTTGAAGTTGAGTCTAGAAATTCTTTTGTTATGTAGGGGAATTGTTTGTGGAAGGGAACATAAGGTTCTTTTTACTCCTTATACCTCATGCCTTTCTGATCTGAGTCATCCTATCTTTCCTACGGGGTTAAGTAACTAGGCTTTCTCTTCCGTCTATCAGGATCACGAGTTACTACTCCGTAGTCTCTTAGGATTGGTTGATCAGAGTCATATTCCAGTTTTCAAGTACTTCCGGTGTAGTCTGTTTAGTACTATCACAGAACCTTGAGTGATGATGTTGAGTATGGTACTACCTCATCGTTTGCAGGATGTCTCATTTTGAGCATTTTACTGCCGTTATGCTGCTGGAATTGTCCTAGGAGTTCAAGAGATAGTATTTTCCTTGTACTATATTCTACATCCTTATGATGATGCTGAATCCATCCTTGTTTCCTTGGTTGGTTCTTCAGGATGTCGTCAGTTAACCAAAGTTCTGTTGCTCATAGCCGAAACCACGAAGATGGTAGGGATGAGGATCCTCCCGACCAGCCTTTGTTGGTAGAGTTCATGTTAGAGATGGAGAAGAACAAGTGAGAGTCTAACCGTTTGTTAGCACGGATTGAGGAGAACACCGCCCATCAGTACAAGGAGTCTGCGTCCATTCATGACTTCACTGGCCTGAAACCACCTACCTTCCATCATTCCATTGAGCCACTCGATGCCGATGACTGGCTCTGTAGTATCACTATCAAGCTGCGTTCTGCGAACGTAGCTGAAGGTGACAAGGTCACCTATGCTGCATATCACCTGGAAGGTCCTGCTAGTATTTGGTGGTAGAACTATGAGGCTATGCTCCCAGCTGGCCAGATACCCACCTGGAGAGATTTCACTGAGGCTTTTCACGAGCATCACATTCCTCAGGCTCTCATTGACTGCATGAGAGAAGAGTTCTGTAGTTTCACCCAGGATAAGATGGTTGTTGATGCTGACAGTAGAGAGTTTGAGAACCTCGTCTGCTATGCTACAGAGGAGGTGTCCACAGACGCCAAGAAGCAGGCTAGGTTCCGGAAGGGTCTCAACCCCAAGTTGCGTCGTGATCTTCACTTGCACCATTGCAATACATTCCAGGCTCTTGTGAACAAGGCCATTAATGCAGAGACAACTTAGCTCACTTACGAGAGTATCGTAAGCACACCCGTGATTTGGGTTCTTCCTCCGATTCTAGTTCTCAGAAGCGCCGGATTTGGGTTCCAAACTCCGCTCTTCCACCCGGTTGTTCACCGAGGCCATCTTATGTGGTACCTCCCCCAGTTAAGTTGTATGCTCCACCCAGGCCTATTGGTAGACCGCTTGTCAATGCGGGTCCACGTCCTACTTCAGGGACTTGCTTCACTTGTGGAGAGCCAGGACACTATGCATGTGACTGCTCTCAAGCCAACTATGCTCTACCCCAGCCCAAGGAGTCTGTTCTTCGTGGTAAGCCATCATGCAGGATGATCAGTGTCAAGTTAGCTTCCACTGAACGTGGACATGTGCATCACGTCTCAGCTAAAGACGCTCATGATGATCCAGATGTTGTTCTTGGTACACTCCTTGTCAACTGCCATCCAGCATCGGTTCTGTTCGATACTGGAGCATCTCACTCCTTCATTTTTGAAAGCTATGCTAACTTGCACAACATTTCATTTTGTGATATGCCCTCTCCACTAGTCATTCAAACTCCTGGATCCAAATGGAAAACTTCTAGTGTAAGCCATGGTAATGAAATCCTTGTTGACAGACTTGTATTTCTTGCATCACTTATAGCCCTCAAGTCTACAAATATTAACATCATCTTGGCTATGGACTGGATGAAAGCTCATTATGCCAAGCTTGATTGTTTCACCGGGTCTGTTTAGCTTACACATCCATCTAGCAAGATAGTCACTGTCTCCACTAGAGTTGCAAAGCGTCAGCTCTATTCTCTTAATGCCAACCCTCTTCCAAACCTTGAGGATATCCTGGTAGTCCATGACTTTTCGGATGTCTTTCCTGAGGAACTGCCTGGTATTCCACCTGACAGAGATATAGAGTTTGTCATAGATCTTATCCCAGGAACCGCCCCAATTTCTAGGAGACCTTACAAGATGGCACCCTTAGAGCTAGCTGAGCTTAAGAAACAGCTTGATGAGTCTTTGCAAAAGGGTTTCATCCGTCCTAGTTCTTCTCCTTGGGCTTGCCCCGTCCTCTTCATCAATAAGAAGGATGGTACGGACCGAATGGTTGTAGATTATCGTCCCGTTAATTTGGTCACAATAAAGAACAAGTATCCGCTCCCCAGGATCAATGACCTGTATGATCAGCTCGCTGGATCCTTAGTCGTTTCAAAGATGGATTTGAGGTTAGGCTACCACCAAATCAAGATCAGAAATGGGGACATTCCTAAGACGGCTTTTGTCACTCGTTATGGCCAGTACGAGTACATTGTCATGTCCTTTGGTCTAACCAATGCTCCAGCTACATTCTCCCGCTTGATGAACTCGATCATCATGGAGTACTTAGATAAGTTCGTCGTGGTTTACCTCGATGATATTCTTATTTACTCGAAGAACGAGGAAGAGCATGCCGAACATCTTAGACTTGTGTTAGAGAAACTCAGAGAGCACCACATTTATGCCACATTCTCCAAGTGGGAATTTTGGTTGCCAGAAGTGACCTACCTGGGCCACGTGATATCTGGTAAGGGCATTGCTGTCAATCCCGAGAGAGTTCAGGCTGTTCTTGATTGTACTCCGCCTGAAACGGTTAAGCAAGTTAGGAGTTTCCTTGGCCTAGCCAGTTATTGTCGCTGCTTCGATGAGAACTTCTCCACAATGGCCAAACCTCTCACGGAACTTCTCAAGAAAGATAAAAAGTTTGAGTGGTCCCCACAGTGTGAGCACAGTTTTCAGGAACTGAAAAGACGCCTGACTTCTGCTCCCATACTTGTGTGACCGGATTTCACTAAGGACTTTATTATCTATTGTGATGCCTCACGACAGGGACTAGGTTGCATTCTTATGCAGGATCGTCATGTGATTGCCTATGCATCTCGACAGTTGCATCCACATGAAGAGAATTATCCTACACATGATCTAGAGCTTGTAGCTGTAGTCTATGCACTTAAGACATGGCGACATTACCTTCTTGGTAAGCGTTACGAGATTTACACCGATCACCAGAGTCTCAAGTATATCTTCACCCAACCAGATTTGAACCTTAAGAAAAGACGTTGGTTGGAGTTGATCTCAGATTACGACTTAGGGATTACCTACACCCCAGGCAAGGCCAATGTCATGGCTGATGCACTAAGTCGTAAGTCCTATTGCAGAAATCTCATGTTGCAACAGGGCCAACCACTTCTCCATGATGAATTATGTAAGCTCAACCTTCACATTGCTCCTCACGGATACCTTTCTACCTTGGTGGCGAAACCTACCCTTGTGGATCAGATCATCTCTCCTCAGAAGCAGGATATGGGAATTTCCCGGATCAAGAGAAACATTATTAAGGGGGTTGTTGGTTGTTTCTCTATGGATGATCGAGGTGTTGTTTTCTTTGAGAACCGCTTGGTAGTTCCCAAGAATCAACATCTTCGGCAACTGATCCTTAAGGAGGCTCATGAATCTCGTCTCACGATTCATCCCGATAGTACTAAGATGTACCAGGACCTATGCTAGAGGTTCTGGTGGACTAGGATGAAGAGAGAAATCGCTGAGTTCATTGCTAACTGTGACGTTTGCCGTCGCGTTAAGGCAAAACATCAGAGGCCTGTTGGCACCCTTCAGCCTTTAGCTATTCCTAAGTGGAAATGGGATAAAGTTGGTATGGACTTCATCACCAGCTTTCCCAGGACCAAGAGAGGGAATAATGCTATCTTCGTAGTCATTGATCGTCTTTCCAAAGTGGCTCACTTCCTACCTGTTTGAGAGAATATCACTGCTAGTCAGCTCGCTGACTTATATATTTCTCGAATAGTTTCACTTCATGGTGTTCCACTAGAGATCAATTCAGACCGTGGTAGTCTTTTCACTTCTCATTTACGGGAGAGTTTCCAAACTGCCATGGGCACCCATCTTTCCTTCAGTACCACTTTCCACCCTCAATCAAGTGGTCAGGTGGAAAGGGTCAACCAAATTCTCGAAGACATGCTTAGAGCTTGTGTTATCTCATTCGGTATGGATTGGGAGAAGTGTCTTCCTTTCGCCGAGTTTGCTTATAACAATAGCTACCAATCCAGCCTCAAGAAAACTCCTTTTCATATTCTGTATGGACGAAGATGTCAAACACCTTTGAACTGGTCAGAAACCAGTGAAAGACAATTCTTTGGACCGGACATGATCCAGGAGGCAGAAGAGCAAGTTCGCATCATTCGTGAGAATTTGAAAACAGCCCAATCTCGTCAAAAGAGCCAGTATGATCATCGTCATAAGGAAGTGACTTATGAAGTTGGCGACAAAGCTTACCTTCGGGTTACTCCTTTGAGGGGTACCCACCGTTCCGGTATCAAGGGCAAGTTGGCTCCTCGTTACATTGGTCCTTTTTGCATTATCGCTAAACGAGGAAAGGTTTCCTACCAGTTGGAACTACCCCCACATCTTTCCCAAGTACATGATGTCTTCCACGTCTCTCAACTCAGGCGTTGCTTCTCGGATCCCATCCGCGGAGTGGACCACGAAACGCTTGATCTCCAAGATAACCTCACATATCGAGAGTACCCTGTTCGCATCCTTAATCAAGCAGAGCGTGTCACTCGATGTCAGAACATCAAGTTTATCAAGGTTCAGTGGTCTCATCATTCCGAGAGAGAAGCTACCCGAGAGCAAGAAGATCGTCTTTGACTTGAGTACCCCACTTTCTTTCCGCTGATTCCTAAATCTCGGGACGAGATTCTTTCGAGTGGGGGCGAGTTGTCACATCCCTAGTTCTGGTATAACCTAGACTAGTCAGTCATGTGTGCATCATGTTTAAATTTCATTTAAATTTGAAATGGGGATTTGTGAAACCCTCAGAAATCATTTCTGGAAATGACCCAGATAAAAATTGCTCCAAAAAGGTCCAAGAAAATGTTCATGTTACTCTCTGAAAATATTGGTCAGAGTCAAAATTCAAACCAATATTTTCTAGGAGCTCATAAATATTTATTTTGGCCATTTGGAACTAATGCATGATTATTTGCATTGGATATATATATGTTATATATAATATATGTCCAAAAATTATGCTAGTTGTTGAGGAGCTCTGGAATAATACCACTAGCTCCTACAAAAATTGGCATAAGAAAATAAATTGATTTAGTATTTTTACTAAATCAGAAACAAATGTCAGAAATAGAAAAGAAACAAAAAGGGAAAAACCTTACCTGGACTTACCTGCGGCCTGGCACTGTGCGGCCCAGCAGGCCGGACCAGCCAGCTGGCCGCGCCAGTCGTCCCCTTCCTCGTGCCAGGAGGACAGGGGCACGCGCCCGGCGCGCGCGGCCACGCGCCCGGCCACCTCCTGCCTCCCTGCTCCCTTCCGCGGCTCTCTGGAAGTGCCACGCACTCCCCGGGCCCCTCTCACCCCCCGTGTCGACCCCCTCCTTTTCTCCCTCTCCCTCGCTCTCTCGCGCAATGGCCATTCGCTGCCGCTGTCGCCATTCGCCGTAGCCGTAGCCACCGCCTCCCCCTTGACCTCTCTCTATGCCCAAGAGCTTCCCCCGTCTTCCTCATCCTCTCCGCCAAGCCACGCGCCTCAAGAGGCCCTGGAGCACCTCCATCGCTGTCGTCTTCATCTCCTGCCGCCGTGGATCCCCATCGCCGCCCTGTCGACCTCAGGGCTTCCCTGAGCTCGCCGTCAAGCCCACTAAGATCGTTGTGAGCTTTTGCTCCGTCCCACTCTCCCTGTTTAGCCGTTTGCGCGCCATAGCCCCGTCTGCCACCACGGCCGTAGCTCCTCGCCGCCGTCCATGTCGCCACCGTCGCCCTGGCCACCACAGCCCGCAACCGCGTGCGTCACCATGCTCCTGGTGATGCCAGGAGGCCGTAGAGGCCCTCCACAGCTCCTGTCGTGCACCGTAGCGCTGCGCGCGCACCCGGCCGAACTCCGGCCGCCACCTCGAGCTCGTTTCCGGCGAGCTCCGGCACCCCCGCAACCTCTCATTTGCTCCAAACGACACGGACGAGCTCCAGCTCCTCGTCCGTGGTCTCCGCCGCCCGAATGGTCGCCGGAGGGCGAATCCCGTGCCCCTCTGCCGCGTTCGGCCTCGCTGGCGGCTAAACGCCGGTGGGTTTTGACTGGTTTGACCTCGCCGGTCCGTCTGGTGGGCCTCGTTGTCAGGTGATTAGCTTAGTGCTAATCACCACCTAACCTAACCCCTGACACTGACAAGTGGGCCCCAGTGCCACTAATCCTGTAATTAGGATAAGTTAAACCCCCCTGTTTAAGCTGAGACACTTACGTGTGGACCCCACACGTCAGGTTTGACCTGGTCAGCTCCGTTTGACTCGCTGACATCATGCCACTGTCATCCTGACGCAGTTATTCATTTTCTGGTATTAAAATAAATCAGGAAATTCTAGAAAATGATATAAACTTCAAAAATCCATAGAAATTCAAACGTAGCTCACATTGAAATAATTTATATATGAAAAATTATTAGAAAAATGCAATCTATCCATCTGTACCATTTTCATGCATGACAAACCAACTTATACCTGTTGTATAGGTGAAAACACATGAATGGCATTTATAAGAACTTATTTTGGAGTTCAAATGGACTTCAACCAAATGAATGCTAGTTGCATTAGCTCAAAAAACATCACATCTTCATCCCATGTTCATGCATCATATTGTTGCATATGCTTGTGTATTGATTGCCGACATCGTTCCTTCTCGATAGGTCTTGCTCCAGAGAGTGTTCCAGAGTACCTGTCTATGAAGCAGTACCCCCTGTTGATCTACCAGGCAAGCAAAACTCCCTTGTTCATTCCGATACAATCCTACCCTCTCGCTCCTTCTCTCTTTTATTGCATTAGGACAACAACAATTCAACTGCTACTTTATGCTGCGGTAGTTGAACCCATTCCTCTGTATGACCCGTCGTTGCCACAGTAAATAGTTGAAACCCACTAGCATGTGTAGGAGTTGATTGAGCCATGTTGTGTTCCTACCATGCATTGCCTGCTATTGCTTAGAGTATGTCAGGTCTGATTCCTTAGGAATGAATTGGAGTGCAGTGCTATGTTCTGATGTTGAGAGTTAAGTGTGTGAACACAATTTGGTAAAGGTAGCGGTGAGAGGCCATGTAGGAGTACATGGTGGGTTGTCTCATTGGGACTGTCCTTAAGAACTGAGTTCTGTGTAAGTTGTCCAATGACTAGCTACTACCACACATTGGGCTCTGTGTGCTCCAAGCTCTCTCGACTTATTAACCGACTTGGTCTCTGTCCAAGAGTTGCAATTAGTTTCTGGTGTTTGTAGTCTACCAAGTGGCACCCGGCCAGGTGGGCTTGGGAGGACTAGGCACAGTGGTACGGTGTACCAAGTGGCACCCGAATGGTGGGCTTGGGAACCCTACTCACATCGTTTGGGGCCGTGAGCGACACCCCGGCCGGATCTCCTTGCGGATGGAACCCGAATAGGCGATAAACCTGGACTAGAGTCTTGTGTGGTTAGTCAGGTCGTGGCCGACTCCCTCGCCAGGCTTCCTCTTGAAGGTTGCCGAGATACACGACGTGTACATGGTGGTAAGTGGCGAGAGCGTGTGTGAAGAAGTACACCCCTGTAGGGTTATCATGATCTATTCTAATAGCCGAGTCCGCAGTTATGGACTTCTTGGATGCTTACGTGGTACATAGACAACTTAAAGTGGATAATCTAAAATGCTCAAGACAATTGTTAGTGCTATGGATGGCCTTCTCGTAGGGAGACGGGAATGAATCCATAGTAGTGTATTGATGTGGTGATTAGTGGACTCGTGTGCGCTTTCTCACCTCAAAGAACTTATTCGTAGTCGTAGAACAGGATATCCACTGAGTCAAAGCTGGCTTGCTGCAACTAAACCCCACATTGCCTTCTTGATACTAATGCATGTATGATAGGATCTGATGTAAGTCTTGCTGAGTACCTTTGTACTCATGTTTGCGTAATTTATGTTTTGCAGATGAGACAACTGTCTCACTAGTAGTTCCGCTTGGACTTCGACGAGTAGCTTGTTACCTCAGCTACGATCTTGTACCTAGGGAGGGTCTTGTAGATAGTCAGGCTTCTCAGCCTTTTTTCTTTTGTAGTTGTTTGTACTCAGACATGTAATGCTTCCGTTGCTTGTATGCTTTGAATGATGGGTCATGAGACCCCTGTTTGTATTAAACGCTATGTGACCCTTCTGGGCCTTTATCTATATGAGTTTGAGTTATGTTGTGATGCCATGTTGTACAACACATACTTGCATGTTATGCGTACGTGTGACGTGTATTGCTATGTGTGGGATCCGACAACCTAGTTGTCTATCCTTGGTAGCCTCTTTTACAGGGAAATGTAGTCTGGTGCTTCCACTGAGCCATGGTAGTCCGCTACAGCCTGGTTCACTGGAGTCCTGCTAGCCCAGCACTACTGCTTCGGAGCACTTAG